>NC_137888.1:209014946-209614946 GCF_963455335.1 Martes martes | reverse complement strand
GAAGCATCCCTTCCTCCTATCCTCTGGGAAGAGCCTGTGGCGGAGGGAGACCCAGGACGGAGACTGGCCACGATCCTCATTCAGAGCAGGTCCCCTTGCCCACCCGGTGTTCCCCCGAGTGAGCTGGGCGGGAGAGCCTGCAGATCGGGCAGCCGAGTTGACGCTGCGCCCCTGCTGGGCAGCCGCAAAAGGAGAGCAAGAGCCACTCCATCTGGGGGCAGTTCCTCCAGCCTTCGCTCACCCAGCAGCTGTCTTCCAGGAGGGTGTGCGGGGGCGGCGGGCCGCATGGCGCCTGGGTCTTGCAGGTGTGGTTCCTCCAATGTCACATCCCATGTGACACACGTACGGGCCCGGGACCTTCCCTCGGCCCCTTCTAGACGGGCATCCCCATGCTTGCCTGCGTGTACTGAACCTAACCCTGTGGGCAGGGGTCTCCCGGGGCCCGGTTCCCTGTCACCCCCAGGCCCGCGGGTGAGTGCGTGCCCCATGTCTGTCTGCCTGGGTGTCCCCTGTTGGTCGCCAGTGGGAAGTGCTTAGGGGCAAGGTGGAGTTGGGTCGCTGGGCTTCAGGCTGGAGGTGTCCCTGCCATGGTCCCTCTTCCATCCTGGGGACAAGGGCAGTGGCCGCTGTGCAGGGGTGGGCCCGGCGGGGCAGCGGGCGTTGTCCTCTGAGCACCCCGTCCCCCGCAGGTGATCCGCAGGGGCTGGCTGACCATCAACAACATCAGCCTGATGAAGGGCGGCTCCAAGGAGTACTGGTTTGTGCTGACAGCCGAGTCTCTGTCCTGGTACAAGGATGAGGAGGTGAGTGGGGTGGGGGAGGGCCGCTCCCTCCCTCCCTCAGGGTCATTCAACAGAGGCTCCCAGGGCTCAGAGAATGGTAATGGCCAGGCGGCTTTTCAAACCCCATGGGTCGGGGGGAGGCAGTGTGTCCCGCCAAATGGCCGCTCCACTCCTCCAGGTGGGAAGGAAGATGGGGGGAAGCCCTCAGCCCGCTAGAAGCGGAGCCCTGCTCCCAGAGTCACAGGGAGGCATCCCTGGCTCTCAGAGGGGGCGGGGCACGAGGTCGGGGACTCCCACTCACACCCCGGCTGCTGGGGGGGGCTGGGCCTCTGACGTCTGCAGCCTGCACCAGCCCAGCCAGGTGCTCAGCCTCTTCAGGCCTCTGTTTCCCCATCTGTGAAGTGGAACAGCACAGGCCCTGGGACGGTTCTAGTGTCTGTGCTTCGAGCGGTCTGCAAGTGCTTGTCCTTATCCAAAGGACACGTGGGGGCCTCTGAGAGCACCGACCCGGGAAGTAGCCCGCAGGCCACCTCCTGCTGCAGCCTGCATGACCCTGTGGGCAAGGGCTGCGAGTCCAGCCGGCAGCCTCGGGCGCCGCGGCTGTCTGGGCCCCCGCACGGGCCCGCCCTCGGTCCTGAGGGGCGCATCGCTTTGCTTCGTTCCTTTAACAATGTGGCCGCAGCTTAGTGGCCCGGGAATGATGCCACCCTGTTGCTGCTCTCTTGAGAGCCGGTTGGCCTCTGAGGGTCACCAGGGAGGGCCACTGTGTTTCTCTCATTTTCCTGAGAGCCTCCAGGCTCTCCCCATTGGCCGGGGCGGTGTTCGGTGTCTGTGACAAGAGGCCGAAAGTGAAGGCACTGACAAAGACAGCGGCCTCTTTCTTTCCCATGTCCTGGTTTCGTGAGGCTGGCGTGGGCCCAAGCTCCACCTTCCCCATCGTCCCCTTAACACGTGGCTCCCCATCATGGTCCCGGAAGCCCCGTGCCCATCACACTGCGGCCTCTAACAACCTGAAGAAGGGGAAGAAAGGCCTGACGAGGAAGGGCCATGCATCGCTCTGCTTACACCCCTGACCGGAATCTAGTCCCGTGGCCACTGTGTGTCCTGTTCACCTGGGAGGACACAGTTCTTGTGCCTTATAACAGGCTTGCCGGCTTGGAGAGCTCATCCTGGCCACATTTTCCTCAGGAAATTCTCGCACTCTGTTTGCCAGGGAGGATTCAAGCCGCAAGTGCTGATTTGCCCCGTGTCACAGAGCGTGGAAGGGTCCTCGTGGCGGGGGGGGGGCGGGGGTAACAGCGCAGGTGCTCCCTGTCCTGAGAGACACCTCAGCCGTGGCCTGGACGGCTCCCTCAGGGCCCAGGCCAGACACAGTTCCTCTGAGGGAGGATGTTTCAGGAGAAATGGTATCATCCCACTGGACACCAGGTCAGAGATTCATTCTGGAACCTTCCAGGAGAGTCTGGAACCCCAAGCCTCCTGAAGGACCCTGTCTGGCCACTGTTTCTAAACTGGGGGAGAGCGTTTGCAGGCTCACAGAGCTTCACGGGGTTGGGATGTAGAGGGAGGGCGAGACCGGGCTCTCCTAAAGGGACACTCGTGGCTGGAGCAGCTTCTCAAAATGGCCGGGCTGAGGGCGGGTGGGAATGACGCTTGTCCATTTTCTCCCTCCTTCCGCCCCCGCAGTCTGAAAGCCAGTCTGGTCTAGGGCATCAGCTGCCAGGCCCGGCCAAGGCTGGTCTCCACCTTGGGCCCGGGCATCTCCACCTGGGGTGGGAGCGCCAGGCTTGGCCACAGCCTTGGGCAGTGGCAGAGGCTCTTTCCTGCCCAAACCCCGTCCTCACAGCTCCCCCCCCGTCCAGTTCTCGGAGCACCTTCCTTCAGGGCGGGAGGGCCTCCCTTGTCTTCCCCTCATGTGGGGACTGAGAGCAGGAGCCCCAGGCCCTCCTGTGGGCCCAGATCAGAGGACGCGCGGGCGGGTAGAGGGTGGAGTGCCCGCCGGCAGGAACGAGAACCAGCAGGCCCGGGAGCGGGGCCCTGTGTGCGCCCCAGACACAAAGCAGGCTCCGATCAGGAGGGGCGGGAGCCAGATCCCCGCAGAGCAGGGACCCTCAGAGTCACACACGTGGCAGCAAACCCCCCCCCCCACCCCGCCCCACGATCAGGCCGCTTTGTCAGACTGCTCAGAGAGGCAAGACGACATATTTCTTTATTTTGGAAAACCACCGAGAGGAAGCAGTCACAGTGTGGGGTCGGAGTAGGGGACCGATTCTGCCAAGAGCCCCCAACCCCTCAACAGGCTCCCTCTGCCTCTCCCTGGTCCCTCTTCTCCCACCCAGGTCCTTCTGGACTCCCCAGTCTTTTGTCCAGGCCTCCACCCCAGTGGGAAGCAGGGACGTGGGCGACGACACTCACCTCCGGGTCTGCCTCGCTGTGGAGGCGGCAGCAAGTTTGGGGGGTGCCGGTCCCGACGCGCCGCTTGCCCGAGCCCAGCCTAACCAATGTGCAGACTACTGTACACATTCAGAGCCCCCTGAACAGGTAGTCTGAACACTGGGTTGGCGGGGCCGGCTGTCCATCCCGCAGGCCTCCGGGGGGGCGAGTAGGGCCACCGCGCCCCGGCCCCTCGGAGCAGGCGAGGAGGCCACTGGCGGCGCCGATCCGCTTCGTCTCCTCTGACGTGGCACGGCCGGGGCCGGCTCGCATCTGGAGAAAGTTGTGGGTTTGCAGGAAATCCTAAGGAGGGGGTTGGGGAGCGGGTGGGCGTGGGCGGGAGGGAGGGTTTGGGTCCGTGGCCTCTGTGTGCCGGGAAGGTCTCCGGGGGTCGGCTGGGGGCGGGGTGCGCACGCCGCGTGTCTCCGGGAGTGCTTGTGCTCCGTGTGTGCGTGTCAGCATCAGGAAGGCCGCCGCTGCCTCTGGGCGGAATCACACTATAAACAGTTCCAGATGTGGCGTCTCGCTCGGGGCCCAGAAGGACTGTGACTCAGTTACTTGGCCTGGTCGGCCGACTGGAAGCTTCCTGTCTCCTGACACAGCACGGCGGGGGCAGCAGAGGCCCTTCCATCTTCCGGGCGGGGAACCCCTGCCCGGGCCCCTGCTAAGCCCCACAAGACTTTTCTCTGGGACGTTGGTGGGGCCCTGGGCCTTGCCTGGAGCCTTTCTCCGCCACCCTCCATCCTTGGACTCCCAGAATGCAGGCTGAACGGGGGTTTCCCACCTCCGTGGCCACCGGGCTCCTCTTCTGCCCCTCACTGTAGCTCGGCCGGAAGGAGCGCTCTTCCCTGCTTCCTCCTCTGCCGGAGCCCAGGGAACGGACTCTGGAGCCATAAGAGGGACAGACAGACACACAGAAGAAAACCCGTGTAGTGCCTCATGCACTCGCCTTAATCCTCATCTCGCACAAGGAGGGCCGGACTGCTGTCCGCCTTTGACAGATGAGGAAACTGAGGCAGAGAGGGGCAGTGGCCTGCCCAAGAGCACATGGCCAGGTTGGGGCAGAGCCCATCTGAGCTCCCAAGGCTGCAGGACCAAGGTCAGGCACCAAGCCCGCTGCGCACTCCTGCCTCTCTTCCTGTCGTCCTGAAACTTGAAGCCAGTCCCTACCTGCTAGGGAGCCCCTGGCCCCCCTTCCCCTCGATCACTGCGGCTGCTCTGGAATTTGGAGGGAGTAGCCATGTTGGGCTTTGTTCTGGGGCCTTCTGGTATCCAGGGACAAAACAGGTGAAAAGAAGTGAACTCCCGGATGAGGGGGAAGGGGTCTCCTCTCCCAAGATACCCAGCGGTAAAAGAGAGGGTGGTGGGCCTGGCTTCTGAAATCCCGGTATGGGCCACTCCCCCTGCTGTGTGGCCCTGGGCAGCCACCTTACTTCTCTGAGCGCAGTGCCTCCCTGGCAGGGATGGGGGAAGGTCATCGAGCGACTGGGTCACGTGGGCCTGGGAACCAGGGGACCCTGTTGCACCCTGATGCCATTCTCTGGTTTCCTGACGCAGAATACCCGTTAATGGGTCCCCCGTGCCGCCCCCTAAGATGACATGCCTACAGGGGCCCCGCCCCATGCTGGGTACAGTAGGTGCTTAGCCACCATCGGTGAGCGAACATTGGCTTCCATGATCCACATCCTCCCCAAGCTGCCCCCCCACCCCCCACAGTCACCAGGACTGAGTGCCGGCCACTCAGCAGGCACTTCCTGAACAGGGCTGCCCTTAGGAAGCGAGTGACACTTCCGTGTCCTTGGAGCTCAGGCGTCATCTCAAGGGGACTCACTTTCCAGCTCCAGGAACATCTGAAGCTGATGAATTTTAAATCCCAGCCCCACGCCTGAATCGTTGCCTGCCCCCACTTGGCCTCAGTCTTCCTCTCTGTATAATGGGACCGTAGTGGTAACTCAGCCATAGGCTTATTGTAAAGATGTCGTAGTTGAGTTAACGGTTTGTTTCTTGGTAGAGGAGGGTTTGGATTCTGGGTCGAATGAGAGCTGGCCAGTGTTGAGTATCCGCGCTGTGTCAGCAGTGAACAAAAGCAGTAGGAGTCCCTGACCTTGAACTGACAGATCAGGCCGGGTGACAGACGACAGACGGTAGCCTAAGTCCATGAGCAAGAGGTTGTGATGGGTCTGGTTACATGAGGGCAGGTACCGAGAGGAGGAAAAGGAATGGGGGGGGGGCAGTGAAGGAAAGTGCAGGGTGGGGACAGAGCAGGCCTCTCCAGCAGAGTCCCCTCTGCCCAGAAACCGGAGGACACACGAGGGAGCAATGTGGACATTGGGAGGAGGCACGTTCCAGCAAAGGCCCTGGCATGCTGTCTGGCCCAGGGTATCCTCAGATGCCCAGTTAAACAGGTCACAGTGACCCCTCCCTTTCCACCCGCAGGAGAAGGAGAAGAAGTACATGCTGCCTTTGGACAACCTGAAAATCCGCGATGTGGAGAAAGGCTTCATGTCCAACAAGCATGTCTTCGCCATCTTCAACACAGAGCAGAGGTGAGGGCCCACCGGGCTATGGTCGCTGGCCTCATTTGGCCATTCAGCAGCATCCACTGAGCGCTTTCTGCATAAGGCTTCTGGCCTGGGATGTCATGTTTTAGAAAGGGAATCAAGTAAGAAGCAGAAAACTGGGTGCTTCTGGGTGTGGTCAGGGAGGATCTCTGGGCAGAGACATGATGAAGTGAGGCGGGAGCCATAGAGGGTTCTGAGCAGGGGAGGGACTGGCCCTGGCTCGGGTGCTCACGGGCGCCTCCTGGTGGCTATGGGGGGAACACAGGACTGGAGCTGGGAGACCAGGGTTGATGGGATAGCACTGGTCCAGGTGGGGCCGAGGACTTAGAGGGGGAGGTGGCCTGTTCTGAGAGTCAGAACTGACCAGACTCCTGGTGGATGGAGGTACGAGAGAGGAAGGCATTTTCTGGGGACCCTGAGCACCACAGGGACCGGGCTGCCCTCTGCTGAGATGCGGAAGGCAGAGTCACCATAGGCTTGGGGACGGTCAGGGAGAGGGGCCTGTGAGACACCACATGGGGGAGTCCAGGAGGTGGATGTGTAGGTTCCAGAGTCTGATGTTCTGGAACGAGCTCCAGGCAGGGTGTGAACTGGGGAGTTGTTATTGCAAGGCGATGGTCAAAGTCATAGGGTGAGACCGCTGGGTGCGTGTAGAGAGAGAAGAGAAGGGCACAGGAGGCCTTGCTGAATCCACCCCCACGGGCATTGCTGGGTGGTGGGGGAGACGTTAGCACAAACAAAGATGCTTTTCTCAGTTGGGGAAGAAGCCCAGCTCTGGCAGGAGGTCTGAGAGTAGGAGGAAGGGCCGAGTGTGGACACACCCTCCCCGCTGCCCCAGGACCACCTTCCTCGTGGCCCACCACTCCCACATTGCCATCGGTTAGAGGCAAAAGCCTCCTGTCATGTTTTGTGTAAGAGTAGCTCAACTGCACTTTGTTTTAGGCTGGCCAAAAGCTCTGGGGCCCACTTTGGCCATCAGCTGGCTACAAAAACCTTTTACCTCTTTGGCTCTCCCCCCTGCACCCCCACCTCCCCTGCTTAAAAAGCCCAAGGGCATGAAGCAGACCCTGGGCTTTGGCTTGGAGGCTCTTCGTTGCTGAGCGCAGGACAGCCGTCCCGCCTCCCCAGCCCCTGGTCCCCTGTGTGAGGGGGTGAAGGTCGTACCTAACGTAGCATTTAGGAGTGAGCTCAGGAAAGCCAGAGTAGTAGTCATGGAAACAAGACAGAGGTTTGGGTTTCCTATGGCTTCACCATCCAGGGCAGGAGGCCAGCTCCACGGGCTTCCAGGCCCAGGTGCTCCTGCTCCTGAGCCCTCCTCCTCCCTTTCCAAGATGGCTGCCCAAGCGCCAGCCATCATGATGATGTTCCAGGCAGTACTAGGGAGGAGGAGAAGGAGCAACGAAGGCGTGCCCCTCACTCCCTAAGACTCCTTCCAGAAGTCGGAGGGCACGGACTCCGGACTTCCCGGACTGCCGGCCAGCCGTAGCTCCATCACGAGGTCGTGACTAACCCCAAACTCAGATCTCACACAAAAGCTTTGGGACGGCTGGGCCATCTTCGTCACACCTGCCTTGGGGGATCTGGCCTACAGAACACCATCCATAAATGCCATCCATACGGTGTCCGTCCGCTTTTCCTCCAGCCTGTGGCTCTGCAGCGGCCTTCTGCTCACAGACCCACATTTGCCCAGGCTCTCCCATGTGGTAGCTGGGAGTCTCCATCCTGTCCTGGGACAGCTCCACAGCCCTCCATTCCCCACAGCCCAGCCCCCAGGAATCCACACACGTTCTAGACCTTCACTGTCCAGTGCAGTAGCCACTGGCCTCATTTAGCCATTTAAGTTTAAATTGACTGAAATAAAATGTAACCTGAACAAATTTCCTCCACCACCCTTGTCCGCGGTGCTCACGAAGAACCCGCCTGTGGCTTGTTGCTACCTCAGCCGACAGCACGGTTGAGAACGATTCTCCCATCGCAGAATGTTCTTGTGCACAGCTTGGCTATAACCTCCCTGAAGACACCTCGATGGGAGCTGCCCAACCAGGGGTGTTGAGGGACACATGCCCGCTTCCGAGAGTATCTTTGGCAGCCTTCGGCGCCAAAGAGAGCATGAACGAGGAGAGAATGAACGAGGAGAGGTGCCCAGGAGAAAGAGAGGCATTGACGACTAAAGGCGCAAAAAAACAAAACCCCCGGACGCTGCTGGGTGCAGATGCTCGCTGAGCACGCGCTCTGCTCTCGGCACGGTCCCGGCTGCCGTGGGCACTGACTTGGCGCTCCGTCAGCCAGACAGGGTGCAGGCGCTGCTACCATCCTGGGGCTCGGGCTGTGCCCAGCTCAGGCGTGGGTCCCTGTCCGTCAGACCCCAGAGCCCTCGCTACAGCTCCTGCACCGGCCAGGCCTGTGGGCAGGGTCAAGAACGTGCCTCTTCCTCTTGGCGCAGGAACGTCTACAAGGACCTTCGGCAGATCGAGCTGGCCTGTGACTCCCAGGAGGATGTGGACAGCTGGAAGGCCTCGTTCCTCCGAGCCGGGGTCTACCCTGAGAAGGACCAGGTGAGGAACTGCCCTGCCCAACTGATGCTCCTCGCTCGGAGCTGACCCCTCCTGGGAGAGGAGGGAGTCTAGCATCTCCCCGGGTGGGTCATTTCCAGGCACGTAGCCTGTACTCTCTTGAGCAAACAAAGAAAGGCGGAGAGGGTTTTGCAGTCAGGGTCCAGAAGGTTCTCCAACTAAAGCCAAGGCTGGGGAGCTACATGGCCTGGGATCCCATCTATTTTATTCCCTCTCCTCCTCCTGTCCTTGAGGTGGGGTGAACATGGCTGCCCTCAGCCCCCAAATTAACATGTTCCGGTCCTCACGTGAACGGGTCTAATCACCTTGGACCACGGTCGCCCCAGGTCCGGGCAGCTCAGGCCAGGGGCAAGCAGGGCCTCACAGCGTCAACCTGGCCATCAGGGGACGTCCCCAGGAAGATGGCGGTGGACAGGACGCGGCAAGCAGTTCTCAGAGAGGGGAGACTCCCCACGCTCGCCTCACCATCTGCCCTTCCCCCCTGCAGGCAGAGAATGAGGATGGAGTCCAGGAGAACACCTTCTCCATGGACCCGCAGCTCGAGCGGCAGGTGGAGACCATTCGCAACCTGGTGGACTCGTACGTGGCCATCATCAACAAGTCCATCCGCGACCTCATGCCAAAGACCATCATGCACCTCATGATCAACAACGTGAGTGCCCGGCCACGGCGGGGGAGGGGAGAGGGCCTGCGGGTGCAGGGGCGGGGGCCGGGGCACCACAGCCAGATCGGCCTGAATGCTGTGTGGTTTGGTTTTTAAAAGATTTTATTTATTTAGGGGCACCTGGGTGGCTCAGTGGGTTAAAGCCTCTGCCTTCGGCTCGGGTCATGATCCCGGGGTCCTGGGATCGAGCCCTGCATCGGGCTCTCTCCTCTGTGGGGAGCCTGCTTCCTCCTCTCCCTGCCTGCCTCTCTGCCTACTTGCGATCTCTGTCTGTCAAATAAATAAATAAATAAATAAAATCTTTAAAAAAAAAAAAAAAGATTTTATTTATTTATTTGAGAGAGAGGGAGGGGAGAGCATGAGTGAGGAGAGGGACAGAGGGGAAAGCAGACTCCCTGCTGGGCAGGGAGCCCGACGTGGGGCTCGGTCCCAGGACCCTGGGCTTGTGACCTGAGCTGAAGGCAGACGCCCAACCGACTGAGCCACCCAGGCGCCCCAACACTGTTTTACTTAAAATACAAAGTTAGAGTGAGTCACTGCTCTTTTAACATCAGAATCCGGATTCTCCGCCTCTCTCGGGAAATTGGGGCCACATGGGGCTCACTCCCATTTTCTTAGGTACTTAAAGCTAACACCACACGTCTACGCTCTCTCTGAATTTTTTCAGCCTTACGATAATCCTAGGAGAGGGACTGCTGTCATTTCCATTTTATAGACAGGACGAGGCCCAGCAAGGTCAAGAAACCTGCCCTGAGTCACTCAGAAGAGTAGGAGGTGGGATTAAAACCCAGACTGAGTAGGTCCCAAACCGTGGCCTCCTGATGGCCTGCAGCCCAGCCTCCCTTCACTCGGGGGCATTACCCGCCTCCGCCAGGGCTCCTGAGCCGCTCAGGGCTTTAGCTTGCTCTTTGGTGAAACGCAGCTCTCCTAATACCTCCGGCTCTAGGTTGCTGGGAGGGTGCGGGGGGGTTTCCAGCTCAGCTGGGCACTCACCAGTCTCCGTAGACTAGGCTCGGTTTCTGTCGCGCCTGTAAAACTCTCGGTGTAACAGGATCTAGAGCAAAAGTCCCAAGTCCCTTCTTCGCCGTGCTCTTCATGATCTGCCTCGGGGTGAGCACTGTCAGGTTTCCTGGGTGTGCTGGTATGTTCTTCACCTATAGGAATTATGATATACTTGCTCCCGCCACTATGAAATTTAAAATGCATACATGGTTTGGCCCCAAAGTTCTACTCGCAGGAATTTCTCCCACAGAGACCTTTACCCATATTCACACTGAGCACATACATACTTGCCTGTTATCTTAGCGTTGTTGCGTAGTGGCTAAAGATTAGAAATATCTATCCCTTTAATAGAATCCATTTACTACATAAAGAAGGGGAGGATCTCTGGGTTGATAGTAAGTCTCGCTCATGAAGTGGAAAACTATGGAACATAACAGAATGTACAGGAGGGCTCCAGAAAACAGGAGGGCAGAAAACCCTCAGGCGAGGTAATTTTTGCAGATGCTGAAAGTTCTTTTGGGAAAAGTCAAATCTATTCTTAAAAAAGACAGTGGTAGGAATCCTCTGTTACGAGTCTGCATTTCAGCCTCAGAGCCACTCCTGCCCTGATGGGGAAGCACACGAATCATCCCCTCTAAAAACAAGAACAAGTTGGCCATCTCCACTTGGGTTTAAAACTTCCTCGAGGGGCGCCAGAGTGGCTCAGTCGGTTGAGCGTCTGACTCTTGATTTCAGCTCAGGTCATGACCTCAGGGTCCTGGGATCGAGTTCCGCGTCGGGCTCTGCCCTCAGTGAGGCGTCTGCTTGGGGATCTCTCTCCCTCTGTTCCCCCCAGAACATTAGATAAAAGATAAAAATCTTCAAACAAGCAAACAAACTTTCTTAGAGTTACTAGCCAATGCAGTTTGATCAGAAAAATCATTTAGAGGTGCGAACCTCTGGAAAAGAATAGGAAAAGTTATTCGTAGTTGGAGAAGCTCCTGGGCACGTGAACATGAACCCAGAAACTCCTGAAAGTAACTGAGAAACTCCTATATCCTGTAGGAGGTGGTAGGAAGGAACAGAGCATAAAATTAACAGAAACTAGTAGTTTTTTAATGAAAACCAGCTGGAAGACAAGAAATGGGAGGAAAGACGACAGTAAAAGAGGCAGGATTTGAGAAGTTTAGTAAGCGTCTTGTGGACCGGGCTGGAAGGACACGTGACAGGGCCCCGGAGAGACGCGGCCGACAGCCGGGTAGAAGGCTCGTCGGCAGTTCCAACATCATCTGTGTCGTACGTAAAGTTAAAGACCAGACAGCCCTCTGGGTGTGGCAGATGCTTAGGACGGGCTCGTCCTGAGGTCAGCTGTGGGGGGACACCCTGACCTCTCTGCCCCTTGCCCCCCAGACAAAGGCCTTCATCCACCACGAGCTGCTGGCCTACCTGTACTCCTCGGCGGACCAGAGCAGCCTCATGGAAGAGTCGGCCGACCAGGCCCAGCGGCGGGACGACATGCTGCGCATGTACCACGCGCTCAAGGAGGCCCTCAACATCATCGGGGACATCAGCACCAGCACCGTGTCCACGCCCGTGCCCCCGCCCGTCGATGACACCTGGCTCCAGAGCGCCGCCAGCCACAGGTCCGAGAGGCCGGGGCGCCTGGAGTCTGCGGAGGCCACTTTCCCTCGAGTTCCCGGCCCTCCCAGTGTGGCCTGCCAGGCCCCAGCCCCGGGGGCGGCTGGGGTGAGGGGACCTGGTCACAGTGGGAGCTGCTGCCCAGCCTGGGCCTGAAGGACAAGGAGAGAGAAGGGTTGGCCGGAAGGCCTGTCTGACTCCTGGTGTTTTCCATCCGTTAAGCCCAAGTAGAAGCCGGAGAGGGCGAGGGGCCAGGGCAGCGGGGGCCCTGGGGTCATGGTCCTGGAGCACAAGAGCGCAGGCAAGAACGGCTGGTTGAGGGGATCTGCACGAGCAGCTGGAGGGCATGACTGGCCTGTCCCCTGCCCCCTCAGCCACCTCTGAGCTGTTGGATGGACATACGCTGGCAGGGGCAGTGCAGAGCCTCAGACCGGGACACCTAACCGGTAACAGGGCAGGTGGCTGGAGCACAGAGGGTCGGTCAGGGGAATCTCCTAGAAGGTGTCAACCCTGCCAAGGCCTCAATGAGCCATGGAGTTACTTAGGGAGAGGGAACAGCAGGCGCTCCAGCCCAGGGGGGAGCCTGTGGGGTGCCCAGGGCAGGGTAGGAGGCACTGGACTTGATTTGGAGTCAAGGCTGGGCTCTGGAAGGATTTCTGCTTAATGCGGGTGGATTAGAGGAAGCAGGAAGCAGACAGGCCCGAACAGGACTGGTGAGACGGAAGTGTCCCTAGGAGTGAGGTCAGAGAGAAGTAGGAGCCCCTGGTGGCCGAGGAGAGGTACTGGCAGGCCCTGGCTCGAGTTTTAGCTGGGGGCACAGCCATTGCTAAGCCCGCGGTGGCGGGGCGGATGGAGGGGCCCGGGACGCCCGTGCGGCCTGCTGCCCAGGAGCAGACATGCCCCTGCGCCCCCTTGGGCTGCGGCCGCTGCCAGCCCGTGCCACACCCTGGCCCTCTTGGGTTCCTACAGCCACCCTGGCAAGGCTGGTGCTCCCCACCCCCTTCTCCGGCTCATACCCTCTCCTTCCTCCACAGCCCCACTCCACAGCGCCGACCCGTGTCCAGCGTGCATCCCCCGGGCCGGCCCCCAGCAGTGAGAGGCCCGACCCCGGGGCCCCCTCTGATTCCCGTGCCAGTGGGGGCAGCAGCCTCCTTCGCCGCGCCCCCCATCCCGTCCAGGCCTGGACCCCAGAGCGTGTTTGCCAACAATGACCCCTTCTCGGCCCCACCTCAGATCCCGTCTCGGCCGGCTCGGATTCCACCCAGCATCCCCCCTGGAGTGCCCAGGTAAGGCTGGACCCGCCCCCACACACACACACTCACTGCCCGCCACTAGAGCCACCAGCCCACGCCCTGAGGCCTCTCCTGGAATCAAGGAGCTCTCCTTGCGCCCTGCGGAAAATAGAGCCTTCATCCCCATTTGGCTGGTGTGGAAACGAAGGCCCAGAGAGCCCAACTTGTTTGCCCAAAGTCACAGAGCAGTGGAGAGTCAGGCTGACTCCCAGGTTCCCAGGCCTGGCCTCTGCCTCAGCAGGTGGCCCACCAGGCAGATTGGGACTCCGCGCCTGGGACCCCTTCTCCTGGTTTCCAGCTTTGTTTCCTTACTGAGGACACACACATGAGCTGTCGCACACCCCCCTTGCCTCACCCTACCCAGCAGGCCAGGCTGTGTTCTCCACAGTTCTCCCGTGAGGAACCCGAGGTGCGGGGTGGGCAGGGACTCACCCAGAGTCACACGCAAGCTCCTTCGTGTCTAGCAGCGTTCAGAGCATCGGGCACCATGGGGGGGAGAAGGGGCCTGGGTCCCCTTCCTCGTCCTACTTATGGCCTCACTGCCATCTCCCCCTCTCCCCTCCCCGTCTGTCTTTATTCTCTTTGCAGTAGAAGACCCCCTGCTGCGCCCAGCCGGCCCACCATTATCCGCCCAGCCGAGCCATCCCTGCTCGACTAGGCCACGGGGGACTAGGCCACGGGGGGGGCGTGTTCTCAGGGGGTCTTCGCACACCCACCCCCACCGTGCGGGAGCTTCGGTGGCCCGGGCCCTTCCGCTGTCCCTGGCCCTGTCATCCACGTGCCAGGACCAGGCTCCCGGTGGGCGGCCCCCTGACTCCTCCTTAACCTTGGCCCCCATCCCCAGCTGGACACAGCACTGAAGAAGGAGCCCTGGAGCCCTGGGGCAGGGGCAGGAGCTGGGCCGTTGCACTTTGGGGGATGGAGCCGCAGGGTAGCAGAGGAGGGAATGCGCTCTGGGCGCCATCTCAAATGAGCATCCAGGGCCCGGGGGGGGCCAGGGGGGACTCACCCGGGCTTCTTTGGCCAGGAAAGCCTGAGCAGAACAGGCCTTTTGGAAACTGGGGCAGCAAGAGTGCCTGTCCCCCCAGCTCTTCCTGGGGCCCAAGGAGCACGTCCGTTTCTCAGCAGCAGGAGCTCCAGGCAGCGAGCCAGGCCCAGCAGGCCCTGCGCTGCCCACCCTGCAAGTTGTAAATATTCCTTCCGTGGCCGTATTAATCACACGGCCGAGCCTCGGCTGCCGGAGGTGCCTTCGCCGGGGCCGGAAGCCTCCGTCCTGCCGGCCTCGCTCTCTCCTCCCTGGGTCCCCTCCTCCTCCTAGGTCCCCGGGGTGGCTCGGGCTCAGGGCTGAGTGAGTGGGGAGGCTCGGAGGGGCTCCTGGCTCCCACCCAGGCCTCCCCGACGGGGTGGGCCTCCGGTGGCCCATCGTAGAGCAGCCCTTGCTCGCTCCTCGCTCAGTTTGACCACTGTAAGTGCCTGCACTCTGTATCCTATTAATAAACTAAAATAAAGGGAAGAAGCTTCTGGTGGCTGCTGTGTGGGCCTTTTGTGTTGGTGTTCAGGCTGAGGATGTGGGCCGCTCACCTTCCCCACGCAGGCCTCTGACAAGGACCACCCCCCCAACTCCGCCACCGTGGGCGTGCTCCCACCTTGCTCCCACCTTGCTGCCGGGGCGAGTTCACTTGTTCCAGAGGCAAGCGTGCTTTAGAGGGAAAATCTCTTGGTTTTCAGAACACGTCAGGCATGGGGACAAACGTCCGCCGCTCCCCAACCACACATACTAACCCAGGGGCCTGGCTGCAGCCCCTGACACAGGCCTGGGGTGGGCAGCAGAATCACGCAGGAGAGAGGGAATCCCAGCCCTCTGCCCGCAACCGCCGTGGTCAGGGCCCCCCTCCCCACCACTGCAGTCCTGAGGACTCCACCCGGGTCCAAGGCCTTCCGGCCCAGCCCAGGTCACAGTTAAACTTTGCTTTCTGATTTTTCTCTTGTGCCCAGGCGACCACCTCCATCGGCTCCCGCCCGGCCTTTCTTCTGAGCTTCGTGGGAGACCCCTCCCGCCTGCCTGGTTTGCCCCCTTGGGGGCAGATCTGTGCCGGCTGGTGCCCCTGAGCCCCAGTCACCAGGCTCTGTGATTTTCTGACCATAATTTATTGACTCCAGTGCCCAGGCGAGACCGCCCTTTGTTCCGTGAAGCTCCTGCGCAAAAGCTTTGCCTAGGCCACCCCTCAGCCCTGCCTGGGGCCTCTGCAGAGAGAGCAGGAGGGGCGGGTGGCCGTGCAGCACCCCCACTCCTGGAGTTCTGGTACAAGACCCCACAGTGAGCCCACCCGGCGCTGGGCTGAGGGGCTGGGCTCCTTCCTCTCAATAAAGTGACTCTCCTGGCAAGAACACTGTAGCTGTGTCTCCTTCCCGGCCCCTGGCATCAGCAGGCCGGCCCCCGCCCAGGAGCTGCCCCCAGCAGCAGCAACAGGCCTCTGGTGGGGCGACAGGGAGAGAGAGGAAGGTGTGGGGGTCCCACAAGCAGCAAGCCCCCTCCCGCGATCTCCTGCCTCAGAAGGCCAGGAGGGAAGGGAAGGGCGAGCTTGCTTCCTGGCCCCCATCCCACACCGAGCTGTGCCAGTGCAGGCTGGGCCTTGGGCTAAGGCACACGCATTACCGGAGGGGACACGGAAAGGGGCCGGAAGATCCAAGGGTCGCGTTCAAATGCTGCAGTGCCGTCCCCTCCATGCATAATTCCCAGGAAAGCAGGTGCAGCCACGGAGCTGTCCCTCCTGGAGGGCCCAGGCCTGTCAGCCAAGCCAACAAGTGTTTCTCGCCTGGCTCCTGGCAGGGAAGAGACACACGAGGGCCACACCTCGGGCCGTGACTGCGTGGCCTCCCCTCCCATAGGAAGCAGTTGGGGGAACGGACCCCAGATCTCACACACACGTGCCCTACTGCCCCTCCTTTCCCTGTTCTTCCTTCTGGGGCTACGTGGGCACAGGGCGCTTGTCCTGGAAGAAGCGTTTGAGCGTGCAGACCTGGAGCACGGCCACCAGCAGCAGCACGGCCACGTTCACCGCGGACCAGAAGTTGACCCGCTCCAGGTTGCCCTCCTGCAGGTTGCGGTCACGTGCCTCAAAGGCCCGCAGGAGCGTCAGCATCTGGATGCTACGCTCCAACCGGGTCTTCATGGTTTCGATGGACTCCTGTGGAACAGAGAGAGGGGCAGGGTCAGGCCTCTGCCCTTTGGAGAGCGGGGACCAAGAAACCTGGGGGGATGGGGTGAGCCTGTGTTTCAGGAGGAGAGAGCTGAGAGGAGACTCCTGTGGTCAGGCTGCCTGAGTCTAAATCCTCTCTCTGTGGTGACTGGCTGTGTGACCTTGAGCAAGTTAATTAGCCTCTCTGGGCCTCCGTTTCCTCCGAATTGCAGTGAGAATTGAATGCCTAAATAAGTATTTTAAAAAAATGGACTTAACTAGTGGTTAACAGCACAGTTGCTAAAGCCAGACTGCCTGAGTTCAAATGCAGCTCTGCCAGTTGCTGTGTGGCTTTAGGAAAGTTATTTAGCCATCCTGTGCCTCAGTTAAAACGGGGCATCAGAAGCACATTTCCTACCTCATATGGAGATTTTGTGAGTTATTTAAGCTCTTAAATTCCTATACCTAGAAATGCACTATTATTTTAACTGTGAGTGGCTACTGTTCTAATTAAGGTGGAGGCACCCGGGGGAGCTGGGTCAGGCAGATGCAGACCCCAGCCAAGGTGGGAGAGTAGGGGAGCACTGTTGCCCCAAGCCAGAGATCTGGGACGAGTGGCCCCGGCTCAGCCTGGGCGCACCTTGATGTCCTCCATCTTGACATCCAGCATCTCCTCAGGCTCCACAGCCTCTGCCCAGCCCTCGACCTCCTCGTCATCCTGCAGGCTGTCAAAGATGAGCTCGAAGAACACCAGCTTCTCAGAAATTGTGCTGAAGGAGTTGTCAAAGCACAGCTTGTAGTCTCCAGCCTCCGTGGGCTCCACCCTGGGAGAAAGACACACAGACGCACATGACCCACAGTGGCCCGCTGGCCGGACTTTGAAAGGCAGGGAAGGTAGTAACCTGAGGCCACCAGGGAGGGGCAGGGCTGAAACTAAACCCAGGCAGACAGTGGGACTTGACTCACGTGTGCACCCCATCTGCCTTGCGGGACTCGCTGACCAGCAGCACGCCCTGAGGGCTCTCGAGTGTGAAATCCACGTCCAATCCAGCACCTCCGATCACCTGGGGGGACAGGTAAGAGGGTGGAGGTCTAGGGGTAGGCCAAGGGCACCTGCCAGGGAAAGCCAGGGCTGGACCAACCCGCACAGACCCATCCAGGACCACCAGGGGCCTACCTGAGCGCGGACACCTACACCTGCAACCTGGTCCTGCCCCACCTGTCCCTCTGACCGCGCCCCTTGCCTTGGCTCAGTCTTCATTGATAGGACAGCTTTGGGTTGGGCTCTTTCATCTGGTCACGCCCCCGTCGTAAGTCCTTGATCGACGTTTACCTGGCCACACCCCAAGTGAGGCGACAGGGCCCTGCTTTCCTTAACCCAACCCCCGAGAAAGCCTCATGTTGACCACGCCCTTTCTAGTAGGGCATCTTGGTCACGCCCACCAACTCCCCAAGTCGGGCCAACTTTTGGCCACGTCCACTCGTGAGGTTCCTGCCCTGTGAGGGGCGCCCTCTTATAACCGATGGCCCCGCCCCCTCCGGCCGCCTCACTCTAACCCCGCCTCCTGCCATTATTCACACCCACTCCGCTCCCACGCCCCGTCTCCACCAGCTCCTGCTCGTTCTTCCTAGCTCCGCCCCCGCGCTCTAACGCACCGGCTCCTCCCCCTCCCTCTTTCATCGCTGTCTCGCTTCAGCCGCTTGGCCACGCCCCCTCGTCCTGGCTCCGTTCGGTCGCATGCTTCCCGACTTGGGACCCTGTACCTGGTACTCGGTCTCGAGGCTTGCGTTGGCCGGCGCAGACTGGTAGAAACACTGCTTCCTCCCCGCAGGCAGCAGGAACGTGAACTCGCCGTCCTGGATCGGCGGGGGCCCTGCCCCCCCAACCCCCACCGGTGGCAGTAGCAGCCAGAGAGCCAAGGCTAGGGCCGCGCTGGCCGCCATCATCCGGGTCACCCTCCGGTCTGCGGAGAGGTCGCGGTTCCTTTAAGAGCTAGCCCTGCCCCCTCCGCTACTCGGTGGAGCTCATTGGCAGTCCCTTCTGCCGGTGGTGTGAAGCGAACGGAGAGAAAAAGTGAAGGGCCCCCTGAGAGCTTAGCTGCCCGGATGAATGCCTGTTGGGCCTTAAAACACTCTAGCTTCTGGGGGCTTCTTTCTGAGCAGCTTCTAGCTCTAGTCTCAACGGATGGTGAGGGAAAATGATAAAAATAAAGTACTATGATGGTGCATGTTTCTCAGGCAAAAGTTAAGACAGCTAAGTAAGAGGCTCCCGGGACCTTTTAAGGCACCTCCCTGCGGTTTTCCCAGAGTACGCTGCGCGGGACGACCATTGAGCCCTCTGCCCCGGGGGGAGTGGACTTTAATTAAATAAGGGCTGGCCTTGGACTTGTACGCGACCGTAGGGCTCACGAATAAGCTGATTCAACTGGGGGCGAGAGGGAGACCCTTTCGTATTGATGTGGGGGTTTCGTGTTCCTTGTCCGTGGCTCCAGGTTCGCCGCCTGACCCTTTACCCCCTTTGCTCCTTAGGGCCATCACTTCGTCGGTTTCCTCGTCTGTATTGGGGTGATGGGACGACCGCCCCATTAGGGCGGCTGTGAGACTCGAGACGAAGGCTTGCCCGTAGCGCTCCGTAGAGTCTGTAGAGGGACATAGCCCAGTCTGCATCCCAAAGGTCCCACACTCGGGGTTGGGGGGCAGCAACTAAACAGAGTAACCGATGTGACCCAGGGTAGGAAAAATGACAGCCAGATGCTTACGAGGCAGGAGAGTGTGGGCCTGGGAGCCACAAAGCCTCAGTCAGGCCACCCACACCCACTCTACCCCTTCGACCCTTGGCTTGGAATCATCCCACCGGGCCTCAGTGTCCTCATCCGTAAGAGGGTATGATGCTAGTCTTACCTCATTGGGCTGTTGTGAAGATTGAGAGAATGCTCGTTCGGCGCTTGGCCCAATATAGGCTCTCAGCGTATATTATCTGCTATTTTCCAGGCTGATCGCCCACCACTAGGCAGCCCACCGTGTAACCTCTGCTCCCTCAGTGTGGCTTAGAATATTTGGAGGCGACCACCCTCTGGGAAGCTGGCAGATAAGCCAAGAAGTCACTAGAGAAATGGACTCTACTTGGTGATTCTGTCTAAACATAAGGGAAAATGTTTAGATGGAAATTTTGAGTCTTTAAAGATAGGCCCTGGAATGGCTGGCGGTTGTTGACAGTTACTCCTCGAATACAGCTGGTGGCTGTCAGCTCTTTACTACTTTTGGAGAACTTGGGGAAGTCACACCACCTTGTTGTGTCAAAGTTTATGTGCAGTCACTGTTAATGTTCCTTTTCATTTCCAAAGTTTTCTGTCATTCAAACTCGCTGCTTGGACATTTTGAAAAAAAAAATTTTTTTTTTAATTTATTTGACAGAGACACAACGAGAGAGGGAACAGAAGCAGAGGGAGAAGCAGGCTTCCTGCTGAGCAGGGAGCCCGATACGGGTCTCGATCCCAGGATCCTGGGATCATGACCTGAGCCGAAGGCAGACGCTTGACAACTGAGCCACCCAGGCGCCCTGAAAATTTATTTTTAATTAAAACAATATGTATATGTATATGTGTGTGTGTATATATATATATATATATATTTTTTAAGTTTATTTTAGAAAGAGCCTGCGAGAGCGAGGTGGGATGGGGGCAGGAGTAAAGGGGGAGGGAGGGGACGGAATCTCCAGCAGGCTCTTTGCTGAGCACAGAGCTGCACCATTTTGTACTCCCACCATTTTGATACCCCATGTATAAGGGCTTCAAGTTCTCCAAATCCTTACTTGTTTTGTTTGTTCTTTTAAAGGTTTTATTTATTTATTTGACAGAGACACAGCAAGAGAGGGAACACAAGCAGGGGGAGTGGGAGAGGGAGAAGTAGGCTTCCCGCTGAGCAGGGAGCCTGATATGGGGCTTGATCCCAGGACCTGGGATCATGACCTGAGCCAAAGGCAGACGCCTGATGATTGAGCCATCAAGGTGCCCCAAGTTCTCCAAATCCTTATCCACATGTGCCATTTTCTATTTATTTCTATTATAGCCATCCTAATGGTTGTGAAATAGTATCTCATTGTGGTTTTGATTTGCATTTCCCTAATGATGTTGAGCATCATTTCGGGTGCTTGTTCGGCATTTGTATTTTTTTGTTTTGGTTTGGTTGGGTTTGGTTTGGTTTGGTTTGGTTTGGTTTTGAGAAATGTCTGTTCAAGTCTTTCGCCCATTTTAAAACTGGGTTGTCTTTTGGTTGTTGAGTTATAATAGTTATTTATATATTCTAGAGAGCAAGCAGAAGAAAGAAAAAAGAAACAAAAATCTTCCCTCAGATTTATCCTGGGGCACTCCCTCAGACCTGTGTCTGTAAAAAGACCTGCTTTTCCAGGTCATTCACAATTTTGCCTTAGCCTTCCCTTCCCGTTTGCACTGGGTCTAGAGATAAGCCTGAGATGAAAGCTCACGGTCTTCTCAGGTCTTTTCTGAGCACTTTTCCTGCCCTGGGCATGTATGTTGTTCGCTAAATCCCCCAGTATATATGGGTGCTTCTAAATGCCTTAATAACCAGAGAAACTCTCACCCCAGCTCTTCCTCCCAGCTTTTGGCATGTCCATTGTTGTGAAAATTAATAAGAGGAAACCTCCTTTAGCATGGAATCAGGAGGTAGAAGGGGGAGCTCTCCCAGCCTACTGCTCGGTGTTAATTGCAGATCCCACAGGAAGAGATGTACCTTGCAAACTGGTACTTTCCTACCTGACTCTACTACCTCAGCAGGGGAAGAAAGATTTTCTCCTGCTGGTTAACAGCCCAGCCAATGAGAGACTGAGACTACTCAACCAATGAAACATCACTACACTTCCAACTCCCAGTTAATCCAATGGATTTCTTGTTCATGACAGCCTTCCGGACTTCCCCTTTTCCTCTATAAAAGAGTTTTCTTCTTTGTTCTCCAGACCTTCCTATGCGTTTGCTGCAGACTAGCTTGTTCTCGGTTACATTTCTTTGCTATTCCTGAATAAACCCATTTTTGCTGGTAAAATCACTGGTTAGTGTTGTCCTCGATTATAATATTTTGCCCCAGGTGGCTGTGGGTTATTCCCTTTGCCTTAGAGTGTTTTCCAGGAATGCGTTCTGAGTTCAACAGACAAGCACCTTGAGTCAGTCCCATAGGAACCTGGCAGACATGTTAGAACAAACACCATACTGCCAACCTCAGCGACCGGGGTACCAGAGCCCCATACTGGGGACACAGGCTGCTGTCTTCAAGACCTCCACCGCGCTGGGAAGGAGATGAGGGAAGGGTGGGGAAAAACACCACAGAGCTTTCCTGCCATGTTCAAGTTTCCTTTTCATCTTGATTCAGTGTTCACTTGGTTGGCACAAACCTTTGCCTGTCTTCCAGAGTTCGGATGAACTTGATTCTGACTGTGTTTGCTCGGTTTGTCGAAGTTTCTGTTTCTTGTTTGCTTTTGTTGAAAACACTATCCCCTGTCCAAGCAGCCAACAAATATTTACTGAGCGTCCGACACTGTGAATAAAATAGACTCTGTGTCCGCATGGAGTTGCCATTCCCGTGGAGGAGGCCAGGCATACCCAAGTGTGGGACTGAGATGATTTCAGGTAGTTGTGGGCACCGCAGAGTAAATGTTGGGCAGTCAGGGGGATGGCTTGGGGGGTTGGGCTTCCCTGAGGAGGAGGCATGGAATCTCAGACTTGAAGCAGAAGGGAGAGGAAGCAAGCAGGGAGAACCACGCTCTGAGGTCAGAAGGCACTCGGAGGGCTCCAGGGGCAGAAAGGAAGAGGAGCGGCAGGAGGGGAGTAGCCCGAGAAGGGACGGGGCAGTTTCACAGGCCACGTCCCGTGGGGACCATCTTCCCTTCGTAGTGTTGGCCTGCAGTCAGCCTGGGCTCCTTACAACCATGCGGAGTTTGCCGACTCGCTTCTCGAGGCCAGGAATCCCCTGAAATTATAACGGAAAGACTCTGAGCGTGCGTGCTAGGCAGTCTTGGTGCGCCCGACCTGAGCCCTTCTCCACCCCTTCCGGCCCTGCTCTGTGCCCCTGGAGACTGATCTCCACACAGCGGGTCAGCTTAGCTTTCTTCTCGTTTCACATCCAGTTGGGTTGGCCCCGGTAGGAGATCCGAGGGCAGGAGGAGAGGTGGGCGTAGGTAAACGTATACTCTGGCTCCCACCCTGTTGGGCTGCGTGTTTCTACCAAAGCCTGCAACTCCAGCTATCCCGAAGTTCCACAAGCTGCTCCTTCCCTAGCAACATCAGGCCCGGGCTGGTAACAGCGTCCTGATCCGGGGAGTCACATCCCTTGCTGATTTCCCTTCAGCCTGCCCATGACTCCTAGTTGTACCTCTCCTAGGCGTTATCTGTACGAAAGGTGACTGGTGACTGACTGATGCAGGTAAGTGTGTCTCTTTTTCTGAATTCAAAATTCCAGGTTAAAGATTCTTGCACCAGGTTAAATGCTCCCAGGATGAAGTCCTCGCATTCACCCGAGGTCTTTCGCACATATTATTACGTCTACCTAGAATGTCCTCCCCTTGTCTCCGTCTCAGGCTTTTGGAGTCAGATAACACCTCCTCCCAGAAGCCCTCCCCGAACCTCCAGAAGAAGCTAGGTTAAGAGCTCCCCTCGGTGACTGCCTCCATTAGAGCAGTACACCAACTAGACTGTCATTGTCTGGCTGTCTGACCCTCTAACTGAACTCTGAGCATCCTGAGGGCAGGAGTTTTTCTTCCTCACAGTGTCCCTGGCACTCAGCACAGTTCGGAGCCCTTCGTGGCACTCAGTAAACGGCTGGTGGAATAAATAAGCCAGGAATCTCTGTTAACTCTGTATCTTACATAGCCAGGATACAGCAACAAAAATAGACGGGATACTTTTTGACTTTCAGGTCAGACAATCAAGAAATAGTTGTGGTTCACTGTGTGCCAACCACTGGGGTAGGCATTGGGAAACTACAGGAGGCACCACAGACCCACCCCTGCACCCTGGAAGGAAGAGAGCTGGATGATTTCGATAGACTCAAACATGTTCTATAAATCACGGTGACCTAATTTAATGGATGTTTACGGACTATTATTTGAAATAACTGCAGAGTGTACTTTCATTTCAAGTGGATCAAGATATGCTGGGCCATTAAAGTATCCCTTGGTCTCAAGGGATGGAAATTATATGGAGTGCATTCCCTGGCCACAAAGGAATTAAATTAAAAAATCACTAACAAAAAAAAATCACTAACATAAGCTATCCAAAAAATCCCAAATATTTGGAAATTGATGCATTTCTAAATAATGTATGAGTCCCAGAAAAAATTCACAAGGGAAATAAGAGAATATTTCTAATTTGGGCACAAGTCAGAATGTGTGAGATGCAGTTAAAGCAGTACTTAGAGGGAAATATATAGCTTTAAATGCTTATATTGGGAGATAAATGTTTAAAATCAATGAGCTAAGCTTCCATCTTGAGAAGCTAAGAAGAGCCAATGAAACATAAGGTAAATAGAAGAAAGAAGAAAGAAAGATAAGACAAAAAACAATGAAATCCAAAACAGAAAATAGAGAAAAATAGCAAAGCTAAAAGCTAGTACTTTGAAAAGATTAAGGAAACTGATTTACCCCTATCAAGACTATTCAAGAAAATAGAAAAAACACGTTACCATTGAAAGAGGGGCATCGCCACAGACCCTACAGACATTAAAAGGATAACAAGGGAATATGAAGAGTTTTTACTGATAAGCTCTACAACTTAGATGAAACAGACAAATTCTTTGAAAATACAAGCAGGCTAATTTCAATAAAAGAAAATTACAGGACACTGTAGTATAATTCAGCAAGGAAATTTTTCTAAGTCCAGAGGGATCTGGAAAGATTTCCCAGAAATGATATTTAGGCTGAAACCTGAAAGAGAAGTGGAATCTTAACAGGTTAATAGAATTGTGTCCCAGGCAGCAGTGACAGCACGTGCAAAGGTCCTGACATTGGAATGAGCCTGCCTCATGTATCCAAATAAAAACGTCCGGCATAATAGCCCTTTATTGTTGTTTAGTGACCACACACTTAACGTCCTTCCCCAGTGTAAACCTCCAGGTGGACCTACCTGACTTGAACAGAAATGTTGAGAGAGACCAAAGCAAACTTACTAGTAAGACAGACCTTAGGAAGTTTCTGGGTTGTAAACAGGAGACAATTTATTCTGGAAACTATATCATTCCCTCGGTTTTGGACCTACTGTTCTCTTTCACAGGGATGGTGATGCTCCCATGGCCTCACACTGGGAGCACTCACACCTCTAGCATTACATTTCGGTATATATTATGAGTTCTTTGGATCTAATACCTGCAACTCTTAGCCCCATTCTGCAGAGCAGCAAACTGAGGCTTCAGAGATGGACCATGTCTTGCCAGAAGTGCAGAAGCCAAGCACCAACCCCTATGCTCTACCAACCTCTGCCCAACATGTTTCTACTTTGGAACTGGTTGGGCTGAGGTTTGTGTCTTGGGCATGGGTTTCCCAAACAGCTCATAGTCCCTTCCTCATCCCAACCAGAAATTGTCTTCTCAGGGAGGAAACCCCCCCCCCCACACACACACCTGATCATCTTAGCCATGTGTCCCTCCTCCCATCTCTGCAGAAATGTGGCCACCAAGGTGCAGTGAAGTGCCTGAATCTGATGTGCGTCCGTGGAAGGGGTGGGGAGAGGAGAGAGTCCCTTTCGGCAGCTGAGCGTGTGTGTGCAACTTCCTGCCAGTGAGGAAACTTTCGTTCCAATCAGCCCTGGTTCTCCTTTCCCTGCCCTGGCCCCACAGGAGGAGCTGGCGGTGAGCCGTGGGCCACGCTGGCCTCAGCCAGATTTCCCGGCCAGACTCGGGAGGAGAGATGCCCTGGACCATCCTGCTCTTTGCAGCCGGTGAGCCCGATGTCCCCCCCTGCATCAGCCCCACCCCGCTCCCACCCCCCCACCCCCCCGCCCACCTGATCTCTGCTCTGGAGGCGGAAAGCAGCCCAGGGTTGCCTTCCCCAGGTGCTGGAGGAGGCTGAACGCTGACAGATTTGCCCCAGAGTTTTGGAAATGCCCCCAGGAGCATGGCTTTGTCTTAGGGTGCTCCTCATCACCCACACATCAAGGCTATCAGAAATCCCACCCCGCTGGGGACAGCGGTGCCCACGCCCCATGACTCAGCCCCGCTTGGCTTCTGCAGGCTGTTACCTCCGGGGCTGGGGCAACAGGAGATTCTGCTGGGGGCCAGGGGAACCCATGCAAAAGTCTAGAGGCCAAACAGGGAGAGGCTTGTGTAGACCTCGCCTGAGCTCTGCTGGGGAGCCTGGGGCCAGCTGGGGAGACACTGGTACCTCCTATAGGAAACTGTACCCACCAAACCCCAATTCCTCACCATGGCTTGGGAAACAGGAGAACCCCTTTTGCTCTCTGTTCCTCCCATCCTTTCCTTGGCTCATCCCCTCCAGCCACCCTGGCCTCCTTGAAGACCCCACACCCCTTCCATCCTCCCAGCATTTGCCCAAGCTCTTCCCTCTGCCCGGAATACCCTCCCCTAGTTTTTCCTGTGTCCCCTCTTCAGGGAAGCTCCATGGCCTCCCCAGCCAGTGCAGGTTTCCCATGACCCTGTCTGATGGGCTGCCCAGTGCTTCTCGTCTCCCTGAGAACGTCCGCTCCTCGAGGCAGGCACGTCTATCTGTCCATCTCATTCATGTTCCATCCCCAGCACCTAATAGGGCCGGGCATCAGGTGAGTGCTGTTGATGGAAGTACTAAGGCTATGATCACGTCGCTATGTAATAACCATTTCGATGATAATAAAATGACTCAAACGTAGCGACCCCCTCCCAGCTGCCTAGTCCCCGAACCCCTCAGCAGAGCAATGGGATAGGGTCGACTACCCACTTGTAAAGAAAGACTGAGGCCCAGAGAGGGTCAGCCGCTTGCCTAAGGCCACAGAGCCAGGAAACGCCTCTGTTCTAACCACTCAGCCTGCCTCCCTTTTTCTGCATTACAGGCTCCTTGGCAATCCCAGCGCCGTCCATCCTGCTGGTGCCCCCGCACCCCAGCAGCCAGGAAGATCCCATCCACATCGCCTGCATGGCCCCTGAGGGCTTCCCGGGGGCAAATTTCACGCTCTACCGTGGTGGGCAGGTGGTCCAGCTCCTGCAGGCACCTGTGGACCAGCTTGGGGTCACCTTCAACCTAAGTGGCGGCGGCAGGGAGGCTCCAGGGGGCCCATTTTACTGCCAGTATAGGGTGCTAAGTGAGGACCTGAAGCCGCAGCTGTCAGATTCCAGTGAGATGGTAAACGTCTCCTACCCAGGTAAGACCCTCCTGGCCGCCCTCGCAGCCCACGGCTTCATCGGCTCGCCGCCGAGCCTTTGCCCGTGCTGTTCCCTCTGCTTGGAAACCTCCGTGGAACGAGCCAGGCCTCCAGCTGGCCAGGGCTCACTCACCTTTCATTGCTGAATTCTCACAGTCATCCCACGCAACGGGTTCAGCGATGCTCCCCGTTTTGCAGATAAGGAAACTGAGGCACAAGTGATGAAGGGACTTGGCCAAGTCACACAGCTAGCAGGGCAGCAGGGCTGGGATCCCATGGGCCCCAGTATCCAGGTGTTAACCCTCCACACTCCACTGCCCCGCCCCCCTCCTGGCCATGTACCAGTTTTGAGCACCCTCTATGCACCAGACACTGTTCTTGGTCCTACAGTTTCAGCAGCGAGTGAAACGATGTCCCTCCCCTCCCCCAGCTGACATTCGGAGGAGATGCAGACAGTAGAGAAGAAGCAGGGAGGCCAGAAAATATTCAGTGTAGCCAGCAGGGGCCAAATAAAGAGGCCGGGATAAAGTACCAGCTAGGGAAGGGCGTCGTTTTAAGTACAGAGGAGAGTGGCCAGGGAAAGCCTCCGAGGAAGCGACATTTGAGCAAAGACCTGAATGATGAGGAGGCAGCCATGTGGGGATCTATGGCGAGAGGGTCCCCGGTAGAGGGACCAGCTGTACAAAGGCCCTGAGGCTGGCATGTGTCTGGCATGTTTGAGGAACACCGGGGCGCTCTGTAGGGCTGAAGCATAGTGGGCAAGGAGAGAAGTTGGGGGAGAAGGGGGCATGGAGGTGGCAAGGAGGATCGTGCAGGGCCTTTGGCTGTATCAGGGACTTTGTTTCTTTGTCGAAGCAAGACAGAAGGCCTGGAAGACTGATATTTTCCTGTGGTCTTTTCAGGACAGGAGGCTGGGTGTGAGCTCTGGATCAAGGAGCAGGAGGGAGGGAGGAGGAGTCTCCAGGTAGAGACTCTGCTTCACCATCCATCAGAACTTTCCAGCGGCAAAGAGAACTTTGTTACCCGCAGAAGCCCCACTTAAAGAGAACGTTGTTGCTCATAGAAGCCCCAGTGCCTTGCGGTGACAAAACAGTCTGTGTCTTTGAGCTCCACCGTCAAAGGCCCCCTTCAATCACCTTGAGTCTGTGGTCTCAGAGTGGGGAGGGAACAACAGCCCTCCTGCCCCAGATGAATGAATGAACAAGGGCTAACAGTGTGAGAATTTCAAGTATATGTCTGTTCCTTCCCCTTCCTGGCTTAGCTCCTGGTCTCCATAGGGACTGGGTCATCTCCTCCTGTCTTTCCTGAGAGATCCCCTCTCTTCAGGGAGGGGAAGTCAAATCCCTTGCAGAGAAGTAAACTGTGAAGCTGGAGCTTCATGCTTTTGTGGCTGACCTCTGCATGGATTTCAGGGTCCACCATGGGGCTGGGGGTGGATGTCATCTGATGCCCCTGGTATCAGGCTGAAGCCAGCAGGACTCTCAGGCTGCCAGTAACTGGAAACTTGACTCAAACTGGCTTCAGCAACAAAAGAGAATGTGTTGATTTGCCAAACTGAAGTCAGTTTGGAGCATTGACTTCAGGCATGGCTGGATCCAGGTGCTCAAAGAAGTCAGGAATCATTTGCCAGCTCTCAGCTCTGCTTTTTTGTGTCTTATTCTCAGGCAAGAACCCCTCTTTATGGTGTCAAAACTGTGCCTAGCAGCTCCAGATATATATCCTACCAGCACTGTAATGCTGGCCGGAGGAGTAACCCTCTCTTCCCAGTAGTGGAGCCAAGACTCAGAATCAGCTCTCATTAGCTCTGCTTTGCCCACATGCCCATCCCTGAACCAATCACCGCAACTGGGGGTGGGGGATATGCTAACTGACTGGTCACAAGACTTGCCAGATCCCTAGGGTCCAGCTACACCCAAGTCAAATGGTTGGGCAGTATGGGGGGTGCTGGCTCCCCAAAGGTAATCTGGAGAAATGACAGGTGTCCCACCTTCACCCTGCACCCCACAACTCCATAACCTGTCCCCCCTCTTTTTCTCATGTTCCTCTAGTGCCCACTTGGATACTGGCACTCTCCTTGAGCCTGGCTGGAGCCCTCCTTCTCCTTGCTGGCCTGGTGGCCATTGCCGTGGTGGTCAGGAAAGGTAACAGCAGGCAGAGATGGCATACCCCAGAGGCTGCCCGATGTGCAACTGCTGGGACGTGTAAATGAGCCCTCAATCACACCCATTTTTTAGGAGCACGGAGGCACACAGCTAGGGAGGTCTTACTCCAAAACTTGCAGTAAAGAATCTTCCAGAAGTGCAGTGTTGGTGGTGGGGTGGGGGAAGTTGACATATATTTTTACATTATAAAATATATATAACACAGAGTTTCACATTTCAACCCTTAATTTTTAAGTGTCCAGTTCGGCAGCATTGAGTACATTCAATTTGTTACACAACCATCACCACTGTCCATCTCCAGAACTTTGTCATCTGCCCCGATTGAAACTCTGTCCCCTTTATTTTTTCTTTTTAAAGATTTTATTTATTTATTTGACAGACAGAGATCACAAGTAGGTGGAGAGGCAGGCAGAGAGAGAGAGAGAGAGAGAGAGAAGGAAGCAGGCTCCCTGCTGAGCAGAGAGCCCGACTGGGGGCTCAATCCCAGGACCCTGGGATCATGACCTGAGCTGAAGGCAGAGGCTTTAACCTGCTGAGCCACCTAGGCACCCCCTCTGTCCCTTTTAAACACTAACTCACGGTTCCTCCTCCCCCAGCTCCTGTCAATCACTGCAACTGACAATAAACAAAACCAAGCCAAACAGTAGTAGGGGGCACCTGGCTGACTCAGTAGGTAGAGCATGCAGCTCTTGATCTTGGGGTTGTGAGTTCGAGTCCCACATTGGGTATGGAAATTACTTAAAATCTTTAACAAAAAAAATTTTTCTTACATGCTTGTTTGAAGCTTTTACCAATACACATTACTCATGTAATTGGGCAGTGGGAGGGTTTTGCATTAGCTCTCCTGTGAGTGGCACATTTGCCGGAGGAGAAGGCAAGGTTGGGTCACAAATGTATGAGGGAGACTTTGGAGCTTTTTTTTTTTTTAAGATTTTATTTATTTATTTGACACAGGGAGAGAGAGATCACAAGTAGGCAGAGATGCAGGAAGAGAGAGGGGGAAGCAGGCTCCCTGTTGCGCAGAGAGCCCCATGCAGGACTCGATCCCAGAACTCTGAGATCATGACCTGAGCCAAAGGCAGAGGCTCAACCCACTGAGCCACCCAGGCGCCCCTGGAGTCTTGTTTGTTTTGTTTTTGCAACTAGGAGGCAGCCACAACTAAAATCTAATAAACGTTTATTTTTTTTTTTTGTTCCCAGTTAAAGTAAAAAATTTGCAGAAGAAAAGGTGAGACCATCTCTGGAGATCCTCAAAGGATGCTTTGGGGGAAAAAAATACGTGGTTGGTGGGTATGGGGTAGAGGTTCCGAATGGGTGTTAAGGACTCTGAGACCTGGCCAGGTTCTGGGGACAGAGGGGCACTTCCGGTGCTGGGTGCGGGGGTGGGTGGCTCCATTCCAAACAGCGCCCTCTCGTGGGAGGGCTGCTTAAGAAGAACAGGGGTCAATTATAAAACACCTAGTGTGAGCGGAGCACTGTGCTAGGAGCTGCCGCTGGAGTTCACAGCTGCTCACAGCTGCTGCGGGAGCTGGCCTTTATAAGTAGTCCCATTTTATAGACAAGGAGACTGAGGCTCAACTTAGCCACGCAGGGAGCAAGTGGCTGAGTCGTGCTCACATCCCTTAACCACTGACTGCCCAAAATGGTTTTAATACTCTAGGAAGTCAGAGTTGGGAGAGGTGAGTGGCACCCTCTGGGGCTATGCGGTACCCAGCTTGTAGCCTGTAGGCAGTGGCCCCAGCCTCAGTTTCTCCCCTGAGAGAGGGCTGGCCACCCCGCTGCCTGGTGGCATAGAGCTAGCAACAGTCCCAGGGATCGAATCCCGACTTCACCAGGCGATGCGGCTCCTGGAAGAGAACTTCCTTCTGAGGGGACTTGGGGAGGCTGCAAAGAAAGGTGGGGAGTGAAGGCCAAGTTTGGAGCCAGGGCTTCCCGGAACAATCCTCCGGCCTGAGAGGAGTGGGTCGTTACTCTCCCAAATCCCTTTGCAGACAGCGAGAATCCTGCTGGGTTCAGATCAACTTCGCCACCACAGGTATGTACCTTCTTACTCCTGTCCCCTGCCAGGGCAGGCTCACCCCCTCAGAAATGCTAGCGGGTCTCCTTACTTGCTACTGAGCCTCTTCTGCAGCTGCTCACTTCCCTTAGGGTCAAGAACACACCCTCCCCTCCCTCCGGGGCCAGGTTTCACCTCTCACCTGTTCTCTCCGCCTCATCCTCGGGCCCTTCAGTCACCCTGACCTCTGCCTACAACAGTCTTCCTCCCTCTGGTCTTGGTCTAGAGGCCGCCTTCGGGAAGCCTTCCCTGACTCCCTAGACCGGGGGTGTGTTTCTATTTCCCTGCCTTCAGCACCCTATCATTCTTCTTACCCCTCGGGAGAAAAACACAAGTGTGTATGTAACACTTGCTTCCAGTGCCGGACCCTCGGTTCTATGGGGGACGGACTGCCTGGCCCTGTCCTTAAGTGGTGCCCCGTTTGTGATCCAGAACGTGTCATCCTGAAGGCTTCCACCAGGGGGCGGGGGTCGCTCAGGAAGGGGCCCCAAGCAGAGAAATTCCATCCTCTGTACTTCTTTCACTGTTCCCACAATTTTTTTTTTTAATTCAAAAAAGATTATTTATTTATTTGAGAGAGAGAGAGAGAGAGCACAAGCAGGGGGAGCAGCAGGCAGAGGGAGAAGCAGCCCCCCTCCCCTGAGCAAGGAGTCCCACTCGGGCTTGATCCCAGGATGCTAGGATCATGACCTGAGCGGAAGGTAGAGGCTTAACTGACTGAGTCACCCAGGAGCTCCCACGGGTCCATACTTTTACTGAGCACCTACTATGTGATGACCAAGACAGGTGGTCTTTGCTCACAAGCCCATCCTGCAGTGGGGAAACAGCCCATGGCCAGCGGGACCCTGTCTGGGGCCAGGAGGGCAGGAGGTGGTGTTTAGGGGGGAGTCAGGAAGGGAGGAAGTGGTGTTTAGGCAGAGACACGCAGGAGCAGGGGTGTGTGTGGGGGGGTGGGGGGTGGAGTCAGGTGGGGAGCAGACGATGGAGGGAGAGCCTGGGGCAGTGGAGGAGCTGAGAGGAGTTCCGGAAAGTGGGAGCAGAGAGGAGAAACCCATTTATTAGAGGGCCGCAAGAGGCCCCTGGGGGAGGGCTCTGAGGAGAAAAAGGACACAGTTCAGTTTACAGCTGGGAATGGTTCACCTGGTGGAATGGGCTGGAAGGGAGCAAAGCATGCTGGGAGATGGGTCCCAAGCCCTTCCTCGCAGTTGACTTGAGGCCTGTGGCTCTGAGGGGAGGGCCCGGGGAGGGCAGTGAGCAGAGATTTTATACTGGCACTGGGCTTTCCTTTCTCTTTCTATTTCAGATATGACCTTTGATAACTCTCTGTTTGCCATCTCCATGGTAAGTCATTGCATTTCTTTTTTTTTTTTTTTTAAGATTTGATTTATTTATTTGACAGAGAGATCACAAGTAGGCAGAGAGGCAGGCAGAGAGAGAAGGGAGGAAGCAGGCTCCCTGCTGAGCAGAGAGCCCGATTCGGGGCTCGATCCCAGGACCCCGAGATCATGACCCGAGCCGAAGGCAGTGGCTTAACCCACTGAGCCACCCAGGCGCCCCAGTCATTGCATTTCTTGGTCCTGGGTTTCTGCTGACTGTCTTAACCTCCGGAAGACCACCATCAGGCTGGGCTGACCTGATATCTCTGAGTTTGTGGGGAGGGGGTCTGGGAAAAACCCTGAATCCCTGAGCAGGGATCTGTTTGTGAACTGAGAGTTGGCTCTGGAAAATCCCAGGGAATGGGAGGCAGCCACGTCCAGGCCATCCGATGGCCCTGGGCAGGATCCCCGGGCCGCCTTTGCACACCATGGGGCCGACCCTACAGAATGGTGACAGGGGACTCAGGGTGACCCGATGGGGTCACGTGCTTTTCAACAGTCTGATGCACACCCTAGTCCCCTCCTGGTAAAGAAAAGCCTGTTTTTATGTTCAGTTTCAGGGATTTCAGCTTAAATGTCCAAGCTGTGCGTTTCTCTTACAGGTGGGGAAGGTCTCTTTGCATTCTGCCCCTTTGCTAGTGGGCACTTTGGGACTGCAGTCAGGGAACCTGGGTGGGGAGTTGGTGTGCCAAGGGCACCATAATGGGAGAGGGTTGGGTTGGTTCAACACACCCTTCCTGGGTGTTGGGACAAGAACAGGACAAAGGCTTTAATTCTTCAGAGCTTTCTACTTTCTCCCGGGGGGTGGCGGGGAGACAGACGATGCCACATAGGGTAGGAGTGGGAGGGAAGCTCACTTCTCCCTTAGATGGGAGATCCAGGAAGTCTCAGAGACAGCCAACAGGCAGGGGGTAGCTACGGAAGATGGCCACAGGCTCGGGACACGTTCTTGGCACCGTCCAGGATAACTGGAGTGGAGCCGAATGGAGAGTCGAGGGGAGCCTTGCGGAGAACTTTGTCGCCCCATGTGATGGGAGCGCCATGGAGGGTTCCCGGGCGGGGAAGTGGGGGCGGGGGAGAGGGGACCGATTCAAGTGCTCACCCGCGCCCTCTGGCGGCTGCGGGGAGGACAGACTTGGGGGGCGTGGGCCCACCAGAATGTGTCATTCGGGGGTGGGGGGTGGTTACCAGGACCGAGGCGACGGTGCTGGTCCAGGCGAGCTAAGTGGTAGGTGCTTTGGTCCAGCGTGTCGGCAGCGGAGGTGGAAGAAGGGAACGGATGCTGGTCAGATCGATTCTAGGGACAGGAAACACGGCGGATGATGGACGGAGGGAGAGGGCGGAGGGAGGCGGCTGGGAGTCCCGGGGAGCCGCGGGCGTGTAGGGACCAGAGACACGCCCCCTTACCCGGCGACGCCCAACGGCAGGTGCAGACGCGATACTGGGGTTCCGGAGAGAGGAGCAAGGACATTTAAACTGTGTATGAGTGTGGGAAGGAAGGGGCTTGGTCCCGCCGGCCAGTTCAGCCTTCTGAGGTCTCAGTTCTAGGACAAATCCTATGCTGTTAAGAAAAAACAAAAAACAAAACCCTCCCTCCGCCCAAAATGCAGGGCAAATTCTAAAACTTTCTGTGAGAAGACGTGCTGCTTAAGGCACCAGCACCCTGGGGACTTTTCTTTTTTCCTTTTTAAAAAAAGAGTAAAATGAAACAAGTGGAAACAGAGACAGGGAGAAAAATTTAAAAAGTATCTTAGTCCTTGTGACTATATATGTATATTTTTTTTTAATTAAAAAACTTGGGGGAGGGGAACACCTGGCCGGCTCAGTGGATAGAGCATGTGACTCTTAATCTCAGGGTGTTGAGTTCAAGCCCCATGTTGGGCACAGAGCCTACTTTTTTTTTATTTTAAAGATTTATTTATTTATTTGACACACACACACACACACAGACCACTAGTAGGCAGAGAGGAAGGCAGAGAAATAGGGGAAGTGGACTCCCCACTGAGCAGAGAGCCCGATGTGGGGCTTGATCCCAGGACCCTGAGATCATGACCCGAGCTGAAGGCAGAGGCTCAATCCACTGAGCCACCCAGGCACCCCCAGAGCCTACTTAAAAAATTTTTTTTTTTCGGGGCGCCTGGGTGGCTCAGTGGGTTAAAGCCTCTGCCTTCGGCTCAGGTCATGATCCCAGGGTCCTGGGATCGAGCCCCGCATCGGGCTCTCTACTCTGTGGAGAGCCTGCTTTCTCCTCTCTCTGCCTGCCTCTCTGCCTACTTGTGATCTCTGTCTGTCAAATAAATAATCTTTTAAAAAAAAAATTTTTTTTTTCATTTGAAATACATCCATATGTCAAAATTATATATCTAGTAAAACATCCTTCTGTCAGTAACCCCTGTCCACTCCGTGGTCTCCCCCTCCACATGCAGACAGCCACCACCATTACGAGCTTCTTGGAAATGCAAGCAAAAGTGAAAAGAGGGGGTGTATAACCTCATGTTGTCTACATAAATGATAGCATGCTAGCCACACTACCATGCTTCCTCTCCTTCATGGTAAATTCTAGCGAGATCTTTTCTAGGTTTTCCTTTTTTTTTTTTTCATTATGGTAAAATATACATAACAAAATTGACCATTTTAGCCATTTTAAAAAATGATTTTATTTATTTATTTGACAGACAGGGAGAGAGAGAATACACACAAGGGCAGTGGGAGAGGGAGAAGCAGGCTTCCCACTGAGCAGGGAGCCCGATGCAGGGCTTGATCCCAGGACCCTGGGATCATGACGTGAGTTGAAGGCAGACGCTTAAGAACTGAGCCACCCAGGAGCTCCTTTAGCCATTTTTAAGGTCCAGTTCAGTGGCATTAAGTGCATTCACCTTGTGCAACCATCACCGCCATCGATCTCCAGAACTCTGTCCTGCAAAAATGGAACTGTCCCCACTGTATACTAACTTCTCATTCTTTTTTTTAAAAATTTTTAAAAGATTTTATTTATTTATTTGACAGACAGAGATCACAAGTAGGCAGAAAGGCAGGCAGAGAGAGAGAGGATGAAGCAGGCTCCCTGCCGAACAGAGAGCCCGACGCGGGGCTCGATCCCAGGACCCTGGGATCATGACCTGAGCTGAAGGCAGAGGCTTTAACCCACTGAGCCACCCAGGCTCCCCCTAACTTCTCGTTCTCAACCAACCCGAGCCCCTGGCATCTACCATGCTCCTTTCTCTCTCTGTGGGTTTGCGTATTCTGGACATTTTATGTAGAAATGATGTCATATAATATTCATCCTTTTGTGTCTGGTGTTTTACAGAAAAGATTTTATTTGAGAGAGAGAGAGAGCGCGTGAACACATGCACAAGCATGGGGGAGGGGCAAAGGAAGAGGGAGAAACAGACTCCCCGCTGAGTAGGGGGCCCCCACGCAGAGCTCCATCCCAGGTCCCTGGGATCCTGATCTGAGCCCAGGGCTGACCCTTAACCGACTGAGCCACCCAGGTGCCCCATGTGTCTGGCTTATTTCATTGAGCATAATGTCTTCAAGTTCATTCATGTTGTAGCAGGTGTCAGAATTTTATTCTTGGTGAAGGCAGAATTTTGCTTTCTGTTCATTTGTTGATGCACACTTGGGTTGTTTCTGCCATTCAGCTATTATGAACAGTGCTGCTATGAACATGGGTATGCAAATATCTGTCTGAGTCCCTGCTTTCAATTCTAGTTTCTTTTTGAAGCATTCGATGGCTGAAATAAAAGGGAGGCAGCTTATCGTTCTCCAGCTTGTATCGTGATACCCTGCTGAGGGTCTGATATTTGCTCTAGGATGCCCTAGGAAGTGGGGTTGACATTTTTTAAATTTAAATTTTTACATTTTGTTTATTTGAAAGAGAGAGAGAGCAGGGGGAGGGGCAGAGGGAGAGGGAGAGAGAATCTTGAGCAGGCTCCCCGCTGAACTGGGAGCCTGATGTGGGACTCAATCCCAGGACCCTGGGATCATGACCTGAGCCAAAGGTAGACGCTTAACCAACTGAGCCACCCAGGCGTCCCAAGTCCATCTCTTCTTGACTGGCATTTGGGGCAGGAGCATCTATGGTAGAGGAGAGGATAGCCTTTCGAGGCAGGTTTTGTGGGAGCCCAGAACAGGTGACAAGGTTGGGGAGGGGAAGAGATAATGGTCACAGCTTTGTTCACTTAACTATTAGTGCTTGCTGTGTGCCAGCAACTTTATCTATTTAATTCCTCCATGTTTTGTAGCAACTCTAGGAGGGGTCTAGGAGCATTCTCCCCATTGTGCAAAAGGAAAAAGTGAGGCTCAGAGGGGTTAAGTTACTCAACGGGACAAGGTGGGGGTGGGATTTGAACCCATGCTGTCTGCTTCCCTTCTCAGCATCCAGATAGGCAGGAGGACAGAGGACAGGATCTGGGTCCTGAAGCTGTGGGGTGGTGTGTGGGGCTGAAATGAGACCGGATGGACTGGGCGGGGGGGGGGTGTGTGTCTCTGACTCAGAATGTAGGGAGACCCTGGATCCTGGACCTCAAATCACCCTGTTCTCTGTTTTTCCTCCATGGACAAAGAAAATGAGTCCGGAAGAAGATGCACCCACTCTGGATGCGCGCTCAGGCTCCGCCGAGACACCCGGCAGCTCTGGGCCCCGGAAAAGGCCCACCTCCACATCATCCTCGCCTGAGCCCCCCGAATTCAGCACTTTCCGGGCCTGCCAGTGAGGCTGAGGACTGGGGGCCCCTCTGTGTCTGTGCGTTCTCCATTCAGCCCCCTTCTCTTGAGGGCCTGAAGTCCCTCCAGCTACTCTGGGATTTCTGGCTGCTGTTTTCTCAGGGAATTGACAGAGGAGGCAAAGGGAATCCTTGGCTTTGGGACCCTCCTCACAGAGAAGCAGGAGTAGCAGAGGGGGCACAGACATTGTCCTGGAGTCTGGACAGAAAGCAGGAAGACTCTCTTTGGGTTCCCAGCTTCTCAGACCACGTGAGAAGGAGATGTTAGGATCCCTGTGGCCCCCAGCTGGGCCATAAGCAGTCTGGGCCCTCCACACACCCGGCCGATTTCCTCCTCCCCTCGCCACATCTGACTTGACCAACCCAACCGGGTTTTTGGAACATAGGGTACCCGGGGTATGTTCTGTTAGTCTGTCCTGCTGGGATGCCTAAGTTATTAATTACAACAGGTGTTGGTTGAGCAGTTCCCGAGGTCTCTATGGAGTGTAATCCTTCAAGCCCAGGATCTCTGGGGTCTAATCACCGGATGCCTGGTACCCCTCAGGCGCATGCAGTCAAGGTGCTATATGGGAAAGCTCGTGCGGGTACTGAGGGGGGACACTGTCACATGGGGTCTTTGCTAAAGTCCTTGCAGTGGTGAGTGAAATGATGGGGAGCATCAATGAGGAGGTCCAGAGAAGAGTAGGAACTAGAGAAGGTGGAAAGACGTCACAATCTTTTTTGGACCCTCTAGAAGAGAATGACGCCCTCAAGCAGTGACAGACGGACTTGGAAGATAGGGGTGTGTATGTGTGTGTGTGCGTGCGCGCGCGCGCGCGTGCTCCTGTAGAAGGCGGCACTCGACCCTGCTCTGCAAGATTCATTGGCCCAGTCATCGGTGGGGGGGAAGGAAGGGGCTAAGGGAGGGGCCCAGAGAGAGGGATCCTAGAATTTTTTGTAGGGGAATAGATGGCCAAGGATGGAGGAGTAGGCAATGGGGGAAGGGGGCGGAGACGATGGGGAAGACATAAGGAGCGGCTGAATGCTGGGTGAGGGGGCCTTCCCACGGATTCAGGTCCAGGGCAGAGACCGACTGCCTCCCCAAACTGATTTTCCCTTCTGGAGGGCTGGGGTGGGGCCACACGCTGGGGGCGTGTCCCGGGAGCCGGCCCCGCCCCTCGCGCAGGCCCTCCCTGAGAGCCCGGCGCCTGACAAAGCTACATCCAGTGGGAGGGAGCAGGACCGGCACAGGGGCGGAGCCTCATCGTAGCTGGACCCCGCCCCCCGCGTGTCTCCTCACAAAGCCGGGCAGGGCCAAGGGGCGGAGCTCACCCGTAGAGGTGTGTCGGAGCCTTCGGACGTCAGGCCCGCCTCCACCTTTCCGGGCAGGGCGGCCGCCTCACAAAGCGCGACCGTTTGCGCGGGGCGTGGCCCAGGGCGTGTCCACGCGACCTAGCACCGCCCCCTAGGGCGCGCCCCTGTCCCTGCCCTCCCCGCGTCTCCGCTCCAGCACCGCGGTACAAAGCGCGGCCTTTCGAGCCTCGCCCGGCCGGGGGGCGGGGCCCAGGCTCAGGGGCGTGTCCGCCCGACGGAGCACCGCCCCCCGGCTCACGCTCCGCCCCCGCCGCTCCTGGGCCGCGGAGCGACCTCACAAAGCCGCGACCGTTCGCGCGGGGCGGGGCGGGGCGGGGCGGGGCGGGGCGGGGCGGGGCGGGGCGGGGCGGGGCGGCCCCGTCCCCCGGCACCCTCCCTCCTGGTGCCCTAGGCGGCCAGCAGGGGGCGCTGCGCCACGGGGCCGGACCTCGGCGGCAGTGGCGGTGAGGCGGAGCGTGGCCGGCAGGCGGCGCTGCCTGACTCGGCCTTGGCCTCGGCCTGCGCGTCGGCAGCGGCGGCGGCGGCAGCGGCGGCGGCCTGGGCCCGGGCGCGGCGGCGGCGGCGGCGGCGGCGGCGGCGGTGGTGGGGCCTGGAGCCGGATCTAAGATGGCAGCGGCGGCGGCTGCGGCGGGGCCGGGCGCGGGCGGCGCAGGGGCGGCGGTCCCGGGCGGCGCGGGGCCCTGCGCGGCGGTGTCCGTGTTCCCCGGCGCCCGCCTCCTCACCATCGGCGACGCGAACGGCGAGATCCAGCGGCACGCGGAGCAGCAGGCGCTGCGCCTCGAGGTGCGCGCCGGCCCGGACGCGGCGGGCATCGCCCTCTACAGCCGTGAGTGCGGGGCCCCGGGGCCGGGCCGAGCGCGGGGGCTGCCCACGAGGCGGGCCGGGCGGGGGACCAGGGGCGGGAGGGACGCGGCCGCAGCTAGGGGCCCGGGGCCCGGAGGGTGAGGGGCCCTGAGCGGTGGGGGCCTGGTGTGGGGTCCGTGGCGCCGGGCCGAGGGAGCTGGGAGTGGGGGGCCCCCGAGTGAGGGCAGTGGAGGAACGATGTCAAGGGGCAGAGAGAAAAGAGGGCGTGCGTGGTGGCCAGAGGTGAGGTGCCCGGAGTACGGTGGGAAGCGGGAAATGGGGGAGTGAGGGCCCTGAGATTGGGAGGGGGCAGGCAGGAAGTGGGGGGCCGAGCGGGGAAGGTGAATTCGTAGCCGGCCGGGGGTGTGGGGGCTGGGTGGGAGGAAAGGGGGCCTGGGGTATGGGAGAGGTGGGGGTCCCCGGGGGCGGGTGTGGCCGCCCTAGGCGAGGGATGGAGGGGTGGGGGCAGCCTTTGGCCATCTCTCGGGACTCCCACGACTGCTGAGGACAGTTGGAAAGTCGTGCCCGGCCTGGAGGACCTGGTTCCACCCATCGGGAGCGTTTTGGCGTTCTGGACCTCCGTGTGGGAAACTTCTAGACCCGGAGAGAGGGCCCATGCCAGGGTGGTGCGAGCCGCTAGATGTGCTCCTGGTGAAAACGTGGAAGGGTAGGGCTCCTTCTTGATGTCCGGCTCCGAAGTAAGAGGTAACACAGCCTCCGCCCTCGCCACGGTCCTCCGATCTTTCTTTTTGGGGATGTGAGAAGCTGGTTACATTTTCAGAAGCTAGTTTCAAAACTGACATTTCAGTGGAAAAAAAAAAAAAATCACAAATGTGTTTGCCAAGGCCCCCGAGTCTTTGTAGTTGATCCTTTTCCTTTCTCTGTTACTCTTTATTTATCTGTTCTGATTCCTGATTGCTTGGTCACATTTTGCTATTCTGTTTCATTCAGCTTTGTCTCAGGGTTTCTTGCACTGATGCTCTGGGAGCCACGGAGGAGGCCCTTTCCTGCCTTTGGCCTGTGTGAATTTTTTTTGCCCCTTTGGGAAGTGGGCGAGTGGGCCAAAGGAAAATATCTAGAGCAACCGGTTCACACTGGGCTCTCCCTGCACTTCTGCTTGGAAGACCCAGACTTGTGGAGTTGTGCCTACCTCCCAGGTATCTCAGCCCTTTTTGCTGGGGCAGAGCCGGGTTTTCTGGGACCAAATGAGGAGAGGGGAGAAGGGTATCCCAGGTGGGGGTCAGAGCTCAGGACAGGCACTTAAGCTCTATTTTATGCTCAGCAGGCTCTCCCAGGTGCTAAGCGGGGCCATTCATTTGGCAAGCATTAATAAAGAATAAAGATTTTGGGCAGCGTTTCTCCAACTAGGATCCCGAGGCTAATCCTCAAAGCAGTTCCAAGATAGTTTTTCTTTTGTAAATAACTTCTTTTGATTTTTGGACGGTTTTTGATTTATAGAATTATTGGGGACATAGTACAGAGAGTGTTCATAATACACCACACCTGGTGTCTCTCTCGCTCTCTTTTTTTTTTTTTTTTTTTTTAAAGATTTTATTTGAGAGAGAGAGATCACTCGCAGCGGGGGGAGCTGGAGGCAGAGGGAGAAGGGAGCCTGATGCGGGACTCCAGCCAGGACTCTGGGATCATGACCTGAGCCTAAGGCAGACGCTTAACTGACTGAGCCACCCAGGCGCCCCCACACCTGTGTCTCCTGTGTTAAACAGCTTCCTCCAGAAGAGTTTTTACATTTTGTGTTTCTGTGTTGTGGGTAATCTCGATGTTGTTACTAGTTATAAAGATAACATTGTCTTTTAGAGGTAATTCATAACTGAGGCATTTGTGAAAGGGGGAAAGTCCTCGTTTCTCAGATTGAGATCCTGAGTCAGGGATGATATCCTCTCGGGTCTGAAAGAATGTTTCTCACCCTCGATGCTCAAGGAGCACTGACGTGGGGCGGAGAACGTGGGTTCTGGATTCAGCTGACCCTGGTTTTGTTCGTTCCCCAAGGCTGCCATGCCACACGTGATGGCTTAAAACAAAAGGAATGTATTTTCTTACAGTTTGAGGCCAGAAGTCTGAAATCAAGGTGTTTCGAGGGTCCCTACTCCTTCCAGAGGCCCTGGAGGAGAATGTCTTCTCACCTCTAACAGCTTCCTCTGGGTCTTTGGCCTTGATTGGCTTTTGTTAACAGAACTCCAGTCTCTGCCTCCGTCTTCACACAGCCTCCCCACTGTGTCCCTGTGTCTTTTCTATAAGGACACCTGTGATTGGATTTAGGGCTCGCTCTAAATCCAGAAAGATTTTATCTTTGAGAGCCTTGATTGCATCTGCAAAGACCCTTTTTTCCAGATAAGCCACTTTCACAGGCTCGGGCTTGGTGGGTTGGGGCTTGGACACACTTTCTTAGGGTCTACTACGAGGACTAGATTGGTGCCCTGCTAGTATCTGTGAGTCTTTGTGCCTCAGTTTGTTTATCGGTAGAATGGGGGAAATGGCGGGACATTGTGGCATATTGTGTGTTTGCTCAATAAGCTAATACTCTTTTGGTGGTAGCACCTGCTGCCTAAAAGGCTGGGGCTGGCGATGACCTCAGACTTGGCTGGGTCACTGCACAGGGTGAGGCAGCACCCGTCCCTGAGCAGGAGGCATGGAGAGCCGGGCGCACGGGGCGGGATCACTGCGAAGTGTGCTGGGGGAGTGTGGAGTACCAGGGCTGAGGTGTGGGGGGGTGTACCATGCTCCTGGATCTGCGAGCAGGACCGGCCCACCGGGTGTAGAGTGCGAGCCCGCAGTCCCTTGGAGAAAGTCAGAGATGGTCCAGCCGCTGCGGGCATGTGTGGGGATTGTGGCGGCTGGGTGGCTGGGAGGCGCATGGGGCCTGCTCAGAGCTTTGGGCCTTGTCCTGGGATGACCTTCCTTCCCTGGCCTCCACATTTTCCAGTCTGCACCCTTCTGGGTCCTGAGTGCTTTGGCCTGATGAGAAGGTGGCCTGACCCCTGTTCTGCCCACCAGTGACTGGTGGCACTATGTGTGATCCCAGATCCCCGGGATTCCAATCTGGGTGTGGGGAGGGACAGGGAGGTCGGCCAACACGCGCATCTCCCCGTACCTCACGCGGGAGGTGAGCCGGAGGCGTGCCTGGGTGCTGGCGAGGGTTTCTGAGCGCGAAGCCTGACTGGCGTGGGTCACTGGCTGGCATGGGTCACCGGCTGTGCGGCCTTGAATGGGCCACTCCCCCTCCCTGAGCCTGTTCCTCACCTCCCCCTGCACCCCCCTGCGCGCTGCCTCGCTTTCCTCCTCGGCAACGGGAATGATACCACTCGGGGCCCAGAAATGTGGGTGAAGTAGACCACGGGAGTGTGGAGCCGGGGTGCCTGCTGGTCAGCCGTGCGTGTTTCCATAGACGTTGCCGACGACGGTGTGGGTATTGGTTCGGAGTGACCAAGAGCCTTCTCCGGGAGGGAGCCCCTTGGCTGCAGGGCCGTCCGTCCAGCTGCTGCCTCGCACCGCCGGCAGATGGAAGAGGGACCCCGGGGCTGCGACTTCCGCCTCAGGCAGGGGTGCGGGGTGGGGGGTGTGCTGGGGAGACTGGGGAGATGGGTGGGGTAGCAGACAGACAGCCCTGTTCCTTGACATCTCCACCCTCCCACGTGAGAAAGATGACAGCTGCAGAAGGCCCTGTCCCGGTCACCCCGCGGGGAGCGATAACCCTCCCCGCCCCAGCTCACCGTTTGAAGTCACCCTGGCCCGTGTCCATGGCAGTGGCTAAACGGCAGCTACCAAAACCGGGCCGTTTTCCCTGGGCAGAGGTGCGGGCATCCCGGGCCTTGAGGAAGCTTTGGCACGGCCGCTGGAGTTCTTGGCCGCAGGGAGCCCTCCCTTGGAGAGGAGGCAGCTTCTCGGGAAGCCCGTTGTGGGGCGGCCACGGCCGAGAGCAGAGGACTCTCGGTTCCTCAGGCCCATGGTGTCCTTTCTGGAGATGACTGTGTCACTTTTCTTTCTTGGTCAGTGCGAGTCGGTTTGCCTGGTTCTGATAGGGGCTGCGTTTCAGTTTGTGGGGGGCGTGCCAGGGCGTGGAAACCCCAGAGGAAAAAACCCTTTGTGAAAACAAGGTTGAGGAAGGGCCTGCTGCCGTAGACCCGGGAGCTCTTGGGACTTTCTCCGGTCACAGTCGTTTGGTAGCCCCCTGGCAGCGGGGGGAGGGGGAGCCGAAGAGTTTGTCCACTCTGAGACCTTCAGTGTCCAGCTGGGGTGACACCTCATTCCCACTCCAGGGGTGCCTGTAAGGTGCTCCTGCCTACTGTCATTTTCCTAAGCATTTACTGGGTACCAGGCTCTGTGGGACCCGATGTGGACAGACTCAAATGTTGGACCTTGGGGACAGCTGGGGACAGGATAAGAACATAAATTAGGGCCTATGGGCAGATGATGGTCTGTGAGCCAGAGCAGGCCGGTGGCCTCTGTTTAAACCACTAAAGGGAGCTTTGTATGTTTCTGAAGGGTCTATTAAAAAAACCCCGAGAACTGAAGTAAGAATGTTTAACTGACACTCTTGTGTCTTGAAAAACCAAAAAGGACTTGCTGGCCCTTGACAGAAAAAGCTTGTGGACCCCTGGGATCAATGAACGAAGTAGGCAGGAGGAGAGGGGGATATGGTGGGAACATGGCCCCAGCCCGGCTCGCCAGATCTGCCACGGCTTTTTTTTTATTGAGATTTTTTATTTATTTATTTGACAGAGGGATCACAAGCAGGCAGAGAGAGAGGGGGAAGCAGGCTCTCTGCTGAGCAGAGAGCCCGATGCGGGGCTCGATCCCAGGACCCCGAGACCATGACGGGAGCCCAAGGCAGAGGCCCAACCCACTGAGCCACCCAGGCGCCCCATGCCACAGCTTTTAAGAGAAACTGAAAAACCTTTCTTTGTGTCCATCTGTTTGTTTTGATTGTGAAGTGTCCTGATCACTCAGGCCAGATAGACTATACTTTCCAGGCTCTCTGGGCCAGTTAGCCTGATGGTGTGGCCGTGGCTGTGTGTTAGCGCTTAGAATAGTACCAGGAGGTCCGGGACACCGCTCCCATTTTATTGGTGGAAAAACAGGTGAGAGGGCTTGACCAGGTGACATGGCTGGTCCCGCAGGGGAGCTGGCTCTCAAGGTCACAGCTGTCAGACCTGCTCTTTGTTACACTGCAGGGTGGTTTGGTGGAAAGTGGTCCGGATTCCATTTATTCATGCATAACGGAGATCCAGAGGCAGTGGCTCTAGCAACAGGGCATTTTATTTTATTGTGCTCTCGTGGTGGAGAGGTGGCAGATCAGGGCTGGTTTTTTTTACTTCAGGAATTCCTTGGGCGCAGGTCCTTCCGGCTCACCCCCGCGCCCTGCCATCGTTTCTAGGGTGAGGTCCTGTCCTTGTGGAGCAACGTGGCAGCTGAAGTCCAGCTATTACTCTCGTGTCCAGACAGCAGGACAGAGGAAGGGACAAAGGTGCCAAACACATGGGCCTGGTGTCTGTTAAGGAAAGTGTCCGGAGGCTGGCTCTGGGTGCTTCTGCTTTTGTCCTATTGGCTAGAATGCAGTCGCGGTGCCGCCCCTAGCTGCAAGAGAGGCTGGGAAATGTAGTCTTTTGTCTGTCGGCCCGGTCGGCTGGCTCAGCGCAGCTAATTTCGGGGCTTCTCTTTCTGTAGGAGAGAGGACAGACGCGGGGAGACGGTCAGTCCCCTTGGTCACAGTAGGTAGGATGTGGACGTAGCCAGGGTTGGAAAGGGTGTTTCTGGTTTATGGAGGGCTCAAGTGGGGATGGGGGACAGCAGCCTGGTGTGGGGCCAGGGGGTCTCTCTGAAGAATGGAGGAGCCAAAGGTGGGGTAGCGAGGTGAGGTCCAAGTGACGTTTTACAAACAACAGGGCCTTTTCGTGTGTGGGATCAGGAGCTGCCCGCCATTTTCCCCGGAGGGGCCTAGGTGATAAAATGTCATTTCCGAAGACTACGGTGGCAGCAGGTTACAGTGCACGGGAGCAGGGCGAGAGGGCCCCGTGGAAGCTTCCAGACTAGGGAATGCAATAGGACTGTAACCGAATAGTCTCACCTTAGCCTGCCCCAGAAATGTGTCAGAGGCCTGGAAGTTGTATCATGGAACAGAAGGTGAGCTCCGCCCAGGGTGAAGGCCATGACCTGCGGCCGGGGTTGTCAATGACCTGCCCTCGGGTTTGCTTCCCGCTATGTGGTTAAACCGGAAGTAGACCCCCCACTATTTTTAAAATTGTGTGATTTCACATCAAAATCTGACTTCGTACTTGTGAAAACTCAGAAGGGCTGGCGACCCCAGGCGTCCGTGCCCCGAGGCGGAGCTGAATAGTGCTGCCGCCTTTGGAAGGGGCCTGCTGCCCCGATTTGCCCCAAGTCCCCTTCCTGCTTGTCACTGCCCCAGCACGGAGGCTCTGTGCCAGTAGCCATTTGTCCTTCCACTTGCAGTGGTTTGTTTCTTAAAATAGAGAGGCATTTCTGTGAACCCAGGCTGCCCTCGGGTGTGGGAAAATGTTCCTTACCCAGCACCCTCCTTCGGCCCCTGGCCCCTTCCTCTGGGCATCTGACTTGGAGCCCTATGGAGGTGGGGGGCTGTTGCCTCGGGTCCTAAGCTGGTCTGCTCTTGCGGTCCCGGGTCCCACCCGCTGCCCACCTCCCAGCCCCCCTTCCTCCTCTCTACCTGACCAAAGCCCCTCAGTGGCCATTTGGAAACCCAGAAGTTCTGAAAGACTGGCTTGCTGCTCCTTTGACAGCAAAACCTAACCTGACCCAAACTCTTCGGTTGGTGGAATCCCGCCTGAGCTGCCACGTGGGGCCCTTTACAATCCCCGCGCGCCTGGTTTAGTCTGACCAACACCTTTTGGGCTTGTGGGGGCCTGCGTCTGAGATCACAGGTGCAAAGTGGCCAGCGCCACGAGCTGCACCTGGTAAGCGCGCACTGTGGCACGGGTTGGGGTCTGGGCACGGTGGGCGTGAAGGGCTTTTGGGCAGAAGGAGAATGGTGGGAACTCAGGGCTGATGTGAGGTACAAGACATCTGAGCAGGTCAGATGTAGCAGAGTGGGAGAGGCTGGGGAACCTCCCCTGGCAGGTGCCATTCCTTTCCTGGTGAGCCCGCTGGGTGCCTGGGATCTGCTGATCACCTGCTGGGTGGTGAATTTGCCGGGACAAATGGGAAATTCCCATCCTGGAGAGTGTGGGATGGAGGTTCCAGACCTGGGACAGACTTGCTGCTCCCTGTGGAGAGTGGAGGCTGGGAAGGGCTTCGGGCAGCTCAGAGACAGGTCTCTCTCTCTCTCTTTAAAGATTTATTTATTGGGGCGCCTGGGTGGCTCAGTTGTTAAGTATCTGCCTTTACCTCAGGTCATGATCCCGGGGTCCTGGGATCAAGCCTCGAGTCGGGCTCCCTGCTCTGCGTGAAACCTGCTTCCGTCTCTCCTACTCCCCCTGCTTTTGTTCCCTCTCTTGCTCTCTCTCTCTGTCAAATAAATAAAATCTTAAAAAAAAATAAAGATTTATTTATTTGACAGAGTGAGAGAGCACAACCAGGGGGAGTGGCAGACAGAGGGAGAAGGAGAAGCAGGCTCCCCCCCAAGCAGGAAGCCCAGTGTGGGGCTTGATCCCAGGACCCCGTGATCATGACTTGAGCTGAAGACAGACGCTTAACCAACTAAGCCACCGAGCCTTCCCTAGACACGTCTGTTAATCTGAAGTCCTCGAGGGTCCCCGGGGTCCCATGATGCCCTAAAATTGCATGCAGTTTTGCAGAAGTCTAGAGGGACAAGAGTCAGTGGCTGTGACCTTGAACCAGCCTCCTTGACAAAAAGGAGAAAGGGGGTGACAGTGGCAGCTCTCTGGCGGGAACACACGTCAGCTTCGTCGTGGTGTGTCCACCTGATGGACACGACCGTGATGTTGCTGTTGGTTCTCTGTGCGTGTTTCTGGGGAAAGGCTTCCCATTTGGATCCTCCCCCTGACAGGTCTCTGACACGAGAAAGGCTGAGAGTCATTGGAGGTTAGTCCTGGATTGGGAGTGAAGTGGATGCCTCTGGCTTCTGAGGAATGGGGTGGTTGGTGGGAGAGGCAGGCGTCCTGGGTCTACTGGGCTGGGGTGTGGCTCTGATGGGCCAGGAACAAGAGGTCAGCAATGTCTGTCAGAGTGAGCCAGAGCAAAGGGGAGGTTACTGGGTTTCTGGTCGGGAGGGGCAGCCCCCTTGGAGGGCTGGGGGAGGGGACCCAGCCAGATGGCAGTGGTGGGGGGCAGGGTGGTGGAGTCTCCAGGAGAGGGGAGGGGGGGAGGGCCCACCTCGCCCAGGCCCCCAGGGCCTAGCCACAGTTCTTTGAAGATGGAGAGACCTGACCTTCCCTCCTTCCAACCACAAGCACGAACTGAGCGGGCACTCGCCGTCTTTTTATGGTGGTAGGTTACCTTGCGTCTACCTTCAGACCGCTGGCAAGAACGCACTGAGCGTCTGCTCTGTGCCAGTTACTGTTTTAGGAGCTGTGGGATGTGGTGACGCCCCAAGCCAAGCTCATGCTCCCGCAGTTGCCGGCCTGGGGGCGGTTGTGTGACAGGAGCTAAGTCTGCAGTCACCTAAACACGTTGTGCTTAGTGGTCTGTGTCCTCCAGAAGACAGTGAAGGCGGCAGAGGCTTGAAAATGCTGGGGAGGATGAAGGGGCGGTGGGGCTCGGCAGGGTGGCCCCCCCAGCTCAGGTGGGGCGGCAGAGCCTGTGGGAGAAGAGCAGGTGAGGCCGGGGGAGGGCCTAGAGGGGCCTAGGCCTGGCTCCACGCCTCGACGTGACCTCTCTGTGCCTGTTTCTTTGACTGTAAAATGGGCTTCTTCTTTTTTTTTTTTTTTAAAAGATTTTATTTATTTATTTGACAGAGAGAGAGGGATCACAAGCAGGCAGAGGCAGGCGGGGGCGGGGGAGCAGGCTCCCTGCTGAGCAGAGAGCCCGATGCGGGGCTCGATCCCAGGACCCTGAGATCATGACCTGAGCTGAAGGCAGAGGTTTAACCCACTGAGCCACCCAGGTGCCCCTAAAATGGGCTTCTTTTTTTTTTTTTTAAAGATTTTATTTATTTATTTTTTATTTGACAGACGGAGATCACAAGTAGGCAGAGAAGCAGGCAGAGAGAGGAGGAAGCAGGCTCCCTGCTGAGCAGAGAGCCCGATGTGGGGCTCGATCCCAGGACCCTGGGATCATGACCTGAGCCGAAGGCAGAGGCTTTAACCCACTGAGCCACCCAGGCACCCCTAAAATGGGCTTCTTGATGGCACCTACGTCGGAGGGCTGGTGTGACTTAGTAGGAAGGTTTAAGATCGAGGCTGCCGCCAGGCAAGCCCAGATGTTACTGGAGCAGGATGCTGGGGTTGAGTGTGGGGGGGGCCCCCACAAGGGGTTCCACGGTGTTTCTTCCAAGAGTGGTGGGGAGGGAGGTGACACCTGTGGCTGTGTCTGGGCTCCAGCCCAGCTCCAAACCCCTGTCCTTTCCTCGCAGGGTGATCCCTGGCTAATGACTCCAACTCCTAGATCTCCGCTTCCTTGTGGGTGGGGAAGCTTCACTGAGGGGCTTAGCTGGTGGCAGGTGGCCCAGGTGCTGGGGGACATCTGTGGCTGGGCTGGAGGCATAGCTCTGCACAAGCCAGGCACCATTCTCCACCCTGCTTGGGGGACGTGGCCCAGGAGCCAGCCTGTGGAGCATAGCAGCCAAGGGGCTGAGCGTGGGGCCCCCGGCCAGAGAGGGTTGAGAAAGAAAGGAGGGAGCTCCTGGGGAACAGGTGGCGGTAGCTCTGGGGGTGCCTGGGGTCTGCAGCATCCCTGGGTCGGTGGTCCTGGTCTCTCAGCGTTCCCCAGCTGGAATGAATGTTCTCCCTTCCCACTCCGGGACTGCGGCAGCTCTGTCTGGGTCAGAAGCTGCTGGAGGTCATGAGGAGTAAAGGCGGTGGAGTCTCACCTTGATGTGACCTTGTGACTCTGGCCAGGCAAGGGCAGTTCAGCTTCCGGTTCCTCTGGGATGATGGAGGGTGGCTTGGAGGTTGGTGTGAGCCCAGCGCACAGCAGAGGAATAACACAGAGTAATAGGTCACCGGTCTAAACCTGCTGCACTGTCCAGAAGGGAAGATGTGTCCCATGTGTGGGCGGCCAGGTGCCTGGCGATCAGAAGACCCTGAGACCGAGAGGGCTGGGAGGGGCCCATGGTGGCCTTGAGATCCTGCCTGGCAGTGCCTGGTCCCCCGTGGCTCGGGAGGGCACCCCTGCCCCCACGTGCACCCGCCTTCCCGCTTCCTCACTTCAGGGACTTGCTTGGGAGGCTTCAGGATTCAGGGTCGCAGGCGCAGTGTGGGCCAGGGCTGCTGGCACCTTCCCACCTGCCCCGAGAGACCCTGTCCCCTGCTCTGGCTTTTGGTTGAAGCATCTGGAGTTCCCGGCTTTCCCTGCCCCCTTTCCCTTTGTTTCCCAAAAACCAGTTCGATGAAGGAAATTGAGACCAGGCTTCCCTCAGGCCTGAGGGAGCTGGATCTGGAGCTCTGTGGTCTCGTGACACTCTCGATGACTTGTTTTCATTGTTGTTGGGCCCCCACAGAGGCCCAAACGTCGGGTGGTTCTGTTGCGGCCCGTGAAACCGCCGCCCGAGGCCCGACCCAGAACGTGTCGTCGTCGTCGTCGTCGTCGTCGTCGTCCCCCCACACCCTCCCCGGGCCTCTGGTTGCTTTTTGTCTGCCAGGCAGGGCCTTCTTGGAAACAGGTCCAGACTGGTTTGCGGGAGGGGGCTCTGCCTCCTCCCCGCCCCCACTCCTTGCTCGGAGAGAGGGAACCCCCTTTTATTCCCTCTTTTTGTGTGTCTCCTTCAAGCAATTCATCACCCACAGCTTTGGCAAGAGCGGGTCTGGGCTGTTTTTCTTTAAGATTGTTGGCGGGTTTGCTTCCCTGCTAATTGTGTTCGTGTGGCGGGGGTTCGTCTGCGCTGGCTGTGTTACACACGGCAGAGTGGACTGGTTTCACGTCCGGAAACCCGCCTGACGCCGCGGGTGTGGGTGACGCTCCAGGGGAGGACAGTTGGGGGCGGGGCTGGCAGGTCGGTGCTCTAATGAGAAAGGGGCGCTGGTAATCCCCTCCAGGGGGCATGTGAATAAGGAGTCCCAGACAGACTGGGGGGCCTCTTGCAGACCTGAGAGGGACCTTCCAGAAAATTGGCCATGTTCTTCCTCGGGCTGGAGGGGCAGGCGAAGGCTGGCTGGAGTTTCCAGACCCGCTGTGCGCCCGGGAGGGGCCCCCCACAGAACCCGGCTCTGCTGCGAGCGCTCTGTGTGACCAGAGGGTGGAGTCGCAAGTGTTGGATGGGCCCCCCGGATGGGGGGGACACCGGCAGGAGGCCTGGCTCTGATGCCCCTTGCCCCCTGCCCGCATCCCCCAATTATCCGAGAGGCCTGCTGTAGCGGATGTTCGCTGAGCTCGAGCACGACCATGTGCCGGGCAGGCGGGCTCCGTGCCAGGCACTCTGCGTTCATCGATCGGCCTCGCCGAGAGCAGCCCCGACGGGCCGGCTGGCTGCCGCGTGCGCTTGGCACAGGGGTGCTGGGCGGAGCAGTGAGCGCGGGGGGAACCAGCCCATTCTCTGCTCCCCCAGCCATGCGCACCCTGTGTGGAGCTGAGTAGCTACAGCCCCTCCTCGGGTTTATAAATGAGGAAACAGGCATTCGGGGGCAGGGAACCATTGGGATGCCAGCTCTGGTTTGGCTGCAGCACCCCCACTTAGCCGTGCTGCCTTTCAGGCACTGGGGGGACATCCGTGCCCTAAAGGGGACTGCATGGTGCATGGGGGAGGTGCCCACCTGCCCCTTCTGGTCCTTGTGCTGTGTCAGAGAAGTGGCCCCCCGGGGATTCCTCTGGGGCCCAGAGCCAGTCTTTCCTCATTCCTGCCTCGCTGCTGATTCTGTCCTGGGGTGAGGCAGCCTCTGTCCCCTCTTGCCTGTGCCTCATCTGGAGTCCCATTCAGTGAGGCAGCCTGAGGGCAGGGGCGGGCCCCTGGTGGCCTCCGAGTCTGCTCAGCCCCTGTGCTGCGGTCTCTGGTCTCCGTCTTCCTTCTCTGCTGAGGCTGCCCCTTCCCCGTCATCCTGCCTGTCCCTGTTCAGCCTTTCTGGAGCCACTCCGGTATGCATGTCAAGGGCCCTCCGCCAGCCCCAGGGCAGAACCCCCAGGAACCGCATTCCCGCCCCTCAGCCATGGCCGGCTCCGCTCCCTGGGCTGAGCACGCTGGCCCTGACCTTGACGGGGGCCAAAAGGTGCAGTGTACTCCCGCTTTGAAGGTTGGGCCCCGCTACAGCCCGGGGTCCTCTTGTTGCCCATTGACATGCCTCGTTCCAGCCCTGGCTCCCAGGCCGCGGGGAGCGTGTCACCTCTGCCAAAGGCCTCCCCTGCCGACCTTGGTACTCCGAGAGCACTGCCCGCCCAGCTCCTGCTGTCGCGGGGGGTGCAAACCCTTAGTGACCCCTCACAGCCCTAGGAGGCGAGCTCCATCACCTTCCCTGTGGTGGTGGCTCGGGGATGGCCCCTGTCGTCAACCAGCCGGGGCCTAGAGCCCATGTCCTTCCAGGTGGATGCTGGGGTGGGGCTTGGCTCTTTCACAAGATATGGGTCCCCGGGCTAAGCTCCCCTGAGCACGTCCTGTCTGTGCCTCAGTTTCCTCTCTTGAAAGGACCGTGGTCTGGAGCTGTAAGCAAGGCACCCAGCAGCCTTAGGTGTTTACCCAGTAGTGGGTGCGTCCTAGCTTCCGGGTCCCAGACGGAGGAGACCAGGGGCTGGGGCTGCTGGTTCTGTTGCCTAACACCGCACCGCCCCCCCCCCCCAATAATTACGGGCTAAGCCCGAACTTTCAGGGGCCAGGGAACCCTGGCGCACATCTGCTGTCCCTTTTGTGGCTCACAAAGCCTGGGGCGGCGCAGCTGATTAGCATGGATGGGGGAGACATTTGCATGTAATAGCTCCCGCCTGGTCCCCCTAGGACTCTTTTCAGAAAAGCCAAGCTCTTTCTTTGTCTGTTCCTTCTTCTCTTGGGGTTGCCCTTCCGCACACCCCACAATTCATCTCCTCTTTGGGCTCCTGTCCTGCGGGGCCTGAAGGTGGGGCTGGCCTCCCCTGCCCCCCCACCTGCCTAGCCACGGGCGAGCCCTTTGAGGGGAGCCCCCTTGCAGGGCTCTGACCTCACGGAGCTGTCGCTGGTCCGTGGGGTCTGGTGCTGCTAGCGCCGGGCCCTTCTGCAGCCTGGGTCAGCCCGGGCGGTTGGGGGGGAGATTGTGGGGGGTGGCTGGTGGCTCACGTTCCCCGGGGTGCCACCGTGACCGTGACCGTGACCGCAGCTCTCGGTCAGACCCAGTAGGAGCTGGGGAGGCCTGTGGCCCTGGTGGTGCTGGGGCCATGGGGGACCTTGCTTTCTTCCCCTTGTGCCAGCAGGAAACCCCCTGGATAGTTGCCTCTCGGGTCAGGGGCCTTTTCCATCCTCCACCCCCACCCCCACTCCCATCCGTGTCTGTCCCCAGTGTCTTGTCACCTGTTGCTCAGTAGTTCTGGAAGTGTCTTCCTCAGAGAATTGTGTTCTTGGGGCCCCTCCTGAAGGAGACCTGCCGTTTGAGGTTTTCAGGCTGCCCTGCACGCCTCCCACCCCGCCACCCAGTACGAGCCTCATTGTGCCCCCGGAGGGGGTTCGCTGTTGAGTTCCTGGGACTCTTCTCAAAGGAACGAACACACTGTGTGATCCCGTCCCTGCTTTAGAAAATAACCCGTTGCCGATAGAAATAAGGGTCCCTATCTGGTCTCCTCCCAGCGAGGTAACGGGGAAGGAGGTGTTTTCTGTCTACTTGGGGCCCCTTTAGAAGGGGCCTAAATTTAGACCCATCCGGGAGCTTGCGAGGCCTAAACCAAAGACCTTCCCAGGCACTGGGTGAAGCTGGCCCCCTCTCTGCCTTGGCCAGATGGCTGCTCCCGTGTCCCGGAGGAGCACTTAGTCGAGCTGGTCCAGTGGCCGGATGGGGGCTGGGGGGGATAAGGCCAGAATTCTGTCTGGGGCTCCACTCTCTGCCTTGGGCCAGAAAGCCTTGGGGACATGGCAGCCACGATGGGTGTTTTGGACCAGTAACACCTACTGTGTACCCATGGGTATTGGGCTGGATACGAAGTGGGGTATTAGTCCCCAGGACAGTATGGAGCCGGGGAAACTCGCCTCTCACCTGGGGCTGGCGGGGGAGGGGGAGGCTCTGGGTAGCAGAGCCCAGATTCTGACCTGGTTCTGATGTGAGCTGGAGTTCTGGGAAATGTGCCTCACTGTGTGGCCTCCCTGATGCGGGGAGAAGGACTTTCCTGGGTGACAGCTGCTTGGAATGCAGGCCCTGCTGTGGGGTCACTGCCCCTCCTCCCGTCACACTGGGAGGGGTGTGGGTGCTGCTCTGCTCCAGCCGAGAGCCATCGCTGAGAAGTCCATGCCGTCCAGCCGCCTACCTTAGAGGGACCCTCCGGTCACAGGCCCTTTCCCACCCCCTCCCCCTGCCCCTGGCCCTCTAGCAGGTTGAGGGAGGTACGTGGTCACACTTGCTCACTCCAGGACACCCCAGACGCCTTGAGTGGGTGCCAGACCTCCCCTGCCGTCGCGATTGCCATTTGTCTGGTTATCTCTTGTGCACAGGGTAGAACTCAAACCGCTCAGGAGAGTGGAACCTGGAAAGTCCTCTTCCTCCCTCCTGGTCCTGGCCCGTGCCCCACATCACCTGTCGTCTTCCGGTGTGACCTTCCTGCCTGGGTTTTCCCGCAGCAATCTCTCCCCGGGACCCCACTGAGCCCGAAGTTCTGCGTGGTGAAGCCACGGGAGAGGAAAGGGGCGTGGTGCCAAGGCTGTGTGCCTTCCAGAGGCAGCCACGAAGCCATTCTGTCGGTGTTTCTTTCCAGAAAAGCCCCCAGACCTGCAGTGTGTGTGCTTGTCCGACACACCCCCCGTTTTCTATCCATGGCACCCTCACGGCGCCCCCACCCCCGCCGCCCCTGGCTTGCTGCTGGCTGCACCTCCCTTCCCCCGTTCAGCGGGCAGTTTGGTTTTCAGCTGCTTTGGACAATCCCCGGGTCTGGGTTTATCTTCACAGACACTGGCAAGTGGAATTCCAGGATAAGGCCCCCGAAGGGCTGGCGGGGGGTTCTGGGTGGGGAGGCTCTGACAGATGCCCTGGGAAGAGATGCCCCGATGAGGCAGTCCGTTCCCCCCCTCTCCGCCCCCGCGGCCGGGCCAGGCCAGAGGAGCCCAGGGTGACCTCCTGGTCCTCAGACACCCCGGGGCCGGCAGCTGTGTGGAGCGTCTCCTGGGACAGCACCGGAGGAGCGGGCTTAGGTTACTTGGCCGAGAGGGAGGCCAGGCCGGCTTAGGCTTCCCGGGGTCGGGTTCTCTTCTGAGACTGGTGCGGGTCTGCTGAAGCGTGGAGTGGCCGCTCCGGCTGCTGCGTACTTGGTGCCGTGCTGCCCCCCACATCTTCTCATGGAAGCTGGGCCGCAGGGAGGGCGCCTTATCCACTCGTGAGCCCCCCTTCCCGGATGAGGCCCCTGAGGCCGAGAGTGAAGGCAGTCAAGCTTCCGCACCTCATGTCCTGTCCCCGCCCTGGGGCTGTGTCACTATCACCATTTGAAGATGAAGAATGAAGGGCCCTAGTCACACAGCCAGAGAGTAGCAAGTTCGGCCCCGAACCCTGGTCTTCCTTGATCCCCATCATTTCTCTTCATTTCGATTCATCGCAATTTATTTATTTACTTACTATGTTCAATTAGCCAGCAAAGAGTACATCATTAGTTTTTTTTTTTTTTATAAATAATTTTATTTATTTATTTGACAGAGGAAAGATCACAAGTAGGCAGAGAGGCAGGCAGAGAGAGAGAGAGGAGGAAGCAGGCTCCCTGCTGCGCAGAGAACCCGATGTGGGGCTCTATCCCAGGACCCTGAGATCATGACCTGAGCCGAAGGCAGAGGCTTTAACCCACTGAGCCACCCAGGCGCCCCATCATTAGTTTTTTGTGTTGTGTTCAACGAGTCATTTGTTGAGCCGGGAGTGACCTCCTTCCTCTCCTGGCCACGGGGACGCCACACCACAGAGGGACGGGGTGGGGGGGAGCTTCTGGTGCCCACAGTTTGGAAACTCGGTTCCTGCCACCAGGCACGGGGCGCCTCTGGGAGACGGGGGCCCTTCTGGGAAGGTGAGCCCTGCATCACCCAGCGCCTGCCTTGGCGGGGGTGTCGCCTGCTCCCCGAGGCAGGCTGTGATCTGCCTGTACCCCACGTGCACGTGTATCAGAGCCCCCCTCCCTGAGTTCCTTCTGGTCCCTCTTACCCTCTCTCCTCTGTGCTGGGCCATTGGCCTCCCGCTGGCACCCAGGAGTGCTGGAAGGCTGGGGGCCCAGGGCCGGACGGGAGCTGATGGCCCCAAGCCGGGTAGGCTGAGGAAAGCACCTTGACTTTTCTGTACCTCGTCCTCCTCTTCACCTACCCCTCTTTAGGGCGGGATGGTTTCCCCTGCAAGGTGTACGGCCTGTCTTGTGCGTGGTGGCGGGAGGTGATCTAGTGAAAGACCTCACGTTTGGACATGCAGTTCTCCCCGCCCCCACCCCCCACCCCCCCGTGCCCTAAGTCTGCCAAGATAAATAGCTTTAATTAGTCCTCGTTTGATGGCTGTGATAGTTTCCCCGCTAGAGAGGCAGGGACTTGGAATGTGGCCCGTTTCCCCCTGAGCTGGTGACGGCTTGCCCGTCTCGTCCTCTGCCTCCGCACTCCATGCCTCAGCCTCCCTCGTCTTGCTTGAGGGTGGAAGGTTCCACGGGGGGAGAGTGTAACTCCAGGCCTTTGTCCTTGTTCCACTGGGTCCCTCTGACCCAGGTCTGACCAGCCTGAAGGACCCAGTGACCCTCTGTGTGTCCCATCACAGAGGCAGGGGGAGCCAGAGGAGGGCAGTGTGGGCAGGAAGTTTACAGGGCAGTGTGGGTGCCCAGTGCCCAGCGTCTTCGAGTGCTTAAGTGACCTTCCTGAGGCCACGTGTGCTGCCAGGGCCTGGGCACCTGGGTCCCCACGCCGTCTGCCCCCTGCACTTAGGGAAGGGGCCTGGCCTCCCAGACTCCATGCCCCAGGGCCACCAGGTAGGTCAGCATCCCCCAAGTGCCCCGGGTCTGGGCGCCACGGCAGCCACATGCGGACCTCTGGGCCTGTGCTTCTCTGGGTTATCATTTGGGTAGCGGGGGGTGGGGGGATGGCGTTAAATAAAGATTTGATGTGTGACCGGCCACTTGTCTGAGAAGTGCTGGAGGACCTCAAGGAGGAGGTAACAGCAACATGAGGAAGAGAGGAAGGGCATTCTGGATCTTGGGAGCCGTGGAGGCCAGAAAGAAGTCCTGCCCGTGGTCTGGGGGTGGCGAAGGCCAGTGTGGCTCGATGGGGGACGTGGAGGAGGGGCCGGTGAGCTCCGTGAGGAGTCTGTGCTTGTTCCAGAAGGCTCTGTGAAACCATGGAGAGGTCTAAGCAGGAGAACGGCTGCAGCAGATTGGCCACATTAGACGTGACCAGGAGGTGACGGAGGCCCGGCATGTGTCCCTGGGACCATCTGGTCAGTGCCCCTGAGACAGGCGCCCGTGTGTCTGCTGCTCCCTGAATCAACCAGCTTGTTCAAGGCCCTCCTGGGGGCCAGGCCTTGGGGTCGGCCCAGGGCTGAGGTGCTGAGCAAGGCATTTCCCTTAAGCCTAGGGCCGGGGAGGCCCCTGTGCGGCAGGGTCCCCCAGCTTCTGCTGCCCAGCGAGCCATCGAGAAGGGGGTGTCCGGGTTGGTTCTGTGATGGTTAGGGAGCAGGCAGCTCGTCCCCCTGCCCCAAGAGCCGCTGGCTTCCCAGCTTCCCTCATCTCCTGCCTGGCCCGCAGCTCCTCCAGCCCTGTCCCCAAGGCCGGCTCAGCGCTCAGTCCCTCCAGGTGCCGCCCACGGCTGTGGGAGCGGCCGGACTCCCCAGCCTCTCGAGACCCAGATCTGCCCATCCGGCCTGGGAGTCTAGCCCAGCAGGCTCCCTGGCCACAGCCAGGCTGTCTTGGGCCCGTCCTTCTGCCAACTGGGGTCCTCTGAGGAGAAGCGGCCTCCTGGGTGTCTCCCGTGCTCTGAGTACTGACACTGCCTGCTTCTGGTCGCTGTGTGGGTGGGGGCCTCCCCACACCAGCCGCGTGGCCCACAGTCTCCTCCATTCTGACACTGCCCGCCTGTCTGGAGATAGTGTCAGACCCCTCAGGGTAAGAGCTCGGGGCCACCAGACTGTCGCCCTCCGCCCCTACCGCGGGTCCAGGATGTCCCCTGAGCTCCTCACCGCCCGGCTGCAGATCTGAGGTTCCCAGGGCCCCTCCTCAGGCTCAGTGCATTTGCTGGAGCGGCTCACAGAGCTCAGAAACCATTCCTTTCCCACATCGGTGGTTAACGTAGACAGGATAGAACCCGGGAGCAGCCAGAGGGAAGAGGGGCATAGGGCAGGGTGTGGGGAAGGGGCGCCCCTCTCCAGCGCCAACTCGTGCTCACCAGCCGGGAAACTCTGAGCCCCGTCCTTTGGGTTTTATCTTGATGGAGACTTTATACGCAGGAATGATTGGTAAGTCCTTAGCCATTGGAGGCCTAGGAGGGGGACTGAAAGTTCCAGCCCTCTAATTACTCGGTTGGTCCCCCTGGCAACCAGCCTCCATCCTTAGGGGCTTTTGGAGAGTCGCCTCATTAACATAGACTCAAGTGGTCCAGGGGGGCTTTGACGGACTCGCAGGAGACCCCTTTATTGTTCTTATCAGCTTAGGCACTCCCAGAGTCCTGGGAGCTCTGTGCCAGGTGTCTGTTCAGTATAAATCACAACATGCCAGCCTCCTTTTCTCCCTGCCTTCCCATGTGCCTTTTTTCCTCTTGCTGGAGAATTCGTTCCCACTCCTTATCCCAGCTGCAGTCAGGTGCCGTCTCTAGGCTCCCCCGGGGCCCCTGTGCCCCTGCAGCAGTGCCCATTACTTGCGGGTCCTTGTCACCACCCCCCCGGCTGTCCTTACCTCCTCTGGGATGGGGAGGGTAACTCCACTTCTTGATGTCCAGTGAGCCAGCAAGGAAGTGGGCGGAAAGGGCTCAGCGCCCAGCCTCTCCGCAGCCGGGGTTCTAGATGCACTGCCGGCTTTGTCCAAAAGTCGTGTCGGCACAGGGCCGTGCTCGCTTGCGTATGGTCTGCGTAGAGGTGAGTCCTAGCAGCAGGGACTCTGCGGCCTGCCAACCCCAAATATTTACTCCCTGCTCCTTTACAGGGAAAGCTGGCCGACACCTACCCCAGGAAGCACAGGCGTGTCATGCAGCGCCTTGGTTAGGAGCACAGACCCTGGTGCTGGTCAGCTCGGCCATGCACATGCTGTGTGACCTCGAGAGAGACTCTTCACCTGTCCGAGCCCCGTTTCCTCACGGATAAGTGGAGCAGTAGATAGGCACAGAGGTGCTCTGAGGGGTAAAGACAGGACAGAGTGTGGCTCCTGGAGAGTATTGGTGCAGTGTGGGATGCCAGCCCTATCCCAGTCTCAGCAAGGGGTGGGCGGGTGCTGGGCCTGGCTCCCTGGGGGCGCTCGGAGCTACAGGGGCCTGCCTTCTTGGGGAGCAAGGTGCAGGAAGCTTCTCCTACCCTGGGCTTCCCATCGGCACACCATGAACATGCTGGCCCTGTGTTTGTCCCTGGGCATCCTGGTCCCCAGTCCCCTGGCATCGGAGCCCCAGTGGGATGCCCTGCAGCGGAGCAGGTGGGAGGCTGGCCCGAGGTGCCAGGCTGGGGCCAAGAGCGGGCTGGACATGTCTGTGGCACGATGACTACTCCCAAGTCCACATGTGTTTCCCGCGTACTCCTCGGTTCAGACCCTGCTTTGGGAGGAGAGCCTCTCCAGAGAAGCCAGCCTGGGGAGGGGGCCCCTCCCGAGCTCTGCCGGCCGCTCGTATTACTGCAGGTTAGAAGCCCCAGCTCCGCTGACCTCGATGGCCAGGAACCCAGCACAGCCTCGTGGCCAGCAGCTCTCCCTGTGGTCACCCCCACTGAAATCATCATAGCAGCCTTCAAAGCCCTCTCCCTCTCCCTGTCCCCCACCGCTCTGGGCCCTGTGCTCCCAGCCCCTCAGTACGCTGCCCCTGCCCGTGTGACAAGGGCAGATCGGTTTTCTCATTGGGTTTCTGGAGGCGGGGCACAGAGTCACTCCTGCCTCTTCCGTGGCTCACCCAGTGATGGCTGGATAAAGGGGGGACTAGAGCGGAAAGTGCCAGCCTTTGAGTTACCAGGAGGTTTCCTGGCCAACAGAGGCACTCCTGTGTGTGTGTGTGTGCATGCGTGGGGGGGGGGGGCAGTGTGTACCTAATTGCCACTTCTGGGTCCAGGCCCTAGACCTTTTGCCTGGGGGGAGACGCTCTCTCCCAGGACGACCCCCCATCCTGTCCCAGGGAACTGGCCGGAAGACAGAGTGTGCATGCTAGCTCTGCTCATCCAGGCCTGGGGGACCCTGGGCAGTGATTGTGGGCTGTCCCCTGGCAGGGGTAGACAGAGCGCCACCCCACTCCTGTCCCGAGGGTCCATCCTAGTGAGACGGCAGAGTAGGCAAAGGGCAAAAGGCTTGTGCCAAGGCTAGGAGCCGGCCTACGGTGAGACTGGAGGGGTGATGAATGAGGGGTGTGGGTCACGCAGGGCCTTCCAAGAGCTTCGATTTCTGAGTCTTTTAAATACAGGGAAGAAGGGGCGCCTGGGTGGCTCAGTCAGTTAAGCATCTGCCTTTGGCTTAGGTCATGATCCCAGGGTCCTGGGATCGAGTTCCATCTCCGGCTCCCTGCTCAGTGGGGAGCCTGCTTCTCCCTCTCCCTCTGCCTACCAGTCCGCCCACTTGGGCGCTCTCTCTGTCAAATAAATAAAATCTTAAAAATTTATTTTTATTTTTTTAAAATAAAAATTAATGAATTTTAAATAAATAAAATTATTTTAGTATCAATATAAATAAAATTAATAAAATTTTAAGAATTAATAAATTTTAAATAAATTTAAATTTTTAAAAAAGATTTTATTTATTTATTTGACAGAGAGATAGCAAGAGAGGGAACACAAGCAGGGGGAGCGGGAGAGGGAGAAGCAGGCTCCCCACTGAGCAAGGAGCCTGATGCAGGGCTTGATTCCCAGACCCTGGGATCATGACCTGAGCTGAAGGCAGACGCTTCACCGACTGAGCCACCCAGGTGCCCCTAAATAAAGCCTTAAAATAAATAAATAAATGGAAGAACATGATTCAGCTTTTTTTTTTTTTTTTTTCCTTTGGTTTGTCGAATAGTTACCGAGCCCTTCCTGTGTTCCCGGGACTTGTCTGTGGGGTGGCATGGCTGTGGCTCTCACAAGGGGCAGGCTCCACGGGCCACGGTTGCCTCTGCCACGGTGGGACAGGTCAGGTCACCGGCTTCCCTGGACATGGCCAAGCTCCCCTTGGCCACAGGTCCTCGTGGTGGCTCGCCCGGCGCCAGCTCGCAGGGGGCGCCTCGGGCAACTGGTCGGGTTGCCAGGCTGCGTGGGAAACAGAGGCCCTCCTCGTCCGCTTGCTGTTCCCCTGGCGCCGCCGACAGATTGGCTTTATCTCCCGCCCCAGGAGGGCCGTGGAGGGCGGCACCGTGCCAGGGTCCCTTCCTGGGACCCATTTCCGGCTGCACGCGGGAACTGTGGGGAGCCACAGGGGACGGCGGTCAGGGGACTGGCAGCGCCTTCCTCCCAGGACGGGGGCACCTGGCTCCGGGGGGGTGCGGAGGGCTGGGCGCAGGTCTGGTGCTCAGACTACAGGAGGGGAGAGCTTGGGAGCCACGAACACCAGAGGCCCTTCATATCTGCCTTCATGCGCTGGGAGCACTTTTCTTTTTCTATGGAGATACAATTCACATAACATAAAAACAAATCACTTTAAAGTGTACATTTCAGGGGCATTTAGTAGATACACAGTATTGGGTGACCACCACCCTTGTCTGGTTCCAGAACGTTTTCATCACCCCAGAGGGAAACCTTGAATCCATTAAGCGGTGCCTGCCCACTCTCCCTCCTCCCAGCCCCTGACAGCCACCAGTTTGCTTTCTGTCTCTGCGGATTAGCGGATTCTGGATGTTTCATGTAAATGGAATCACATGTATGTGGCCTTTTGTGTCTGGCTTCTTTCACTCACCATAATATCTCTGAGGTTCATCCGCATTGTAGCCCGCGTCAGGATTTCAGTATTTTGGGGGGGGGGGTTAAGTTTACTTCTTTATTTATTTAAAGATTAAATATTTTTATTTTATTTTATTTATTTTTATATTTTTTTGATTTTATTTATTTTATTTAAAGATTATTTCAAGTTTACTTCTTTATTTATTTAAAGATTTATTTATTTGATAGACGGAGATCACAAGTAGGCAGAGAGACAGGCAGAGATAGAGGGGGAAGCAGGCTCCCTGCTGAGCAGAGAGCCCGACACGGGACTGAGGAGGAGGAGAGCCGAAGGCAGAGGCTCAACCCACTGAGCCACGCAGATGCCCCAACTTATTTATTTTTTTAGTAATCTCTACACTCAGCGTAGGGCTCGAACCCTTGACCCCAGGATCAAAGAGCTGCTCTGTCTTCTGACTGAGCCCACCAGGCGCCCTGGGACTTCATTCCTTTTTATGGGAGCATAACACCTCAGTGCGTGGGTCTGCCACATTCTGTGTGTCCGTCCTGCAGGTGACGGACATCCGAGCTGTTGCGACTTTCTGGTTCTTGTGAATAGTGCTACTTGGAATATTTGTATACGGGTGCTCGTTTGGCTGCTTCTCTCATCCTTTTGCGTACTTTTGCGTACGTACCCAGGAGTGGGGTGGCTGAGTCAAATGGTAATTTTATGTTTAACTGTTTGAAGTACCACTAGCTTCTCTTCCACAGCGGCTGTGCCATTTCACGTTCCCACGTCCCTCACAGAGTGCGAGGGTTCTAGTTTTCACGTCCTTGCCAAGACTTGTAATTTTCCCTACTTGTTTTAAATTATAGCCATCCTAGTGGGTGTGAAGTGATGTCTCCTTGTGGTTTGATTTCTCTGTCCCCGGTAACTCATGGTTTGAGCATCTTTTCATGTGCTTGTTAGCCAGTCCTGTATCTTATTTGGAGAAACGTCCATTCAGGTCCTTCGCCTATTTTTAAATTGTGTTGTTTCTCTTTGGGCTGAATAAATTCTTTATATATTCTGGACACTATCCTTATCAGGCATATGATTTTTTTTTAAGATTTTATTTATTTATTTGACAGAGATCACAAACAGGCAGAGAGGCAGGCAGAGAGAGAGAGGAGGAAGCAGGCTCCCTGCTGAGCAGAGAGCCTGATGCGGGGCTTGATCCCAGGACCCTGACATCATGACCTGAGCCGAAGGCAGAGGCTTAACCCACTGAGCCACCCAGGCGCTCCACAGGCATATGATTTGTAAATTGTTTCTCCCATTCTGTAGGTAGTCTTCACTACTCTTTTTAAAGATTTTTTTTTTTGAAAGATTTTATGTATTTATTTGAGAGAGAGACAGTGAGAGAGAGCATGAGAGGGGAGAAGGTCAGAGGGAGAAACAGACTCCCCGTGGAGCTGGGAGCCCGATGCAGGACTCGATCCTAGGACTCTGGGACCATGACCTGAGCCTAAGGCAGACGCTTTACGGATTGAGCTGCCCAGGCGCCCTAGTTTTCACTTTCCTGATAGTGTCCTGTGATCACAGAAGTTTTTCAGTTCTGATGTTCAGTTGATCTAGTTTTGCTTTTGATGTCACCTCTAGAAGTCTTTTGCCAAGTCCAAGTTCAGGAAGATTTATTCCTCTGTTTCGTCCTAGAAGTTTTACAGTTTTTAGTTCTGACGTTTAGGTCATTGATCTTGTGGAGTGAGGCTTTAGTTGTGGTGTGAGGTAGGGGTCCAGTTTCATTCTCTCGCATGTGAACATCCAGTTGTCCATGTACCATTTCTGAAGATGATTTTCTTCCCATCGAATGCTCCCGGCACCCTTGTTGAATGTCAGGAGGGCCTGGCCGGCTCAGTTGGTGGACTGTGGGACTCCTGACCTCGGGGTTGGGAGTTTGGGCTCCACAGTGGGTGTAGAGATTACTAAAAACAAAAACAACAAAAACTTAAGGGGTGCCTTTGTTCTTTCTCAAGGTGATTTGGGCTTTCTGGAGGGCCTGGGACATTCTGCCACATTTGTGCTGGTGTTGGTGTCTATACGCACAGTTCATAGTTGTCTGTTTGATGAGCGCAAAGGCACGTTGCCAACATCACGAGAATTCACTCTTGGTACTTCCCCACTTCTTGGAAGAAGGAGAGCATTATTCTCCAGAACCACATGCTGTTGTCACGCCTGGCTCGTTTCACGTTGTCACACCTGCACCCTCACGTTCCCCGCCCCCCATCGTCCTCTGTAGCTTGTGAAAAGGTTTTCATGATCTGGAACCGTCATGAGAGGACCAGAGGAAACACTTTTGCCAAGCAGACGACACAGATGGCATGTCTGTCCTGCTGCCCCCCACCAGGACCCTGGTGGCTTATTGGTCTGTCCTGTTTCTGGTGCTGCCAAGCTTCACCATGTGTCCGGGGTTGGGGGCGGCGCGTCCTGCACTTGTTGAATGAAGGAGCGGGACTGGTGGTGGCGGCAGCTCGTGGATGCCGTGATCCCTGTGCGCTGGGCCCAGCGCCTGCCCCACCATTAGCCCCATTTGATGGATGAGAAAACCAAGGCTCAGGGAGATGGAGTGACCTGCCCAAGTCCTACAGGGAGCAGTGCAGGTGGGGCATGGGCCCAGGCCGTCTGGCTTCAGTGGCCACGCTCATAATCCCGGCTCCACATCACTACGAGAGGGAAAGGAATCAGGTGAAGGAACAGAGGCACCCCCCGAAGTTCTTTCTTGACCCCCAGCCACCCTGCTCAGGGGTGAAGGCCCACTGTCCCCCCATGTAACAGCAGAATTGGTGCATTCACATAAGACTCCCTCAGCGGGGCCTCGGCGACCCATCTCAGTGCCGCTGGATGACCCGGGGCCTGGGCCCCAGGAACTGCCTCGTGAGGGAACGTCCTGGCAGCGGTGCCCCCAGGCTGGGAGGTCCTGCTTGGGCCCATGGCGCCTGGCCACCCCTCACCTTACTCTCAGCCTTGGTCCCTCGTGCACAGCCCTCCTGTCCATGGGCCACGCGTTGTCCCGCCTGCCCGGCCATCCCCTCTTCCTCGGCCTGGGCCATGCGGGCGGGCCCATGTGGCAGGCGCGCCCCAAGTGGGCTGTTGGGTACCCCCGAAGAATCCTGGGGGGCCGTGACGAGAGGAGGTGGGGGGGCAGGGACACGACTTGCACAAATTCGGCGGGCGAGGAGCCTCAGTCGGCTGGCCCTGGGAGCTGCTGGCTCATGCTTGCCCTCTCCTCCCGCAGATGAGGACGTGTGTGTGTTCAAGTGCTCGGTGTCCCGGGAGACGGAGTGCAGCCGCGTGGGCAAGCAGTCCTTCATCATCACGCTGGGCTGCAACAGCGTCCTCATCCAGTTCGCCACACCGAACGGTACGTGGCCCTTCGTCCTGCTGGCGCTTGGCCCGAGGGGGACCTGGAGCCTGGTGGAACCGCAGCCCGTCCCCCTGTCCCAGGTCGCCGTCACAGATGATGCCCATGTGGATCAGTGTCCGTTGTCACCGCCCGGAACATTCCGCCCCAGACCTCCCCTTGCTGCATCCTTTGGGCCGTTCTTGGCTCATACAGCCGTTGCTTCAAGAGGCCTGTCCCCGACCACCTGGCTGCCCAGGGCTCATGGAGGAGCCCATGGGGGGCTCTCTGGGACCTGGGCCTCCTAGAAGCGGAGGAGAGGGGCAGGACACCGTCCCGAGGCACAGAGCCCTGTTCCGAGTGCACAGAGAAGCCACGGGAGGGTTCTAAGCAGACCCTTTTTGGGGCTGCTGGTGGACGCAGGCTTCCCGAGGAGGGCTTGGCGGTCTCCATGCCACTCTTGGTGGCTTGTGGGGGGCAGCAGTGGAGGTGATGGGGCACCTGGGGCTGGAGAGTACATGAAGGTGCGGCATCCCGGCCTGGTCACCGCCACTGATGCCCAGGAGCCCCCCAGCTGTCCTGGTGCCACCAGAGGAGGAGGTGGCGGGGGAGGGGGTGGAGGAAGCAGCCAGGTGACTGACCCCCTCCCCGCAGAGGCAGCCCCCTGCTCCGTTCCCCTGCCTGCACAGACAGCCCCGAGTCCGCCTTTAAACCGGTCTAGGTCCTGCCGGTCTGGTCCTGCTCTGTGGATATTTAGTTGACTTTTTTCCCTTTTAATTCTCTCAGTTTTTTAAATCGAGGTAAAGTACGGGTAGCGAAAATGTGCCAGGTGCACCCTTCGTGGGGCCGAGCGCGGGGCCGTCCCGTGCGCTCCCGCTGCTGTGCGGCCGTCCCCGCCGTCCGCCTCCAGGACTTCATCTGCCCAGGCTGCGCGCCTGCGGTTTTTAAAAGCTTGCCTTACAGATTCTGTTCTCCTTTGAAAACGCTGTGTTCAAAGACACATGGCGAACTTGGCCCTCGTGACCATTTTGAGTGTACGGTCCTGGGGCAGCAATTACCTTTATGTTGTGGTTCAGCACCCCCGCCCCCCGCTGCGCCCCACACAGACCCCGCCGGGAGCTGCCGGGTGCGCTCGCCGTTATTTGGCTGGGGCAGACCCGCAGGCCTTGACCGTGGCTCGGCGGGCGTGCGTCCTCCGGAGGCTTTGGCCCGGCGCGTCCCTGCCGGCCGCATGGAGCATATGGGACGCCGGCCTTCTTGTGGCGGCCGCCAAGGGGCAGGTTGGGCTGGCCGCCTTCTCCAGTCTCAACACTGTTTGGGAAAAAGCAATCGCCAGGCTCGAGTGCTCAAAAGGGAAGAGCTGGGGTGTGCACTTAGACCACCCCCCGAGATGCCCACGCGTGACCTGGCTTCCCCCTTCCAGATTTCTGTTCCTTCTATAACATCTTGAAAACCTGTCGGGGCCACACCCTGGAGCGGTCGGTGTTCAGCGAGCGCACAGAGGAGTCCTCTGCCGTACAGTATTTCCAGGTGGGTACCCGTCACCGCCCCCCCCAGCCAGGCTGTCGCCACCGGGTGGCCCCTGGGAGGCCGCGCAGCGCAGGGCGGGTCCACCCGGGTTCGTGTCCCAGCTCTGCCCCTCGCTGGCCACGTAACCTTGAGCAGGTGTCCTTCACTTGCGGGGCCTCAGTTTCCTCATCTGTGAGACGGAGATGCCAGGGCCTGCCTAGGAGGGTTGCTGGAAGCACTCATGTGAGTGCAGGTGGAGCTCGGGACCACGAGCGCTCAGTGACAGGAGCAGGGTCCCACCGACCCGTGCTGTAGGTCAGGCCCTGGTCCAAGCGCTTTGACATGCACAGAGGCACTTGATCCTCCCAACAACCCTAGGAGGTAAGTACTATTATTGTCCCCATTTTACAGATGAGAAAACTGAGGCTCAGAGAGGTTAAATGACTTGCTCCAAGTCACACAGCTATTATGCAACAGAGCCAACATGGGAAGCCAGGTCTGCCTGATGCCAAAGCCCGTGGCCCGTTGCAGGTGCCACGCTGCCTCCCGCTCGCCCGTTGTCTCACAGAGAGACCCCGCACCACCTCACCTGTCTGGCGCCCTGAGTTCTAGGGTTCTGTTTTGATCAACAACTCTGCTTCGTTGGGGACCCTAAGATGGGGCAGGCCGCCCCCCCCATCCCAGGACCCCTCCCGTGGCAAATTCTGACTTCTCCTGGGTTGGTGTCCAGGTCCAGGCAGCACCCGGCTGCCTACTTTGACCGCGGTGACGGTGGCGGTGTCCCTCCCGCGGGCCACTCTGGCTTTCTGCTCCCTTCTCTGGAGTGGCCGGCAGCTGCCAGCAGGGCCCGGCTCGGCAGAGGGGGTGCGGCCTCCTGAGGGAGGTTCGTGCCCCAGTGGGCCCTCCTCTGTCACAGGGCCTGCCGGGGCCTCGGCCGTCTGTGCTGCCGCGTGCCCTGTGCCATTGGCCTGTCTCTGTTCCAGTTCTATGGCTACCTGTCCCAGCAGCAGAATATGATGCAGGACTACGTGCGGACGGGCACCTACCAGCGCGCGATCCTGCAGAACCACACAGACTTCAAGGACAAGGTGAGCGGGCCTGGCACCCGCCAGCAGAGCCCTGCCTCCCTCCGCTGTCCTAAGCGCCCCTTCCCTCCAGCTTCGAGCCACGGTGCTATGTCCTCGGCCCTGGTTACCTTTTTCTTTGCTTGTTGATTTGATTTTTAATTTTTTTTCTTATTACAAAAGCTAACTCTACTTTTTGTGTAAAAAGAAAAAAAAGTAACCTGGTGTGTATAATGTAGGCAGGGAAAAGCCTCTGTCAGTTTCCTGCAAACCCACCTCTGCCACCAGTCAGGGATCCCCCCCATATCTATCAGCGTATGCATTTTCGAATTAATTAATTTAATTGTTTACAAAACAAGATCTATCCTGTAGGTGCTTCATGTAAAACACTTTCCTCCACCTAATGCTACATCTTGGACATACTAGTAAGTCACGTGGATACACTGTAATTTATCTAGTTACTGTCCTAGTTGCTTTAGAAATCTTTTTCCTCTGGGGTCCCTGGGTGGCTCAGTTGGTTAAGTGACTGCCTTCAGCTCAAGTTGTAATCCTGGAGTCCTGGGATCGAGTCCCGCATCGGGCTCCCTGCTCGACAGGGTGTCTGCTTCTCCCGCTGACCTCCCCCCTCTCATTCTCTCTCAAATAAATAAAATCTTTAAAAAAAAAAAAAACTAATTTAAAAAAAGAAAAATCTTTTTACTCTTACCAAGTAGCATATACTCATGATTAGAAAGAAAGATGGGAGCCTCACTGACTCAGCCAGTGGCACGTGTATGTGACTCTTGAGCTCGGGATCATGAGCAGATCTCTGGACCCCTGGCCCCAACAGTCCCAGTGCCCCGACTGGGCGCCTCCACTGGGCTTGCTGCTATCTGCAGAGCAGTTCTGCTCCAGAAAGCTCATGCATGGCACCCCCGGAAACGCCGACTTGATTCGGCCCCTAAGGAAGCAGTCAGTCCAGTCCCGGGTTAGGACAACCGGCCACACGAAAGCCTGGCCTCTTGTAAGGGTCCACATCCTGGGGGCCGAGTGGCCCTTGCGGGTGCCGGGCAGCTTCCCCGCCCCAGCCGAGCCGTCAGCATACAGCCCAGAGATCCTGCCACCGACCCCACGACACCCCAACTCTGGGCTCCTTCCTTCCCTGTTGGAGCTGCTGAGGTCCCGGAGGGACACTTTTTCGCATCTGTGGAGGACCACAGCCCTTGGCCCAGCGAGTCAAGAGATGTGCGCTTAGGCTGAGTGGAGCCTTCCCCGGGCACTGCTCCCACTGCTGGGATGCCCTGCGGGGTCAGGGGTCAAGGGCTGCCCCTTCCTGCCCCATGTGTAGGCCTGGCTGGTCTGCCCTGAGCCTTAGCAGTCGCACGGCAGGACTCAGAGGTGTCCTTGGCAAGTGCTCGCTCCCAGAGGAGCTCCAGGTCTGCTCGTGACCGCCTGGTGTCTGCAGTGCCGTGTAGACTGATCACAGCTCAAACCCTTTCCTTTCTGAATCTGGCCTGAGAGCATCACGGTCTGAACAGCCTAGCAGTCCTCAGAAATCCCCGCCTGCCACCCTCGGATCCAAACGAGGGGCTCGCACGCGTCCGGGTGGCTCTCAGAAACCAGCCGGGGCTGCGGGGACGTGGGGTGCGGGCCCCAGAGTGCACCTGGCAGTGGGGGGCCCTGGCGGAGTGAGCACCCGGGCAGGCTCATCCCTCACGATCACCGCCCCCTTCACCGGTGCCGCGCTCTCCCTGCCCCCTCCTCCTCCAGATCGTTCTTGACGTTGGCTGTGGCTCTGGGATCCTCTCGTTTTTTGCCGCCCAAGCTGGAGCGAGGAAGATTTACGCGGTGGAGGCCAGCACCATGGCCCAGCACGCAGAGGTCAGCAGCCCACGGCGACCCCGGCCTGTCCTCGTCCTCGAGCTCTGTGCCTCTCCCCGCCTGGGGAAGCCGACCCTGCCAGGGCACGTGCCCCCCCCGCCCCCCCCCCAGGGACGCTGCTTCTCTGTGGTCTCTCGTGTCTAGAACCTACTGGCTGAGGGAGGGAGGGGCTGGACCTGAGGTGGTGTGTCCTCCACGACGGGGTCCGGGCCCATCTGGTGTCTTCAGAGGCTGGACAGCCTCCTGATTCGGGGTGGACTGTCCCAGCAAGTGGCCCTGCTCTGAGCCCCACCCCCCACATTTGTGCAACGTGGGAAGCAACAGGGTTTCATTTTCTTTTCTCCTTTCCGAGCCCCTTCATTTGCAAGGTTCAGAAGCTAAAAGCCGCAGAGGGTAAACGGCAGGTGGTCCCCCTGCGCCCCCAGCCCCCAGGGCTCCGGCACCCCGCAGGAGCCGGAGAGACCCGTGTACAAGGTCTCCCAAGCTGTCCCGGGCTCTACACGCTGGCGGGCGTCCTCCTGTGACACAGCCCAGCACACGTGGTGCTCTGCTCCCGGACAGCCTGTCTGGGATGGTCTGTGTCCCCACAGGACGAGCTTCCTCACTGTCGAGAGTGGCTTCAGAGCATCTCTTGGCCCGGAGGGCGGTGTGGGGGGAGCGAGGAGGGGGGACCACTGTTTGTTGCCATCAACCTTCGGTCCACTCCGTGATCTTTGCAAACACCTCCTGTGCCAAATCCTGACACACATGTCCCCTCTGTGCTGTGCGGTCCCATCTGTAGGACACATGCTTAGCACTGGAATCACTAGGTTGGGTGCGTCCAAGTTTAGCTTTGGTGACTGTAGCAAAGCCTGCTCGTCCTGTCTCCTCTCACCAGCTTTTGTCCTCGAAGGGGAGAGGTGACCTCGGGACCGGGGAGCTGCCGCAGGAAAGGCTCGGAGAGAGGGCTGGGGCCGCGGTGAGCTCCCGACGGGCCGTGGCTGCTGGTGGCCGTGGTTAGGACGCCAACATGGAGGCAGGGGATTGGCGGCCGCGCGTGGGTCGCAGCTGTCCCCTCAGAGGAGGGGTCTGGGGACGACCCGTGGTGTGGCTGGGGGCAGGGGTCCCCATGACACCTCTGGAACCCCTCCCTCCCCCCGCCCACAGGTCTTGGTGAAGAGTAACAACCTCACGGAGCGCATCGTGGTCATCCCCGGGAAGGTGGAGGAGGTCTCGCTCCCCGAGCAGGTGGACATCATCATCTCGGAGCCCATGGGCTACATGCTCTTCAACGAGCGCATGCTCGAGAGCTACCTCCATGCCAAGAAGTACCTGCGGCCCGGGGGTGAGTGTCCCTGCTGGTGCGGCCGGTGGCCGGGCCGGGGTCCTGTCGCAGAGCCTCTGGCTGCTGCCTGGTCGGTCCGATTGTGGTTCCTGACCCTGCCTGCCCGTGTCGGCGGCCTGGGGGGCCGGGGGCATCTAGGCCTTTACCCCTGAACCCCACCCGACCCCACCTGGCTGTGGCTTCACGAGTCCTAGGCCAGACATCCGCCAGCCCAGCCCGAGTACAGCGGGGGTCCCCGCAGGTCCCCAGAGAGCCTCCGGGCCACCTCTGCCATCCTGTGCCCTGGTGTTTTGAGGACGGTGTCTGGCTGGGAATGGGGGTTGTGGTAGGTCCAGAGGTGTTCTGCTGTGGCCGCCTTCCCGGGAGGCCGCCTTCTGTCTTCGTGCCGGCACCACAGACCTCACCCTGGCTTGGCAGGCCCCCAAGCTCCTCCGAGCCGGGGAGATGAAGGAGGCCGTTCGTGTGTGTTTGAGGGTGGGCTGGGGCTCCCGGGTATCAGGGAGCAGCTCTCTGTGTGCCCTCTGTGGCCTCCTGTCTGTGTTACTGCGCCTGCCTCTCCACGCGGCTGGGTCACTGGCTGTTGAGATCTCCTTATCTGGGTCACTGGGGGTCTGTGCGTGGGCGCCATGAACATCTGCCGGTGTGTCCCATTTCCGGGTGTGGTTTGGGGTTTGTGTACGTATTTCGAGTATTTCTGTACAAGTAGGAGGTTGTGTGTGTGTGTGTGTGCACATGCATGCATGTAGCCTGGGAGGACCCTGGCCAGGGCAGAACATAGAAACTGGTGGACTGGCAGGCCCCTTGGGGACCGGGGTGCTTCTCTGGGGGAGGCACCACTTTGGTCCTCAGGCCTCCTTGGATCTGGGCTGCAGGGCCCAGCCTCAGGCTCCACCCCTGGGGGTAGGACGTGGGCAGCGCCTCCCGCAGCCGTGGCCCGTGTCACGTCTCTGAGCGGGAAGCCAGGCCACCTGGGGGCTTATCCTGGACCCGCTCTCCTCCCTTTGTGTCCTGGAGGTAGGCTGAGCTGGCTGGGGTGGGGGCGCCCCAGCAGAGTGGGCTCCTCTTAGAGGATGTCAGCACCAATGTGGCTCCAGCTCTGGTGGCCCCTGGCGGCTCACGCGGTCGTCAGGCAGCCTGTCCACGATGAGGCTCGGGGCCAGCACCCCCCCACCCCGCCCCCCCCGCCCTCAGCCTGCACACACGGTTCGTCCCACCTCCGGATGCTCCGTGGCGGGCTGAAGGGAGTCCTCTCCCCAGCCAGATACCTTGAGGTGTCATCAGAGTAGGCACCCTTGGCCCCGCTGCCCCAGGGCGGAGCCGTGTCTTCCTGCCCGAGTCGCGCGCGCCCCTCCCCCATCCCAGTGGCTTCGGCTGAGCCGGATGAGAAGGCAGAGTCCTGCCTCGGGGGGCCCCCCTCGCCTGCATAGGAGGGAGGGAGGCCCACATCTGGAGACCAGGTGACCCGGGGTCCGAGTTACCCGGGCTGGTGGGGCCTCCTGAGCCCTGGTGCTCGCTGCTGCTGGCTCATCGGGCTGTTCACCGAATCGGTCCGAGGGAGGACCCTGCCCTCCCGCCCCTTCCCCTTTCAGGGCAGCCCAGTGGCCCACCCTGTATGCCAGAGCTTGGGTTCAGCGAAACCCGCCACGCAGCCTCTGGCCTCGTCCAAGGCCCGGACAGTGTAGCCAAGGCCTCACCGTCCCTCTGTCCGGAGAGCTTTGCCTCGCCTTCCCTGGCTGCGCGCCTGTCCGTGGACGACGGCACCCGCGAGACCCCGCCTGGTGGACGGCGCGGGGACCCGGAGGCCGAGCTGTGCGCCCCAGGCCCCACTTGCTTGCCCCTGAGGCTTTGGCGGGTGCCCTCCTAGCTCCCCGCCCTCGTAACGGGACCGAGGACAGGCCTTCCTGCCTCCCTGGCTGGCCGTCCGAGTGTAACGAGTCTGCGCGTGTCAAGTGTTCATCTTGGCTGGGGGAAGAGAAGGGGCTCACGACCTCTGTGTCGCGCGAACGCACCGGTGAATGAGAGAGAGGCTGGGCGGTCCCGGGCTTGGGCATCTTGGGGCCGTTTGGAAGCTCTGCCAGGCCCTTTGGGCTGCTCCGCCCTGACGGCCGCACCCCTCCCTGCCCCCACCCCCAGGCAACATGTTCCCCACCATTGGTGACGTCCATCTCGCACCCTTCACGGATGAACAGCTCTACATGGAGCAGTTCACCAAGGCCAACTTCTGGTGAGTGTGACCCGGGCGTCCTGCCTTCTCAGGGACAGCCCGCTTCTCGCTTTCTCCTCATCCTCAGTAGGACCTGGAAGACTTGGGCTGGATGAGGGCCAGCTGGGAGAAAAGGCAGCCCGCCCCACCTGTCTCTCCCGCTGCTGGTGACCTTGCTGTGGGGGATGGGGGCTTTCTGCAGGTACCAGCCATCTTTCCATGGAGTGGACCTGTCAGCCCTCCGAGGTGCTGCGGTGGACGAGTATTTCCGGCAGCCTGTGGTGGTGAGTGGGGCACCCAAGGCACTGTTGCAGTTAGCACCGGGCATGGCCCTCCTCTGGGGTGACAAGAGGAGGCCGTGGTCTTTCCTGTCAGGCCTTGTGCAAGCTGTGCAGCCCTAGGAGAGCCACTGTCCCCACTGAGTTCTTGCTTTGGCTGCGACACAGACCGCTAACGTAGGAACGTCGGGGGCAAGTGGCAGTGCATGGAGAGTGCTTTCACACGCAGTAAGCATGCAGGACATGCCGACTGCTGCGGGGCTGATTCCTGGTGAACTGATTTTAATTGAGATTTTTGAACTGACCCAGACCCGTGGTTCAAAAATCAAAAAAAAAAAAAAAAACACAAAAAAACCCGGAAAGCATATAGGCAGACAATATTTTTTTAATATCTTTTCAGAAGTTTTGTATCTAAATGTGCATATACAAATATGTGTTTATGTATAAATACACACACACACAAATACATCCATATGTATATAATCCTTTTTCTTCTCAAAATGTAGCATAATCAACATACTCTTTTTCTTCCTATGGTCAGAGAACATACACTGTATGATTTCAGTCCTTTGAGATTTGTCTGTTGCTTTATGCCCACTTACATGGTCTCTTTTGGTTAAAGTTCTTTGTGTACTTGAGAAAAATGTATACTTATCATGTGTTGAGTACAGTGTTACCTTGTCAGGTCACGTTAGTTAATCATGTTGGTCAAATCTTGTCTGTCTCCTAATGTTGGGTGGTGGTGGAGGGAAGGTTCTGCTTTTTCCTATCGCCGATTGTAGATTTCCCGTCCCTCAGTTTTTGCTTTATGTTTTTAGGCACTAATTTATTAGGTGCATACAGGTTAGCATTATTGTATCTTCCTCTTAGATTTATCCTTTTGTCATCATAAAAAATGTTCCCTTTTTTCTCTCAAGTAGTACTAGTTGCCCTAAAGTCCCCCCATTTTTTTTTTTTTCTTTTTCCTGTTAGTAGTTCAGCTACCTTGGCTTTCTTTTGGTTAATCTTCATACAGTTTATGTTTTTCCATCTTTCTATTTTCAACCTTTCTGTGTCTTTATTACTTAAGGTTTGTTTTGTGGAAGCAGCACATATTTGGGATTTGCTTTTTAACCAGACTGACATTTTTTGTCTTTTGATTACAACATTGAGACCATTTTACATTTGATGTAATTACTGGTCTTCATGGGTATAAATTTCTCATCTTTTTAAAATTTATTCTAAATGTTTTTAAAAATTGTTATCGTTTCCGCCCACTTGATGTTTTTCACTAGTTTGGGGGAGACTCTTGGGCACTGTCTCTTTGAACACTACCTCTGCCCCATTCTCTTTCTTCTAAGACCTTTTGTCTCAGATGAGTCTTATGCTCTTTTCTGCATTTTCCATCCTTTTTTTCTCTAATTGCTTCATTTTCATATTTCCTACTGATCCATCTTCTAGTTCCAGTCTTCTCTTTGCTGGTTTTTTTTTTTTTAAGATTTTATTTATTTATTTATTTGTTAGAGAGAGTGAGCACAGGCCAACAGAGAGGTGGGCAGAGGGAGGGGGGAAGCAGGCTCCCCGCTGAGCAAGGAGCCCCATGTGGGACTCGATCCCAGGACCCTGGGATCACGACCCGAGCCGAAGGCAGCCGCCCAACCAACTGAGCCACCCAGGCATCCCTTCTCTTTGCTATTTAAGCTGATTTTCTAATTCCTTTTTTTTTTTAAGATTTTTTTTTTTTTAATTTATTTGACAGACAGAGATCACAAGTAGGCAGAGAGGCAGGCAGAGAGAGAAGAGAAAGCAGGCTCCCCACTGAGCAGAGAGCCCGATGTGGGACTCGATCCCAGTACCTTGGGATCATGACCCGAGCTGAAAGCAGAGGCTTTAACCCACTGAGCCACCCAGGTTCCCTCTAATTCCTTTTTTTAAGAAAGATTTTATTTATTTATTTGACAGAGAGAGAGATCACAAGTAGGCAGAGAGGCAGGTAGAGGGAGAGGAGGAAGCAGGCTCCCCGCGGAGCCGAGAGCCCCATGCAGGGCTCCATCCCAGGACTCTGAGACCATGACCCAAGCCTAAGGCAGAGGCTTAACCCACTGAGCCACCCAGGCGGCCGTGATTTTCTAATTCTTAGTTTCAGTTCTGGGATCTCATTTTGCTCATTATCTGTGTCTCTGAAAATTCTTCTTTTTTTCTACCTTCTTTCCCTTGCACATCTCTAAGTTTCTGGTCACTTTTATTATGTAGGTGCTAAGTGTATTTCTCTTTTTTGTTTACTCTCATAGTTTTTGGTTCTCATCCTTCGGTTCTCTCAGTATACCTGCTTATTGGATGCCAGAATGAAATATGGAGACTCTGGATGATGTTTTCCCTCCCAAGGATTTGTTTTTCTTCAGGCAATTAGCCATATAGATAGATCACCTTGGCCTTGTCAAGCATTTGACATATTTTGAGACTGCTTTTCAGACTTGACTTTTGCTGGGTTATTTCTTGGCTTCCTGTAAGGCAGTGGTTTTTAAGCGTTTTGGTCTCAGGTGACCTGTTCACATTCTTAAAAATGGAGGATCCCAAAGAGCTTGTGTTAGTGTTCTAGCTATTGCTACGCTGTCAGTATCTCTTGGTATTAAAAATTAAGTCCAAGATGGGGAGCCTGGGTGGCTCAGTCGGAGCGTCTGACTCTTGATCTCACCTCAGATCTTGATCTCAGGATGGTGAGTTCAAGCCCTGTGTTGGGCGCCATGCTGGATGTGGAGCCTACTTAAAAAAAAAATTAAGCCAAAGAAATTAAAAAATACATGTCTTAAAATGACAAGCCCATTACATGTTAACATAAATAGTATTTTTTTTAAAGATTTTATTTATTTATTTGACAGATCACAAGTAGACAGAGAGGCAGGCAGAGAGAGAGGAGGGAGCAGGCTCCCCGCTGAGCAGAGAGCCCGACGCAGGGCTCGATCCCAGAACGCTGGGATCACGACCTGAGCCGAAGGCAGCGGCTTTAACGCACTGAGCCACCCAGGCGCCCCCAATAGTATTTTTTTTTAAGATTTTATTTATTTATTTGACAGACAGAGATCACAAGTAGGCAGAGGGGCAGGCAGAGAGAGAGAGGAGGAAGTAGGCTCCCCGCTGAGCAGAGAGCCTGATGCGGGGCTCGATCCCAGGACTCTGAGATCATGACCTGAGCCGAAGGCAGAGGCTCTAACCCACTGAGCCACCCAGGTGCCCCCATAAATAGTATTTTTAAAAAAGATTTTATTTATTTGACAGAGGGAGAGAGAGAACAAGCAGGGGGAGTGGCAGGCAGAGGGAGAGGGAGAAGCAGGCTCCCCACAGAGTAGGGGGAGCCTGATGCGGGGCTCCATCCCAGGACCCTGGGATTATGACCTGAGCTGAAGACAGCTGCTTAACCAACTGAGCCACCTGGGTGTCCCTTTTAAGATTTTTATTTATTTGAGAGAGACAGAGAGAGCATGAGTGGGGAGGGGAGGGAGAATGAGGCCCCCCACTGAGCAGAGAGCCCGATGTGGGGCTCGATCCAGGAACTGAAGGATCATGACCTGGGCTGAAGGCCGATGCTTAACCAGCTGAGCCACCCAGGCGCCCCACAGTTGGCATTTTTAATTTGCAAATCTCTTTAATGTCCGGCTTAATAGGAGACAGTTGGATTCTACTTCTGTGTTCAGTCGGTGAATGAGCCAAAGAAAAAGGCAGAAAACATCTTAGTTACTATCACGAAAATAGTTTTGACCTTGCGAGTGCTCTGAAAGGGACCACATTTGGGGAACTGCTGCTTTCGGGCCCGGCGGTCAGTGGTCTCAGTGCAAGCCTGGTGGCTGCTTCATGGGGCTCCTCGTCCAGCACCGGGTGCGGCTGAACCTCCCCTTGGTCTTTCAGCGTCTTCCAAGTGGCTCCCGCGCGAGTTCTCCCCCTCTCAGCCCCAGGCCCGCGCGGCTCGGGAACTGGCCCACCCCGTGGGGTGGGATCGCGGGCAGGACGCCCACCTCCTGTTTCTGCGTTTCCCTTTTGTTCGTTTCTTGAGCCCTGGAATCCTAGCTGCCTTGGTGACCCTGAGCGCCCGTTTTGCTGTCCCCATCCCGGGAGGCCTCCCGAAGGTCCTGCCCCAAGGGGAAAGGCACAGGGGGAAAAGTGTGTCTCCAGGATCTTGGCTCCCAGGGCGGCGGCCGCCGCTGTTGCTCTTCGGACTCGCAAACTAGCCACCACCCACCCCCGCACCCCGGTATTTTATTTAGCTGCTGTAGTTGCTCACAGGAGTGTCCGTCTGCTCTAAAGCCTCCCCCTTGGCGGGTGTGGACGGCAGCGCAGTTCCCCCATTTGCTTATTAACTTAGTCCGTCTCGAGACCCTCCCCACCTGTTCACGAACAGCCTCCCCATCCTTGCTCAGTCTCTGACGGACGGGACGTTGGTGGCGTCATTAGGCAGTGTCCAGAGCGCGTCTAGTTGTGTGTGTGCGAGCTTGGACACGTCCACGCACACGTGTAGTTCAGACTCCCAGAAGGGGAGCTGCCAAGTCTCTAATGCACGTGAATGGTTATTTTGAGAGCTGTCGCCTCACTGTCCTCTGTGGTGGCGAGCCACGTCGTCCCTCACCCCCACCCCCAGCATGTCCGAGAATGGTTTTAGCCGAACGGCCTGAAAGCCGTGGCCAGACAGGGAGAGGGGCAGAGCTCTCCCCTTCCCAGCTAGCCTCCGTGCCTGAAGCCAAGTCACACTGTGGTCTCTCCCAGGACACATTTGACATCCGGATCCTGATGGCCAAGTCTGTCAAGTACACAGTGAACTTCTTAGAAGCCAAAGAAGGAGATTTGCACAGGTACCGGCACCCATGCCCCTCCTGCTAAGCCTGGCTCCTGCTAGGGTCCAGGGCCGGCACAGACTCCCTCAGGCCGCCTCTGCCCCGGGGCGGGCCGGCAGGGGCCCCGGACACTGCACCCAGCCACCCCTCTTCTCTCCTGGCCGTCCCTGTTTGGCTTCCCCAGCAATCACTGCACTTTGCCTTCCAGGATAGAAATCCCATTCAAATTCCACATGCTGCATTCCGGGCTAGTTCACGGTCTGGCTTTCTGGTTTGATGTCGCCTTCATCGGCTCCATGTGAGTGCGAAGAGCGCAGGGCGTGCTATGTGCGCCGCCCCGGCCCAGTCCCAGGGACTTCCCTACAGTTGTGATCCCCGGGGTGGGCTCGGGGCTCGGACAGGACAGGATTCCTCTAGGCTCCCTGTCCCCGCAAAAGCAGTGAGAGCTTCCCTCTGAGTCAGAGACTGTTGTTGGGGGGCATCTGTCTTGTTCTCAGTAACTGTCCTTCATGGGGCCTGGTCTCCGTCTCTTGGCACAGAGGTCAGGGTGAGTGGCCCATCCTAGCTGTGGGTGTGTGCGTGCGCATGGACGTGTGTGCATAGGTATGTGTCTGGGATGCCGGGCCAGCCAGCGTCTCAGCTCTAGGGCCCTAGGGGACCCAACAGAGACGCCTGCAGAGAGCTCGAGGCGCGCAGGGTGGGGGCTGCAGCCTGGTCCAGCGTGCGCCTGTCCTTGCTTGGCAGAATGACAGTATGGCTGTCCACGGCCCCGACGGAGCCCCTGACCCACTGGTACCAGGTCCGCTGCCTGTTCCAGTCACCACTGTTCGCCAAGGCCGGGGACACGCTCTCAGGGACATGCCTGCTTATTGCCAACAAAAGGTGGGAGCTGCCCCCCGGGGCTGGGGGAGGCAGGGGTCTGTCTCCCCAGCCAGCTCATGGCCGTCCTGCCCTGCTCTCTCTGCAGACAGAGCTACGACATCAGTATTGTGGCCCAGGTAGACCAGACGGGCTCCAAATCCAGTAACCTCCTGGATCTGAAAAACCCCTTCTTCAGGTAGGATGGGCCTGTAGCCTACACGGGGGGTGCCCGTCCTGCCCTGCGGCCTCTCAGCCCTGCGCGCTGGTCTGTCTGTGCTGCAGATACACAGGCACGACGCCCTCGCCCCCGCCCGGCTCCCACTACACGTCCCCGTCGGAGAACATGTGGAACACGGGCAGCACCTACAACCTCAGCAGCGGGATGGCCGTGGCTGGTGAGTGGCCCGTGGGGGTGGGGGGGGGCGCTGGGGGGGGGCACGGCCTCCCCGCCCCTGACCTCGCCCGCTCTGCACACAGGGATGCCGACGGCCTACGACCTGAGCAGCGTCATAGCCGGCGGCTCCAGCGTGGGCCACAACAACCTGATTCCTTTAGGTGAGTGTCCCCTGGGGCCTGGGGGCGGCGGGGTGGGCGGCCACAGTTCTCTAGGGCCTGGGCTCTCTGCGCCACAGTCGCCGTCACTCCCTTCTCTTCCTGGGGCTCCCGGCAGAGGCCCCGCCTTCCGTTCCTCTCCGCCTCGCTCTGCAGCCGCGGCGCCCACCCTCCCCACACCCTCGTGTCGAGCGCGTGGGCCGGGCCGGGGGCGGTGACGCCGTCTCCCTTCCTTCCTCCCTCCCTCTTGCTGCGCAGCCAACACGGGGATTGTCAATCACACCCACTCCCGGATGGGCTCCATAATGAGCACGGGGATTGTCCAAGGTAACGGTGGGCGGCGGGAGCGGCGTCCCGCGGGTGTGAGCGTGCGGACCCCCGGGCCGCCCGCCTGCCCTCTCGCCTGCTCTCTGTCTCTGTCTGACTCTGCCGCGGGTCTGGGCGGGCGAGGGGGCAGAGCCGGCCCCTCAGCGCCCGTGCCACCCCCGCCCCACAGGGTCCTCCGGCGCCCAGGGCAGCAGCGGCGGCGGCTCCAGCGCCCACTACGCGGTCAACAGCCAGTTCACCATGGGCGGCCCCGCCATCTCCATGGCCTCCCCCATGTCCATCCCGACCAACACCATGCACTACGGGAGCTAGGCCCCTCCGGCGTGGAACAGACTGACAGCACCAGGAAACCAAATGAACACCCTGCCCACCCCCTCCCCGCCTGGGCGGCTCTCACCCCTGCACCGGGGAAGCCCCAGCACCCGGCCCCAGCCCTCTGCTCTGGGAACTCGGACACTTTTCTACACGACGTCGCCGCCGCCGTCCCCTCTCCACCGCCCACCCACATCTTGGCCCTGAGCGTGTGTCGCTGCCATATTTTACACAAGATCATGTCGTGGGAGCCCTGTTTCCTCCTCCTGCCCTCCACCCTGACCTGGGTTTGACATCTTCTGTAACAGGCGTGTCCGGGGCTAACAGCTGCAGGCCCGGTGTGGGGGGGGGAGCGCGGGGAGCAGCTGCCACCCCACCCGGTCCCCTGGCGCCTGCCCCCCTTGCCTGTGTCCAGTGGGAAGGCGGTCCGGACTGGGCGGGGCCTCCCCTTCAACTACCAGGCCTTGGTCACAATGGGCGTGACATGCTGCTTTTTTTAATTTTATTTTTTTACGAGAAGAACCAGTGTCAATCCACAGACCCTCTGAGAAACCAGGCCGGCCGGGCCGAGCCAGCAGCCCCTCTCCCCCCACTCAGAGGCTCAGTGGTGAGGGGCAGCCCTGCCGAGTCTTCGGGACAGGGGTGGGGCCAGGCCTCTGGAGACCCGAGGCCCCCCCTCCCACCAAAGGGTTCACCTCACACTTGAATGTACAACCCACCCCGGCTGTCGGGAAGGCCCTCCGTCCTCGGCCCCTGCCTCTTGCTGCTGTCCTGTCCCTGAGCCCCTGCAGGTCCCCTCCCCCACCCCTGCCAAGAGTTAGAACAGGTGGCCCCATGGGCCCCGGTCCTGGAGGGAAGGGTCACTGTCAGCCGCTTGGGGCCGACATGAGAAACCTCAAGAATCGATCGTGGAAGGCGTCCTTTTCCCTCGTAGCTCACATTAGGCCTATGTGTTTCCCTCGATATTTGTAGACGCTCCAGTCCCTATTACTATGATGGCATTCTGGTCCCTCCCCAGCCTGGGAAGGGGCCTTGCAGGGACCTCCGCCCCCCCCCCCCAACAAAACAAATAAACAAGGAAATGTATGTTTCAGCACAGGCAGTTTTCTTCTACTTCTGCTCCCTCGTTGCTGACCCCCCCGAACACGGCCGTGGTGGAGCTCAGGCTCGGCCCTGGGACCCGCTCCCTGGGCACCCAGGAAGGGCAGGCACAGTCGAGGCCGGGGTGGCCCTGTCTGCTCTCCCACGCACCCCATCAGGGAAAGCAGAAGACTTGGCGGGGAGCCCGGGGGCACCAGCCCCCCGGGAAGCTCTCTGCTTAGCTGCCCTTTTCCCACCTTTCTACAAATTCTCGGAATCACCTTTGCATAGAAAATAAAAGTGTTTGCTTTGTAAGAAAAGTCTGGAAAGCAGTAGAGTGATCTTGAGGTGTCAGGGGAGACTCCGGTCATCGTCTGAGGGGCAGGGCGGGCAGCAGTGTCCCCTCATGCTGGGCCTGAAAGAGAGACGCCTGGGAGCGGAGCTGTGACTCCCGGCTTCGAGGAGGAAGGGTGGGGGAAGCCCCCAGGGGCCGCGGGAAACCGGCCTCACCTGCGGGCTGCGCAGTCCCTAGGTGGTGTGGGCTTTAGCGGTGGGCGGCGGCGGGAGGTCTGGGGACAGAGATGCAGCCTGTGTTGGGGAGGCCGGGTGCGCCAGAGGCAGCGGCTGGAAGAAGTAAAACTGTGCCGAAGCCCTTGGGGTCAGTGTTGGGGGGCGGTCGGTGACGCACACACCCCCCCCCCAGCCCAAGGCCCAGCCCTGATCGCCTGTACCTTACAGCCCACGGCCAGGAGGGCGTGGAGCAGCACGACAGTCGAGAGCAGCACCGCAGCCACCAACTTGGTGTCCTCTCGGACGACAGGCCAGAGGGTGAACACCAGGCTAGCGGCTGACAGGGCCAGGGCCAGCCCCCCGAAGAGCCACTGCAGCCATGGGACAGGGATGAGCCACAGGACCTGGGGGTGACATGGGCAGCTGGCTGCCAGGCCTTCCACACGGCACCTGTCGCAACCCCCCCCCCACCGCCCCGGCCTGGGGCTGCACTTACCACGGTGGGGATGAAGACAAAGAGGGAGTAGCCGTAGACGCACACGGTTTCCAGGAAGGTGTAAGGGCCCATGCGCTCGCGGACCCCCTTCCGCCACCGCAGGAAGGCCCACAGCGCCAGCGGCACCAGCCAAACGTAGCAGTAGATGGTGACGCCAGCCACAGTCACTGGGGGGCAGGGGCGAGGCAGGCCGTCACCCTCGGGGCTCTCCCAGCTCGGGCAGGGCTGGGGCCCCGCCCACGTCACTTACCCTTGTGGAACTGGGGGCTGTAGTGGATAGAGGGGTCTCTCCTCTGGGCCAGCACCAGGGTCAGGTTGCCAGTGACGGCCAAGACGAAAGCCAGTGTGGCACAGATCCAGAAGGGGCCTGCGGGCCGGGTGTGGTGAGGAACCCAGGGCTCCCAGGACAGGTGACTTGTCCCATCTCAACTGTGCCGGGACCCAAGCCTCTTTCTAACGTCCGAGCTACCTCCACCCTGACCTGACCCCCGCCCCCATCACCAATGATGACGACCTGGGGTGGCTGAAGCCAGTGCTGGCTCTCAGTCCCTCAGCTTTCCCGACCTTGCGATAGCTTTTGCTGTAGCTGATCTCCCTCTTCTGGAAACACTCCCCATGTGCTTTCTAGGACTTCATGCTCCTGGCTTCTGGCACATCACTCCCCTGGCAATTCCTCAACATCTGTAAGTCCCTGACCCCTTTAATAATGGGGACCTTCAGGGCACCATCCTCACCCCTCCTCTCCATCTGTGTTCACCCCCTGCACGATCCTGCCCAGCCTCAGGCCCTTATGTCACATCCAGCCTAATGTCTCCCCAATATCTCAAGTCCGGTCTGTGGCCTGAACCACAGGCTTATAGTCAACATTTTCCATGGGCACGTCTAGGCCTCCCCAGTTCCAGCCTCCCACCCCTGTGCTCTCCCCTCCAACCTGCCCAGCCTTTCCAGTCAGTAAGTGACAGGTCCATCCTTCCGGTAGTCCCGATGAAAACCCCAGAGCCACCCTCGCCTCTCTCTCCTCCCACCCCACCTCTGGCATGTCAGGACATCCTGTCGGCTCCAACTTTGAGATCTAGTCCACAGTCTAACCACTGCTCTCCACCTGGGCTGGGTCCCACCATCCCACACGTGGAAAATGGCAGTCACTGCTCCCGCCCCGCGCCCCCCGCCCCCATGGCCAGAGGAAGCCTCGGAGCCCTTAACTGAGATTCCTTCTCACGGAGACCTGTACGGCAAGCGCAGTCTCCTCCTGTCACCTCTGTGACCTCACGCAGCTCACTACTCCAAGGACAATACTGCCCCACCACTGGACTGTGTCCCCTTCTGGAATGTTCTTCCCCTAAATCTCCTCAGCACCATCCCTTAACACCAACAAGGCCTCATCCTTCTCTCATCCTTCTCACAGGGGTCTTCCCTGTCCAACCCATGCGAAACAGCAACTCACACGCTCTAAACGGTTTGCTCTTCTTCTGAGCCCTGCTGCCCTTGGCGGCCTTGTATATAACCGTCTCCCCAGACAGAACGTGTGTCCCCCGCTCTCTGGGAGTGCCCCCTGCTTTCTTCTCAGCTGGAATCCACGGGCCAGCACCCGGTCCACGTGTGCTGAGTGAGATCTCGAGCTAAATGCACACCACCACTCACCATACAGGTCTGGCCGATTCCGCAGATGGTGCCGCACAAAGTTGTGGCCAGGCCGCGGCAGCAGCGAGCCTCGGATTCGGTCCAGGACCTGGAGACAAGGTGGGGCTCAGAATGGAAGCCTTGCACGGGGCCCCTTAGCCCCCACAGAGGAGAGGGCCAAGCTCCTGCCCTGCCCTCAGAGGCTCCCTCCTTGCTGATCTCCCCTCTCCCCTGCCTGCAAGGACTCAGACGTTCCCGCTGGATTCTTGGTGGGCTGGAGCCCTCCCCCGGCCAGTCTCAATATCCCCGTGTGCTGCCAACTGAAGGAATCTTCTGGGCCAGTCATCTTTCCCTTTTCTTCCCCTTCCTTTGGCTTGGCTGCCCTGTCATGCTGTGACGTGTCTGGACTGTGACGTAGGGGACAGTCAAGTCCTTGTCTCCTGCCTACATCTCTCTCCACTATGTCCCCTGTTCTGTGCCCCAAGTTTATTACTTCCCTTCCTGGCCTGGGGCCTCTGACCCACCGTCCTTGCACCATGTCTGCTAATTCCACTCATTCCTCTCCTGCTCTAAACCCGTCGATGGCTTTCCAGCACCCTCGGGATAAAACCCAAACCCCTTAACCCAGCATACGAGGCCTCTGTGCTCTGGCTTCCGCCTACCTGTCCCCCACTTCACACTCTCCAACCAGACCAAGTGACAGCGGGCTCCTGTGACACTTGACGCTTTCTCTCACCTCCGGTCCTCTGTATCTGCTGTTCCCTGTGCCTGTAACACGTGCTTTCCTTCAGTCTGCCCAGCTGAGGCTTCCTCCTCCTTTCCGTCTCAGCACACTCCTCACCTCTTCCAGGAGGCCCTTCTCTAACCTGCCTGAGCACATGCATCTGTGTTCCCACAAGCCCCGGTCACACCATAATCAGTTAATCCAGCCAGCCTGGGTGGGAACTCGTTGTTCTCCCACCTGGGCATCCCCAGCATTCCGGTGTCCAGGAAGGGCTCAGTGATGGTGGCTGGAGCCCCATGTGACTGCAAGCCCCATCCCACCAGCTCCCCGGGCCTCACCTGGGATGTGTCCACATCAAAGAAACTCTGATAGTAGCCAAACGTCCAGAATCCGGGCTGCTGCTTCTCCTCCTGCAGGAGCTGAATGGCATGGGCTTTCAGTAACGGCCCTTGCTGCCTGGGCAGGGGCTGGGGGCAAGGTGGGAGGCAGGCAGGGCCCCGCCAGGGCTCACCGCAGTCCTGTCACTCTCCTCCACTTCCTCCTCAGCTCCATAACTGCCACCCGAGTCCACAGCCACGGCCACATGCCCCTGTGGGGTCAGCTGATTGCTTCCACTGGTGGTGGCCGCATCTGGGGTCTCGGCCAGCAGATCAGAAGCTTCCTCGAACTCTATTGAGAAGGAATACGGGACACAGGCGTGTTTTGGGAGTCAAGACAATTTGGTTTGGTCCATGGCTCATCTGGGGGCCAAGACTCCAACTGGGGCCACCGAAGGGCCCAGCTTCCTAAATTCTGAGCATCTGGAAGGCGTGTTCCCCTATTCCCAGCCAGGGCCTGCGATTAAGGCTGGTTCTGGGATGGGGTCAGCTCTGGGACAGAGGCTCTGCCCGGACTGGGGTTCGAGTCCGGGATGAGCATCTTGCCTGGGTCGGGGTTAGGGCTCACGGCTGACGGGGATTCAGGCTGGCGGTCAGCTGGAACCTGGGTGGGAGGTTCCGGCCGGGTCGCCGCCACACTCACCGTGGAAGGCCAGCTCGTCGGCCGCTGCCATGGTCGCTCAGGGGCGTCACCGCATCCCGCTCTGAGGACAGAGGCCAATGACACCCGCCCCCAACCCTACTCGGTGCCCCCCGGGGCCTCTCCCTCAGCCCCGAGCCCAGCCTGGCCGCTAAGGCACCGAGTCGGGGGGTGAAACTCGCCGTCCCCGCCCCACAGGTGCACCCCGCCCTCCTCACCTTACGCTGCCTCAGTCGGCGTGGCCCTGGCTCTCTGCGCCTGCGCGGCCCGCCTCCACGACACAGCCGACCCCGCTCAACCCCGACAGCAACATCCGGCACCGGTCCCTTTTCTATCCTCTTCCGATGGGAAACCACTTCCGGCATTGCTCACGGTTGCGCAGGAGACTCCCGGGCCTTTTTCTTCGCATACCCGGTGTTTCTCTTCGGAAAACGGACGCCAAGCCGGAAGAGAATGGCAACGGCCGCTCTGAAGAGATTTTGGTCCCGAAACCGAGAAGAGTCTGGTGGTCCAGCTGCCGCGAAGCCAGGCGTGTGGACGCGGTTGGGTGAGTAGCGGCGGGAGGCGGCGGGGGGGTGGCCGCAGCGGCCTGCTCTCACCTGTTTGTTCTGCTTCTCTCCCCTCAGGCTCCTGGGCCCGCGTGCTGCTCCGGGACTACGCCGAGGCCTGCCGGGACGCGGCGGCGGCGGCGCGGGCTCGGCCCTGGCGGGCGGCCGTGTATACTGGGCTGCTGGGCGGCGCGGCGGCCTGCTGTGCGCTGGCGCCGAGCGAGGCGGCCTTCGAGGAGGCGCTGCTGGATGCGTCGGGGACCCTTCTGCTGCTGGCTCCGGCCATGCGCAACCGCGCCTCCGAGGACTACGTGCAGCGGCTGCTGTGGCTGCGGGGTCGCGGCCGCCTCCGCCACGTGAACCTGGGCCTCTGCGCGCTGGTGTACGAGGCGCCCGTCGACGCCGAGGCCAGCCTCTACCAGGCCCGCTGCCGCTACCTGCAGCCTCGCTGGACCGACTTCCCGGACCGAATCCTGGACTTGGGCTTCGTGGGCCGCTGGTGGGTGCTGGCCGCCCGGATGCGCGACTGCGACATCAACGACGAGGAGTTCCAGCACCTGCCGGCTCATCTGCGCGTCGTCGGGCCGCATCAGCTGCATTCGGAGACCAACGAGCGGCTCTTTGACGAGAAGTACAAGCCTGTCGTGCTCACCGACGATCAGGTGGACCAGGCGCTGTGGGAGGAGCAGGTCTTGCAGAAGGAGAAGAAAGACAAACTCGCCCTGAGTCAGGCCGACTCCCTGGTGCGGTCGGAGGTCCCCAGATGAGACCCAGGCTTGGGTGCAGACCGGGCCCAAGCCGTGGCGGACCGCCTGCTGCGGATGGTGCAGTGGGTGCGAGCGAGCATCAGATGCAGAGTGACTTAAATAAATTATATGCAGAGTGTTTTTTCCTTGGGTTTTCACAGCCTTTTTGGCCACTCTTGTCTCGTTCCTGTTAGCTGAAGCTAATTCAGAGTCAGCTTCGTTTAGGTCTCCGTCTGGGTTGGTTGGTCTAGGAGTTGGGGGAGAGCAAGGCGACAAGACCATGTGATGTTTATCATTGCCGGGTTAGTCTAATGTGAGTCTAATACATACATGAGCCTTCCTCATTGAGCCTCACAGTTTCTCGACCAAGGTTAATCACATCTGTCGGGTGACTCCCAAGGCGTCCTAAGACCACTCTAATTTTCATTTAAATTTGGAGTTGAAAAGTTTATCCTCATTTTCATGAGTAGTAGTTTTAATCATTCTGAAATAAAGCTAGGAAACAGTTTCAGGGGGGCGCCTGGGTGGCTCAGTCCAGCATCAGCCTTCGGCTCTGGTCATGATCTCAGGGTCTGGGAATCAAGCCCTGCGTGGAATTCTGCTCAGTAGGGAGTCTGCTTCTCTCTCTCACTCCCTCTCTGCGCGCTCTCTCTGCTCTCCCTTTCTCGCTCAAGTAAATCTTTAAAAAAACAGTTTCAGGGGCGCCTGGGTGGCTCATTGGGTTAAGGCCTCTGCCTTCGGCTTGGGTCATGATTCCAGGGTCTTGGGATCGAGTCCTGTGTCAGGCTCTCTGCTCAACAGGGAGCCTGCTTCCCTTCCTGTTTCTCTCTCTGCCTGCCTCTCTGCCTGCCTGTGATTTCTGTCTGTCAAATTAAAAAAAATAAAAAATAAACACAGTTTCAGAGGAAAGAGGAAAAACAGCACAAAGGCGTTGTTTGTACCTTTCACCCAGCTTACCCCAAATGGTAATGTTTTATGACAAACCGTACCAAACCAGGGGACTGTCAGTGGTACAGATTTTACAGGGAATCTTTTTGTAAAAACATCCTTTTCCCCCACATACGACAGTGATGTTGAAGTGATTTGGGAGGGAAAAACATTTTCTGATCTGGAATTATCTATAGAATCACAGATTCTGTTTATATTTCAATAACCCTGGAAACCCAGAATCCTGTGGGTTGGAATAGGCTAGTGTACAAAGCTGGTACTTAGGTTGTGATAACTCTACTTTAAAAACAGATAGAGGAATGAGGGTACCTCTGTTTCCTAGGTGGCCTGTGGCTAGTTAATAAAACCGGGACATGAAAGGTTGCCTGGCTGGCTCAGTTGGAAGAGCACGTGACTCTTGATCTTGGGGTCACGAGTTCAAGCCCCATGTTGGGCATAGAGATTACAAAAAAAAACCCCAAACACCAAAAAATCAAAGCAACCCCATGAAACAATCATCTTTGTTGTGGTGTTTGAGTTCATGTGTTTTGCTGTTCAGTTTTGGTATTTAGATCTTCCATTCATATTATGGGTATGCAGGACACGGTGGTTTTTTTTTTTTTAATTTATTTATTCTTAGATTTTTATTTATTTGACAGAGATCACTAGTAGGCAGAGAGGCAGGCGGGGTGGGGGGGTGATGCAGGGTCCCTGCCGAGCAGAGAGCCCGACTCGGGGCTCGATCCCAGGACCCTGCGATCATGACCCAAGCCGAAGGCAGAGGCTTTAACCCACTGAGCCACCCAGGCGCCCCCGGTGGTTTTTATACCCTTATTTTTGGGACAGGAGCATCTTGCAAGTCAAACTCTTCATTGTACAGTGGAAAAAGTGATGTTCAAAAAGTTGATTTTTCCAAAGCTGTGGCAAAGCCATGATTCAAGCTGTAACTGCCAACCCTGTGGCCTTACTCCTCAAACTCAGGGTATATTTGATCCTAACAGCATCCTGCCAGACATTATTAACGGCTGCTATCATTAGCCGTAAGTAAAACTTGAATACAGTGAGCGAATATGAAAAAGAAATTAATGAAAACAAATACGGCAGATACTAAATTATAATCTTACAGTGTTACCTACCAAAGGCCTAAATCCTGATGTCTCTGTCCAACAGAGATACTAACCAACCTCAGGGAAAGGTTTAAGACACACTGGCATCAAGTGAGATCTGTTCTTCACTGTGATCAGAAATACTGAAAGCGAGGGGCACCTGGGTGGCTCAGTGGGTTAAGCCTCTGCCTTCGGCTCAGGTCATGATCTCAGGGTCCTGGGATCGAGCCCCGCATCGGGCTCTCTGCTCAGCAGGGAGCCTGCTTCCTCCTCTCTGCCTGCATCTCTGCCTACTTGTGATCTCTCTCTCTGTCAAATTAAAAAAAAAAAAAATCTAAAAAAAAAAAAAATACTGAAAGCGGCATGGCCTCACCCCTTGAGCTGGTTATCAAATGCCACTTCTGACATTCAGCCAGGGTAGGTCCCAGGCAGACCCCCTGTAGGTGTGAAGCTGAAAGGAGCAGTTGGCAACCAAGTAGACAACTCAGTGTTCCCAGGAATTTAGGGGCTTAGTGTAGGCTTAAAGTCTGTGTGTCTTTGTCTTTGGTTGGAAGGTCAGCCTTTCCCAGAGGAGTCCTCCATATTTTTGCCCCCTCCCCCTCCAGTACCTTTTGCCTCCTGAGTTGTAAAGCCCGTGGACTGGAACTGTTAGATCAGACAAGGGGACTGGGTGTTGGGGTATACACAGGCTCCCGAAGGGTGGGTCCAGGTGTCTGTTCACTGCTGAGCTCCCAACACCCTATAGTGCTCAGTCCAGTGCGGTCCCCAGCAAATGCTGAAAGAGTTAAAGGAGATGATGCATGTGCCCACTGTGGGTAGGAGCTCGTGTGATCCTGCTGGGGAGAGGGAAGCATTGCAGGACTGGCTCCCAGCCCAGAAGAGATTCCCCCCCCACCACCCCAACTCTACCAGTACCAGAAACAGCAAAGCGGATGAACTGTCTCTTTCCATAAGGAGTGTAGGGTCTGGGGAAGAAGTGGGACTTAAAAGTATGGTTTGAATCCCAGCTTTCACACGAGCGTTGTGATTGACCTGGGCCAGAACAGGTAGATAAGAAAAAAGAAAGCCAAACAAATTGCAAAGGAGGATTAGTAAAGTTGAAGGATACAAAATACACAAAAATGTTGCATTACACAAACTAATAAATTGAGAAAGCAATCTCATGTGCAATTGCATCAAAAACACCACTTAGGAATAATTTTAACCAAGGAGCTGAAAGACCGGTACGCTGAAAACTACAAGACACTGATGAAAAAAAAATTGAAGACACATAAATGCAAAGATATTTAGTGCTCATGGATGGGAAGAATATTGTTAAAATGTCCATACTACCCTCAAACCATCTACAACTCTACCAAAATTCCAATGGGACTTCACAGAAATAGAAAAAAAAGTCTTAACATTTGTAGGGAACCACAGAAGCCCTTTTATAGTCAGGGCAATCTCAAGAAAGAACAAAGCTGAGGCGTCACGCTTCCTGAGAAAGTATATTACAAGGTGCAGTATTCAAAACAGTATGGTATCAGCACCTAACAGACACACAGCTCAATGAAACAGAGTAGAGAGCCCAGAAATAAACCCATGCACAAACGGTCAATTAATTACAACAAAGGAGCCAAGAACATACAATGGGTAGAGGACAGTCTCTTCAATACATGGTGTTGGGGGCGCCTGGGTGGCTCAATTGGTTAAGCAACTGCTATGGGCTCAGGTCATGATCCTGGAGTCCCGGGATCGAGTCCTGCATTGGGCTCCCAGCTCCACGGGGAGCCTGCTTCTCCCTCTGGCCTTCTCCCCTCTCATGCTCTCTCTCACTGTCTCTCTCAAATAAATATATAAATCACTTTAAATAATAAACAAATAAATAAAGTGTTGGGAAAACTGGACAGACACATTCAAAAGAATGCAAAAGGGAAAAAAATGCAACTGGGCCACTATCCTACACCATACACAAGAAATAGCTCAAAATGGGTTAAAGAATATAAGACCTGAAACCATAAACCTCCTAGAGGAAAACAAGCAGTAAGCTCCTTCACATCGGTCTTGGTGATGAGTTTTTGGATTTGGCACCAAGGACCACAGGCAACAAAAGCAAAAATAAATAAGTAGGATGGCAGTAAATTAAAAAGCTTCTTCACAGCAAAGGAAACCATCAACAAAATGCCAAGGCAACCTGCCAAATGGGAGAAAATACTTCTAAATCAAAAATCTGATAAGCAGGTAATATCCAAAATATATGAAGAACTTATACAATTCAATTGCAAAACTCAAGCTGATTTAACAAAGGGGGGGAGGACCTGAATATACATTTTTCCAAATAAGACATACAGATGGCCAACAGGTACATGAAAAGATACTCAAATCACTCACCATTAGGGAAACGCAAATAAAACCACAACGAGGTATCACCTCATGCCGTGAGAATGGCTAGAATCAAAAAGACCAGAAACAACAAGTGTTGGCCAAGACATGGAGAACAGGGAACTCTCACGCACTGTTGGGATTGAGAATTAGTGCAGCCTCTGTGGAAAAAAGTATGGACGGTCCTCAAAAAATTAAAGATAGAACTAATATATGATCCAGGAATACCTGGGTGGCCTAGTCAGTTAAGCCTCTGACTCTTGATTTTGGCTCAGATCATGGTCTCAGGGTCCTGGGATGGGAGCCCTGTGATGCTGGGGCCCCGCTCAGCAGTGAGTCTGCTTGTCTCCTGCTCCCTCTGTGGCCCCCTGCTCAAGCTCTCTTTCTTTCTCTCTGAAATAAATAAATTAAAAAAAAAAAAAAAAAAGGCACCTGGGTGGCTCAGTTGGTTGGGCGACTGCCTTTGGCTCAGGTCATGGTCCCGGAGTCCAGGTTTAAGGGCCTATTTAGCCAGAGGGATTCCATCTTGGGTTAAACAATGATTTTGTTGTTTATGCAGTAAAACTTAAACTGATCCTGCCCCCGCTCAGGGACTTACTTAAAAGCAAGCCCGGGAAACCAGTCCCAGGTAACAAAGCCCAAATACAAGGGTGGGTAAGGACAGGTGGAGGTATCCAATCAGTGGCGGCGCATACTGCCTCCCTAGCTACCAAGGAGTGTGGGCCCCGCCTTTTGGGTGCCAATTCTGACCAAGGTGATAGGCTAGTTCAAATATCTACTAGGGTAAATCATAATTCAATTGATCACTTATGTGTGACCTAGCATGACTGTGCAGCTCTCTCCGTGTGTTACAATCTCATTGGCCACTGTGCGTGGCCAGGCCCAACGACATGGCCTTTGCCTTTAAAAGCTAGTCTGTAAGGCAGAGAGAGGTCGCCCTCTCTGTAAGAGGCGCGGCCCTGGCCGATTGGTTTGCTTCTTTTTTTTTTTTTTTTTAAGATTTTATTTATTTATTTGACAGAGAGAGGGAAATCACAAGTAGGCAGAGAGGCAGGCAGAGTGAGAGGGGGAAGCAGGCTCCCCGCCGAGCAGATAGCCCCATGTGGGGCTCGATCCCAGGACCCTGAGACCATGACCTGAGCTGAAGGCAGAGGCTTAACCCACTGAGCCATCCAGGGGCCCCGATTGGTTTGCTTCTTGATGCTTGGCACGAAATAAAGCTTTGCTTGACCTTCGCTTTGTATCAGTCTCGCTCCTTTAATCACTGACCCATTAGTCTGGGACCTTTCACAGGGATCGAGTCCTGCATTGGGCTCCCAGCCCCATGGGGAGTCTGCTTTTCCCTCTAAACTTCTCCCCTCTCATGCTCTCTCTCACTCTCTCTCTCTCAAATAAATACATAAAATCTTAAAAAAAAAAAAAAAAGAACTGTATGATCTAGCAATCCTGCTCCTGGATATTTATCTGAACAAAAACACTAACTCAAAAAGATATGTGCACTGCAGCATTAGTTACAATAGCCAAGATGCGGAAACACCAGTGGATGAATGGATAAAGAAAATGTAGTATATATATACACGATAAATTTTATTACGGAGCCATAAATAAGAAGGAAATCTTGCCATTTGTGACAACGTGGATGGTCCTTGAGGGCATTATGCTCGGTGAAGTAAGTGAAACAAAGACAAATGCTAAATGATCTCATTTTTATGTGGAATCTAAAAAAAGCCAGAACAACAAAGAAAAAAAACAAAACAGGAGCTCACGGATACAGAGAAGAGATTGGTGATTGCCAGAGGATGGAGGGCGGGCAGGAAAATGGGTGAAGAGTCAAAGGTTCAAACACCGAGTCATAAAATGAGTACGTCATAGGGATGTAATAATTAGCATGGTGACTACAGTTAATAATATTGTATATTTTTTTAAAAAGTAGGGCTTGGGGGGGCGCCTGGGTGGCTCAGTGGGTTAAAGCCTCTGCATTCGGCTCAGGTCATGATCTCAGGGTCCTGGGATCGAGCCCCACATCGGGCTCTCTGCTCAGCAGGAAGCCTGCTTCCCCCTCTCTCTGTGCCTGCCTCTCTGCCTACTTGGGATCTCTGTCTGTCAAATAAATAAAATATTAAAAAAAAAAAAAAAAAAAAAAAAAAAAAGTAGGGCTTGGGGGCACCTGGATGGCTCAGTTGGTTGAGCATCTGCCTTTGGCTCAGGTTATGATCTCCGGGTCCTGGGATGAACTCCGTGTTGGGCTCCCTGCCAAGTGGGGAGGCCGCTTCTGCTTCCCCTTCTCCCTCTGTGATCACTCTTGCTCTGTCTCAAATAAATAAATAAAATCTTAAAGAAAAAGTAGGGTTTGAATCTCACCTTTCACACTTACTTGTGACCGACCAAGGACAGGTGGAGTGACTTTAGACCTCAAGTTCCTTATCTGTACATGGGAACGATTCTCCCCAGGGCTGTTAGAGAAATCAAAAACCACGAGAAAGCACTTGGTACCGAGCATGCACGTGCATTCCATGGCGTGTCGCACGGGTAAGAGCCTGGCTCTGAAGCCATGCCCCAGCCTTTCGAGTTAGCCCAGGGGCTGCGGCTCCCCAGCCTTGCCCGGAGCCCTGCCCGCAGGGATAGGGCTGGTCCGGGGCCGCCCATGGGGAATGCTCAGTAAACGGAGGACCTACAGTGCCTGGAACTTGTCTCTCAGAGCCCAAAGACACTTGAAGACAATACGAACATTTTCCAGCTCTCCCTTTTTCTTAAAATGTACTCTTAATGAGTTTTAATTACTCCAGCTTTCCCAGCTGACCTCCGAGGAGGCTGTTGTAATCAGAGCGACCAGCAGAGGGCACCAGAGATTTGGCTCGGAGGCGGGCTCCCCGGAGGTACCCCGGGGGAATGGCTGGTCACCACTTGCTTTTGTTCTGAGAAGCAGTGGGCGAGGTAGTGCGGTCAGCACACATCCCTTCTTTACAGCACACACTGCTCTTTAGAGATGGTGGGTAGATCATGGCCAAAGTCGGGGCTGCAGGGAGGGACCACATCCATCCCTCATACCTGCACCTACCTTGTTAGCAGGAGGCCTGGTCCTCTCCCCTGAGACTTCATGGAGGGTGAGGGATGGGCAGGGCCCCCTGGATTGCCTTGGGAGCCTGTCCAGTTCCCTAGTTTTCTGGGAATTGTACTGAGGCCTCCAATGCCACAGGACCTGGTATGGCAAGCGGCAATCGAGGTGCCTACAGCTGGCTTAGCTTTAAGGAGGAACTCTGTGTCCAGGTCCAGCAAGTGCAGGGTCTGCCCCAGAGAGGGAGGTGCCTCCTTAAATTCTGTGCTCCGGGGGCCTCCCCACTTCAGTCCAGGCCCCTGCAGCAAGCACAGCTGCAATCACTTGAGTGTGATTGGTGGACGTTTCCAGACATGCCCCACCCATCGGGGTTTTAGAGTGATGCTCAGAGCCGGCAGGTGGGAAGGCACGAACAAGCACCTGACTTCTGAAAAACTCTCAGCCAGTCACCCTTCTTCCAAATTTGGTCACATGAGAGGTACCTGTTTGGGACACAACTGAGAGGAGAGGCAGCACCGAAAGGACATTAAGGTTTGGAAACAGCTAACAAAGCCGTAACACTCTTTTGCCTGAAAAATTCCGAACATGGAAGTATGTTTGAACTTCCACACATACTCATCGCCCAACTCAACAGTTAAGTATTTGTCACTTCTTTTTTAAGATTTTATTTATTTACTTTAGATAGCACGAGCAAGGGAGCAGGGGGAGCAGCAGGCAGAGGGAGAAGCGGGATCCCCCGCTGAGCAGGGAGCTCCATGTGGGGCTTGATCCCAGGACCCCGGGATCATGACCTGAGCCAGAGGAAGATGCTTAAGCGACTGAGCCACCCAGGCAGCCCAAGGCTTTGCCACATTTGTGTTAGGTGTTCCTTCTTCATTTATTCTTGGCTGGAGTATTTTATTTTATTTTGGCTATAGAGTATTTTAAAGCAAATCCCAGACATCACATTAACTCACCCCGTCATCACATTTGCATTTTTCACAGTGGCAACGTGACTGTCACGCAGAACAAAACCCATAGTAATTCTCTGGAATCATCCGAAGCCAGTCCGCGATCACATTTCTCAGTCTCAACAGGTCTCCTTAAATTTGGATCTGCTTCAATCTAGAACCAAACACAGTCCGCACATTGTATGTGGTTGTTTAAACACCCTTTTCATTTAGAGAGGTCTCCCGGCCCCCGTACCTTGGACCTGTTGCAGAAATGGGTTTAGCTGTCTTGAGCTGGTTCCCACATCGGGATCTGTCAGCTGGTTGTGTCCTTCAACCATTCCTTTGCCCCTGTGGTTCTCGAAAATCAGCTCTCAACTCAGGGTGCATGTTGGGTCCACCTAGGCCGAGGAAGTCACTGTCCTGGGCTGGGTCCCAGGCAACCACAGTTTGTAAATCTCCCCAGGTGATGCCAGGTGCCCCCCATCTAAGGCTTTTTGCTCCATGCCGGAATCAATGATGTCACTAGGGGCCTCCAAATGCAGCCCGATACTTTTGTCTGTCACCTTATTCGGAGCTCAGGAGACACCGGCATCCCACGTAAGTGGACACTTAACTATCTGAGCCACCCAGGTGCCCCTCTGGATATGCCATATACACGGACTTGTACACACTATGACTTTTTGGTGTCCGACCTTTTACTAGCCTAGTGTTTTCGGGGTTCATCCATGTTGTAGCAAGGATCAGGATTTCCTTCTTTTTACGGATGAATAATATTCTGTGTATGGATCTACCACATTTGGTTTCCTCCCTCATCCAAAGACTGCACATCTGGGTTGTTTCCACTGCTGGGCTCTTAGGAACAGAGCTGCTCTGAACATTTTAGTACGAGAATTTCTTTGTTATCCTCTCTCCCAAACTTTGTTTGAGCTCTCCTCTTCCCCCAAGGCAATATGCCTGCTGTATTAAATTAAAAAATACAGAGGGGTGCCTGGGTGGCTCAGTGGGTTAAAGCCTCTGCCTTCGGCTCGGGTCATGATCCCAGGGTCCTGGGATCGAGGCCCGCATTGGGGTCTCTGCTCAGCAGGGAGCCTGCTTCCTCCCTTCTCTCTCTCTGCCTGTCTCTCTGCCTACTTGTGATCTGTGTCTGTCAAATAAATAAATAAAATCTTTAAAAACAAAACAAACCCAAATAAATTTAAAAATACAGAAATTAGTAAAAGAAATTAAGTCCCATTGTCCCAGGCCCCTGAGTTTATGTATTCTCCTCGACTTTTATCGGAGGCCCCTGGGGGGGCACCTGGGTGGCTCCGTGGGTTAAGCCTCTGCCTTCAGCTCAGGTCATGACCTCAGGGTCCTGGGATCAAGCCCTGCACAGGGCTCTCTGCTCAGCGGGGAGCCTGCTTCCCCCTCCCTCTGCCTGCCTCTCTGCCTACTTATGATCTCTCTCTGTGTCAAATAAATAAATAAATAAATAAGCTTAAAAAAATGTATTCTTGATTTTTAACAACATCAAAGGCAGGAAGTTAAAGTTCAATGGAACAAGAAAAGTCTAGTCAAGTAGGCTGTTTGGTGGAAACCCCAACGGTGGGACATCACTGGATAGGATACAGTAAGAAATGTTAATTCCTTAATCGGACTTCTTTCAAAAAGCTGGTTCAGTGATTGATCTTAAGCATTTGAGTGGCTGCTGACAGAAAGGCCCTTGAGAGCCCGAGTTCCCAGCTTCTGGGTAGACCCCGATGACACAGCGGAGACCGGAAGCCGTGGTCTCGGCAGGAAGGGGATCCCAACAGAAATGCCATGTCACCGTCATCAGACTGGCCGAGGTTAGTGTGACAACAGCGGCCACCACGGAGACACAACCGAGAGCTGTCCCTGACCACGGAGTGGGAGGGTGGCTCCCGGGACCCGGGCGTCCTCACTGCAGCTGCCACGAGCGCACGGGCAGCTCTCCCAGAGAAGCTGTGTACCCCAGGGGGACACCCAGACCGTCCGAGGCAAATGATTAAACGTCCATCAGTCAGATATAGGTCAAGTGTGGACCGTCCTGCGCTGCTGGGGTTCGGTCTAAGTTCGGTCCAGCGGCCCCGACAAAGCACCACAGACCGGGTAGCGGATCAAACAGACGTTTGTTTCTCACGATTCTGGAAGCCGAGGTCTGGGATCTGAGCGCTGTCTGCGGTCTCTTATACAAGCGCTCAGCCCATTCATGAGGGATCCAGGCTGGGGACAGGAGCGTCCCGCAAAGATCCCACCTCCTGATACTGTCACCTCGGGGGTGAGGTCGCACATATGGATTCGGGCTGTGGGGCACACAGCAGGGACCCCACAGGAGAGAGGGTGAATGACCCACATTCACGCGCCTCTATTCGTCCCCCTGAACAGCACAGGGGACACCAGCAAGGCAAGGGGGGGGGGTTGGCTACTTCTGGCCTAATGCCTTCTCTCAAAAGAAAACGATGTACAGATGTGCAGACAGCATCAAGTAAACAAAAATTCAAAGGAAAAACACCCAAACACGCGGACAAGAGTGGTTTAGTTGGTTATCAACAGCCGAGAGAGGAGGTAACAGCCCGAGAGTCAGGAACTCTGCACAGGGTTCCCGCCTTGAGGTGGCTGCACGTGAGCACTTGGAGAATATTTGTAAAGAACCAGCCCTTTTATTTTCTTTTTTAAAAAGATCTGTTGATTTATCAATTGGAGAGAGCGAGCGAGCATGCAAGTGGGGAGCCTGACTCAGGGCTCGATCCTACAACCCATGAGATCAGGACCTGAGCCCAAGCCATTAGCTGGACGCTTCACCGACTGAGCCACCCAGGCGCCCCTGTTTTGTATCTCTGAAATTCTGCGTAGCAAGATAGAGAGCATCAAAGCGAACGGGGAGAGGGTCAGGGAACAAGTAGCTGGGTGGCCTTACATTTTCAGGGGGCGAGGTCAGCCACTGCCTCCTCCGCACTGCCCAGGTTCAGGGATGCTGGGGAGTCAGTTTGGAGCTCAAGACGAGTGTGAAACTACATTTACTCCTGTTAACTAACAAAAATTCAAACGAATAAATTTTTAAAGGTCTAATTGGCTTTATTGATTCATGAAGTGGGCAGCTTCCCATCTAGCAAGTGGGGGAGAGATGCCAAGGGCTTACAGAGAAGGAACGGTTTTTAAAGGGGGAGAGGGGCACCTGGGTGGCTCAGTGGGTTAAGCCTCTGCCTTCAGCTCAGGTCATGGTCTCAGGGTCCTGGGACCGAGCCCCGAATCAGGCTCTCTGCTCAGCAGGGAGCCTGCTTCCCCTCTCTCTCTGCCTGCCGCTCTGCCTACTTGTGATCTCTGTCAAGTAAATAAATAAAATCTTAAAAAAAAAAAATTAGGTTTAAAGGGGGGAAAAAGCAGGCACCTGGGTGGTTCAGTCAGTGAAGTGTCTGACTCTTCGTTTGGGGTCAGGTCATGATCTCAGGCTCCTGGGATTGAGCCCTGGGCTGGGCTCCCTGCTCAGCGGGGCATCTGCTTGAACAGTCTCTCCCTCCACCCCTCCCCCACTTGCACACACACTCTGGATGCGTGCTCTCTCTCTCTCTCAAATAAATAAATACATCTTAAAAAAATAAATGTTATTTTTTAAAAAACAGAGGGAGTGGGGAAAAAAAAGTAAAATATCAACGAATGCATTGTTTTAGGCAAGGTCACCCCCCCTTTTTAAAAAAAAGATGTTATTTATTTATTTATTTGACAAACAGAGATCACAAGTAGGCAGAGAGGCAGGCGGGGGAGGGGGGGAAGCAGGCTCCCTGCTGAGCATAGAGCCCCATGCAGGGGTCACTGAGACTATGACCTGAGCAGAAGGCAGAGGCTTTAATCCACTGAGCCACCCAGGCACTCCTTAATTTGTATTTCATTTATGAGTGGGGTTGAGCATCTTCTGATGGGTTGAAAAGCCATTTTTACTTGGGGGTTTGGTTTAGTTTGGCTTTCTTGGAAGTTCCTGATCACATCCTCTGCCCCTCTCCCTCTTTGGTTGTTAATCTTAACTGACTGATTAGACGTCTTCATATCGGCATACGAGGTCTTTCCCTCGGGACTGAGTTGTAAATATTTTTCCTGGTGAGTTGTTCACTTTGGACAAAAAAAGTTTATCTTTATGTAGTTGAATTTATCAGTATGTAATCTTGTAGTTTTAGAGCCATAGTTAGAAAGGTTTTTCCCACACTAGCTTTAGAAAGCGGTTAGTGTCTTCAAAGAATTGTGTGATCTTTTTCTCCCTCAAAGCATTTTTCAAAAAATTGTGGTCTAATACAACATCACATAAGATTTACCATCAGAGCCATTTTATTATTTAAAAAAATTTTTTTTAAAATTTCATTTATTTATTTGACACAGAGAGAGAGATCACAAGTAGGCAGAGAGGCAGGCAGAGAGAGAGGGGGAAGCAGGCTCCCCACCGAGCAGAGAGCCCGATGTGGGACTCGATCCCAGGACTCTGAGATCATGACCAGAGCCGAAGGCAGAGGCTTAACCCACTGAGCCACCCAGGCACCCTATTATTATTTTTTTTAGAGGGGGGAGAAGCGCAGAGGGAGAGGGAGAGAATCTTAAACAAGCTATTCACCTCGTGTGATGTCTAATGTGGGGCTCGATCTCACAGAAATCGAGTCCAATGCTTAACTGACTGAAGCACCAGGCGCCTCCCCCCATCTTCGCCATTTGAAAGCACACAGTTCAGAGGCATTAAGCACATTTGTGCTGTGTGACGGTCATCACCACCCACCTCCAGAACGCTGCATCTTCCCACAAACTGAAACCTGTCCCCACTAAACACTAACTCCCCATTTTCTGCTTCCCCAGCCCCTGGCTCCCACCGTCTACTATCTGTCCCATGGATCTGACTCCTCGGGGAACTCCTATAACTTGTCTCACGTGGCATTTGTCTTTTTGTATTGGTTTTTATATGAGTTATGCCTCAAATAAAGATTTTTAAATAGACATCAGAAAAAAAATAAAATTGACATCAGTTTTAGGTTTACAGAAAAATTGAGTGTATAGTACAGGGGGGATCCTCACGGACCCCCCTCACTCCCTAGCTTCCCCTGTTACTAAGATCTTGGATTAGTAACTGATTATTACTGATAAAGCAACCCTGGTACATTATTATTAACTGAAACCCACAGTTGACCTTAGGGTTCACTCTCGGTGCTGTTCAGGCTGTAGGTTTTGCCAAAGACATAATGTCCCGTATCCATTGCTATGGTACAAAATAGTTTCAGTGTCTTTTTAATCTTTTATTTTTTAAATATTTTTATTTATTTGACAGAGAGAGACACAGCAAGAGAGGGAACACAAGCAGGGGAGTGGGAGAGGGAGAAGCAGGCTCTCCGCTGAGCAGGGAGCCCGATGCAGGGGCCTGAGGACTCGGGGATCATGACCCGAGCCAAAGGCAGACGATGAATGACGGAGCCACCCAGGCGCCCCGTCAGTGTCTTAAAACTCAGCTGGGCTCCGCCTGTTCATCCCTCCTCCCCCTCAACCCTTGATCTTTTTACTGTCTCTATAGATTCCCTTTCTCTCTGCATATGCGTGTGTATGTTTCACTATTTGGATGACCACCCCATGTTTATTTATGCACCTGCTGAAGGACATGCTGGTGACCTCACCATCCGATGAGTGTGTGGCGCATGGTGACCACCAGAGGGAGCCAGATTCCCCTTTCTCTCTCACCAGGTTGGTGCCAACCGTGTCCCCCTCTGTTCCATCGCACTGTTCCCCACGCTGGGGTTGATCTGGTCTTTGCCTTGAACTAGGGCTGATCAGAAAAACGACTTGGAGGGGAAAGCTGGGCTCGCTTCCTTTGGAATAAAAACCCGGGTTTCATGCCTAGTTGTCTTCCTTGGAATTGTTTTGTTTCGTTTTTTTTTTCTTCGGCATTTATGGGGCTTGTCCCCAAAGTAGTTTGCTAACTGCTGTGCCAGGTTGATCTGCCATCTGTAGAGATGAGCCTGGCAGTAGGGGGAGCAGGGCGAAAGAGCAGCCCCGAGTTCTGATTTCCCACGCGCGCAATTCTAACATCTTTTGCCCAACAATGCTTGTGTCTGGTTCAATCAGAAACCAGGATCTGAGAGGATTGGGGAATGAATGGCTTGGGAATCATGGGGTTTCTTTTTGGTCTGAGGGACCCACCCAGAGAGTGACCCCGTCGAGGTGAGGGGATTCTCGTGTTTGTGCAGGGCTCCCCAGTGGATCCAGATGCAGGTGTGAAAATTCATAGACTTTATTTTACAGAGCAGTTTTAATTTTTTTTAAAGATTTTATTTATTATTTGACAGAGAGAGACACAATGAGAGAGGGAACGCAAGCAGGGGGAGTGGGAGAGGGAGAAGCAGACTTTCCGCTGAACACGGAGCCCCGGGACTCCGGGATCATGACCTGAGCTGAAGGCAGACGCCTAACAACTGAGCCACCCAGGCGCCCTGAGCAGTTTCAATTCTACATGAAAATTAACCAGGAAGTACGGAGAGTTTCTATATCCCCCTTCCCATCCCATCCCGGTTTGCCCAGTGACTAACATCTTGCAATAGTGTGGAATGAAGAATAAAGAAGGAAGCAAGATTGATACATTGTTTCTAACAAAAGCCCATAATGTACAGTAGGGCTCACTCTTGGTGTTGGAAATTCTATGGGTTTTGAAAACAATGGCACGGACCCACCCTTACAGTCCATACAGAACGGTTTTACTGCCTGAAAAATCTACTGTTTTCACCTATTCCTCCCTGCAACTCCTGATCTTTTACTGTCTCTAAAATTTTGTCTTTTCCCAGAGTGTTGTACAGTTGGAATCATATAGGACACAGTGTTTCCAGACTGGTGTCTTTCACTTAAGTGGGTTTCTCTGTGTCTTTGCATGGCTTGATAGCTCTTTTTTAAAAAAATTTCTCATATACTTTTTTTTTTTTTTTTAATCTAGGCACTCCGCCTCTCTGAAAACGCCTTTCAAAGAGAGCAAAGCGGAAGGGTGTTCTTTTATTTATTTATTTATTTGATAGAGAGAGACACACACACAGTGAGAGAGGGACGTGGGAGAGGGAGAAGCAGGCGTCCCGCTGAGCAGGGAGCCTGTTGCGGGGCTCGATCCCAGGACGCCAGGATCATGACCAGAGCTGAAGGCAGACGCTTAACCGACGGAGTCACCCAGGTGCCCCCTCATATACTTTTTTTGTTAATTGTGGTGAAATGCACATGGAACTCACAATTGTGGGGGCCCCTGGGTGGCTAGAACATGAGTCATCCAGACATTGGATCACTGATTGGGGTTGACCCCGTTGGGTGCTCCTTCACGGCTCCAAGCCGCTTCTTTCAGTTGTCGGTGTCCCCAGATTACATCTCCAAACACCGTGTGTCCAAAAACACAAACCAATAATTTTTTTGAATGCATTAGTCTCTTAAATTATGGAGCAAATAAACAGGCGAGTGATACACTGAAATTACAAGAATAGCAGATTTTATAATTTCCCGTGTATTCCCCTTTATTGGGCTCTTTATGTCTCCACGTGGCTTTGAGTTACTGTCCTTTCAATACACCTGCCGGACTCCCTGGAGCAGTTCTTAGAGGCAGGTCCACTGGTGACAAACTGCCTTAGCTTTTGTTGCCTGGGGAGGTCTTAATTCCCCTCTCACTTTTTTTTTTTTTTAAGATTTTATTTATTTATTGGATAGACAGAGATCACAAGCAAGCAGAGTGGCAGGTAGCAGGGGTGGGGGAGAGCAGGCTCCCCGCTGAGCAGAGAGCCCGATGTGGGGCTCGATCCCAGGACCCTGAGATTATGACCTGAGCCAAAGGCAGAGGCTTAACCCAGTGAGCCACCCAGGCGCCCAGCCTCTCTCACTTTTGAAGGACGGTTTTGCCAGATGTGGAATTCTTGGTTGATAGTTTTCTTCATTTCATACTTTGACTATGTCAGGACACTCCAGAGCTTCTGATGAGAGATCGGCTCATGGCCTGCACAATCTTTTGTATGCGAGGAGTTGCTTCTGGCTCTGGCTCGCTCCTTACAAGATTCTGCAGCTGGCTTTCAGAAGTTTGGTGATAGTATGTCTTGGTGTGGGTCTCTCTGAGTTCACCCTGTTGGGAGTTTATTGAGCTTCATGTTTGTTCCATCAAATATGGGATGTTTACAGCCATTATTTCAGGTGTTATCTCTGCCCCTTTCTCTCAATGTTTTCCTTCTGGGACTCCCACAAGGAGTATGTTGGTCCACTTGATGATTTCCCATAAGTCCCTACAGTTCTGTTTACTTTTCTTCATTTTTATTTCTTTCTGTTCCTCAGACTCAATAATTACTATTGTCTCTATCTTCATTTGTGCTGATTCTTTCTTCTAGCTGCTCAACTTTTTTTTTTTAAGGAGATTTTATTTATTTATCTGACAGCAAGAGAGAGACAGACAGCACAAGCAGAGGGAAAGCAGGCAGAGGGAGAAGCAGTCTCCCTGCCAACCAGGGAGTCTGATGTAGGGCTCAATCCCAGGACCCTGGGACCATGACCCAAGCTGAAGGCAGAGGCTTAACCGACTGAGCCACCCAGGTGTCCCAAGGTTTTCTAACTCTTTATTAATATTTCCACTTTGTTCATATAGATACTCCTGCTATTTCTTGTTCCCATCTTACAGGAAAGTGGTAGGAGGTGAAGTCAGGCCCAAGCAGTCTGGTTCAACCCAAGGTCTTAATCATTGCTCCTCCTTGTCCCAGCAATGGCTTCTACAGAGTTCACCTCTGTGGAGCATATCATCCTGGGACTTCTGGGTTAGTCAGTTACACAAGAGGATACTAGGGCCGGGAGGCAAGAGATTCTTTTAGGTGACATGAGTTAAGTGAGACCATGTGCTTTAGCCTAAAAATAAAACAAAACAACAAAAAATACAATAAAAAAAGGTTCTCCATCATGTTCTGTAAGTACCTAAGAAAACTAATTTTCAGCATACAACATATTAGAGGAAGGAAACAAGATGGCTTTTTCTTCGGCCCTCAAAACCTGCTAAATGGTTAAAAAAAAAAAAAAGCAACAACAACAAAAACCCTGCTAAACGCTTTCCAGGTGACTACGAGGGCAGGACCGATTATTCAGTAATCACTAAAGTATTCAAAGTGTCCTGAAAACTCCCCTGGAATCGTCTTCTACTTCTCCATGACTTGCACATGCAGTTCCAAGCTCTTCTTGAACATAAGCACACCAAGCGCAGTCATACCTCAGGACATTTGCACTTGCTGTTTCTTCTGCTTGAAAGCTTCTCCTTCACCCCCATATATCTGCCTAGCTCCATCCCTTCATTCTGGGCTCTGCTCAGCATCACCTTTTTAAAAACGTGTTCCCTGACTACTCTTGAGATCACTCTATAGCCTCGTGCCCAGCTTTGCCTTTCTCCCTAGTACTCATTGATGTTTTCTCTGCCATCTTCCCCACCGGATGAAGGTCCAAAGAAGTAGGGATCTGTCCCTCTTGTTCCCTACCACCTCTCTGGTGCCTGGCATGTACTACACACTCAGTCAATGTTATGATCTGAATGTGTCCCTTCAAAATTCATATAATGAGATTCTGACCCCCCACTGTGATGGTATCAGGAGGTAGTGCTTTTGGAAGGTGATTAGATCTTGGGGGGGGAGCCCTCATGAATGGGATCTGTGATACCGGGGAGCTCTCTCTTGCCCTCTTTCCACCATGCAAGGACACAATAAGAATACTCTTAAAAACAAGGAAATGAAGCAGGAATCAAATCTGCTGATGCCTTCATCTTCTATTTCCCAGCATTCAGGTCTTAGAGAGAAATTTCTGTTGTTTATAAGCCGTCCAGCCTATGGTATCCCGTTACAGTAGGCTGAAGAGTCAGCGAGAGTCGTTATTTGTTGTCAATGATGAATTTACATCCTGGACCTTATGTTCTGTAGCGAGGGCTTTGAGGTGACCCCAAATGACAGCCGAAGTTGCTGCCAATGTGAAATCCCGCCCATTCACCGATGGTACTTATGATTGGTACTTAGTGGATCCCGGGCATTAGATCCTTGTGGCTATAGCTTACGTTCAGATTTCTTTCCATCATAATGCAATTGTTTTTTGCAGAGTATAATTCCTAACAGTCTCTGCTCTTGAAACCACACATGAAGCCTGTTCTGCCTCATCATGTGGTCAGGAGAATGTTCTTGCCTGTACTATTTGAAGCCATTGCTCCGTGTTACTCTGCTTTGAAATGCTGCCTTATAAAAATGTCAAAGCCCATTATGATCCTTTCTGCTTTTAAAAATTGTTAACTTGATCTATAGAGATGGAAATTGTTTAAGTAGAGATTAAAAATATACTGGTATCTTTCCCTCTCCTAGCTCTACCTTGATCTCTGTGCAACCACATCCTTGGAGGGATGAAGGTGATGTTGATCGGGTACAATGTTACCATGGAGACGACTGGGACTGGTCCTATGAACCATGTTCTTGGCGGGATGAAGGTGACATTGATAGGGTACATTGTTACCATGGAGACAGCTGGGACTGGTTCTATTAGCTGCGATCTCGCTAGCTATTATCCTGGCAAAGAAGGGTGTGAGGAAATTAACATGCCAGCAGCTCCCAGGATATGCGACTGCTACAAAGTCTGCGTGAGTTTGTGTTTTTAATGACAGGCCAGCAAGTATCTCTGGGAAACATCGCGAAGATGGAACGCGTAAGATCACCAGAAAGAATGTCAGAAAAATCCTCCAGTCTACCCCCTTGCTGAAGGTTTGTTCCAAATTCACAGCAGGATTAAACAGAAGTGTTTGTACCATTAGCAAAAGAAAACACATTGAAAGCAAAGAACAGAAACAAGCCCACCCTGAAATTTCCTATTCAGCCCACGAGTCCACCTGAAGCAAAGTCAGAGCAGCTGGGGCATGCCTCAACACCCAGGTTTTTTAAGCAGACTTTTAATTTTACTTTAGTGGGTTCACCATTTCATCTAAGGAAGCCTCTTGAAGACATTTTTCTACAATTATCATACATGGCAGCCAGCACCACTTGCTCTAATGTACAAGAGAGCAGTAAAAACAGACGTGATCATGGCCACTACGGGAAACAGTATGGCGGCTTCTGGAAGAACTCAAAATAGAATCCTCCTATGGTCCAAGAATCTACTTCTGGGTGTTTCCCCAAAAGAACCGAGAGGAAGGTCTCAAAAGGATAACTGCACACCCATCCACAGCAGCATTATTCACAGTATCCCACAGGTGGGAACAACCCTAGTGTCCATCCGTGGATGAATGAATAAACAAAACATCGTCCATCCATACGATAAAATATTGTTCAGCCTCAAAAAGGAAGGAAAGTCTGACACAACATGAATGAGTCTTGAAGACAATGTGCTGAGTGAAATAAGCCAGTTACCAAAGGAAAAATGCCGGGTGATTCCACTTCAATGAAGTATGTAGGGTAACAGATCCAAAGAGACCGGAAGAAGATGGTGGGCACCAGCGGCTGGGGGAGGGGAAGGCGAGTCAGTGTTGCGCGGGGACAAAGTTTCAGTTTCAGAAGATGGAAAGTTCTGGAGACGGATGGAGGCGATTGGCTACACAACAATGTTGAGTATACTTAATCTCACTGAATTGGATGCTAAAAATTGGTTAAGATGGTACATTTTGTGTATATTTAAACATGGTTTTTAAAAAATTCCTTTTAAAAATCGGTGATGAAAGGCACTTTAGGGGAACACGGTTACCTGCTGAAGCTGCCGAACCTGAGGCTTGTGGCCGTGACCTCGTTACACGGAGATGTCAGGTGATGAGGGGGGACAGGTGATGAGGAACACAGCACAGAGTTCGAAGGATGCAGACCCCTCACAGTGCTGACACCTGCTGAATGTCACCCGTGCCACCAGTGACACAGGTTCCCCCCTGGCCTCCGAAAAGTGATTCTAGTCCAGCCACTGGAATGGAGGCTCAGAGAGGTTGTGATTTGCCCAAAGCCACTTGACCAGGGGAGGTGTCCCTGTGAGGAGCCCTGTCTCTGTCCCTGGGGCGGGCCTTTTCTGCTCTTAGGAAGCAGATAGCACTTTTTTTTTTTTTTTTAAGTGAGCTCTTGTGGGGTTGCTCTTGAGAAGCGACGCTGTGAGCTCAGGAGAGGCAGGGCATGGAGGGGACAGCCCAGTATGGCCTCATTCTGCCACAGGCTGGGTGGCTCATCAACAGAAATTGATTTCTGGGAAGTTCAGGAGGCTGGAAAGTCCATGATCAACGTGGCAGGAAGGTCAGGTTTAGGGGAGATGTTTCTCCTTGGCCTGGAGATGGTTGACATCTCGGGGGACTCTCTTAGCAGTAAGAAGGCAAGAAAGGTCTCTTGGGTCTCTTTTATAAGGGCACGAACGGTCATTCACAAATGTTCCACCTTCACGACCTAATCACTGTGCAGAGGCCCCCGTGCTCCTAATACCATCACCTTGGGGGTTAGGATTTCAACAGATGGGTTCTGGGGGCTTCAACATTCATTCCAGAACAACGGCCATCATGTGGAGAGGAAGAGGCTTCTCTTCCAACAAGAGCTCAGGGGGCAGCCCTGAAGGCAGAGCCCCATCCACGCCCTCTATGACGAGGACCCAAATACTTCAGTCCTAGATGAATTTCCTTTTTCAGTAGTCCCCACTCTTTGCATCCAACAAAATCCCCGGCCCTGGGAGACAAAGATGGTTCTAGTTCTTGCCCTTCTGCCCTTTACCATTTCCTGGAGGAAACAGACCGGGACACTGTGTAGTAAAGTAGAGTTTCCCCTTGTCCAAAAAGAGGTGTGGTCTTCGTCTCCCACTTCTGGGAGGTAATCTCAGAGATGCATGCCGGATAGGAGGGTCTTTGTTTGCCGGGAGGCCTTGGGTCACACTGGAGAGTCCAGTGGGATGACTTAGGATGGGAGCCAGAAAGACCCACGATGTGGTCTGAGGTGGGGGCTTTGGGTCACATGGGATCAGTGCACTTGGAGACGGAGGTCAACCTTGTGGGCAATCCCACCAGTCGATCAACTGTGCCCACATGACAGTGCCCCCTACAAACTCGGACCCTGCCCTTGGGTGAGCTTCCCTGACTGGTGATACTGTGTTGCATCACCCATGGATGCTGGGAGAGGAAAGCTGTCCTGTCTCCACCGGGAGGGGACAACGGAAACTGCACATGTGACACTTTTCCTGGACGCCACCCTGTGCGCCTCCCCCTCGGCTGATCTCAGTCTGTAACCATCCTTTCCCTGTAATAAACTGTAACTGTGGGCTTAAGAGCTTCCAGTGAGTTATCAAACCTGCAGGTGGTCTTGAGGGAACCTGAACTTGTAACTGAGATCAGAAATGAGGGCAGTCTTGGGGGAACTGTGTCCTCAAACGCTGTAGTTGCCTCTGATCCTGCCCAGCAAATAATTAAGTGAGAAAACATTTGAAATTCTCCTAATCCTTTGAATCAAAAACAGGGAGGATGAGGGGCCCCTGGGTGGCTCAGTTGGTTGAGCGACTACCTTCAGCTCAGGTCATGATCCTGGAGTCCCCGGGTCGAGTCCCACATCCGGGTCCCTGCTTCTCCCTCTGACCTTCCCCCTCTCATGCTCACTCTCATTCTCTCTCTCTCTCTCTCAAATAAATAAAATCTAAAAAAAAAAAAAAAAAAAAAACAGGGAGGGGTGCTCTGAGAGCCTAGTTCCTCTGGTTGTTATTCATGCTAGAACTTCTAGAGTTTTCCATCATTTTGAGTCCGGCTAAGCCCTGACCAGTTACAGCATGAGCAGTGTGTTTCCAGGTTGGTTCGAACGTTACTCTTAGGACAGCTATCTGCGGAAAGTTCTCCTAGTCTCCTGCAAGGGCTGCTGGAGTCTTTGTGGCGGCGCATGTCACATCAGCAGCTCGGTTTTATCTCAGTTGGTTTGCTGAGCTGTGGCTTTGCTGATATACTGGTGCCTGGAAAGTCTCCCTCCTCCTCCTGAAAACAGTTAGCTGTTGGGTATAGGCTTGGGAAATAAACCCATGAGCCTCACCCTGCAGTCTGGGGCGTCCGGGTGCCTCAATCAGTTGAGCTTCTGACTCTTGATTTCGACTGGGGTCACAATCTCAGGGTCGTGAGATCGAGCCCGGAGTAGGGCTCTGTGATCAGCACGGAGTCTGCTTGAGATTCTCTCTCTCTCCCTCAAATAAAAAAAAAAAGAAATTTTTTTTTAAAGTTGCTACAGAGTTAAAGTGCTTTCAAAACGATTAGGCTGACACCATGAGGTATGCCCATCAGGACAGCCAGTATAAAAACTATGACAGCAGCAAAGAACATGGTAAGGGTTGGTGAGGACGTGTGTTAGGCGGAAGCCTGGTGCATCGCTGCTGGGAGGGACTTCGTATGGAGGGACTTCGGGAGAAGAAACCCAGAATTACCATATCTCCAGCAGAATCCCCGCTGAGCGCAGAGCCCAGTCCGGGGCGGATCTCAGGGACCCTGGGATCACAGCCTGAGCCGAAACCAAGCCGGATGTCCGACTGTGCCCCTCAGGCGCCCCCAGCAGCTCCGGGTGTGGACGCCCGAAAGAACTGGAAGCAGGGTCTTGACCAGATGGGTGTGCGCCCATGTTCACGGCACCAGGATTCACAACCGCCAACCTAAGTGCCTGTCGATAAAAGCGATTTAAGCACATGACTGAATTGGATTCCATCTCAAAAAGGAAGGCAGTCCGGACATGCGACAGCTGTCTCCGACGGTGGCTGCACCGGCTCCCTTTCCTCCACGTGCTCGCAACACTTGCAATTTTCCTGGTTTTGTTTTTATATAATAGCCATCCTGATGCGTGTGAGGTGGTATCTCGTTGCGGGTTTGATCTGCATTAGCCTCATTGAGATGATTAGCTTCATTGAGAAAAAATTTTTTTAAAACATTTTATTCAACAGAGAGAGAGAGAGAGGGAGCACAAGCAGGGGGAGTGGGAGGGAGAAGCAGGCTTCCCGCTGAGCAAAGAGCTCGATGTGGGGCTCGATCCCAGAACCCTGGGATCACGACCTGAGCCGAAGGCAGATGCCCAACGACTGAACCACCCAGGCACCCCGAGAAAATATTTTTAACCGATGCGTTATTCTGAGGCGAGAGAGGAGTATCCAGAATTATGGACGCCACGTGTTGCGTCCTGAGATGAGAGGGACGCTCAGGCTGGTTCTTAGCCACCTTCTGTGCAGAAACATGACTGCCTTCTTAAAAAACAAAAAAAGAAAAAGAAAAAGAAAAGGCACCGTTCCCTGCACGCTGTCAGCAGCGTGTGGGAGGGCGCACACCCGCGCTGGGCTCAGAATGCCAAGAGAGCCCGTCCGCTGCCCCGGGACAGCCAAGTTCAGTGCCTGGGGACGGTCACGCGGCCGGCTGCCAAACCACGTCTCACACCCAGCATCTCGTAAGCTCACAGTCTTCGTTTTCACAGAAACCAGTGGTGCCGAGAGGCTGCTTCTCTGTACACAGCCCCACTGGTCCCAGGCATCACCTGAACTGGGGCTCCCGCCGTGGTTCCCGCCACCGCCCGCATGGTCTAGCCTCTCGTCCCCACTCTGCCCTCTGAGGGCTTGTCGCCGGGAGATCAGACAGTGGTTGAGGCATTCGTGTTTCTCCTATCACATACCCCACCCCACCCATAAACATCAGGATCTGGGCTGTCTTGTATGCTCAGAAACATCTGCTGAACTACTTTTTTAAGAAAATGAGTTCTCGGGGCGCCTGGGTGGCTCAGTGGGTTAAAGCCTCTGCCTTCGGCTCAGGTCATGATCCCAGGGATGATGCGGGATCGAGCCCCGCATCGGGCTCTCCGTTCAGTGGAGAGCCTGCTTCCTCCTCTCTCTCTCTGTCTGCCTCTCTGCCTACTTGTGATCTTCGTCTGTCAAATAAATAAATAAAATCTTAAAAAAAAAAAAAAAGAAAATGAGTTCTCAGTTGTTCATTTTTCCACCTCACATTGTGTTATTATGAGTATTTCAAATTCGACATTCATTCGGATTTACCCCCATTTATGTTTTTTCCACTCAACATTCCTTCTCGGTTCTCAGCCCTTCCATGTGGGCTCACTTCTCTGCTGTTCTGCTTGAAGAAGATCCTGTAGAACTTTTGAGGCGGGTTGGCCAGTGGCCAACCCTCAGTTTTTATTTGCCAGAAATACCTTCCTTTCCCTGTGTTTTGAAAACTGTTTTCAGTGCAAAGTTGACTTTAGTTTTTTTATTTATTATGTTAATTTTAAAAAAGATTTTATTTATTTATTTGAGAGAGAGCACAAGCAGGGGCAGTGGCAGAGGGAGAGGGAGAAGCGCTGAGCAGGGAGCCCGATGCGGGGCTCGATCCCAGGACCCCGAGATCATCACCTGAGCCGAAGGCAGACGCTTAATGACTAAGCCATCCAGGCGCCCTGGTTTTTTATAAAAATCAGTACATTGAAGATGGGATTCCCTGTCTTCTGACTTTTCACTGTTGCTTTTGCAATGTCGGCGGTCAGTATGATGGTTGCTGTTTTATTCTGGTTGATCTTAAAGTCATTTCCCTCTCTCTCTCTTTCTCTCTTTCTCTCTCTTTGATGTCTAGGTTTTATTACAGTTGGCCTAGATGTGGAGCTATTATTTTGATAAGTTTTAAATTGAAGTGTAATACCATATAGTGAAGAATCACCCAAAGAGAGGTCTGGTCTCCGTCTTGGCTCCTCGGAGGTAACCTTTAAAGCCTTGGGACTTCCCGGCAGGAGCTTGGTTGGCTTCTCATGGTGGGAACCTCAGACCGCACTGGGTAGTTGATGTGGACTCGATGACTCAGGGTGGGCCCCTGGATTGTTGATGCGAAACCTTGGGTGCCTGGGTGGCTCAGTGTGTTAAAGCCTCTGCTTTCGGCTCAGGTCATGATCCCAGAGTCCTGGGATCGAGCCCCACATGCTTCCTCCTCTCTCTCCCTGCCTGCCTCTCTTGCCTACTTGTAATCTCTGCCTGTCAAATAAATAAGTAAAATCTTAAAAAACAAACAAAAACCTCTGAAACTTGGGTGCGCTTTCCTGGTCAGCAATAATCTCTGCCATGTCACACATTGATGTGCTCGGAAGATAACCCATCCCTGGGGACAGTCCAAACTTCTGGATGTTACCTCTCCAGCGTCTGGCCATGGTTAAGGTTGGAGAGACATTTGCTGAGAGATGCTTAGGACTTTTTTTTCCTCTAGGTCTCATATCTAGTTGTTCCTGAAGCCCTCCATGGCGCTTTCTTTTGTGTTTTGATTTTTTTTTCCTAGTCCTCATCTTGATTCCATCCTCCTGTCCTTTCGTTAGGTTTTTTGGTCTGTGTGTTGCTTGCCCCTTCTGCTAACCCTGGCCCCAGATGACTGTGGGGAGCCGATGTCTCTACTGCTCTTGGCAGAGGCCACCCAGAAAGTGGCCCCGGCCCTGGGATGACTCTGAGGGAGGTGACGCAAAATCAAGCCTTGCTGCGGGTCCCTTGGTGGTGGCAGGGCCTGAGGGCAGGTCAAAATGTACAATGACAGCTTTCTGAGAACAAGATGCATATGGTCCCCCGCACACCCTTGCAGATGGCATCAGATCCCGCAGGTTCAGGGCTCGGACCCACAAGACTGTCTCCTGCCCCTTTGCTGCCGGTCACAAGTGTGGGCGGTCACCCGTGTGTCTGATGGACCAGCTGTAAATCACAGGTTCCCACCACCCCCTCCTCTGGTTCCAACAGTTTGTAGGAGCAGATCACAGAACTCAGAGACTCGTTTCATTACTAGATTGGCAGATTACCACAGCGGATCAAAGGACACAAATCAACAGCCAGATGAAGAAGTACCAGGTGTAAGATCCCCAACACGGGGGTTCTGTCCTGCAGTGTCTGGGGCTCCGCGTTCCGATGCATCTGGTTCACCAACACAGGATCGTGTGCTCCTCCAACTGGGCCAGCCGGGCGCCCCAACACCTTTATCACTCTTATCGCTTATGGCATTCTGAGGGTTTTAGGAGCTCTGTGCCAGGAATGGGACAAAAAACAAACAGAGGTTCACAATATCACAGAGCAGAACCATTAGAAATTTCCAGAGGGACTGGATGTGGGGGTGAGCGGAGGTCAGGGTGCTCTTGAGATGTTTGGCCCGAGCCCCTGGAGGGAGGGAGCTGCTGTTGCTGACACACAAAATTGTTACTATTTTTTAAATATAGTATACTAACTTAGAAATAATTAAAAATCATTCACGGTCCAGTAACCCTTTTCACTTTTCAAATTCTAAACCAAAGTGTCATATTGGTGGCCCAGGTAAATTCATTTATCCGGCTAGTGTTTACTGAGCACGTACTATCCACTATTACTGACACGTGGAATAGACACTTCTGATGGACAGAAAGAAAACCCCCGCATTCCCACAGCGCTCTAGTGCTAGTGGGAGAGGTACACGAGGGGCACAGGAAAAATAGGAAAGCGCAAGGGGAGTTGGGAGAGCTGGGTGCTGAAGGAGGGGTTGCGCTACGAAATGAAATGCAGTCATCCGAGAAGCTGAGATCAGAACAAACGTGTGGGGGAGCTGAGGGATGGGGGCAAGAACGCTCCCGGCAGAAAGACAGCAGGGGCAAAGGCCCTGTGGCAGGCTGGCGCAACGGCGAGAAGGCTGGTGTGGCTGGAGTGAGCCAGTGAGTAGGGACTTGCTGAGATGAGGGCAGGGGCCTCGTGGGGCACAGTGAGGATTTCAGCCCAGGTCAACGCCGCCGCCGCTGGTCCAGTCCTTCTAGCACAAGATTCTAGAGGCTGATTTCAGAAGTAAGAAATGTGGTCCTCACCTTGCATTGGCAACATAATCCATGGTCTCTTCTACTTTATTTTTTGGGGAATTTGAAATACGAAGGAAAAAAAAAAATCGAAATGCAGGCATTTCGTGTCCGGCAAAGCGCGGCCGGCAACTTTGGCACGTTTGATACCACAGCAAAGGGACCGGCAGAGGATTGCTACAAGGAAACCAGCCATGGGGAAGGAGCAGCTTTTCTTCTTCTCCATCCTGCCAGGCGAGGCCTCTCGGCCCGAATCACTGTGTGTGCACGCGGACTCAGGGCTGGTGCTTTCCTAATTCCATCCCGCCCTGTGCACGCACCACCGATCTCTGAAAGGGCCGGCGAGGAGAGCCTCGTGCATCGTGCGGGGGGGACCTGCGCGCGCCCTCCCTCCACACAGCAGGTTTGCCCAGGGGCAACCCGGCCTGGGGCTTCCCATCTGGAGACTTCCCGCCGCCCAGCCAGCAGCTGAGCTTGGTTGTGGGGACCTGGGCTGGCTTGGCGGAAGTTAGCTGGACGGCCTGGATTTATTACTGCTTGCGAGGACTTTTTAAAAATTGGGGTAAAATATGCACACCATAAAACTGACCATCGGAACCATTTTTCCATGTCCAGTTCAATGCCATTAATGCACATACGCTCACGCTGTTGTGCAACAATCATGGCCACCCGTGGCCGGAATGCTTTATATCTTCTTTAAAGATTTTATTTGTTTATTTGAGAAAGAGGGGTGGGGAGAGCACAAGCAGGGAGAGTGGCAGAGGGAGAGGGAGAAGCAGGCTTCCTGCCAAGCAGGGAGCTGATGTGGGGCTCCATCCCAGGACACTGGGATCATGACCTGAGCTGAAGGCAGACACTCAACGGACCAGGCCAGCCACCCAGGCGTCCCCAGAACTCTTTATGTCTTGCAAAACTGACATTGTGCCCATGAAACACTAAATCCTCATTCCTGTCCTGCAGCTCCTGTCTCCCACCATCCTACTGTCTGTCTCTTATCTGTCTGACTCTTCCCGGGACCTCACGTAAGAAGACACAGACAGTATTTGTCCTTTTGTGTCTGGCTTCTTGCATTAATGTCCCCAGGGTTCATCTCCATTGTAGCAGGTGTGAGAATGTCCTTCCTTTTTAAGCTGGAACGACAGTGCCTGTGTTTTGTTATCACCTGGTGATGGGCACGAGGGCTGTTTCCACGACTTGGCTCTTACGCATAGTGGTGCTTGGAACATGGATGGACAAACAGCTCTGAGACCCTGCTTTCCATCTTTGGGGGGTTCTATACCCAAAAGTGGAATTGCGGGACATATGGTAATTCGATGTCTAATTGTCGGAGGAACTGTCCTGCGGTCTCCCCCTAACCGTGCACAAAGGCTCCGATTTCCCCACTTTGTCGCCAGCACCTGCTATCTCCTGTTTTCTGGAGGGCAGCCATCGTGATAAGGTGTGAGCTGACCGTCACTTTCAAGGGCTAAGAGGCAGCTTCTGCCTTCACAGAACTGTGTCTTGGGTTAATAAAGTCATTAGATGAACCGGCGAGCAGCCTCGGGGAGAAGTAACAGCCAGATAAGGCCCAGACAGTGAAACTCTGCTCCTGGGAGAATCAGCGCCACCGAGGCCCCACCCCTGTTCCTTTCCCAAGGTCAGCCTGCGAGCCAGGGCACGGGCCGGGGGTGTTCTGGGAACACCCGCTTAGGCAGAGACAGGTTCTCCTTTCTCCAGTTCGGGGTGGGACAACCTGTTCTGCCACAGTCTCACAGATGCCACTCCCAGGCCCAATTTGCGCTGCAGGGTGAGGTCAGGGAAAGACAGGGAAGAGGAGAGGCAGAGAAGGTGGATGGAAAGGTGGAAAGGGGCTAGGTGGGACAGACGGCTGCTTCCGTCCCACCCTCACCCACTTCAGGATCCTCCGGCCACACGTGTGCACCCATACAAACCCCAGGGCCGGGGTAACCTGTCATTCCCACTATGGGCCTCCAGCAACAGGATGGAAAAGGATGGTTAGAAGCCACCTTCAATTAGTGCTTCTCCACTGGGGGACCATTTTGACCCCCAAGGGGCACCTGGTGATGTTTGGAGACATTTTTGGGTTGTCAGAACCCTGGGGCTGGAGAGTTGTGGGAGTTTCTTTGTTTAGGGGAATTATTATCTTTTTTTAAGTTTTGTTTATTTAAGTCATTTCTACACCTAGTGTGGGGCTTGAACTCACGACCCTGAGATCAAGAGTCACTTGTTCTTTCAACGGAGCTGGCCAGGCGCTCTCCTGTGGGAATTACTTTTATTTCAGAAACGACTGAAAGCATTCTAAAACCTTAAACAGGATTCTGAACATGTAGGCCTACAGACCCAGACAAATAAACATGAAAATCTGCCCCACCCTTTTGGGGTTGGAACTGGGTATTAAACTGGAGGGAAGGTGTTCTTTTTTTTACATGAAAGACTTTGAAGTCACATAAATACAGAATACTTTATAGTAGGAGGTCGAGATTAAATATGAGTCACTGAGGCGCCTGGGCGACTCAGTTGTTAAGTGTCTGCCTTCAGCTGAGGTCATGATCCCAGGGTCCTGAGATCGAGCCCCGGATCGGGGTGGGGTGGGGGTGGGGGGGTCCCTGCTCAGCAGGAGGTCTGCTTCTCACTCTCCCACTCCCCCTGCTTGTGTTCCCTCTCTCACTGTGTCTGTCAAATAAATAAAAAATCTTAAAAGAAAAATACGAGTCACTCAATCTCAAAAAACAGACTGAGGGTTGCTGGGGGGAGTGGGGACGGGAGAGGGTGGTGGGGATATGCACATTGGGGAGGGTATGTGCTATGATGAGTGCTGTGAAATGTGTAAACCTGGCGAGTCACAGACCTGTACCCTGGAGATAAAAACACATTATATGTTTATTAAAAAATTTAAAAATAAAAATTAAAAAAATAATAATAAAATGCTAAAAAAAAAAAGAAAAAAGAAAAATACGAGTCACTGAAGTATCATAACTTAATGGGTCTTGGAGACTGTGGGTCTGTACACCCAACATGGAGGGACAGTCCGGCCCTCAGCTGGCCATGAGTGGGTCTCTGTCCCCACATCAGTGCACAGACATCCACAAGTGGTGGGGGCTTCAGAGCCTGGCATCTGGGGCCAAGGAGGGAGGACAGGGCAGGGAGAAAGAGCAGATGCTCTGAAAGGTCATCCCTGGCCCTGGACCCCCAGCTGGAGGCTGGAGGGACTTGCCTTAGCGAGTCCGCGGCCATCCCTTCTCATCCTCGTCTTGTTTTCTTCTCCTATAGGGGTATTTTCCTTTTATTTCTTTTTTAAAAATTGCAGTATAACTGGGGCGCCTGGCTGGCTCAGTGGGAAGAGCATGAGACCCTTGATCTCAGGGTCATGAGTTCGAGCCCCACGTTAGGTGTAGAGATTACAAAAAAAATAATAAACATAACAACTAAAAAAAAAAAAAGAAAGAAATCTTATCCCTGGGGCAAATAATATATTATTTGTTAATTAAAAAAAAATCTTAACAGAATTAAATAATAAAATAAAATTGAGGCATAACTGACATACAACTGCTGTATTAGTTTTACTCGTACAATGTAATATTCAGTATTTGTGTACATCGTGAAATGGTCATCACAGTGTTGAGCTAACGTCCATTATGGTAAATGGTTACAAAATTTTTTTTCCTCCTGATAAAACTTTTAAGATTTGCTCTTTCAGGGGCACCTGGGGAGCTCAGTTGTTAAGTGTCTGCCTTCAGCTCAGGGCATGGTCCCAGGGTCCTGGGATCGAGTCCCATATCGGGCTCCCTGCTTGGCGGGAAGCCTGCTTCTCCCTCTCCTAGTCTCCCTGCTTGTGTTCCCACGTCAGGCTCTGCACTGGGCATGGAAACTGCTTAAGATGCTCTCTCTCCCTCTCCCTCTCCATGTGTGCACACTCTCTCATTCAAAAAAAAAATTAATTAAAAAAAAATGAAACGGGGCCTGGTGGTGAGGACCTGGGTAGTTCTAGAGAGGGGACATGTTGGAGAGAGGACACAGAGGAGGAGACCCCCAGCCAACCCCATTTCTCCTTCACCAGTACACACCAGGCCAACCATCCTCTGAGCAGCCAGCAGACAGTGGGATGGTCGGTCAGGTCGTGCTCAGTCATGGTGAAATACTAAAAGAAGAGAAGGGACAGACACCAAGAACACAGGACTGTCTGCCACAAGGACGCTTCTACAGGAAAGGCCAGATGCAGGCCTGAGTCCCAGCGTGTCACTGAGGATGTGGCTGGATGAGGCCAGTGATGGACAAAGGCCCCCACTGCAGCTCAACACCCCGTGGTCACAAGCTGGCCCCCCAAGCAGAGGATTATTTCATCCCAAACATTCATGGTGCTGGGGCAGGGAGCCTCTGCCTGAGATCACCTTCTAACACCCTGGGTAGAATGGACCCACCATGGGCCAAACCCCAACACACATGGCCGGCTTATGTCACCCGAACAGAAGGGGGAGAAATGTCACATGTTAGAAGTTTGGAGTTAATACTCCGTGTGGCCAGCTTCATCCTGGCAAAGAAGAGACAATAGACCTCCTTTGCCAGGCCCTGGGACAAAACCCGAATTTGTCGGTATGTCCATGCCAAAGGTGTCCAAGGAACTGTGATCTGGTGTCCATGCATTTCTAGTCTATTTCGGGGATGTGATGGTTCATTTTAGGTGTGAACTTGGCCTGGCCACAGTGTCCAGATACGCAAGGTCAAACATTACTCTGGATGTTTCTGTGAGGGTGTTTTTGGATGATATTCACAGAAATCAGTAGCCTTTGTGTAAAGCAGACTGCCCGTCATGATGGAGGTGGGCCTTGTCCAATAAGCTGAAGGTCTGGATGGAACTAAAGGCTGAGCTGAAGGGGATTCTGCCAGACATGACCTTGGAGCCTACCCTGTAGCCATCGACCCTTCTTGCGTCTCCAGCCTGCCAATTTTGTTCTTGGCAGGTTATACAAGGCACTAAACCCAACATCATTTTTTTTTTAAAGATTTTATTTATTTATTTGACAGAGATCACAAGTAGGCAGAGAGGCAGGCAGAGAGAGAGAGGAGGAAGCAGGCTCCCTGCTGAGCAGAGAGCCCGATGCGGGGCTCGATCCCAGGACCCTGAGATCATGACCTGAGCCGAAGGCAGAGGCTTAACCCACTGGGCCACCCAGGGCCCCCTGAACCCAATATCTTAAAGTCAATTGGACTGCCATCACGAAATTCCAGAAGCTGGAGGGTTAAGCCACGGAAATTAATTTTCTCACAGTTCTGGTGACGAGGAGAGTCCAAATTCAAGATGCCAGAAAATTCACTTTCCGGCGAGCACTCTCTTCCTGGCTTATGGTTGGATACCTTCCTGCTGTGTGCTCACAAGGCAGAGAGAGGCAGAGAGAGGGGGGAGACTTACTGAGGGAGAGATAGAGCTCTCCAGTGTCTGGTCTTACAAGGACACTAACCCCATTAGATCCAGACCCCCCCTCTATGACCTCATTTGACCTTACTTACCCCCTTACAGGCCTATCTTCAAATGCAGTCACGTTGGGGATCAGGGTTTCCATATGAATTTGGGGGTTGGGGGGACACTCTCCAGGTCACAGCAAATCTCTTTCTATGCACGTGCACATCTGACTCGTTCCATCTCTCTGGAGAGCCCTAACAGAAGTGGGACAAGACTTGCTAAAAAAACCAAAACACCAGCACTGTTTGTCACAGACGACGGAGCGCACGTGCAAACCTAGGGTTCCCCTCCCCTCTGTGGCTTCACGAATCACCTCTGGATGGCCGCCTCCCACCCCATCTCTAGTGCTGTGTTTGCAGCAGACAGAGGAGTGCAGTGGTTAAGGTTAAGGGCACGAACACCAGCATCGACTAGCCTGCAGGCAAAGCCAGTTCTGCAGGACTGTGTGACCTTGGGTGGGTTATTATCCCTCTCTGGGCCTCATTCCAGGTATAACATAGGGCGATGACGGGAGATATGGCATAGCCTGTGCTGAGGGTCATGTCTGTGGACATCTGGTGTTTTTTTTTTTTTTTTTTTAATTTGACAGATCACAAGTAGGCAGAGAGGCAGGCAGAGGGGGAGGGAGTAGGCTCCCTGCTGAGCAGAGAGCATGATGCGGGGCTCGATCCCAGGACCCCGGGATCATGACCCGAGCTGAAGGCAGAGGCTTAACCCACTGAGCCACCCAGGTACCCCTGGACATCGGTTTTTAAGTGAACAGACTTTATTTAGAGCAGTTTTAGCTTGACAGAAAGTTGAACAGATAGTACAAAGATTTCCCATGTATCTCCTTTCCCCTGAAGATCTCCACAGTTTCTAGGGGCGCCTGCTTGGCTCAGTTGCTAGAGCATGGAACTCTTGATCTTAGGTTTGTAAATTCAAGCCCCACATTGGGTGTAGAGATTACTTAAAAAAAAAAAAAAGAAAGAAAGAAAGATAGAGCAATCTCCACAGATTCCAGTTTTCCCTATTATTAAACATTGCCTTAATGGGGAACATTTGTTTCTCTCTCTCTCAAATAAATAAATAGGGGCGCCTGGGTGGCTCAGTGGGTTAAAGCCTCTGCCTTTGGCTCAGGTCATGATCCCAGGGTCCTGGGATCGAGCCCCACATCGGCTCTCTGCTCAGCAGGGAGCCTGCTTTCCTTCCTCTCTCTCTGCCTCTCTGCCTACCTCTGATCTCTGTCAAATAAATAAAAATCTTTAAAAAAAATCTTAAAAAAATAAAAATTAAAAAAAAAGACATAGTGTGGAACATTTTAGTTACCACTGAAATTTATTACAATGGAACTAATCTTGATATGTTGCTATCAAACAGTGTTCACAGTTTACATGAGTTCTCACTCTCGATGTTGAACATTTTTTAAAAAATAAGTTTTAGCAGGCGCCTGGGTGGCTCAGTGGGTTAAACCTCTGCCTTCAGCTCAGGTCATGATCTCAGGGTCCTGGGATCGAGTCCCATATCGAGCTCTCTGCTCAGTGGGGAGCCTGCTTCCCTTCCTCTCTCTCTGCCTGCCTCTCTGCCTACTTGTGCTCTCTCTCTCTGTCAAATAAATAAATAAATAAAATCTTTAAAAAAAATAAGCTTTAGGGATGCCTAGGTGGTTCAGTTCATTAAAAATCTGCCTTCAGCTCAGGTCAGGATCCCTGGGTCCTGGGATCAAGCCCCATGTCCAGCTCTCTGCTCGGCAGGGAACCTGCTTATCTCTCTCCCTCTGTTGCAGCTCTCCCAGCTTGTGCTCTCTCTCAAATAAATCTTTAAAAAAATTAAAAAAATAAAAATAAAATATGCCTCATTTTTTAAGACTAGCTTCAGGTTCACAGCAAAATTAAGAAGGTATAGAGATTTCCTATATACCTCCTGCCCCCATTACCATCATCCCCTACCAGAATGGTATTTTCTTGCAACTGATAAGCCTCCATTCACACATCATTACCACCCAAAGTCCCCAGTTTGCATTAGGGTTCACTCTTGGTGCTACACTTTCCAGAAATTTAGAGAAATGTGGAATGACAGGTATCCATCTCTAGAGTTTCATACAGACTATTTTCACTACCCTAAAAATCCCCTGTGCCCCACCGATTCAGCCCTCCCCCAGCCCCATCAAACCCTAGAAACCACCGATCTTTTTACCGTCTCCAGTTTTGCCTCTTCCAGAATGTCATAGAGCTGGAATCACAGTCTGTAGCCTTCACAGACTGGCTTCATTCACTTAGCGATGTGCATTTAAGGTTCTGCCATGTCTTTTCGTAGTTTGATAGCTCATCTCTTTTTAGTGTTAGTATTTCTGGATGGACCAGGAGGATGTGCTTATCCATCCACTTGTTTCAAAAGCTGGGCGCTTTCAGGTTTTGGCAATTATGACTAGAGCTGCTATAACATTCTTGTACAAGTTTTTGTGTGGACATTTTTAAAAATTTAATTAATTAATTAAATGAATTAATTAAGCTAATTAACTAACCTAATAAATTAAACTACTTAATTTAGGAAGAGTGAGTGGGGGAGGTGCAGAGGGAGAGAATCTTTTTTTTTTTTTAAAGATTTTATTTATTTGACACAGAGAGACACAGCAAGAGAGAGGGAACACAGCAGAGGGAGTGGGAGAGGGAGAAGCAGGCTTCCTGCAGAGCAGGGAGCCCAACGTGGGACTCTGGGATCATGACCTGAGCTGAAGGCAGATGCTTAACGACTGAGCGACCCAGGTGCCCCAAGAGAGAGAATCTTAAGCAAATTCCATGTGAAACCCAGAGCCCAAAGCAGGGCTCAATCCCAGGACCTGAAGATCACAATCTGAGCCAAAATCAAGAGCCAGATGCTCAACCAACTGAGCCACCCGGGCGCCCCATGTGCGGACATAGTTTTTAACTCATTTCCGTAAATACCAAGGAGCATGATCGCTGGGTCATATCGTAAGAGTAAGTTTGGCTTTTTAAGAAATTGCCCAACTGTCTTCTGAAATGGTTGTACCATTCTGCATTCCCATTCATATTTTTTTTAAAGTTTTTATTTATTTATTTATTTGACAGACAGAGATCACAAGTAGGCAGAGAGGCAGGCAGAGAGAGAGAGAGGAAGGGAAGCAGGCTCCCTGTTGAGCAGAGAGCCCGATGCGGGACTCGACCCCAGGACCCTGAGATCACGACCTGAGCCAAAGGCAGGGGCTTAACCCACTGAGCCACCCAGGCACCCTCCCATTCATATTTTAATTTACAGACACGTGGCCTAAAATGGCAGGTGGTCCCAGGAAGTGCTACACAGGTGTGAGCCATTATTGCCCATACTCCTAGTGGCTCCTTAACACCGGCTTCTTTTAGCATGTAATACCCTTCAGCTTACTAACAAGCTCATTTCTTCAACAATTTTTTTTTTAAGATTTTATTTATTTATTTGACAGAGAGAGATCACAAGTAGGCAGAGAGGCAGGCAGAGAGTAGGAGAAGGCAGGCTCCCCGCTGAGCAGAGAGCCCGTTGTGGGGCTTGATCCCAGGACCCTGGGATCATGACCTGAGCCAAAGGCAGAGGCTTAACCCACTGAGCCACCCAGGCCCCCCCCCTTTTAAAGATTTTATTTATTTGACAGAGAGATACAGCGAGAGAGGGAACACAAGCAGGGCGAGCAGGAGGAGAAGTAGGCTCCCTGCTGAGCAAGGAGCCCCACGAAGGGCCCAGTCTCAGGATCCCAGGACCCTGAGATCATGACCTGAGCCAAAGGCAGGTACATAAGGACTAAGCCACCAAGGCGCCCTCTTCAACACCTTTTAAAGAAGCCTTCTCAAGTGCTCCTCTTTGTCCCAACAGAGGAGGGTGTCTAACCAGTCTGGGCAGGGCATCAAGTTAAGTCTGAGTTGAGTCCTTGTAGGCGCCAAGGAGGGAGGCCAGGTGGTGGGGGAGGCCGAGTGCGAGGGCAGTCATGCTGAAGGGTTGTGTGTGGACGCCTGAAGACCAGAAAAGAACAAAAGGGGCCCCACGGTCAGGTGCGGGCAGCTGCTGTTTTGAAGCATGTGGAGGAAGGACTGAAAAGAACTGCAGGTAGCGGAGGGGAGTAGGGCCTCACGGGGCACACTTGGAAGCTGGGGCCGCATTCTGAGGCATCCGGGACTGATTAAACAGGTAAAACCTACACTTAGTCTAAAAGGGGTAGATCTCTCTTCCGAGATGGCTGCTCCTCCCAGTCAAGAGACCAGACCTGAGCTGGAGGGGGCCTGCGCCTCTCACCCCACTTCTGTCCTCCCCCCCCATCTGTGATCCACGACAAGTTCCTTAACCTCATGGCTCAGCTGCCTCGCCTGGGAAGAGGCCACGGGGGCGATCACAGGCGGAATCTGCTCGGGTTGCGGAGAGGATTTCATCCCAGAACCCAGTCCCCGGGCCGCAGGGACAGCCTCGCCTGGGAGCTGGCTGGCCATTCGGGGTCTGAAGCCCCGCCCCCGATCTGCTCTGTGGGTGTGGCCCAGCCTTCTGAAGGGTGATAGACCCTCCGAGGGATTCTGGTAGCCCCTCTAAAAATGTGGATTCTATGGGGCTCCTGGGTGACTCAGTGGGTTAAAATCTCCGCCTCCGGCTTAGGTCATGATCTCGGGGTCCTGGAATCGAGTCCCGCATCGAGCCCCGCAAGGAGCCCCGCATCAGGCTCTCTGCTCGGCAGGGAGCCTGCTTCCCCTTCTCTGTCTGCCTGCCTCTCTGCCTACTTGTGATCTCCGTCTGTCAAATAAATAAATAAATAAAATCTTTTTTAAAAAATAAAAATAAAATAAAAATGTGGATTCTAGCACGCACTTAAATCTGGAGTTAAAAAAAATGGGGGGCACCTGGGTGGCTCAGTGGGTTAAAGCCTCTGCCTTCGGCTCAGGTCATGATCCCAGGGTGCTGGGATCGAGCCCCGCATCCGGCTCTCTGCTCAGCGGGGAGCCTGCTTCCTCCTCTCTCTTTCTCTCTGCCTGCCTCCCTGTCTACTTGTGATCTCTGTCAAATAAATGAATAAAATCTTAAAAAAAAAAAAGGTAACTTTAATCACATGGTCACAATAGCTGGGAATTCCTTGCTGGGAGGACCCTGACTTTCTCCGAGATTTGCAAGCAGGCAGGGTAGGTTGGGGAGTCCGTGGGTTTGCCCCACTGGAGTCACTGCTTCCTCCCATTGTTCACAGATTTTCCAGAAGGTAAGGCTAACATCGTACTTTTTATAAAAATACAAATTCCAGATGTCCACCAGCGAGGGTCTCAGAACCTCCAGGAGCTTCTCCAGGCTTGGGATTGGAACAGCCCCCTTGCCCAGGTGCCTACATGGCGAAGGTGGGAAGCCCTGCTCAGGCGAGTACTTTGCTGATTTCTCTAGAATGTATCCTCTGTCAGGGCAGAGGAGTGACACAATACTGATGAATAAATCAAGCAACAAATTAAGCTGTTTTTGTTCAATTGTCTTGCTCCCCACTGTGACTGTAACTCCCAGAGGGGAGAACCTCTTTCCTTTTTTATTTTTTTAATATTAATTTTAATTTTTTTGAGGACCGGAGGGGCAGAAGGTGACAGGGAGAGAAGCCCAAGCAGGCCCCACGCCCGGCGGGGAGCCAGACAAGGGGCTTGATCTCACAACCCTGTGATCACCACCTGAGTCGAAACCAAGAGTCGGACGCCTCACCGACCGAGCCACCGGGTGCCCCGCTTTCCTTTATAATTTTCTTCTAGCAACTGAGGTATGATTATCACAGAGAAGGGACCTAGCAAATCGTTCGAGATCACTAATAAGCAGATGCATCTACTCGTGTGTTCATTGGCCCAAATTCATGCAGCCACCGCCGGCTGGGTGGAGTGAAATAAGCAGACTTTCCACACAGCTCGGGGTACAAAAGCCAGGCGGTGAGTTCTCTAGACTGTAGAGCACTGTGGAAGGTTCCTACAGACTCTGAGGTAGAGTGACGCTGTGAGGACTGATGCCCTGACAGATCCCATGGCTGCTGCTTCTGCTGATTCTTCAGGGGTGAAAACTCAGAAGGGCCACAAGAAGTTTGACTATGACAGAAGCAGCCAAAGGCAGAGGCTTAACCCACTGAGCCACCCAGGCGCCCCCCAAGTTTGTACTTCTTAATCCCCTTCACCGATTTCCCCCATTCCCTCAACACTTTCCCTTCTGGCAACCCCCAGTTTGTTCTCCGTATTTATGTTCTGTTTCTGTATTTTTTAAAAAGGCTTTATTTATTGGGGTGCCTGGGTGGCTCAGTCTGTTAAGAGTCTGCCTTAGGCTCAGGTCGTGACCCCAGGGTCCTGGGATCGAGCCCCACATCCGGCTCCCTGTGGATCCTGGTTCCCCTCTGCCCGACACTCTCCCTGCTAGTGATCTCTCTCAAATAAATAAATAAAATATTTTTAAAAAAAGAGTTTAAAGATTTTATTTATTTATTTGAGAAGGAGAGACAGAGACAGCGACAGAGATATCGAGAGAGAGCACAAGCAGGAGGAGAGGGAGGAGGAGGTTCCCCACCGGGGTGGGAGCCCAATATGGGGCTTGATCCCAGGACCCTGAGATCATGACCTGAGCGGAAGGCAGAGACTTAACGAACTGAGCCATCCAGGTGCCCTGGTTTCTGTTTTTTTTTTTTTATTTGTTCATTTGTTTTCAACATTCCACATATGAATGAAATCAAATGGTATTTCTCTTTCTCTGACTTAATTCACTTAGCATGATACCCCTAAGTCCATCCGTGTTGTCGCAAATGGCCAGATATTATTTTTTATGGCTAATATTCATATATGCATATGTGCATACAAATCCACATGCCACACCTTCTTTATCCATTCATCTGTTGATGAACACTTGGTTGCTTCCATGTCTTGGCTACCGCAAATAAAGCTGCAATTGCCAGAGGGGGCCAGACAGCTTTTTGAGTTTGTGTTTCATTTTCTTTGGGTAAATACCCAGTAGTAGAGTTACTGGGGTACATGATAAATTCTATTTATTTTTTAAGATTTTATTTATTTGACAGACAGAGATCACAAGTAGGCAGAGAGGCAGGCAGAGAGAGAGGGGGAGGCAGGCTCTCTGCCGAGCAGAGAGCCCCATGCGGGGTTTGATCCCAGGACCCCAGGATCATGACCTGAGCTGAAGGCAGAGGCTTTAACCCACTGAGCCACCCAGGCACCACCCCCCCCCCCCCGGTAAATTCTATTTTTAATTTTTTTGAGGCAACTCCATACTGTTTTCCACAGCGGTTGTACCAGTTTGCATTCCCACCAACAGTGCATGGGATTCCCTTTCCTCTGTGCCCTCAACACTTGTTGTCTTTTTGACCCTAGACATTCTGACTGGTGTGAGATAATATCTCATTGTGGTTTTTTTTTAAGATTTTATTTATCTATTTGACACAGAGAGAGAGAGATCACAAGTAGGCAGAGAGGTAGGCAGAGGGAGAAGCAGGCTCCCTGCCAAGCAGAGAGCCCAATGTGGGGCTCGATCCCAGGACCCTGAGATCATGACCTGAGCTGAAGGCAGAGGCTTAACACACTGAGCCACCCAGGCACCCTCTCATTGTGGTTTTGATCCGCATTTCCCTGATGATGAGTGCCTTTGGGCATCTTCTCATGTGTCTGTTGGCCATCTGTATGTCTTCTTTGGAAAAATGTCTATTCTGGTCTTCTGCCCATTTTTAATAGGATCATCTGTTTTGCTAATGTTGAGTTGTGTAAGTTCTTTATATATTTTGGATATTATCTCCTTATCAGATATCATTTGCAAATATCTTCATTCAGTAGGTCGCCTTTGCATTTTGTTGATGGTTTCCTTCGCTGCGCAAAAGCATCTTATTTTAGTGTAGTCCCCACCAATTATTTTTGCTTTCTCTTACTTAAGACATATCTAGAAAAATGTTGGTAAGGCTGATATCCAAGAGATTATGGTCTATGTGTTTAGGAGTTAGCTGGTTTTAGGTCTCACACTTAGGTCTTTAATCCATTTTGAGTTTATTTTTCTGCATGGTATAAGGAAGTGGTCCAATTTCATTCTTTTTGTATGTAGCTGTCCCATTTTCCCAACACTACTGAAGAGATTATCTCTGGCCCATTACATATTCTTGAAGCTTCCTAATGGAAAATTTTATTGAGATCACTATTGATTCTTATGCAGTTCTAGGAAATAACACAGACAGATTCCTCACTTTCTCGGTTTCCCCCAATAGTAACTTTTTTTGTTTTTGTTTTTTTTCAGTAAGTAAGCTCTCTGCCCAAAGTGGGACTTGAACTCATGACCCCAAGATCAAGAGTCGCAAGCTCTACCTGTTGAGCCAGCCAGGCGCTTCCACTTTGTTTGTTTTTGTAGTAAAACACATGTGACATACAATTTACCGTTTTAAAGTATACAATTTAATAGCATTATGTACATCTACACTGATGTGTGCAAACATCCCCACCGTCCATCTCCAGAACTTTCTCATCTTCCCAAACTGAAACTCTGTCCCTATTAAACACCAACTTCCCCACTCGCTTCCCCAGCCCCTGGTAACCGCCATTCTACTTTCTGTCTCTATTAATTTGCTTATTCTCTGGTACCTCGTAAAAGAGGAATCATACAGTACTTGTCCTTTTGTCTGGTTTATGTCACTCAGCATAATGGCCTCAGGGTTCACCCATGTTGTAGTAGGCATCAGAATTTCCTTCCTCTTTGAGGCTGAATAATATTCCATTGTGTGGATTCATCACATTCTCTATTCATCTGTTGATGGACTCTTGGATTGCTTCCACCTCTTCTCTATTGTTAAGTAATGCTGCTCCGAACCTGAGTGTGTGAATATCTCTTCGAGTCCCCAGTGGCAATCTTTTACAAAATGATGTGTAGTATCACAACCAGGAGGTAAATATATAGATTATAGATAAAGATAGAGATAAATCTCCTGCTATGTGTTTTTTTCCCCCCAGCTTTATTGATATTTATCAGGCAGGATATTGACACTGACACAATTCATTAATCTTATTCAAATCTTCTCAGGCTTACTTGTATCTGTTTGTTTGCGTGTATGTATTAAGTTCCATACAATTTTATCATGTGGGTGGGTTTCCATATCCACCACCGCAGTCAAGATTACAAACAGTTCCAATGCCACTACTATCCCTATTGTTGCCCTTTTAGAATCAGCCCTCCCTCCTTCCACCAACTGCTCTTCTGTCCCCATCTAGAAAAAAAATGTTACCATTTCAAAAATGTTGTATAAGTGGAATCAGACATTTTGTAACCTTTTGAAATTGTCTTTTTTTTTTTTTTTTTGTATTCAGCGTAATTCTCTGGAGAATCATTCATTTGGTTGGTTGCATGAATCAAGGGTTCATTCCCTTTTATTGTTGATTGGTATTTTTTTTTTAAGATTTTGTTTATTTATTTGACAGCGAGAGAGGGAACACAAGCAGGGGCAGTGGGAGAGGGAGAAGCAGGTTTCCTGCTGAGCAGCAGTGAGCCTGATGTGGGACTGGATGTGGGACTCGATCCCAGGACCCTGGGATCATGACCTGAGCTGAAGGCAGATGAGTAACAACTGAGCCACCCAGGTGCCCTGCTGAGTGGTATTCTGTAGTATGGATGGACCATGGTCTGTTTAACCATTCACCTGTGTGAAGGACTCCTGAGCTGCTGCCAGTTTTTGTCTATTAGGTATAAAGCTACTATGAACATTAATGCACAGGTTTCCGTGTGAACATGTTTTTATTTCTTCAGGATAAATGCCATGAGTGCAATTACTGGGTCGTGGGATACTTGTCTGTTTAGTTTCTCCTGAAACTTCCAAATTGTTCTTCAGACAAGCTGTACCATTTTATATCTCCACCTGCACTAAGGTCCACGTGTATTCTGATGTACTCCAGCTTTTCCACATGCTCACCAGCATTTGGTCTTGTCATTAATTCTCCTTTTAGCCATTCTGATGGGTGGTAGTGATTTCTCAGTGTGGTTTTAATTTACGTTTCCTTAATGGCTAAGATACTAACTAAACATCTTTTCATGTGCTTATTTGCCAACCGGATATCCTCTGGGGTGAAATGTCTCAGTATTTCAAACCTAGCCCAAATTTTAATGTGATGTAGACGTATGATATTCATATGTACACATATGTAAAGTTGCTTACTTTTGATGGAAGCCCAAAGTACAGGAATTCAAAGAAGTTTAATAACGTCAACCTCAAATAAAACATGCTATAGCTAGAATAAAACACCAATAAAATTCTGACAAATGTGGGTAGTTACGTATCCCCTGGAAGTGGTATAGTTTAGTGGATGCCATGCTAGTTAACTGGCTGAGTTAAAACCAGGGCTGCCTGTTAAAAGACACAGGGACACCTGGGTAGCTCAGTGGGTTACGCCTCTGCCGTTGGCTAAGGTCATGATCTCAGGGTCTTGGGATTGAACCCCACATCGTGCTCTCTGTTCAGCAGGGAGCCTGCTTCTCTCTCTCGCTCTCTCTGCCTGCCTCTTTGCCTATTTGTGATCTCTCTCTCTCTCTCTCTGTCATATAAATAAATGAAATCTTAAAGAAAAAAGCAATCTACTGCCCCAGGTTTGTAACTTGGAAGGGCTGCTTCCTGTTTTCCATACCACACATCTCACTGCTTGATCTGGGGAAACTGCTTTCTTGTGTGGCTTATTTTTCAGGGCATTAGGTCATTTTTGAGGAATAAATACATGTTTGGTTAATAAATAAGCAATTTCGGGCGCCTGGGTGGCTCAGTGGGTTAAAGCCTGTGCTTTCGGCTCAGGTCATGGTCCCAGGGTCGTGGGATCGAGCCCCGTGTCGGGCTCTCTGCTCAGCAGGGAGCCTGCTTCCCTCTCTCTCTGCCTGCCTCTCTGCCTACTTGTGATCTCTGACTGTCAAATAAATAAAATCTTAAAAATAAATAAATAAATAAATAAGCAATTTCATGTTGCAAGGTGTTCTGAAGAGATTATTGAAAAATTTTTCACTCTACAATAGAAACTAAAGAAGATGTGTTTTACATTTTCATATACTGGAACAGGTAACCTTTATAATTCAGGACCTTGATGTTGAGTCAAAAGAGGAATGTCCATTTTTCTCTGCAATGGTTAATTTTGTGTATGCACTTCGTCAGGCCATGGCACCTTGTTGTTTAGTGAAACACCAGTCTAGATGTTGCTATGGAGGCATTGTAATTAACATTAATTATTATTTTTTAAGATTTTAGTTATTTGAGAGAGAGAAAGAGAGCACAAGCAGAGAGAGTGGCAGGCAGAGGCAGAGGGAGAAGCAGGTTCTCCACTGAGGTGAGAGCCCAACGTGGTGCTCGATCCCAGGACCCTGGGGTCATGACCTGAGCTGAAGGCAGATGCTTAACCAATTGAGCCACCAGGTGCCCCAGTTGAAGGTGTTAAGATCAAAGATTGAGGCTTCCCCAAAAGCTGCACAGTCTCAGGGTACCTGGGTGGCTCAGTTGGTTAAGCATCCAACTCTTGGTTTTTGGCTCAGGTCCTACTCTCAGGGTTGTGAGATCAAGCCTTGCACTGGGCTCTACCCCTGCTCAGTGTGAAGTCTGCCTGAGATCTCTCTCCCTCTCTCTGCCCTTCCTGCTTGTTCTCTCTCTAAAATAAATACATCTTTTTTTAAAAGATTTATTTATTTATTTGAAAGAGAGAGAAAGAGAATGAGAGACAGAGAGTATGAGAGGGGATAGGTCGAGGGAGAAACAGACTCCCCGCCGAGCAGGGAGTCCGATGTGGGACTCGATCCTGGGATTCCAGGATCATGACCTGAGCCGAAGGCAGTTGCTTAACCAACTCAGCCACCCAGGCGCCCCTAAAATAAATAAATCTTTTTTTTAAAAAGATTTTATTTATTTATTTGACAGACAGAGATCACAAATTGGCAGAGAGGCAGGCAGAGAGAGGGGGAAGCAGGCTCCCCACTGAGCAGAGATCCCGATGTGGGGCTTGATCCCAGGACTCTGAGATCATGACCTGACCTGAAGGCAGAGGCTTATCCAACTGAGCCACCCAGGTGCCCCTAAAATAAATAAATCTTAAAATCTCTTTAAGACTGTTGCATAGAACCCCTCGAGTTTCTAGGCTGTTGCCCTGTAGAATTCTGAGACAAGACTGCAACATGTGCTTCTCCCTGAATCCAGCCTGATGGCCATAATGTATGTATGTTTATACGTGTATACATACACTCGTGTACACACACTTGCATATATGTATATGCATATACGTAGGCTAGCATTTTGCAATAGATTACCACTGGAGACTCAGATATTTGCACACCCACATTCACAGCAGCATTACTCGCAATAGACAAGATGCGAAAGCAACCCAAGGACAGAGGAAGGGATGAGCAATATACACATAAGAGACGAGATTGTGACTTGCCAGCTCCTACAATTACGTGAGCCAATGCCTCAAAATAATTCTTCCCCCTTCTCTCTCCCTCTTTTATACACACACACACACACACACACACACACACAGGCATACCTTAGGGACATTGTGGGTTCGGTTCCAGACCACTAGGATAAAGTGCATATCACAATAAAAAGAGCCAAGTGGATTTTTTGGTTTCCTAGTACATATAAAAGTATGTTTACACTATAATTTAGTCTATTAAGTGTATAATAGCATTATGTCTCAAAAATCCGAAGTACCTACCTTAATTCTTTATTGTTAAAACATGCTAACCATCATCTGAGCTTTCAGGGCATCATAATCGCATCACAGAACAAATATAAAAATAACGAAAAAGTTTGAAATATTGTGAGAATGTCTGAAATATGACATAGAGACATGAAGTGAGCCAATGCTATTGGAAAAATGATACTGATAGACTTGCTCAGTGCAGGGTTGCCACAAATCTTTAATTTATGAAAATGTAGCATCTGTGAAGTGTTATAAAAGGAGGTATGCTTGGGGGTGCCTTGGTGGCTCAGTGAGTTAAGCCTCTGCTTTGGGCTCAGGTCATGATCTCAGGGTCCTGGGATCGAGCCCCACGTCGGGCTCTCTGCTCAGCTGGGAGCCTTCTCCCCCCCGCCCCTTCTCTCTGCCTGCCTCTCTGCCTACTTGTGGTCTCTATCAAATAAATAAATAAATAAAAATCTTTAAAATAAATAAAAGAAAAGGAGGTTTGCTTGTATGTGGACACAACGAAATCAAGTGAACAAATATGTATGTACATACATATTTTCCATGCCTCTGCAAAACCCTAGCATACCCTCCGAGGCACATGAAAAATGTAAGAAACTCCCACCGGATACCAGCAACAGATTTGCAAAGATGTGGACCTGAACCTGCAGCCTCTGAGCTCGCTAAAGCCATCTGGGAGTCTTATCTTTGCTGAGCAGGGAGTGATGCCCCCCCCCCCCCACACACACCATCCTTCCCACCGGGGAAGGCAGGAAGGGCAGATAAGGAAGGTGACTTGGCCAAGGACACCTGAGCTGAGGGGTGAAGCCTAAGAATGCAACTCTAGGCCAAGGTCATTCTCCCCAGGGCATCTGAGGTGGGGCCTCAGGAACATCTTATAACCCAGGGGATATACGGGTGATGGAGACAGACACAAAGCTCACGTTCCAGGATGGGGTTTTAGGAACGTGCAGAAAAATAAACCCAGAATGAAGGAGGGGGGACTCTGCAACATCACACGGGGTCAGAGGGAGAGGGGGCCATGCAGGTGTCAGGAGCCTATGGGCAAAGCTCTAGGGCAGGGATGTGCCAGGCTTGAAGAACAGAGAATTAGGAGGCCCAAGGTGAAGTGGAATGAGCCAGTCAGGGAGGGAGGAAAGGCCCGGTAGCCCCTGGGGATGCCTGACTTTGGGAGTTTTTTTTGTTTACAAAAAAGAGAGTGAGTGTGCCTGGGTGGCTCAGTGGGTTAAAGCCTCTGCCTTCGGCTCAGGTCATGATCCCATGGTCCTGGGATTGAGTCCTGCATCGGGCTCTCTGCTCGGCAGGGAGCCTGCTTCCTTCTCTCTCTCTCTCTCTGCCTGCCTCTCTGCCGACTTGTGATCTCTGTCTGTCAAATAAATAAACAAAAAATCTTAAAAAAAACAAAAAAAACAAAAACAAAAAAGAGAGTGAGAGAGAACCAGCAGGAGAAGCGGGAAAGGGAGAAGCAGGGTCTTGATTCCAGGACCCTGGGATCACGACCTCAGACGAAGGCAGATGCTTATCAGACTGAGCCACCCAGGAGCCCCAGCTCATCTCTTTTAACACTATTATTCCATTGTCTGGACAGACTGCAGATTATCCGCTTAGCTGCTGAAGGACATCTTGGCTGCTTCCAAGTTTTGACAACTACGAATAAAGCTGTTATAAACATTCCCGTGCAGGTGTTCATGTGGTCCTGTTTTCAACTCCTTTGAGTAATTATCAAGGTGTACGAATACTGGGTCATACAGAAGAGTGTTTTTACAAGAACTGCCAAACTGTCTTCCAAAGTGGCTGTACTATTTTCCATTCATACCAGCTGAGAATGAGAGTTCTTGTTGCTCCATACCCTCGTGGGCATTTTTCGTGTTTTCCAAGTTGGATTTACCCTATTCTAGTAGGCGTAGGGTGGCATGTCCTTGGTGCTTGGATTTGCAATTCCTCAATGGCAGTTGAACATCTTTTCACATGCTTATTTGCCATCCCTGGTTGTCTGTTTGGGTTTGCCCATTTTTTTTTTTTAATTTTATTTATTTATTTGTCAGAGAGAGAGTGGGAGAGAGTGAGCGAGCAGAGGCAGAGGCAGAGGGAGAAGCAGGCTCCCTGCAAAGCAAGGAGCCCGATGTGGGACTCGATCCCAGGACGCTGGGATCATGACCTGAGCCGCAGGCAGCTGCTTAACCAACTGAGCCACCCAGGCGTCCCAGGGTTTGCCCATTTTTTAATGGGGTTGTTCATTTTCTTATTGTGGGAGTTTTAGGACTTTACATTTTGAATAAGTCTTCTTTGTTTTCAAGATTTTATTTTTTTTAAAAGATTTTATTTATTTATTTGATACACAGAGATCACAAGTAGGCAGAGAGGCAGGCAGAGGGAGAGGGAGAAGCAGGCTCCCCACCCAGCAGACAGCCCAACGCAGGGCTCAATCCCAGGACCTCGGGATCACCACCCCAGCCGAAGGCAGAGGCCTCAACCCACTGAGCCACCCAGGTGCCCCTCAACATTTTATTTTTAAGTAATCCCTACACCAAATGCGCAGCTCGAGGAGTCTGAACTCACAACCCTGAGATCAAGAGTCGCATGCTCTACAGACTGAGCCAGCCGATCTGGATATAACCTTTTAACAGAGGTGTCTTCCCAAATATTTTCTTCCACTCTGTGACTCGTCTTCTCATTCTCTTGGTATTTCCCTTTTATTCTTTGTTTGTTTAATATCTTATGTAGTTATTTGACAGAGAAAGAGTACAAGCAGGGGGAGCATCAAAGGGACAGGACAGGAAGGAGGACGAGCTCTCTGCTGAGCAGGGATCCCGATGAGGGTCTCAATCCCAGGACCCGGGATCATGAGCTGAGCTGAAGGCAGCTGTTTAACCCACTGAGCCACCCAGGCGCCCCCTTGCCTTTGATTTTTAGCAAGATGGGAGCCACTGGAGGTTTTGAGCAAAAGAGGGATGTGATGGAAGTGAAAATTTAACTCCTATTAAATATCCAATGATGGCATCTGGGAGGCAGGTTTCTAGAGCTCAAGGGAAAGGTCCAGGCAAAAGATAAACATTTGGGAACCAACAGCATGTTAATTTTTAAAATAAAACTTAGGGTGAGATTCATATAACAAAATCAAACATTTTATGTTTTAATTCTTTATTTTTAAATTTTTATTTTAAAAAGTTTTTAAAAACATTTTATTTATTTGACAGAGATCACAAGTAGGCAGAGAGGCAAGCAGAGAGAGAGAGGGGGAAGCAGGCTCCCTGCTGAGCAGAGAGCCTGATTCGGGGCTTGATCCCAGGACCCTGAGATCACGACCTGAGCCGAAGGCAGAGGCTTTAACTTAACACTGAGCCACTCAGGTGCCCCCTTTATTTTTTATTTTCTTAAAAAATATTTTATTTATTTATTTGACAGAGAGAGAGATCACAAGTAGGCGGAGAGGCAGGCAGAAAGAGAGGGAGAAGCAGTCTCCCCGCCGAGCAGAGAGCCCGATGTGGGGCTTGATCCCAGGAGCCTGAGATCATGACCTGAGCCAAAGATAGAGACTTAACCCACTGAGCCACCCAGGCGCCCCCAAATTAAACATTTTTTTAAAAGATTATATTTATTTATTTGACGGACAGAGATCACAAGCAGGCAGAAAGGCAGATAGAGAGGAGGAAGCAGGCTCCCTGCTGAGCAGAGAGCCCGATGTGGGGCTCGATCCCAGGACCCTGGGATCACGACCCAAGCTGAAAGCAGAGGCTTTAACCCACTGAGCCACCCGGGTGCTCCCAAATTAAGCATTTTTAAATGAACAATTCAGTGGTATTTAGGACATTCACGGTGTTGTATAAGCACTACCTCTAGTTCCAAAATATTTCCATCATCCCCAAATAAAACCCTGAACCAATTAGGGACGCCTGGGTGGCTCAGTTGGTTAAGTGGCTGCCTTCGGCTCAGGTCATGATCCCAGTGTCCTGGGATCGAGTCCCACATCAGGCTCCTTGCTCTCCAGAGATTTCTGCTTCTCCCTCTGCCTCTGCCTGCCACTCTGTCTGCCTGTGCTCGCGCTCTCTCTCTGACAAATAAATAAATAGAATCTTTTAAAAAAATGTTTAATTTGGGGGCGCCTGGGTGGCTCAGTGGGTTAAAGCCTCTGCCTTCGGCTTGAGTCATGATCCCAGGGTTCTGGGATCGAGCCCCGCATCGGGCTCTCTGCTCGGCGGGAAGCCTGCTTCTCCCTCTCTCTCTGCCTGCCTCTCTGCCTACTCGTGATCTCTGTCTGTCAAATAAATAAATAAAATCTTTAAAAAATAAAAAAACAAACAAAACAAAACTCTGAACCAATAAACAGTTACTCACTCCCCCCTGCCCCAGCTCCTGGGCCATCTGCTGTCTGTACAGATCTGTCTATTCTGGGCATTTGATACAGACTCACAACACGTGGCCTTGAGGGTCTGACTACATTCACTAACCATGGCTTCAAGGCTTATCCATATCCGAAGGAATGAAGTATTAGGACTTCATTCCTTTTTGTGGCTGAATATTCCATCAAATGTGTACAGCACAGTCTATCCTTTCATCTGTTAATGGATATTTGGACTGTTTCCAACGTTTAGCTTTTGTGCAGAGTGAAACAGCAATAAACATTTGTTTATAGGGATTTGTTCACATACCTGTTTTCTACTCCTTTGGGTTAGATACCTAGGATGTAGATGGTTTTTGAAGGTTGGCAAGACTGGAAGCTAAGGGGGTGAATGTACATCAGGGACCAAGTCCTGAGGGAGTTCATTTAAGGTCAGGTGGAAGCAGCAGCTATGGAGGAGCCTGGGAAGGAACAGATGATGGGAGGGGAAGAAACCCAGGAGTGTGCGATACACTGGAAGCCAAGTGAATAGAATGTTCTAAGGAGGTGACGTGTCAACTGTTGCCAACAGGTCAAGGAAATTGCAGAGGAGAACGGACTCCTGCATTCAGCAATAGGCAGGTGCCTGTGACCTTGAAAACAGTCATTTCAGCAGAGTAGGAAAGGCCTGAAAAGAGCAAAAAGAAATTAGAGAAGACCTAAATAAACAGACAGATACACCATGTTTATAGATGGGAAGATTTAATATTGTTAAGAGAACAATTCTCCTCGGGCGCCTGGGTGGCTCAGTGGGTTGAGGCCTCTGCCTTTGGCTCAGGTCACGATCCCGGGGTCCTGGGATCGAGTCCCGCGTCGGGTTCTCTGCTCACCAGGGAGCCTGCTTCCTCCTCTCTCCCTGTCTGCCTCTCTGCCTACTTGTGATCTCTGTCTGTTGAATGGATAATAAATGGAATCTTAAAAAAGAAAAAAAAAAAGAGAACAATTCTCCTCAAATTGGCCTACAGATTCAATGCCATCCTAATCAAAATCCCAGCAGTTTTTGGTAGAAATTGATAAGCTGATTCTAAAATTTACACAGAAAGGCGAAGGACCTAGAGTAGCTGAAACAATTTAGAAGAAGAACAAAGTAAGAGGAACACCTGATTTCAAAACTTATACTAAAGCTACAGTTATCAAGACAGTGCGGTCTTAGCATAAGGGCAGACCTCTCAATCAACAACAGACATAGAGTCCAGAATCAGACTCACACTTAAACGGTGAATTGATTTTTGACAGAAGTGCTAAGGTAATTCAGGGCGGGAGCAGACATTTCAGGACTGATGCTGGAACAACTAAACATTCCTACGGACGACAATGAACTTCAATCTTACCTCATGCCATACACAGAAATTAACTTAAAATGTATCACAGACCAAGTAAAAGGTCAGTAAAAGGAACAGCTTTGCTTAACCTGGGATTCCAACGTCAATGTATGGTCTATGAACTTGCTCCCAACAGACATCTTGGCCTTAAAGCCAGACTCTCGCTCCTCCCTTGTCACTATTCTCACGTCCCCCTTGTCTCACCGGCAGAGAAAGCTGCTCGCAGTCTCACCTCTCAGATCTATTTTTCGGGTTGCTATCCATTCTACCTCCGACTTCCTCCAACTTTACCTCTACCACTTTCACTCTGGTGCAGGCCACTGTCCTCTCCATCCTGGGCCATGGCAATGGCCTAAAGGGACTCATTACTTCCTGTCCTCCTTCAGCCCGTCTCCACCCTGCAGCATTAGCCACTATGGGAATCTCCTGATTAAAGCCTTTTAATTGCTTCCTACTGCACTCCAGGAAAAGCTCACGAGGCCCTCCCTGCCCAGCGTAACTGGTGCTCACCTCCCTCTCAGCTGAATAAGCCGTTCTCTTCCTACTTCTTTTCGTTAGGATCTTGGCACATCCTGTTTCCTCTACCCAGTGCCCTCCTTCTCCCTGCTCTTGCTCATCCTTTGGGAGTTGGCATACACCCAGGAGCGCCCTGTGTTATGATCTCATTGCTCCCTGGGCTTTCCTTCCATTGCACTTACATTTTCCTATCACGTATTAGCTGATCAACATGGGAGACAGCCAGCTGAGCTCATGTACTATCCACACCATCAGCAGGAACACTGTCTGCTCAGTGCACCACTGGAGGCCAGGAACCACCTCAGTGTTTAGCAAGTCAAGGACACTTAACTACTCCCTGAGGGAGAGATACTGAGGTTCAGACTCCACTTGCCCATCTACTGTGCATTACTCAATATTATGAGCTAAGGTTCAGAGAACTTCCAGGTGGCCTTAACCAATCTGGGGGTGAGTGTCATGCTTGTTTCCAGTGCACAGGTGAAGAAAAGGAAAGTGTAGGTGAGTCCCATAAATTTTCCTGGCATCACCCAGCTACTGACAATGGTCAGGTTTCAAACTCAGGTCTTTTCTGACTCCAGCATGAGATCTCACTGTCTACCCCCTGTCGCAAGTGGCTTAGAAAGAAGCAATGAGCTGATGCTGGTATGATAGCCACTTAATTTGCAGCCAATCTGTACTATTCTTTCAATAAAAAATCTGAAGTATCATGTACATAGGGGAGGAGAACATCAAGTGATGTACGGTTTATGTAGATGTAGACGGTGGGTATTCACTGGTGACTAGAACTGGTAACATCTTTGCCATTAAATTGAGAGGAGGGAGACAGACAATAAACAGAGCATCCAGGAAATGTCAAGGAAAAGGAAGCAGTGATCAAAAGCAGTGGAGGCTTGAGGTGGTTTGTCAGCTGAGACCTGAAAATGAGTAAGAGCAGGCCTGAGAGACAGGAATAGGGACAGTCACAAGCTGTGGGTCCTGACTTTGGGGAGCACTTGCCCACTTGCAGGTCTAAAGGATGTGGCACTGGAGACGTTTCCAAAACACAAGAGAAGCGGCCTAGAGGCTCAGGGCCTTCGTACTTAGAAGAAGGCTCTGCCCCTCACTGCTTTCACCTTTTGATTCAAACATCTTCCCAGTGACACCTTCTCTGGCTGCCCCATTTAATATTCCCACGACTGTCCATGTTTCCATCTCAACACAATATATTCTACTTATTTCTTTTGCCTCTTGCTTGCTTTCCTAGCAGAGCTCGACAACGGTTAACATGGTTGCTTCGTCTATGCGGTGCTAAAAGACTTGCGTCTGGGGCTTAGCAGTAGGTCAAAAAAAAATTTAGAAAACGAACAGTGCTGGGTAAGTGCTAACGAAAAGGCAGCCACGACTGAGGTCCACCTGGCCTTGCCCAACAGACCCCGCCACCCCCCAACCAGAAATGAATAAAAGCTCCCAGACCGGTCCTTGTCCCAAGAGCCAGCTAGTCTCAGCCCCAGTCCAGGCTGCCTGCCTCCCGCCCTCACGCACGGCCTCGGGTCTTCACTTCCGAGTCTCAAGGACCCTCGGCCAACTCTTCCCCGCAGACCCCGCCGCCATTCCGTCCCCTCCCCCAACCTCCCGTCACAGCCGCGAGAAGCACCACCACCACCATCGCCGCCGCAGTGGCGCCTGCTCTGCGCATGCTCCGCGGCGTGGGGACGCAGCGTGAGGACGAAGACCCCGGCGCGCATGAGCGAGACCTTCCCGGACTGAGTTGGGTGGTACATCAGGAGCGCCAGCTCTTTCTCGTCCCGCCCACCTCCCCGAAGGCCCGAGCGGACGCGCACGCGCACTGGGAGCGGAAGGGCGGACAGGCGCGCGCACGAGGCCGGGCGGGCGGCGGAAGCGAGAGAAGCCGATTGTCGGGGGGGAGGGGAGTTGGCGGGTGCGCGCGCAGCGGGTGCGCGGGCGGCGTGGGGGGGGCGGCCGAGACGGGCGGGCGCGCGCGCGAGACTTACCCTCACTCGGCGGCGGCGGCGGCGGCGGCGGCTTCTTTGTTTCGTGAGGAGAGGCGAGACGCCCACTCTGCCCCCGGCCCCGCGCGGAGGGGCGGGGGCGGCGCCGGGAAGGCGACGGCGCCGGCGGCTCTCGGTAAGGAACGCGGGCCGCGGGGGGAGCGCGGCGCGGGGCTTGGGAGGACGGTTTGAATGGAGCCGGGGCGCCGAGGGGGGAGGGGGCCGCCGGCGCCCTGAGCGGGGCTGGGGTACGGCGGCGCCGGAGGGTCAAGAAGCCTGTCCGGCACCGCGCGCGCGGGGAAGGCCACAGCGTAGCGAGGCCGCGGCGGCTACAGCATCCGCGGGCCGTGGGGTGGGGGCTCGGGCCGCGTGGAGGCCGCGCGCGCGCTCTCGCCGGGGTCGCCGGACAAAGCTCTCCGCCTCCTCTGCGGGCCGGAGTCCCGGCCCCGGGTCGCTGTGTCGGTCGCGGCAGCAACAATAGCAAGGCGTCGGAGCTTTTCTGGCTACGTCGTAACGGGTCCGACCCGAATGTTGTCTTTTTGGGGAGGCTGCGGTCGGGGCTCAGTAGGAAAACCCCCCAGATGAGTTCAGTGTCGCCTGGAAACGAGCCTTAGCAGTCCCTTTGGGTTAACCTACCTAACATTTTATTAAAAAAACAAACAAACCTCACGTATTCTAGATTTTTCAAAGAAAAGTAAATAACTCCCCAATTCTTTGCAAGTGGTGACTTCAAAATGTTTGCCCTGAAGTGGAGAGTCTAGAGCAAGTGGGGGAGGACGGGTAGAACTGTTTGCTGTTGAAAGCACTGTTTTTGTTTTGCATCCTTTCGCCTTCAATTGATTTTCCAGATTAAGGCTTTTATTTAAAACGTGGGCCTTTAGGAGAGTATTTTGTGCTGGTCTCACGAAGACACCAGTCTTGATTCCCCCCTCCCCCCAGTGAATCCTTGGGGAAACCAGGGAATAAGTGCAAGAGCCACTTCCTAGGAATTTGAAACAAGTTTTCAGTTTCAGTTGACAGACCGGAATGGAGTTTGATTCCCTGGGCTGTCACTCACTTAGCTGTGTGACCTTGGATAAATAGCCTAATCTCTCTGAACTGCTTTGTTTCCTCCTTTGTGGAATGGGGATAATGCCACAAATGGAGTTGGTGAAAACCTGTAAAATGGTTCCTGGCAAGTGGGAAGTGCTACTCTTACCATCAGGCCCAATCTCCTCCTTTACTGTTGAGCAAATATTTGTTGAGTCCCTACTGGGTGTTAGATGGTTTGGTGGTTGAATGCCCTGGGAGCCTCTCTAGCCTTGTAGGGGAACAGATGGTAAATGTGGGAACAGCTCCCCGTGGCCTATCATGTAATCCTCATTACCCTTCCTGTGAGAGGAGCACAGTGGATGCACAGGGGAGCGATGGGATCAGGGAGGTTGATGGAAGAGGGGGGCCTTTTCTCAGAATCAGGAAGGATGTCCAGGCTTGCATGTGACCACCTGGACCAGTCATTGCTCTCCACTGCTACACTCACTTATCGCCTTGATCCTTTCCGTGTAGCAGTTACCCCAGTGTGTAATTACACATCCATCCTTCTCTGAGGGCCAGCATGGCAGGGATCATGTCTGCTTAGTCTCCTGGAGCGTACTCTGGGTCTGGCCCATACTAGGTCCTTAGGGAGCATTTGTGGAATGAATGAAGGAGAGTCCTTGTGGGGGATGGAGTAAGTACATGCATGAAATGCTTGGCACAGGACCGGGCTTGGGTTGTAAGCAATAAATGTTAGTTGCCTGTGTTGGTTTTTTAATTTTCCAGGCCCACGTCCCTGGGAACAAGGGCGTGGGGTGGTGATTAGTATGGGTGGTGGTGAGGACTGCTCATTCTGGAATTAGACCTCCTGAATTCACACCCAGCCTTCTAAATCCTAGCTTGACCTCCAGCAAGGCATTCACCAGTAGGTCCCCCCACTTGTGAAACAAGGATGACAGCAATGCTGCCACAGTTGTTGTAAGGGTTGAAAACATAACATGGGAAGTTGTTTAACACACTGCAGTGCCCGGCATACAGTGAGCACTCAATTTATTGCAGTAGTTAATGTTGTTCTCTATGCATATGCATATGTGTGTGTGTGTGTTTGTGTGTGTCAATTATTTAAAGAATGCAAAACAAAATTTGGAGTCATCCTATATCCCAGGAAGTTCAGGTTTGATGTGCTCATTATATATATTCTAATTTCTTTAAAATCAATTCATATATAATGATGACAATAATAAATGCTCCTTCATGTGCCACATACCGTTATCATTCCTTTTGGACCCTCAGAACACTGGGAGGTAGCTCTAGACCCGCTCCTTGTCTTAGCTGTTTATGGGATGTGGGAGGGATTAGGTGTGTTGGGTGAGAACAACATTCTGCTGGTGAAGAAACTGACATTTAGGGATATTTCTTCACCAAGGGCTCTCTTCAGCCTTCTGGGTTCGAATCCTGGCTTTACCACTTTCCTTCTTGGTGCCTTAGAGAAATGGAGATGACAGTTCCTGGCATTTAGTGAGTCTTCAGATGTGTCAGCCAGTTTTGGCCTCCGTCATTAAGGCGGCCATGGCGCAGAGGGACCCATTCTCACCGACCATAGACAGAACACTACATGAGTGGCGCCCCCCACCGTTGTGCAAGAAATGGCCCAGCCTCACATTCCTCGTTTGAACAAGTGGGCATTGAGAACCTACCACGAGCCAGGCCCTAATGGGGGCTGGGGATTCAGCAGGGAACAGGCAGACAAGGGCCCTGTTCTCATTCAATCGTAGCCATCTCCTTAGTTGCAAAGGGGGACAGTTCAGTAATGGTACCCAGCTATGAGGATTGTTGCAAGGTCTAAACAACAGTGACAACTGAAAAGTGCTTAGAACGGTGCCTGGCACACAGTACTGGACAGTTGGTAGCTGGTGTCATTTATTAGGATTTCTACAATGTCCTGGCAGGTTGAAATACAGAATATATTTTTGTTCTGCTGTGATAATAGTTCTGTATGTTTTCAAAGTTGTAGCAAAGGAATCAACTCTTATGTTTTGTTGCTCCTAATTTAAAAATTGTAAGCTTGCACTTTCACCATAATACACTGGAAAGAAAGAAGTGTGTTTGGGTGGCATGGGTTTTGGAAAATACCAAATGTTTGTTTTCCATCTCACATATTTCCTTGTAACTTGTAACATTGATTTGAGCACTTAAGAGGGAATTGGAGTTTAAAAAAGACTACAGGCGCCTGGGTGGCTCAGTTGTTTAAAATGTCTCCCCTTGGTTTCAGCTCCGGTCATGATCTCAGGGTTGTAATATCCAGCCTGGGGCTCTGCGCTCAGCCAGGAGTCTGCCTGAGATCCTCTCTCTCTCTCCGCCCCCCCTCCCTCCTCCCCCAAACAAACAAGTAAAACCTTTATAAATAAATAAAAAGTTAGGGGAATGTGCAAAATTACTTCCCTACTATAAAACGGGAAGTGACAGCTGGTAGAAGATTGGGGGGAAATGTCTGAGGGGAACACATCAGAGTCGAGTCTGAGGCTAAATGGACCTGCCATTGCTGTCAACTTTAAGGAGATCATCCCTAGAAGTATAAGGCTCGTTGATACGATTGGAGTTTTCTGTTAACTGCATGCTGATGATACTGGATTTGTTGAGCACGAGAAATTTGGCCGCGAATCACCTTCACGTAAGGGAAAGGCTCTCGAGGGTAGTGCCAGATGTAGCTGGGTTTGCTGGGCGGTTGGATTTCGTAGGGCAGAGAGAAAGGAGGGGATGCATCGATTTCCCTCTCAAGTCCCTTAGAGAAGGGGCTTTCTTTAGAACACAGGTAACTGTTCGCGGGGCATAAACTAGCCCAGGCCCCTTGGAAGCCTTTGGGACTAGACTGGTCCCCAGTGTTTCCCTCTGGGACTGTTACTTTGTTATAAAGGGGGCATGTCTTTATTTTGGCATGTGGATACTTGTTCCTGGGGACAGTCTGGGTTTTGATTAGCGTGACGTTCACCAGCTGTGTGTGAGACAAAAGGAGGCCGGACCCCGGATTTAGTAGCAGTGGGCTTTCAAATGGCTCCTTGGGATGGTTCAAGTTCTCTTTTCCGCTGGTAAGTCATGCCCCGCTGGCTCAGGAAGCAGGTGGCTGCGCGGCAGTTGCAGCCTCACCTGTTATAGGAGGGGATGGGGTTTGATGTGGGTCACCCTGACTTGCACCAGAAGTCCCAGTGAAGCAGAATGGTGGGGGCTCTTGTTGTCTGAGTGGTGACGCTGAAGCCCGGGAGTCCACTTGCTGTGCGCAGCCAAGCCCGCCTCCTGGGAACGCAGCCGGGATGCCCCTGCCTGTCAGAGTGCTCCCCGCTGCCCGCACTTGGCACCCTTTCAGGCTTTCCTCTGCCTTTTGATCCTCAGCCTAAATCAGTTCCTCAAGCCTGGAGTCAGGCAGACTCGAGGCAGGACTCCACTTCTTGAGTGATGTTGGACCAGTGACTTAACCTTCCTGAGCAGAAAACCCCATTCCCCTCTGTTCCTCCCTCCAACCCCCTCTTACCCCATAGTTTCCCCGGTTGGCACTTCCAGTCACCGATACTGAACCAAGGGATGCAAGTTGGAGCTGAAATCTAGCCTTGCTGGGCTTTGCCAAATCTGGCTCCAAGGCCGGTGAGCCCCGAGGAAGGACCACCTTTCATATCTCAAAGGGCATGTGCTTGCTGAAGCCCTGTTGGTTACCTTGGTCACCATTGATGCTTTTCTTTTTCTTTTTTTTTTTTTTTTAAGATTTTATTTATTTATTTGACAGAGAGACAGAGAGAGAGGGAATATAAGCAGGGGGAGTGGGAGAGGGAGAAGCAGGCTTCCTGCCGAGCAGGGAGCCCGATGCGGGGCTCTAGGATCATGACCTGAGTCCATTTGCGCCTGACTCCTTTCTTCCTTTTAACCTTTCATCTATTCATCAGCATCTCCAGAGAAATCTTCTAAAACCATCATCAGACCATGTCACCGCCCTGTCCAGAACATTCCAGCGGTTTCCCCTTGCACCTAGAGTAGACTCCTGCCCTCCAGGCCTGTGATCTGCCCTCCCCAGCCATCTCTGACTTCACCTGCTGCCACATCCCCCTTTCCTGCTCCAGTCCAGCACAGTCCCACTCCGAGCCCTTGTACTTGCTGCTCTGCCCGTCCGTCATGGCTCCCATGGCTTCCGTTCCACTTCACGTCTCTGCTCAGGTGTATCCCCTCCCTGAGACCATCCCTGGCCACCATGGTTGGTCCTGTCAGCTTGTTACCCCTGCTGACTTTTTCATGGTACAAGTTCGTGGCATCTCCCCGCTCCCCGCATGAGGACTACCATGTCGTGTTTATATGTGTGCTTGCCTCTGTCACTCAGTTGTCAGTTCCACGAGGCAGGGATTTTATTGGCTGCTGCATTCCTGATACCTGGTACCCTGCTCAGCACAGGGTTGGTTTTCAGTTAGTCTTTGAGGTGGCTGGGAGGGCTTCTCGCAAGTGACACTGGGCGGTATAGGCACCACCCACCCTGTCCGCAGGTTAGGTGTTCTCAGTGTTGAACAGGTGGCAGGTGCCTCAGCAGACTTGGCAGTCGTAGACCTGACATCCATCCGGTGGGGCTTGACCAGCCTTAAAAAGAAGAGAGTCTCTCCGTGTTAAACAGGGGGTGTGGTCAGGATAGATTTGTAAAGCTGGTTGGATTTACTTGATGTGTGTTTGCTGCGTCATGTCGTGACTCCAGGTCATGGTCAGAAGAGTTTGGAAAATGCCCATGTAGTGGATAGGTGGGTCAGTGTTTGAATTCTCTCAGTGGAGACCCTATCCCCTGCTGGGTTAGAGCATGAACTCCGCAAGGGCAGAGAACAGGCTTGGTCGTTGTGATGGGTTCACATCTTGTGGTGTGTTGTAGATGAGGAGGTCCTCTTCGGTGGGTTTCAAGTGAAAGGAAAAAATTTTTTAAGCGGGCAGGAGGTATGGATTCCAGTGAATATAATGATACTTAATTTCCTGGGCTAAAAGTAATACAGTAAGACCCCCTTATCTGTGGGGGATACATTCCAAGACCCCCCAGGGGATGCCTGAAACCATGAATAGTAGTGAAGCCTATTTATACTGTTTTTCCTCTACATACATAGCTATGGTAAAATTTAATTTATACATGAGGCACAGTAAGAGATGAACAACGTGAAAATTAATAGTAGCAAACCTCATTTAAATGGAATCAGGAGGACAGAAAGAGGAGCTCTCAAACCCTACCAGTTGTCAGTTGCAAACCCGACAGGAACAGACCTACTTGGAAGTCACCTTGCAGGTCACAGTACTTTACTACCCCCTCTGAGAGAGAAAGGTTTTCTTCTGCCCCAGCAACCGCCCAGCCAGTGAGACGCTACTACAATTTGAACTCCCTGTTTACTCCAGTGGACTTCTTGTTTATAACAGCCTTCCTGATTTCCCTGTTTCCTACCATAAAGGAGCATTCTTTGTTCTCTGGACTTGCCTTTGGTTTTGCCATAGTTTGCTTGTCCCAGATCATAGTTTTCTGTTACTCCTGAATGCATACATTTTTGCAGGTGAATTAACTGACAGTTTTGTTTTTTTTTAAGATTTTATTTATTTATTTGGCAGAGAGAGACACAGCGAGAGAGGGAACACAAGTGGGGTAGGGGGTGTAGGAGAGGGAGAAGCAGGCTTCCCGCTAAGCAGGAATCCTGCCTGATGTGGGAGTCGATGTGGGACTTGATCCCAGGACCCTGGGATCATGCCCTGAGCCAAAGACAGATGCTTAACGACCGAGCCACCGAGGCGCCCCAGTGTTTTTGTTTTGGTTTTGGGTTTTTTTTGAAGATTTTATTTATTGATTTGATAGAAAGTGCATGCACACACACATAGGCCAGGGAAGGGGCAGAGGGAGAAGCGGACTCCTTGCTCAGGACCCAGAGATCATGACCTGAGCCAAAGGCAGATGCTTAACTGACTTGAGCCACATAGCTGCCCCTGAAATTTTATTGTATTTTTTATTTTTTAAAGATTTTATTTATTTCTTGGAGAGAACAGAGTGAGCATGAGAGATCTAGAACACAAGCAGGGGGAGAGGCAGAGGGAGAGGGAGAAGCAGGCTCCCACTGAGGAGGGAGCCCAATGCGGGGCTCGATCCGAGAACCCTGGGGTCATGACCTGAGCTGAAGGCAGCCACCCAGTCAACTGGCCACCCAGGTGCCCCCTGACAATTTTATTTTTAAGGTTAACAACGACTAATAATAAATGGAGCATTTATGACAATAACAGTGTAATACAAGTTGCATGGATGTTCTCTTTCTCTCTGAGAATACCTTATTGTACTGTACTTGCCCTTCTTGTGATGATGTGAGATGATAAAATGCTAGTGAGATGAGATGAGATGAAATGAGTGATGTAGGCGTTGTGACGTAGAGTTAAGCTACTATTGATTTTCTGGCGAAACTCAGCAGGAGGATCGTCTGCTCGAGGACCACGGCTGCGTAACTGAAACTGGAAAACGAAACCTGCATGGGCGGGCTGGTGGGAGGAGGAACTACTGTACTTGGTAACGGACAGACTTGGCATGTCTGCATTTTAGGTAGAACCGATAAAACATTGTAATTAATTATTGTGACATGAGTTTTTTGTTTCTGAAGGGTATTCCTTTTTAAATGTAGAGCAAGCTTTTGCTGCTTAATTATATTGCAAGAAAAATGCTTGGCAGTCGGCTTGAGCAGCCAGTGTTGGGGAAGCACTGTGTCAAGAATAAGCTATTTCCATATGTTCCCTAAGACGGCAGGTGCCTCATCTCATACGTCCTTCCAGGTTCACGGACCAGTGTGCCAGGTCTGGTTAGGTATGGACAGTTTTCCTGGTAGAGTATTGGGGGGAAACTTCGTTTTGTAGTTTTCATGTAACAAATAAGACTGGTTTTGCTGACCGTTGGCCAGCTCCTTGACCGTTGTGAGTACCCTGGCGTGGCGGGACCACAGTGTGTCTGCTGATGAAACTTGTAGGGGAACAAATTCCTCCATGCCCAAAAAGCAAAGTCGCAGCTTTCCTGGGGCCAAACTTAAATATAATGCTGGTTTTCAGGCAAGACAAGAAAAAAAACCCAAAATGAAAAACAGTCTCAGCAAGCACATTTTAGAAGGTCCCGATTTCCTATTAGCTGTCTGTCCTGCTTCAGTGGCTGGCCACCACCGTTCGTTTTATTTTAACTTTATTTATTTTGTTTTGTTTTGTTTTTTAATTTTAATTCTGGTATAGTTAACAGGCAGTGTTGTATTAGTTTCAGGTGTCCAGTATAGTAATGTAACAGTCACCCCTCCCTTACCTCAGTGCTCAGCATGGTAAGTGCGGGCTGGGATCCCCAGCTCCTGTCCCCCACCCCACCAGTTTGTTCCCTATAGTTAATGAGTCTGGTTTTTTTTGGTTTGTCCCTTTTTTTTCTTTGTTCATTTGTTTTGTTTCTTAAATTCTCTTTTTTCCCCCTTTGCTCATTTGTTTCTTAAATTCCTCGTTATGAGTGAGATCATACAGTTTTTGTCTTTCTCTGCCTGACTTATTTCACTCAGCATAATACTCTAGATCCATCCATTTTGTTGTGATCACTGTTCTTTTTTACAAGAGAAAAGCAAGGGGTGGCATGAAAGAAGAAACTAGACCTACTCCTCAAGCAGTCTGGTTCCGCATTTGAACGTCAGTAGATGTTTCTATTTTAAATGATAATTTTGATGAAGTTGAAAGTAGAAAATAATGCAATCCTCACATCCTTTTATCTTTTTTATTTCCATAAAGGTACTTCTGGACATCTTTTCTGGGTATTTTATTTCCCAGGTATTTTTCTGATCTAGGTTGGTTGGTTGGTTTTAGCAATTTTTTTTTAAAGATTTTATTTTATTTATTTATTTGACAGAGAGATCACAAGTAGGCAGAGAGGCAGGCAGAGGGAGAGGGGGACGCAGGCTCCCCGCTGAGCAGAGGGTCCCATGTGGGGCTCCATCCCAGTACCCGGAAGCCATAACCTGAGCCGAAGGCAGAGGCTTAACCCACTGAACCACCCATGCACCCCTATTTTAGCATTTTTTAAAAATATGATTACAAAAGTAATAGGAGATTATCATAAAAAAATAAACACACACAAAAAACACCAGAGCTCCGTGATGTGGAAAGTGTCAGTTCCCCCTCATACACTGCCTGAGAGAGCCGCTGGCCACTGCCAACCACGGTTCGGCGAGCTTTCTTTGAGTTGGCTTCTACGATCGGATGAACCTGCACCTGTTCTTAACGGTTAGCATAGTGGGGCTTGGGTCGGGCACACCTTGCATCGATGCTCCCTTCTTTCCTCTGCTTCTTCTTGGACCTTCCTCCACATCCGTGTGCACGAAGCTGCCTCATGGGGCATGGATTGTGTGGGGGTTCTGATTGTTCAGCGATTGGGGTGCTTCTCAGAGAAGTCAAGGTGGTGTGGCCACGTCACCTCCAGACCCCTTGGCTCTGGGAACCAGTTTTCATTTTGCAGCTTACTGAATGTCTTAGCTCTCAGGTTTTTGATTCTTGCACCCAGAGTAGTTACTTCCCATCACGGTCCTTTAGCCTGCCTACCTGCATTCCCAGGCTCCATTCCTTCCTTGTGGAGCCCCCAAACACACACACTCCTCAATTAGGCTCCCACATACACGTGCTGGTGGTTTCACTATTTTGTCCCCTCCGTCCCCTCGTCCTTCACTTTTCTCATCTGCTTAGGTGTGGCTCTCTGGTCTAGGATGGTTTTCGTTTTTGTGTTCAATGACCTTCTTTCTCCCAGCCCAGACACTAAGTGACTTGTCATAGAGGGACTTGTTGCAGGAGTCCGGTCTGAACAGTGGAAGCCCCTGAAGCCCTCAAGACCATAGGATGACCTTGGGGACCCTAGGAATTTGCTGACTATGCCAGATCCTTAGTTTACTGTGTAGGAAAGGTAGAGGTGTTCTGTGATGAGTGAAGAAGGCGGTAGGGAGAGGGCTGTTGTTTGCCCTCCGATCCCACCTCGCTTCTGAAATTTCTGGCCAAGCTTGGCAAGCCCTCCTGAGTAGGCACGTTGCTGGAGCACTGTAGTGCCCCGTTCCAGACCCTCCCCAGCTCTCAAGAGGGGCAGGCCCACCCCTGCCCTATAAGAAAGTTGACTGGCCAAAAGGAGCTTGATGATGGATACGAACACCGCATTTGTCGCAGTGGGATCCAAGAGGGCAAAGGATAGTTTGTAGCTCAGATCCTGCCCTCTGATTGCCAGGGCGGATCTCATCACTGGTGCCAGCTGGTCTTTGCAGTGGGCCTGTGTGGCTTTCAGGCAACCTCTGTTCCTTCCCCAGTCTGGCAGAGCCGCCTCGTGCAGCCTTTACTTCCCGAGTTTGCTCCTGAACGCTTCGGGACAGGAGCATCGCTTGAGGTGTGCCTGTGGGGTAGGCTAAGTTAGGAAGCAAATTCTCCCAGCTGGCTTATTTACTACGTGTCTCTTTAAGAGAAGAGGGTCGCCTGGGGGGCTCAGTCAGTTAAGCATCTGCCTTTGATTCAGGTTGTGATCCCAGGGTCCTAGGATTGAATCCCTCATCGGGCTCCCTGCTCCTCAGGGAGCCTGCTTCTCCCTCTGCTTCTGCCTCTCTCTGTCTCTCTCAAATAAATAAATTAATTAATTTTTTAAAAAATTGCTTCTGGGTCAGTAGTGACAAGCAGTAAGCCACTGCTCAGTAAATGTGGGGGCCCTTGGCTTTGCCAGCAGGGTGGTGTTACTTCCTGCCTGTACATGCCTTGCCTGTGTTAGCCTAGGTGATGCTGGTGACACCTGAGGGAGGGATTGGTCTCATCTCCAGCCTACAGAGGAGGGGACAGGCTGGGGAAGGTTAAGTCACTCATCTAGTATCATGTGGTTGGCCAGTAGGAGAGTCCAGACTCAGTCCAGGCTGCACTTCAGTGAGTTGCACGGTGGCTTTGGCCTTGTGACTCTAACAACTTCCTGAGATGCTGGGTGGCCTGTGAGCCTTAGGGACCCCTCTGTCAGCAGGGCCCATGATAGTCCCCCTTGGAGGTGCGGGGGTATGGGCTCAGTGAGTAAATCTCAGTCCTTGCCCCCGAATGGGCCCACAGCCCTGCTTCCCCTCTGGCTGGGTCATCTTCCCTGTTACTTCTGTCACTGATTGTATCCTCAGCAGTTGTAAATCGCAAGGAGGCAGGAGCAAGTCACACTCCTTCTGGATTTTAAAATATCTCTTTCCTTCCTTTTATCTCCATGACCCTGAGATAGTAAAGGAAAACTGGTTTCCTCCGCTGACACCAAATGTGTGGGTTTTCCACACGGAGCAAGTTTCTGCAGATACCTGCTGGGTGTCCTACACGTCAGTTCTGATGCTAATTACGTAGAGCTAGTGCAGACCCCAGAGGTTAAAGGCTCAGTCCCACAAGACTGCTCCCCCCTGAAGATGCCAGTCCCAAGTAGTGGACCCCCATGTTACCCACACTTCTGTCCAACTTGGTTACAGATGGGGTTCTCATGAACCGCTCGTCAGGTTTATTTGATATCACTGCTCACAAAACTCAAGGAGATACATATGTTTACCTGTTTATTATAGAGGATACAGATGAACAGCCATATGAAGAGGTAAATAAAGTGAGGTCTAGAAGGATCCTGTGCCTGGGAGCTTTTGTCCCCCATGAAGTTGGGGTACATCACCCTCCTAGCATGTGGATGTGTTCCCCACCCCAGAAGCTCTTCTTCTGGCCTCTTAGCTGAGAGATTTTATGGGTGCTTCATCTTGTGGGCGTGATTGATTATTCACTTTTCAATTCCTCTCCCCTCCTTTGGAGGATGGGGTTGAACGTCCCAAGCCTCTAATCATAGCTTCGTCTTTCTGGCAGCTGGCCCCCAATCCTGAAGCTGTCCTGGAGCCTACCACGAGTCACTTCATTAGAACAAAAGACACCCCTACCACTTAGGAAATTCCAGGGGTTTTAGCCTAAAACTGAAGCAGAGACCAAATACATATTTCTTATTATCTCAGGTAGACGAAATTTTCTTTTCTTTTTTTTTTTAAGATTTGATTTATTGTGGGGAGGGGGAGAGAGAGAAAGATAGAGTACGCATGAGCAGGGGGGAGGGGCAGAGGGAGAGGGAAAAGCAACCCCCTGCTGAGCAGGGAGCCTGACATAGGGCTCCCTCCCAGGACCCCAAGATCACGACCTGAGCTGAAGGCAGAGGCTTAACCAACGGAGCCACCCAGGTGCCCTGATAGACAAAATTCTCTTAAACAGGATTCTAAAACCATTAACCATGTAAGAACAAACTTGATAGATCAGATGCCATGAAAATAACTTCTCTGCGTCCAGACACCACTAGGAGACTACAAAGGTGAGCCCCAACCTGGGAGAGGAACCACATATCCCCAAGTCAAACTCTAGTGAAAACAAGGCCTTGCGGAAGTGGGTATGTCAGTGGCCAGCGTGCAGAAAGGTGCGTAGCACCATTAGTCGCAAGGGAAATACAAATTAAAATGTACGATTGTACACTTACGGGAACGGTTCCAAGTTAGACGGACAGCACCAAGTGTTAGTGTTGATGTAGAGGAACTGGAATGCTCTCCCCTCTGCTGTGGGGGTGGCAGTTACGTGGGATTGTAGTCCTAATTCGGAAAGCTTGAAATATTTGCCAAAGCTAAATTTGTGCCTTCCAATGACGAATCATTCCTCTCCTGGATATCCAAGGAAAGTGGGTTCCCACGTCGGCCAAGTGACATTGTCCATAGCAGGTTCACTCACGCTGGCCGAAACCCGGCAGCACAGAGCGTGCTAACAGGAGAGCAGACTCAAAACGAAGAACAAATGCCCCTCGTCCCCCCAACAGGGATGCCCCTCACGGAGGAGCAGAAGGACACTACTGTATGTTTCTTTTCTTCAGACACAGTTCAGTAACAAGTGAACCCCCTAAAGAGTGACAACAGTCAAAGCAGTGTTTGCCCCTGGGAGGGTGGTCCCCATGGGAAGGATCAGGGGTGCCCTGCAGGAGTGTTGCTCATCCAGCCGTACCCCTACAGTCAGGGCACCTGAGATGGGCTAAAACCCAGTACAAGTAAATAAAACGCTCCCCCTTCCGTGCCATGCTGAGGACCAGAGCGCTGCTTCCGGTTCCATCTCTCTGCCCACCCCCCACCCCCACCTGATGCAGGTCGGCCAGCCTGTCTGTCTGCATGCACGCACCAGCACCCCAACTGGGCGCCTCTGTGTGGGGCAGAGCCCGGCCCACTGTGCTGCTCAGGGTGGTTTTGCGTGGTGCCTGTACTGTTTGGGTCCCTTTACTGTCACGTGTCTTTCACGTGTCTTTCAGTCCAGAAATGAGTCTGCTGCTGCTGGCGGACCCGTCCACTTACCTGCTTCCTCAAAGCCTGATGCTGCAGAGGTGACAGCTTCTGAAACACATGCCCTTTTTAAAAGCTTCTTGGGCGCCTGGGTGGCTCAGTTGTTAAGCATCTGCCTTCAGCTCAGGTCATGATCCCAGGGTCCTGGGATCGAGCCCCACATCAGGCTCCCTTCTTCTTCCTCTCCCACTCCCCCTGCTTATGTTCCTCTCTCACTGTCTCTCTCTCTGTGTCAAATAAATAAATAAAATCTTTATAAATAAATAAGTAAATAAATAAATGCCTCTTGTGAAACTGTGCTTTTCAAAGGTAGATGTTGCCATGTTTTCGCCCAGGAGTATTTTTTTTAAATTAATTAACATATAGTGTGTTACTAGTTTCAGGGGTAGAGTTAGTGATTGATCATTGCGTATAACCTCCAGTGCTCATCACATAGTGTGCCCTCCTTAATGCCCATCACCCAGTTATTCCATTCCCCTCCCCTCCTCCCCTCCAGCAACCCTCGGTTTGTGTCCTATGATCAGGAATCTCTTTTTTTACAAAAATATTTTATTTATTTATTTCACAGACAGAGATCACAAGTAGGCAAAGAGGCAGGCAGAGAGAGAGGAAGGGAAGTAGCCTCCCTGCTGAGCAGAAAGCCCGATGTGGGGCTTGATGTGGGGCTTGATCCTAGGACGCTGGGATCATGACCTGAGCCGAAGGCAGAGGCTTTAACCCACTGAGCCACCCAGGCGCCCCTATTTATTTATTTAATAGAGAGAGAAAGAGATAGCAACAGAGAGCACGAGCGGGAGGAGGGAGAGAAGCAGGCTCCCCGCTGAGCAGAGAGCCTGATGCAGGACTCAGTCCCAGGACCCTGGGATCATACCTGAGCCGAAGGCAGATGCTTAACCGACTGAGCCCCCCAGGCGCCATGGTACCATGCATTTTGATGGGAACATCTGATACTAAGTATAAATTACCTTTAGAAGAGCCGTGATTCCAGAGACACTTCCAATGCTTGCTTTTTGGCATGTCTGTCTTCAGATAAGGAGAAGGTGTTCCCCTGATGGGGATTTCATTTTGCTGTCAGTTTCAGTTGGCGTGACTTTGAATGGAGACCTTCAGGTGAGAAAGCAACCACGAGCTCCTGGATGCCACAGGATTCCTTGAGTATCTTCTGGGCAATTTTTCCTCTTGCGACGTCACTGTAGTCTCTCTGGGCCTCTGTGAGAGGGTCTGTGGACGTGAAGAGCCCTGAGGACGCCCTGAGGAGCCATCTTCCTTGACCTGGCCATGGCTGTGTTCACGTCACTCAGCTCTCCACCTGTGAAGTAGGACTGTAGGTGCAACCTGCCGTAGACAAACGCTGGGCTAGGGGTTTCAGACTTCAGATTCTGCATTTTAGAGAAGGAGATTGGGACACGGATCACTGTCACATGGCAGAAGCGGGAGTGGCATCTGAGGTCACAGGATCCTTTTCTGTCGCAGGTGTGACCATTCACATGTATCTGAATCAGGTCTGATTTTGTTTCTAAATGAATTTGTTTCAAAGTTATTTTTTAAAAGTTTGATTCCTCTGCCTACCTCGGGCTTACTGGGTTTTGAATTTATGGGGAATACATGGTGAGCAGACACGAAATCCTCCAGCACGCCTGTCAGTTTTTTTAAGGTGCAGCATTGAGGCTCCTTGCACTTTGGAGGAAATCCAGGAGACCCAGAGGACACAGAGTGCTTTCTTGCACGGTCGGGTCTATTCCTCTTAAGGCCGGTGCGCCCGTCACTGGTCCGTGCCCTGCTGAGGGGTCTGGTCGTCTCTGCTCTATTATTTAGCCAAGAAACCAGAGAAGTTTGGGCTTTTGATCTGTTATCTAGGAAAATATGCCAGCCTTTCAAATTAAAACTTTAGTTCTAATCTTTTTTAAAGATTTTGTTTATTTGACAGACAGAGATCACAAGTAGGCAGAGAGGCAGGCAGAGAGAGGGGTGGAAGCAGGCTCCTTGCTGACCAGAGAGCCTGATGCGGGGCTCGATCCCAGGACCCTGAGATCATGACCTGAGCCGAAGGCAGAGGCTTAACCCACTGAGCCATGCAGGTGCCCCAAACTTTTGTTCTAATTAGCAGAATTAAAAATGTTCTTATACTTCTTAACAGAATTTATTCTTAGAATCAGAAGTGCCCAGTAAAGTTTAGGGACAGAAAGAGTCACTCCAAATCCAAAAAAGTCCGCAGGACAAAAACCACATTTGTGCCAACAAGAAAGGGACTTTTTTTTTAATATAAGATTTTTATTTATTTATTTGACAGAGAGAGAGATCACAAGTAGGCAGAGAGAGAGGAAGAAGCAGGCTCCTCACTGAACAGAGAGTCCAATGCAGGGCTCAATCCCAGGACCCTGAGATCATGACGTGAGCCGAAGGCAGAGGCTTTAACCCACTGAGCCACCCAGGTGCCCTGAGAGGGGCTTTTAAATAACGCATATGTGGCAGAGTGAGTGAACTCAGTGGAGCCACTAGAATCCACCTTTTGAGGACTACTGCGTGATAAAAACGATAAGAAAGATACTCCATGATAAAAACGGTCCTGCGTATAATTCTCTGGAGGAAAGCTTGCCTGGAGTGTGCAATGACTAATGAATAATGAGTAATACTGTTTGTGTGTGTGCCTGTGTGTGGAACAATCTAGAAGGGAGGCAGGGAGGTGTGATGGGGTCCCAGCGGCAACGTGAGGGCGGCTCTCCCCACCCTGAGAGGGCCCACCGGGCATGCCTCAGCTCCATCCTTGTGGCTCTGGTGGTGTCCCATGTCTCTGAGGAAACCCCCAGCCCCTTCTTTGTACTCCTCACCTCCCCCTGCCCTGCTGGGAAGGGGTAAGGAGGGCAGGGTGGCTTGTTGCTCTCTGCAGGGCTGGCAGCGCTAAACGAACTTCGTGTCTGTTGGGATGCCAAGTCACTTTAAGTTTCTGTGTTCTTTCTGTGTTTCCTGCATTTCAGCGCTGCAGATGTATTACTCTGTCATCATGAAAGAAGTTAGGAGATTGAAGGGAATTGTATTTAAGGCCATATATACATAAGTACGTGACAGAAAAAGGGTTACCTGAACATTGAACTCTTATTATAAAAAGCGTATATAAAATTTATCAGCTCGTGGCCCTGTGGTGGCAAGGAGAATTCACCATCATCATTAGATTTTTTTTTTTGTAGCGTAGTTTCGGATCTCGTAGAGGCTTTGGGTTATGGTTCCTGAGTATCAGTTTTTAGTTTTCGGCAACATTCATTTAACCTCAGACACTTGAATATCGCCGTAGAACTGCTTCAGATATCAGAGTGCTGTTACTTGTGTAATACTTCTCTCTAAATGAACCTGCATTTCAGACTTCCATTCATTTATTTTAAAGGAAACTTGTTCTCATTGCCCCAAGTGGAAAGCCAGCATCACTTGCCGGGAATATTTGTATTTGTTGAACTTCCAGAGGCCCAGTTGGATACTGTTGCTGGCATTGACTTTGAACCTTAGTCTTACTTTCCCTTGTTGTTATTAGGAAGGTGGCAGGTATTAGGCGTGAAGGGCGCATCAGCGCTGCCCTGAGACCTTGTCTTGGTTGTGAGCGGAATAGCAAGGGCAGTGAGACCCCACAGGTGGGGCGGTGGCTGTGGACCTCCTGAGTCCTGTCCATCTCTCAGGAGATTTTGGTCTGAGTTTATATGCCTGATGTGTTCTCATCTGTGAGAAGAAAATGGAGGAGAAAGGTCTGGGTGTTGGGGGTTGCATGTCAAAGGTGCCAGCTCCTTGTCAAATGGGTGCTTCTCACAATACTGCCTGGGGTCCTCCCTTGCCAGCTCTGACACCCTGGTGATGGCCATGACCCCCAGACTGACCAGGACTTCTCTCCATCAGGAGACCACTGTCTGCAGCTCCTGTGAAGATGTCCACTCCAGACCCACCCCTGGGTGGAACTCCTCGGCCAGGCCCTTCCCCAGGCCCAGGCCCCTCCCCTGGAGCCATGTTGGGCCCTAGCCCGGGGCCCTCACCGGGCTCTGCGCACAGCATGATGGGGCCCAGTCCGGGGCCTCCCTCGGCAGGACACCCCATCCCGACCCAGGGACCTGGAGGGTACCCTCAGGACAACATGCACCAGATGCACAAGGTAGGGAGCCTGTGCCCACTGCCCTGATTGACTGGGTCCCCATGATTGGAGGTGGGAGGACGGACAGTGCATCCTGCCTTCTGCTCCGAGCCAGCAGCCTTCCCACCTTGTGTCTCCCGTACCCATCATCCCACACGGGAGTTGTGGTCCCGCTCCAGAGTTGCCTTTTGTTAACAAATAAAAATGTCCAAATCCCTAAAAGGTGGCTTATATCACATGGTTTCCTGCACTCGGGTGGCTCTGCTCACCTGTGCTCTGTGTCCCCACTCTGTCCTGCACTTGGGTGCCACACACTCACTGTCCTGATGACTTTCGGAATTGATCAGATGCTTTTGCCAGTGAGGTGAGGAAAAAAAACCTCTTAACACAAATAGTGTTCCTTTTTCACTGTGTTCCTGGGTGATGGTTGGGGAAAACAAGGAAGCATCCTCCCGTCTGTGTCAGCATCTAAAGGAAAAAGTACCATGTTCAAGCCTCAGAGACCACAAGAGATCCTCGTGGAAGATGGACATGGTGCGGCCTAGAGGTGGGGGGTCTCTGCTGACCCCTCTAGCCTCGCTCCCGGGGCTGTCCGTGTGTTCGTACCCATTCCGCTCAGCTCTTCCCTTGCCCAGCAGGTGTAGGCTATTGTGCCCTTTTTATAGATGAGGAAGTAGGGTCTCAAGAGATGGTCAGTTACCGAGTCCATGGTGGAGCCATCTCATTCTCATCTCATCCCTCTTGCCCTCCTTGCCTTCCCCATCCCCGCACATTTCTGTCAACAGTATCTTGTCGCTTCCTTTTTGGGAAGCTGTTGGTGACCTGACCACCTCCCCGCGCCCCACCCCGCCCCCCACCCCGGCCAACTGATTGAGTCTGGCTTCTCCAGCACAGCCTTTTTCCCTCTCTGCCCATTTTGTTTCTTCCTCTTGGAATCGCTTGCACATACTCCAAATGTCTGTCAGACACCTGGCGTTTGTCCTGCACCGTGTTAGGAGCCCAGGGGCCAGAGGCTGTGGCAGTGGGACACCCCTCGCCTGCAGAGGCGTCAGCTTCCTGAGGACCCCCCCTTCCTGCATTTGAAGCTGCTCCTGTGGTCCCCGCCAAGCGCCCTCTCCTCCTCCTCTCTTGCTTCTCTCATGGCACACACTGAGCTGTAGCTGATTTTCCTGGGCCCCCCATTAGACTGAGTTCCCAGAGACCGGGATACTCCTGTCAACCAGGGCCTAGCAGAGTGCCCTGGAAGGGTCCCGGAAAATGGCCCCTTTACCGGCCATTCCAGTCTGGGAAGTACTTAGTGCTGAGCCTTTGGAAGGAAATTAGGTGTCATTGTTGTGCAGAGGTCCAGTGTACCTCTTAGGAGGAACAGAGCTATGCCACGGACACCTTTCCTCCCAGCTAATAGGCTAGAGGCCGATCTCAGATCAGTGAGGACGCTGAACGTAGTGTAATCATACCTGCAGGCAGAAATTTCTGTCTGTTCCTCTCATTACAGTCTCCCAAGGAAGAGGGTTTCTGATCCAAAGATCGGTGGTGACCAGGTCTCCTTGTGACGATTAATTGGGAGCTTGGTGTCCCAGCCAAAACAGCTCCTCTCCAGGAGCTCATGTCTTTTCTGTGTGCTATTTTGGCCATCTGAAACTGTCTTCTGGCACCCTGATCCATCTGTCCCTTCACTTCCAGACCTCCAGGCTCCTAGGTGGTCGCCCACTGTCGAGTGACATTGTTGCCTGCATCTGCTTGACACTTCAGTCAGTGCCAGGACCACGGCTTGGACCTAAGCTGCTTGCTCACATCAGTGATTCCGTACATACCGGGGCGACCTTGGGTGGACATTTCCACTTGCAGTGAACTCTCAGGCGGCACTTTGCATGCTGTTCCTGTTCCCCCTTGTTGAGCTTACCTTGTCCTTGTCCCCTCTTGTAGCCAATGGAGTCCATGCATGAGAAGGGCATGTCGGATGACCCCCGCTACAACCAGATGAAGGGAATGGGGATGCGGTCAGGGGCCCATGCAGGGATGGGGCCGCCGCCAAGCCCCATGGACCAGCACTCCCAAGGTACTGCTTCATTACTCTTCTTTCCTTGTGTCTGTTGCCTGCTCCCCATCGCCCCAACCCTACCCTGGGTGTCCTGAGGTCATTTTCCTAGTTGGGTCTCCCGGTCTCCCACAGGCAGATTCAAGGTAAACCTAGGCAGTTTGGCCCTGTGGGAGATTCTGCCATGGGGGGCTGGGGAGCTTGGGCTTGCCCGGTGCCTGTTTTGGGCCGGCTTGTCTTAGAGCAGCCTCCGAAGAGGGAACCCTGGTGGGACGTGTCTATATGCAGCCCTGGAGATTAGACAGGGGCCGAGCAGGGTGGGCTTCTCGGGCCAGCAGCTCCCATGCCATCCAGGAATGTACTAGCAATGCAGATTCCTGGGCCCCACTTCAGACGGCTGGGACAGAATCTTGCGGTCGGGGCTCTGCTTTAACAAGCCTTCCCTGTAGTTTTTCTGAACCAGGGCAGCTGGAGAAGGAACGGAGTAGATGACTCCAGTCATCGGGGTGGGGAGCTCAGTGCCTCCAAGGGGCTCCACACTGAATGGACGTTAGGGGCGTGGTCTGTCCAAGTTGAGGGGCGGGAGGGCAGGCCTGAGGGAGGCCTGGATCTGTGTAACAGCTCAGCATGGACCGTCGGCAGGCAGCTTGCTGAAAGCTGAGCCAAACCAAACCGGTCATGCCGGCCACTGTTCAGGCTGCCAGGGTGTCTCCTCTCTCTGGCTGCTGCTCCTTTGAATCATGGGATTAATGTCACTTGGCCGCCCCCTGTCTCAGGAGAGGAGCCGGTGTAAGCACAGTTGGAACGTTACCGTCTCTGCCTTAGAAATCAGAGGATGGATGTTGCCGAGTGACCGCCTGGATCCGTGTTGCTTCACAGGTTACCCCTCCCCCCTGGGCGGCTCCGAGCATGCCTCCAGTCCGGTTCCAGCCAGTGGCCCGTCCTCAGGCCCACAGATGTCCTCTGGGCCAGGAGGGGCCCCCCTGGATGGTGCCGATCCCCAGGCTTTGGGACAGCAGAACCGGGGCCCGACTCCGTTTAACCAGAACCAGCTGCATCAGCTCCGAGCCCAGATCATGGCGTACAAGATGCTGGCCAGGGGGCAGCCCCTCCCCGACCACCTGCAGATGGCGGTGCAGGGGAAGCGGCCGATGCCCGGGATGCAGCAGCAGATGCCAACACTACCTCCACCCTCTGTGTCCGCAACGGGACCTGGCCCCGGGCCTGGCCCTGGCCCTGGCCCGGGTCCGGGACCAGCACCTCCAAATTACAGCCGGCCTCACGGTAGGGCCCACGCTCCCCTGTGCTCGGGGTTGGGAGGGGGACGCAGAACTGACCAGGACGTGGGCGGCGATGTCCGCAGACCTGGGCTTTTTTGCCCTTGGCATCCCCCCCGGAGCCTGCATGGCGTCGGCAGCGCTCAGGGTGCTCGGGCGGCAGGGCTGTCTCCGTGCTCGGTGTTGCCTCTCCCGCTGCCTCCCCGGCCCCCACACCCACCATCTTACCCGTGCCGAGGGGCTTGTTGTTGGCTGTGTCCCCTGGAGCCAGGCCTGCCTGTGGGGGTGGGTGTAGGCGTAAACCTGGGATGCCTTCGATCGTCTTGTTTGTTTCTCCCGATGTGTAGGTATGGGAGGGCCCAACATGCCCCCCCCAGGACCCTCAGGCGTGCCCCCTGGGATGCCAGGTCAGCCCCCTGGAGGGCCTCCCAAGCCTTGGCCTGAAGGTAAGTCCCCTCTGTCATGGTGACATGGCCTCTTCCTTGGCTCCCATCACGGGCTTGTGCCATGGAGCCCCTGAGAGGATCCTGCTGAGAGAGAGACGGCCAAGAATAAGGCCTCGCTTCTTTCTGCCTTCTTTGGGTCTTTTTTTTTTTTTCTTTAAGATTTTATTTATTTGACAGAGATACAGTGAGAGAGGGAACACACAGGAGTGGCAGAGGGAGAAGCAGGTTCCCCGCTGAGCAGGGAGCCCGATGCAGGGCTCGATCCCAGGACCTTGGGATCATGACCTGAGCTGAAGGCAGAGGCTTAATGACTAAGCCACCCAGGCGCCCCTGCCTTCCTTGGGTCTTATCTGTCCCTGGTCACTTCCCAGAGGCTTAGGTTTGGTTCCACTGCATGATTCCTACCCCACCTTGTCCTATGGCTTGTGGTAATCCTGGGGTCTCCTCACCAAGGAGAGGAAGAGCCTAGTGACCGAGTCCACTGGATGCCTCCAGTGAGAGGCTGTGGGGAGGCGCTGCCGCAGCCACAGACCCCATCCTTCAGGGCCCAGAGGCCATGTCTGACCCCCTTCCCTCCTGAGAACGCCACCCCCCCGCCCCCCGTGCTGTGAGAGGCAGGGAGAGTGACAGGGTGGCCCCGGGTTCCGTTTCTGCCGACTGGGTGCAGCCTTTGTGTTCTATGTAAGACATGGTCATTAGAAGGTGTCAGAGGGTCACCTCCGTGGGGAAGAAGTACAGATGAAATGGCCTCATTCCAGGGCGCCTGGGTGGCTCAGTGGGTTAAAGCTTCTGCCTTGGGCTCAGGTCATGATCCCCGGGTCCTGGGATCGAGCCCCACATCGGGCTCTCCGCTCAGCAGGGAGCCTGCTTCCTCCTCTCTCTCTGCCTGCTTCTCTGCCTACTTGTGATCTCCGTCTGTCAAATAAATAAAAATCTTTAAAAAAAAAAAAAAGAAAAAGAAAAAAGAAATGACCTCATTCCTTGTCCGCTCGGAGCCGGAAGTTTAGTGATGGGCCCTGCAGAGCTCATGGCCTAAGTAGGACTCCTTGGGCACCAGGTGAACGTCCGGAAACTGCTGCTCCTGCGAGGCCGCCCACAGCAGGACCGAACCTGGGAGCGGCACTTAGGCAGGCGGGGCTTCGGGAAGGGGAACGTCTGCTGAGATCCGAAGGGGGCAGGAGGGAGGAGGACCCCCAAGGGACCCCTGAGTGAGATGCTGCTCGGGCCTCATCAGCCTTGGGGATGAGTTTGTCCCCGGGGCCATAAGCGCCCAGAAGGCTTTTCATTTACCTCCGGAATCGAGCCAGAATTCAGAGACGTGCCTCTCCCGCCTGATTCCTCTCCCCCAACCCCTGCCAGGACCCATGGCGAATGCTGCTGCCCCCACGAGCACACCTCAGAAGCTGATCCCCCCACAGCCAACGGGCCGCCCCTCACCTGCGCCCCCAGCCGTCCCACCCGCTGCCTCCCCGGTGATGCCGCCCCAGACGCAGTCGCCGGGGCAGCCTGCCCAGCCTGCCCCCATGGTGCCATTGCACCAGAAGCAGAGCCGCATCACCCCCATCCAGAAGCCGCGGGGCCTGGACCCTGTGGAGATCCTGCAGGAGCGGGAGTACAGGTAAGGGCGCTGCTGCCTGGGGGCATTTGGGGTTGCTGCCCCTTGCCTCGGTCAGCCCCGGCATGGTTGGTTTGACTCTCAGTTCCGAAGGCCGGTGGGGTATGAGATCGGAAATCTGTCACCAGTTGCGTAGTTCTCTCTGTTGCTGTGTATCCTTCCAGAGAAGTCCTGTGCGTGTATAGGCAGACAGGTGCCTGTGTTTCAGGATGGACATGCGGTTCCTCCCACGGCAACAGACTTAGCTCTTCCCTTGTCTGTACCAGATGAGCTTTTCTTCTTGTTGGATGCACAGTATTCTGTCCAGTGCCTTTACCATAATTGATTTAGCCCGGACCCTGTGACAGAAGGGATATCAGGTTGTTTCTAGTCTTTTTTTTCCCCTAATCTTTTGTTAAAACAATGTTGTAGTCAACGCACTTGCGTCTCTCTCTTTTCCCATGTGTGCACACGTGTCAAGTGTAATTCCCTGAAAGTGCCACGGCTTGGGTACAGGGGACCTAGGCAGGGAACGTTCCTAGATTCTGCAAAACTGCCCTCCTGAGAGGTCGTACAAAGAGATGTTGAATGCAGGTGCTTTATTCTCCTCGCTCACTTTCGGCTCATCAGCACTCAGCGACCTGGCCGAGCCTTGTGGCGGGCCGTCACAAATGTCACTAGTTGCTGGCTACTTTGCCAAGGCCTTCTGGGTGCCCGGCACTGGGGGGAGACAGCGGGCACACGGGGCGCCTGTATCACACTGTACCGTGCGGCTGGGGCACCTCAGGTTCGCCCCCGAACACCTTGCCCTCCACCGTTTGCCCATTGCGTTGACAGCTTATTCAGGGCTGGCCTCCCTTGGTAAATGTAAACCACCTGTGGGAGGGGCTGTGCTTGTTGACCATAATCCCCAGATATACCAGCAAATCTTTGTATAATGATGGGCTCCAGAGGGCCTCACCAGAGGTGCTCTGGAGCTCCAGCCCCTGTACCCAGGCGCCTCTCTTCTAGTTGCATGTAGGTAGCTTAAACGTGGCCTTTCCAGATATGTCCTTGCATCCCCCACGTTTCCCTCCCATTTCTGTCCCCACGCACCTGACCGCAGCTCATTGGGCCAGACCCTGCCTCCCCTTCCCTGTTGCTCACCCTCCCCCATCCCCTGTGTCCTCATCTCAGCTCCCTGCCCCCATCCTGGGAACTGGTGGCCTTTTCCACACTATGGACCCCGCCACCTGGTCTGCATCTCTTTGCTGGCTTCCCTGTTCTCCCCCTTGCTTGTGGAGTCCGTTTTCCACACAGCAGTTTGCAGTCTCTTTTTATAATTAACTTCCATTAGACCTGTTCCCCAGGTTCAAACCTGCCACTGGTGTCCCAGTGCCCATCCAATAAGCACCTTTTTGTTTAGCCCCTGCCCAAGGCTCTGTCCTTGCCTACACCACTGTCCCTGTTCCTCTTTTTCTGTGGAACAAGTGAGACTCATTTCTACCCCCGGCCCTTTGCATAAGCTGCACATGACTCCTTGGCTAATTGAGGCCTGATTGCTGAGGTCACCTGCTCATAGAGGCCTTGCCTAACCCCCTCACTTCTAGCCCCTTTCTCAGAGTATTTGGTACTCTCTGCAATTAGTGTAGGTATTTAATTTTTTAATTCCTTTATGGTCTGTCTTGCTGGTAAGCCTGAAAGCTCTACGAGAATAACACATTAGTCTTGTTTAGTCTTATTTAGTGCTAAGGCCTAATGTCTGGATCAGTCCCTGGCACACAGCAGGCATTTCATAAATATGGGTGAAACTCTGAGAAGGGGGATTACCTCATTTGAACTGTAGACCAAGCCTGGAGGGTTGCTCTGCGGGGTGGTCCCTGCGTTGGGGCGGAGACGCTGGTCCACCTGGCCCCCTAGTTGGCTGGAATGTCACAAAGCAGCTATGCCTGTCAGGTTCGGGTTTGCTGGGCCCGCCCCACTCTTTCCATGTTCTGGGTTTCAGCTGGCTTCCTTTTCTGAGCCATTGCCCATGTTGTGACCAGGACCTGCCTTCCTCGAGGGATGGATTCTCCCGAGGCCCCACCTTGAAAGGCAACAGGTGGGCTCCCGTGAATACACAAGAGCTCTCCTCACCTCTCTTCCTTCTGTCTTTGCCACCCAGGCTGCAGGCTCGAATCGCACACCGAATTCAGGAACTTGAAAACCTTCCCGGGTCCCTGGCCGGGGATTTGCGAACCAAAGCGACCATTGAGCTCAAGGCCCTCAGGCTGCTGAACTTCCAGAGGCAGGTAGGCGCAGACGCAGGCCCGTTGCTTGAGGGAAAGAGCCTCTTCTGCCAGCATTGATGCCTCGATTCAAAGAGCTACTTGCCAGGCAGTTCTTAAATGGGCCTTGATCATTAAAAGCAGCAGTGGCCTCACACCCCCTTTGGCTGGCTATCCCCCTCTGCTGTCCACGTCCTGCTCGGTGGTGGGACGTTTGCCGCTCTTGGGATGCATAGCTCTGGGTCCTTCCTAAAGCAGTTGTTGCCGGCGGGAAACGGGAGACTTAAGTGGGTCTGTTTCTGGGGGTGCTCTACCTTTGAATGACCTGTAAGAAATATCTTGCATGTGGTTGATGGGGGGCAGCGCTGGAGACCTGAAGGTTTGAGAGAACCTTCTGGATGTCCTGAAGCTGTCATCTTCTGAGCTTTGCGCGGTCTTTGGGCACCCACCAGAAGGCATTTAGAACGGCTCCTTCTGGAAGGAGCCGCAGTGTGTCTAGCTTGAGATAATGTAATTATGTGTGGATTTGACAACATCGTGTGCATCGTTTCTTCCTTCCTCAAGCTACGACAGGAAGTGGTGGTGTGCATGAGGAGGGACACGGCCCTCGAGACGGCCCTCAACGCCAAGGCCTACAAGCGCAGCAAGCGGCAGTCCCTGCGTGAGGCCCGCATCACCGAGAAGCTGGAGAAGCAGCAGAAGATCGAGCAGGAGCGCAAGCGCCGGCAGAAGCACCAGGTGCGTCCCCGCCCCACCACGAGGCTCGGCCTGCGTGTCAGGGCTCCCGGGGCTCCCGTGCCGCCGAGTCTTGTTTGGTTTGTGTCTGGGCATGCTGTCTGTTTGTCTTTTCTGTTCATCACAACCATATTCTAGGCACCGAGAATATGTTAGTGGGTAAAACCGCGTGGTAGCGGGCGGACAGACCATAATCACATATGCCGTGTTTGGGAGGTGATAAGGGTGTGAAAAGATGTAAAGCAGGGGTGGGGAGGGACGGAGGGGCTGCTGACACAGCATGGTTGGGGGAGTTCTCTGAGAAGGCACGATCTGAGGGAGGGAACCACAAACACATGTGGGCCAGGAGCTTTGCAGATTGAGGGGAAGGTGCAAAGGCCCTGGGGCTGGAATGTGCCATGTGTTCTGTGACCAGCAGGGATCCCAGTGTGGCTAGAGTGGAGTGAGCAAGGGAGAGAGTGGGACAGAAGGACAAGGGAGAGAGTGAGGGGAGGACAGAGAGGTGGAGGGAACAGAGAGGGGAGGCAGAGCATCTGGGCTGAGGAGACCACTTGGGCCTTTACTGTAAGTGAGGTGGGAGCCATGGAGGGTCCCGAGCAGACAAGGATGTGATCTGACTTAGCTTCTACGCGATCTGTCGGGAAGACCCCATCTCTGCCGGAATAGGATGTGGGACGATTTGGTTTGTTTGCTCACTGACTTTTTCTAAAGCTCTGCTGTGGTTGCTGTCTGGTACAGGTGTAGTTTAGAATTTAAAAAGTCAATACTTGGCATTTAACGTTTTGGTGTATCCTTCAGGTAGGTTTTCTGTCCGCACAGAGTATTCAGAAGTTAAATAGCCTCCTTTAAACAAACATATACGCTTGTGGACATGTGGAAGCATGATTTTTTTTTTTAAAAAGATTTATTTATTTATTTATTTGACAGACTGAGAGATGAGAGAGATCACAAGTAGGCAGAGAGGCAGGCAGAGGAGGGAGGGGAAGTAGGCTCACTGCTGAGCAGAGAGCCTGATGTGGGCTCTCTGGACTCTGGGATAGTGACCTGAGCTGAAGGCAGCAGCTTTAACCCACTGAGCCACCCAGGCGCCCCTGGAAGCATGATTTTTAATGTCTACATTGTATTCCTTCTCTGCCTTGGTATCTGCTAATTTATGTAACCATTTCCCTGTTGGGGCACATGTAGCCTGTTCTCAACCTTGCAGTGTTAGAAATAATACTAGAAGAGGCCTTCTTGACCTTGAATTTTGTTGGCCAATGTCTGCTGTTTTCCTTAAAGGGACTTCCTGGCCGTGGAATGACTTGTTTGGAGGGTGAGGGTGTTTTGAAGTGCTTCGTGTTCAGTGCCAGTTCGGGCAAGGTGGATGGCCCTGCCTGTTACCCACGAGGGAGGGCCCCTCTCCCCACAGTCCCCCGCGCGAGGCTTTCCTTACACAGGGAACGCCGAACCTCGGGGCAGACAGTCATTGTACCGTTTTGATTACGTCCTCTGGGTTTTAAACAAGCTGCCTTTAAAGTTTTGTCTCCTTTTCAGCGATGTTACAGCGACCCCGGGGAGTAGCCAGTCCTCTCTTCTGTATCTGTCCCTGCAGGAGTACCTCAACAGCATTCTGCAGCATGCCAAGGATTTCAAAGAATATCACAGATCGGTCACAGGCAAAATCCAGAAGCTCACGAAGGCGGTGGCCACCTACCACGCCAACACGGAGAGGGAACAGAAGAAGGAAAACGAAAGAATTGAGAAAGAGAGAATGCGGAGGCTCATGGTAAAATTCCACCTTCGTGGCATTGTGTCCCTTCATGGCCCTTCGTGGCTGGTTTGGGTGTGGCAGGCACCAGGGATCGATTGCCTGGTATTACGCCAAGGCCGACTGCTGCTCAGAGTTAGAGGTGGGACAGAGAGAAAGAAAGGGCGGGACAGAGAGAAAGAAAGGGCGCGGGTTTGGGAGTCCAAAAGACCTGGCCTGTTCATTTTGTCAGTGTTTGCGAGATCTTAGGCTGGTTAGCTGGCTGCTCTGTGATCTCTCCAGGAAGGGGAGGGGCGCGCGCTGGAGGTTGGGAGAGTGACTGATGATGTGATATCTGGCCTGTCCCTCCACCCTTTGTGTTTGGCTGTTTGGGATGATTCAGGCAGATGCTGATAGGCCCTGCTGTGTACACGCGGCCCTAGCAGTAAGGGGATCATGCAGGCCCTACCCTCCCGGCCGCTCCTGCTGGCCCTAGAGAGATGGAGGCCCAGGCCGAACAAACAAGCGTTTTGGGTGGCGTGAAGTACCCCGAAGAGAAGGAAGCGGGATGAGGGAGTAGGGGTTGATGGGGTGTTACGGGAAGGGTGGGCGTGACTCCCTTAATGAAGTGCCTCCCAGGGGTAGAGGAACCAAGGGCAGGCCCCTGAGGCATCGGAAAGCCAGGTGCGAGGCACAGCAGAAGGCCCGTAAAAGAGCGTGGTGAGGGCGCAAGCAAGGTCAGAGTCCCTAAGGCAGTCATGGGGGACCTTGTAGATCACAAGAAAGACTTTAGATGGAATTCTGTGTACGATGGGAGACACAGGAGGCTCTAAGCTAGGGTGACATCTGATTGATTATTAGAAAGCCAGGAGGAGCTTGCTGCATGGGTCCATGAGTATCTGGCCTGGACTGGAGAGAAGTGTCAGGTTTTGCAGGTGAGGTAAACACAACACCAGGCAAGGTAGGCGCAAGGCAAGATTTCTTAAAGGTACTCTCCGGTGAAGTTTCAGGGCTCAGGAGAAGGGGAGCCGGGAAAGTCACGCGTGCCGGGAGGAGGTGGGCACCCTCGGGCGAGGTTCCTCGACTCCGGAAAGGGGAGTGGGGGATGTCACACTGGGAGGGAGTCGGCGGGGGTCTTTCATCGGGTCAAGGTAGGTCACATCCATATTTGGTGATCGGAAGGTATGGAGTGAGGGCAGTCCGTGATGGGCAGTTCCTAATTTGGAAGCTCCTGGGTGGAGAGTTTCAGTCTCCTGACGGTGACAGGGAGGCCACAGTGAGGGTGGTGGGAAAGTTCGCCATCTTGGAGAGGGTTGGCGGGAAGATCCGCCATTTTGGAGCCCCGGGTTCCCAGCTGGTCCATCAAGAAGTGTTTGTATTTGGGAGGCGTTTGTGGACAGAGGGGCTAGGACTTGCTGTTGGCCTTTTCAAATGGCTTCTGGCAAAAGCGTATCTGTCCAGCAGGCCCCCTCAGGGTCTTCCCTGGGTATGGGTTGAAGAGATGCTGAAGGGGGAGTCGATAGCCCTGTGAAGGTGTACGTACAGCACGGGTCTGGTGTCAGCTGAGCATTCCTTTGGGGAGGGTCTGGTTGCTGGTTAATGACAACCCTCAGTGGGCTTCTTGGCTTTGGATTACCTGCCCTGGGCCCTAATGGACGAGCGCGTGTCTCTTGGAAACACCACCATGACCTCACCCTTCTGCAGGCGGAAGATGAGGAGGGCTACCGCAAGCTCATCGACCAGAAGAAGGACAAGCGCTTGGCCTACCTCTTGCAGCAGACAGACGAGTACGTGGCTAACCTCACAGAGCTGGTGCGGCAGCACAAGGCTGCCCAGGTCGCCAAGGAGAAAAAGAAGAAAAAGAAAAAGAAGGTGCGCTGGGCCTGGCTGTGTGCCTGCCCCTGGGTGGGATTGGAGCAGCCGTCTTGGCACGTGTGCCTTGGCCTCCCTGGTGACCGTGTCTCTCTTCACTTGCAGAAGGCAGAAAATGCGGAAGGACAGACACCTGCTATCGGACCTGATGGCGAGGTAAGGGATCAGATGAGTTTTCTTTTCATGGAAACGCCAGCTTAGTCCTGGGAGCTTAGATCTGTCGCATCCTTTAAATTTTTTTTTCTTTTGAAATCACCAGAGCTATCTATGATGAATGGAAGAATCCACATGTGTCCCCTGCCACATCGCACCCCCTCCTCAGTCCCACTCCCCAGGAAGGTACATTGTCAGCTCCCGGTGTGTTTCCTTCTGGACTTCTTTTGTTGTCCATCCCGTTATTTTGTTAGTTTCACTCTGACATAATTAAAGGACAGAATTCCAGCATCTTCCTCACCTGGGTCCCCCATTTTCCCAAACATTTTTTCCTAAACCATCAGAGAGTCAGGTGCAGACATGACGACCCCTTACCTCTGTATATTTCAGTGTGTTTCCTAGAAACAAGCTCCTTCTTTTCCGTGACTGTACAGCGATCAACAAGCAGAAACAAGCATTGACTCCATGATCTCATCCGCGGCGCTTGTTAAGGCTTAGTCAGCTGTCCCTCTGGTGGCCTTCACAGCAAGTCCATGGCCGTGCATTGCCTTCAGTGGCGATCCTTCTAGTCCTTTGATCCTGAACAACTTCTCACTTCGTCTCAGCCTTTTCTGACCTTGGCATTTCTGCAGAGCACAAGCCAAGTATTTCCCACAGGGGCCTTTCACTTGGGTTTGACTTGCCCTTTCCTTGTGGTTAGATTCCGGTTATGTGTTCTTGGCAGGAAGACGCCAGAGTGACACTGTGTTCTTCTGCGTGCGTCACAGTGGGAGTCATGGCGTGGATGGCTTCGGTCACTGGCGGTGTTGACCAGGATCCCTTGGTGTCTGCTGAGGCATCTGTGATGAAAAGTTACTATCTTTTCCTTTTGTAATCATTAAGTACCTTGTGGAGCAATGCTCAAGGCTCTTTAAATGAATTTTATCTCCTCTTTCTTCCACTCACTCGTTTTTTCATCTGCTTAATTGGTCTTTGCCTGTATCAGGTTTTGCCGTGATGGTTACAGAATGGTGATGCCCCCTCTCTTCACCCTGACCTTCCCCTCCCCTCCCCCATGATTTCTTCCGCATTTTTTAGATGACTTTCTACAGGAAGGAAGAGTTTTTTCTCTTCTTTCCTCTTTGGGAAGAGAGCCCTGGTACCAACTTACAGCCCTGGTACCAACTTACAGGAGTAAACTCTCATTGCCAGCCCTGGTACCAACTTACAGGAGTAAACTCTCATTGAGTTTAATCCTTTACCGTCATTATTTTGATGTTGCCAGCCCTGGTACCAACTTACAGGAGTAAACTCTCATTGAGTTTAATCCTTTACCGTCATTATTTTGATGTTCAAAGTATTCTAGTCTGGGCCAGTAAGAGCCCCTTCCAGTTGGCCCATGTGTCCCTTGAGAGCTGCCTTACTTCCTTGCACACCGTAATGGCCCAAGCTTATCTTCTGCTTTCGCAGCCAATATTTAGAAACCAAGATCTCTCTCTCTTTCTCTTTATCTCTAAGGAAGTTAAGTAAGTAAGTAAGCCAAGTTCTATACCCGGAGTGGGGCTTGAACTCATGACCCCAAGATCAAGAGTTGCATGCTCTACTCACTGAGCCAGCCAGATGGCAAAGATACCTCGTTAGATGCGATTGTTGATATAGGGCGTTATTGCTTCTAGGCCCTCCTGGCTGTCAGATCTAGGGAACAGGTATACGGCCACATGCATCTGTGCATTGCTAGTCTGTATGTTCAAAACCTTACATTCACATGGATATTTCTGCGTCTAATCTAATACCGTAGGGCTATTTCGGTTCTCTCTTTCCTTATAACAGCCCAAAACTTGGCTCCATTAGCCATGGTATATTTCTTTATTTGCCTAATCCTGGAAAATACATTCTGGGAAATACATTCAGAGTTGTTAACTCATAATCCTGTGCAAAAGAGGCCTCCTAGCTAGAGTTTAGTTGGTGTTTGGAGTTATTCAGTCTGAAATTAATGTGCTCCTAATATTACATTTAAACGTTACTTGGATTAGTTCTTTCCTGTGCCCTCATTGGTGTGGTTTCCCCTTTTCTTGTTGGTTTTCTTTATTTACTCATCATTTATGTATGTATTTTAATAAATTTTTTTAAAAGGTTTTATTTATGTATTTGACAGAGATCACAAGTAGGCAGAAAGGAAGGCGGGGGGCGGCAGAAAACGGGCTCCCTGAGCAGAGAGCCTAATACGGGGCTAGGTCCCAGGACCCTGAGAGCATGACCTGAGCTGAAGGCAGAGGCTTAACCCACTGAGCCACCCAGGCGCCTTATTTTAATAAATTTTTTAGAAGATTTTATTTATTTGAGATAGTGAGAGATAGAGCCCAAGTTGGGGCACAGCGGGAGAGGGAGAAGGAGGCTCCCCACTGAGCTGGGAGCCTGATGTGGGACTCAATCCCAGGACCCCGGGATCATGACCTGAGCCGAAGGCCGACATTTAACCGACTTGAGCCACCCAGGCACCCCTTTCATTTCTGTATTTAATATGTGAAACTTTACTAGTCTGGTTCTAAAAGTCAGTGCCATACAAAGTGGCCCACTCGGAGTGGGCTTGCTGTCTCCACTCACTGTTTTTTCCCTCCCACATCCCTGCCAGCCTCCTGAAAGCCGCTGTTCTCCCTCAGTACGCTCCTTTGGAGGAAAGATGTCTAGAAGGGGGAGGTGTAAATAAGTAGTGTTTCCTTTCCCGCCTTCCCTGCCCCCTCCTCACTCCCACCTTCCAGAGGAAAACTGCATAACCGTTGTGAAAAGCCATGTTTGCTCTGGGGCCTTTTCTGTGTATGTGCCACCAGATGGTTTTCTTTTTCCAGCCTCTCATTGTGTCTCTGACATCTTCCCACGTTAGCTCACATACCTTATTCTTTCAGTGCCACTGAAACGTAGTATTTCTTGCAGAAAATACTTAAACAGTATGATAAAAAGCATAAGTCCCCACGGCACCTGCTTTCCCGAGAGCAAGCATGCGGGTTGAACGTGCATCCAGGAATCGTTTTGCCTACATCCATTTGGTTTGTTTTAAGGCCATTTGTGGTGATCTAGACATAGCTAGACTCCAGCAGGATATCTTGGGCCACTTTCCAATTCAGGCCATTAATTCTGTTCTAATTTTGTGGTGTGGACGTGTTAGCATCTCATTCAGCGGGCAGACGGATAGTCATTTAGGTGGCTCCGCATTTGCAGCCGCAATGACGATCCTGCACTTCTCGTCTCTGATGCGCCACTGCGTGCCCCTCCCTTCCCGGAGCCTGTTGCCCTTGTTCCCTTCCCGTTGCGCTCGTTGTTGTCACGAGCCTCCCTGGACATTACGTTTTCATGCTCTCTCCCAGTCAGCGTGGCCTGCCGTAACAAAGCACCGTGGCTGGGGTGGCTTCAATACCAAGAAAACAGTATGTTCTCACAGCTCTAGAAGCTGTAACTCCAAGATCGAAGTGCAGCAAGGTCGGTTCCTGGGGAGGGCTCTCTTCCTGCCTTGTGGATGGCTGCCTTCTTGCTGTGTCCCCATATGATGGGAGAGACAGCAAGCTTTGCTGTCTCTTACAGGGGGCACTATTCCGTCCCGAGGGCCCCACCTTGTAACCTCAACTAACCCTCATTACCCCCCACCCAAGGCCCCGTCTCCATATATAGCCACATTGGCAAGTTGGGGCTTCAGCATTGAATTTGGGGCGGGAGGGGGGGACATAATTCAGGCCATAGCAGATGCACACTTTCTCCTGGAGGCCAGATTCCTAAAGTGAATGACCAGTGATTAACTCAAATATGTATTTATTTCCTGAGATCTTGTTTTCTCTTATTATTTATTTATTTATCTTTTAAGTGGGCTCCATGCCCAGTGTGGGGCTTGAACTCATAACCCTGAGACTGTGAGTCGCCTGCTCTGCCCACTGAGCCAGCCAGGCACCCCATGAGGTTTTATTTTAAATGTTATATTGAATTTTTAAGAATGCAGGCTGGCGTTTCACCACAATAGAAAGCCTTTGTAAGGGCGTTTGGGGCATTCAGGGGAAAAGTCCTCTGGCGGCCAAGTGCAGCTCAGGGAGTTCTGTTGGGTAGTCACTGGCAGCTCCTCCTGCTGGGCACCAGAAGCCTCGCTTTGGTGGTTGTGAACTGTGCTTGATCTCAGCCCACGCTTCGCAGCCTTGGCCCCTCTGAATGGCCTGGGAGCTTTTCTGAAAGCCCCAGAGCAGTTGAATCATAATTTGGGGGTGGGGGGAAGTGCAGGCCTCAGCACCGTTAGCCACTCTCAGGGTGCACTCGGCGGTGAAAGTCCCCGATGGGGCCCGTGGAGGCTGTGCGTGAGGCAGGTGGTTGCCGTCACCTTCCGTGGTGGGCAGGTTTGAGGGCCAGGTGGTCTGGTGGCGTGGGAGCTGATCTCTGCTGTATGGGCCATGTTGACGGTGAGTGTGGCCCCTGAAGGGGACGAGAGGGTGGGAGAAGTTTCTGGAAGGTGTGAACAAAGGTTTAAACCAAGAACTTCATCCTTATTCTGGAGGTTTTCTCTAGGAAATTTGAGGGCACTAATGGAGGGGGAATGTTCTTCCAACACTGGCATCTCAAAACAACAAATGGAGGAATTTCATATATGCTAAGAGGAAGTTAATTGTTTTGCTTTCCAATATTCTAGTTAGCTCTTTCACGGAAGAGAATGAGGACCTTTGAGGAAGTCTACAAATGTAGTATTAATGGGTGGAAAAGGGGGCCAAACGAATGTGAATAGTATAGTCTTTTGCGTATAAACGAGGAGAGCGCAGTCCTTGTTTCTTACGCGTGGGGTAGGTCTACAAGGCTGCGTGAGAGACAGATACTGGTAGACGCATATGGAGAGAAAGCGTCTGATGGGGTCGGCAGAGGGTCCCCACTGTGCTCTTGTGAGGTTGGAGCCGTGTTACCGGTTTGAAAATGAAATACCTGAAGAAACAGCTGTCATCAATGGATCGTATAGTATTACTGTATTATTAATATATCATTAGCCCATTTTCACAACCACTGGCCATGTTTTGTGCCATTTTCTGGGCATGGAGTTGGGAGAGCACTTCCCAAGGTGGCCGTAGTTAGCAGAAGCCTGAGGTGTGGAAACCCCAGAACCTCAGGTTACATGTGTGACCCTTTTTCAGCCTCTGGATGAGACCAGCCAAATGAGTGACCTGCCGGTGAAAGTGATCCACGTGGAGAGCGGGAAGATCCTCACGGGCACCGACGCCCCCAAAGCAGGGCAGCTAGAAGCCTGGCTTGAGATGAACCCGGGGTGAGTTGGCCTCGTTCCGGGGGCTCTGGTAGCTGATTTTGCTTTCATTTAGAAGCAGGCCAGTTCACTAAGGTGGGTGAATCCTGTGTGCTCTGGCAAAGTGTGTATTAAAACACTAATATTTTTTCTAGATATGAAGTAGCTCCGAGATCTGATAGTGAAGAAAGTGGCTCAGAAGAAGAGGAGGAGGTAAGAGTCCATTTCCTGGCTGCTGCGGTTCTCAGTGTGGTAACTTCCACTCCTGGGGCCCCCGTCACCCCTTTCCACTGTGATCGTCTGCTCTCGGCGGGTGTTATATGGGGCAGGAAACAGGCACAGGGCAGCCAAGGGCCCTAGTCCTGGCTGAAATTTGGTGCCTTAGAGCTGCACTCTCCAATTCCATAACCTCTAGCCACATGTGACTCCTCAGTCTTAAATTAATCAAATTAAATAGATTTTAAAACGGACCATCCTCACCTCTACTAGCCGTCTTTCAAGTGCTCAAAATCCGAAGCCCTCCTTTCCAGAAAGATTGGGATCATTGGATCATGTACATGTTTGCCCATGATAATCTAATCTTTGGAAACATAAATAGTTGGATTTGTTGTGTAAACTCTAAATCATTTAACTATGTCACGTTATGGTTGGCAAAGCTATACTGAAGAGCCACGTTCCCCTCTCTGTCCTCAAGTGCCTCCTGGGAGCACACATTTTTTACTTTCCTCCTTATTACCACTTCAGCTCTTCTGGAATTTTATTTGGGGTAGGCCATGGGGCAGAGCTCTGCCGTGTTTCCCCTCTGAGGAGTACTAAGTGAACTGACATTCAGTTTAGTCCTCCCATCCCACTGGCCTGTGACATTTTTTAAAATGTGTTCAGTTTTTATACCCAGTGGGGTCGTTCTAGGGCGGCCTGTTCAGGTTCATTTAACATTGATTGTAATGATTCTCCAGTAAAATTTTGTTGTAATTTTTTGATAGCTCTGTAGAGAGATAATTTAAATACCATAAAATGCACCCATAGGAAGTGTATAATTCGGTGATTTTTTACTGAATTTATAGACTTGTACAATCTTTACCGCACACCAATTTTAGAATGTTCTGTAATCCCAGAATTCTCCCTCCTGCTGGTTTACAGTTTGCTCTGACTCCTTCCTCCAGCTCCAGGAAACCAGGGATCTGCTTTCTGTTTCTGTAGATTTGTCTTTTCTGGGTATTTTCTATAAATGGAGTCCTATAATGTGTAGTATTTTGTGTCCGGCTTCTTTCAGATAGCTGTTGATGTTCATCCCTGTTGTATGCGTACCAAGAGCTCATGGCTATTCATGCCCGCGTCCTGTCCTGCTGTGCGGTGTGGCATGCTTGCTTATCCTTTCCCGGTTGATGAGCTATTTGTGTTGTTTCCGTTTTTGCTATTACGAATGATGTTGCTGTGAACATTCCCATACACGTCTTTGTGCGGACATACGTTTTCATTTCTCTTGGGTAGATACCTAGGAGTGGAATGGCTGGGTCATGTGGTAAGTTCATGTTTGCCTTTTTTTAAGAAACTGCCAAACCGTTTTCTAAAGTGGTTGTACCATTTCACGGGTTCCACTTTCTCCATATCCTTGTCCATACTTTGTGTTATCTGTCCTCTCGATTGAATCCATCCTAGTGGGTGCATAGTAGTATCTCATTGTGCCTTTAGTTTGCATTTTCTTAGTAACTAAATAATGTTGAGCGTTTCTTCGTGTGTTCGTTTACCATTTGTATATCTTCTTTGGTGAATGTGTACTCCTGTTTTTTGCCCGTTATGAACTAGGTTGTCATCTCATCACTGAGGTGTAAGATTTCTTTATATATTCTTGGGACATGTCCCTGATCAAATACAGAGCTTGCAGTATCTTCTCCTAGTCACTCTGCCTTTTGCTTTTTCCCTCAGTGGTGTATTTTGAAATGCAAAATGTTTTTAATTTTAAGAAAATCTAGTTTATCATAAATTTTTTTGTTCCTGCGTTGTGCTTTTGGAGTTATATCTGAGAACTCTTCGAAGTCACTTAGATTTTTCTTCTGTGTTTTCTTCTAGACGTTTGGTAACTGAAGCTCTTACAGTAAATGTCATAGTTGAGTCAGTGGCTGTGGTCTGAGATACAGGTGTAAGATTTTTTTCTTGCCCATGGATAGCCACTGTCTCCGCATCATGTGACGGAAAGATGGCTCTTTCCTCCTTCAGATAGTCTTGGCACTTCTGTTGGAAACCAGTTGACAAGAAATGTAAGGTTGTTTCTGCGTCTCCTTTATGTCCTATTAATCTTTATGTCTGTGATTGTGCCACAACCACTTTATCTTGGTTGTTGTAATTTTATAATAAATTTCGAAGTTAGATGGTGTTACTCCTCCAGTTTGGTGGCTTTCATTGTCAAATAGATCCTTTGTGTTCCTTTGTAAATTTTAGGGTCAGCTCATCAGTTACTATAAAAATTCCTGCTGGAATTTGTATTGGAGTTGCATTTAATCTGTGGATTGATTTGGGAAGAATCACACCTCAACAATATTTGGTTTTATAATTCATGCTCATGGAATGTCTCTCCATTTATTTTTATCATCATTGATTTCTCTTAGCGCTGCTTTGAGGGTTTTCAGTATACAGTTTGTATACTTTATTTGCTAAATTTATTTTTAAATATTTCTTTCGATGCTATTAATGAATAGAATTTCTTTCTTTCTTTCTTTCTTTCTTTTTCATTTGTTAAGATTTTACTCATTTGAGAGAGAGACAGAGTACAAGTAGGCAAAAGGAGAGGGAGAAGCAGGCTCCCCATTGAGCCAGGAGCACGATTTGGGGCTCAGTCCCAGGACCTGGAGATCATGACCTGGGTTGAAGGCTAATACTTAACCATCTAAGCCGCCCAGGCACCCCTAGAATTGATTACTTAATTGTATTTTTTGGATACTTTATTGCTATTACATGAAAATACAGCTTTTTATATTAGTTTTGAAAAATATTGGTCTTGTACATAGGTATGAACTTGCTGAACTCATACTATTTGTTCCAATAGTTTGGTTTTGATTTTTGATTTTTGTAGATTCTTTAGGATTTTCACGTGCAGGATCACGTCATGTTTAGTAAATACTGGCAGGTTTACTTCTTCGTTTCCCATCTGTGTGCCTTTAACCTCTTTTTTCTTGCTGTATTCCATTGGCTGGATTCTCTACTACAGTGCTGAGTAGAAGTATTAAGAGCAGACATCCTTGCCTTGTGCCCACTCACTGTTCTGCATTTATTCTGTCACTGCTGTTTGGTGTCAGCAGTAGGTTTTTCGTAGAGGCTCTTTATCAAGTTCAGTAAATTTTCTTCTATTTTGTCTATTTTTTTTATCTATTAAGCTGGTGGTCTGGTTTTGTCTTTTATCTGTTAATACAATTTATTATGTAAATTAATTTTGGATATTACCCCAAACCTTGCATTCCTGGAATAAGTTCTACTTTGTCCTACTGTATAATCTTTTCTGTATGTTGTGGCATTGCTGATATTTTGTTGATGACTTTTGGGTCTGTGTTCATGAGATATTGGTCTATAGTTTTCTTGTGACACCCTTGTCTGGTTTTGATGTGGTTAACATTGACTTCACAGAATGGACTGGAAAATATTCCCCTCTCCTGTACTTCCTGGAAGAGTTTGTGAAGGGTTGGTATTAATCCTAATATATTTGAGGGGGTGCCTGGATGGCTTAGTTGGTTAAGTGTCTGCCTTTGACTCAGGTCATGATCTCAGGGTCCTGGGATTGAGCCTCATGTTGTGCTCTCTGCTCAGTGGGGGTCTGCTTCTTCCTCTCCCTTTGTGCTCTCTCTTTCAAGTAAATAAATAAAAATTTTTAAAAAAGAAATCTTAATATATTTGGTCGAATTCACTATTGAAGCCATCTGGGCCTGGCTGTTTCATTGTAATAAGGTTTTTATTTACTAATTGAGTTAACTGTTAAAGGTTTTTTCCCCCCACTTTTTCCATTTCTTCTTGACTCAGGTTTAGTAATTTGTATCTTTCTAGGAGTTTGTCTGTTTCATCTTAGTTATTTGTTAGCATAAAGTTATTTATAGTATTTCCTTATCTTTTTGTGGGTCTGGCAGTGATACCTATTTAATTGCTCGTTTTGGGAATTCAGTAATTTGTCTTTCATTTTTTGGAAGGCAGTCTAAGTTTAGGTTATTCATTTAAGACCTTTTTTTTCCTGATACACTTGTTTAGAGCTATAAATTTCCCTCTAAGCACTGCTTAAGCTGCAAGCCTGTAATTTGTTTTGTTTTGTTTTTTTGAGAGAAAGAGAGAGGTAGGGGTGAGGGTGGGGGGAGCAGAAGGAGAGGGACAAGCCTGATGCGGGGCTCAGTCCCATCACCCCGAGATCATGACCTGAGCCAAAATCAAGAGTCGGATGCCTACCCGACTGAGCCACCCAGTGCCCTGTGCCTATAGATTTTGATTTGTTGTTTCTGTTTTCATTCAGTTCAAAATATTTTCTAATGTTTTTTATGTTTTGGGTTTTGTTTTATGTCTTGTGTTTTTTTTTTAGTTTTTTTTTTTTTTTTGACCATCGGGTCATTTAAAGTTTTTGTTAAATTTTAAGCATTTGAAAATTCCCTAGGTTTTTTCAGGTTTTGATTTCTAATTTAATTTTCTCATGGTATGAAAAGAGTACTTTATATGATTTTAATTCTTTTTAATTTATCAAGACTCATTTTCTGGCTCAGGATCCTGGGGAATGTTTCATGTTCACATCTTCTGCAATTCTTTAGGTGTAGTGTTCTATATATGTCTTTCTATTGAGTTGGTGGATAGTATTGTTCAGGTCATGTATATGCTTTCTGATTTTGTTTAGTTCTGTTGTTGAGAAGGGAGTAGTGAAATCCCCAACTAGTTTTGTTGAATTGTCTGTTTCTCCTTTAAATTCTATCAGATTTTGCTTCATGTATTTTCATGTTCTGTTGATACGTATATTTTAGTTGTTTCGTCTTCCTGATATATTTGATATTTTATCATTATTAAGTATTTGTCCCTGTCTCTAGTAATTTTTTTTTTGAATACGAAAGAACCAGGGTTCTTTTTTGTTTTTTTTTTTAAGATTTTATTTATTTATTTGACAGAGAGAGACACAGTGAGAGAGGGAACACAAGCAGGGTGAGTGGGAGAGGGAGAAGCAGGCTCCCCACTGAGCAGGGAGCCTGATGTGGGGCTCTGTCCCAGGACTCTGGGATCATGACCTGAGCCGAAGGCAGTCGCTTAACAACTGAGCCACCCAGGCACCCCTCTAGTAATTTTTTTTTTAAGATTTCATTTATTTATAAGAGAGAGAACGAGCTGGAGGAGAGGCAGAGGGAGTGGGAGAAGCAGGCTCCCCCACTGAGCAGGGAGCCCCATGTGGAACTTGAACCCAGGATCCTGGGATCATGACCTGAGCCAAAGGCAGATGCTTAACTGACTGAGCTACCCCGGCGCCCCTGGTAATTTTTGTTTTAAAGTCTCTTTTGTCTGGTGTTCGAATAGTCCCTCCAGCTTTCTTCCGGTTACGGTTTCTTTGCATGGTATGTATATTTCCATTCTTTTACTTCAAACCTGTTTGTTCATTTGAGTCTGGGAGAGCAGATAGCTAGATGTTGCTTTTTAAATCTAGTATGGCAGTGCCTGCCTTTTGATTGCATTTTACGCTGTTTGCATTTAATATAATTATTGATACGACTTTATTTACATTTGCCATTTGGCTATTTCTTTCGTCTCATGTCTTTTTTTGTTCCTCTGTTCCTTCTTTACTGCTTCTGTGTTAACTACTTCTTACTCTACCATTGTATTCTGTACGTTTTAATTGTTACGGTACCTTTTTAGTTGCATGCCTCGTAGTTGCTCTGAGGACAACGATATGCGTTTTAATTGATCCCAGTATACTTCAGATTAACACTAACTCCATTCTGGGAAAATACAGAAATTACGCTTTACTCTAGGTCTATTTGCTGCCTTTCCTTTGTGTTGTCTGTTACATAGCCCTGTATTACTTACACATCACACACCTGTGTACACCTGTGTATCGAACCTGTATACGCTGTAAACCCTGCAGAGCCGTCTTCTGATTCATACCTCCTGCCATCTCTCGATTTGGTCTGAATAAGTCAGTCGAGGACAAGTGAGGGAAGATGGATTTACCAAGTTTTCTGTCTTGATCCGTGCAGTTGCCATTCCTAACGCTGTTGGCGTTTGAGTTCCTGTCTGTTAGCGACCGATTCGCTCAGGCTTGGTAAACCCGCGACTGTGTTTCTGTAGCTTTGACTTTGCAAGGACGGTTTAGTTGACACAGATGTCTTTAGTGACAGCCTTTTCCCTTGTGAATGTGTTATTCCAGTGCTTCATGGTCTCTGTCTCAAACGAGAATTTAGCTGCTAATTGTATTGATGCTCCTCCATGCTTGGTAATTCATTGTTCTCTTTCTTGCGTTCAGGATTTCGTTGTCTTTGGCCTTTTTTGGTGGATTGTGAACCCTCTGTATTTATTCCCCTTAGTTTTTGTTCAGCTTCTTGGCTGGGTAGTTTCTTGCTTTTCATCAAACTGGGGAAGTTTATCATTGGTGTCTAACATTGAGATTCTGTATTTGTTGATTTACTGCGTTTAAAGAGAGTTTTCTTTGGTTCTTTGAACATATTTATAATAATAGTTGCTTCGAAGATTATATGCTGAGTTCAACATCTGGGAGCAGAGACAGATTCGTTTGCTTTTTCCCTGAACACACATCACACTGTCCCTTTTTGCCCATCTTGTAACATTTAGTGGAAACCCGTTTCTAACCATGCTGGATTCTGACTCCCACTCGCGGCTGGTTGTTTCGGTGGTGGTGTCTGTTCGGTAGCGCACCTGGGCTGAATCTGTGAAAATCTTTCCCCAGTGGTGTCTCTGCTCAATTTATTGTTTGGTTTTATTCTCATTTTTATTTTTAATCCTGGCTTTCTAGGAAGAGGCCATGTTTCCTTGTAACTTAGTAGCCGTCCAGTGACTGGCCAGTGATTTTGCTCAGATATCTTGAGCGAGTAAAGCTGCTCCCTCTGGCGGGTCAGTGCGTGTGAAGGTGCGCATTCCAAGTTCAGGCCATTTTCAGGTCCGCCCTGGCTTTCACTTTCTGTGAGGCCCCGTCTCATTTTTCTCTGCGTGGTCACAGGCTTAGCCGGTCATTTGCTTTCCCAACCAAAGCAAAACTGGGAGAACCTCACTTACACAACAGCAGTGCCGCTGGCTGGTATGGGCCTTGCCCTGCTCCACAGTGACTGAGTCCCCATCAGCCTCGGCTGCCAGTGCTCCGGGCCTGGCCGTCCTGGGAGAACCTTCAGGATGGAGCTGGGGGCACAGAGGGTTGGAAGCGGTCCCCAGAAGAACGCTACCAGCTCCCACTCTTCTCACCCAAGGTTCAGCAGATTTTCAAGCATCAGTGCTTCTCAGGCTCCTGGAGCTCTCAAAAGGTTGTGCTTTTGCCAGTTTTGTCCAGCTTCAAAAAGACGTGTGTGTGTGTGTGAGTGTGTGAGAGAGCTTGTGGACTTCCTCACTCAGACTTAGCCAGAAGTCCTACCCCTATTTTAATTCCAGGTACAGTGATACCAGCTAGGATAGGTTTGTACCAATTACGATTTTTTTTTTTTTTTTTTGCCCAAAATGTTTGTGCTATCATCACCTGTTCATTATTCCAAATGACTTGTAAAATCATTTTGCATGCTCCGAGGGACATCCCACGGGATTTTGACTGGAACCATTTAGTAGATTAATTACAGATACCTTTTAGTTTTATAGCAATCCCATCATACATAAAAATAACCTATGGGTACATTGTATGATTTACCCAGGAATACAAGAATGGTTTAACATTGAGAAATGTATTTGTGTGCATTTCAGCAGTTTGCCACACAGAATCCCTTTGTCATCCACTCAGTAAAGCTTGAAAATTCCCTTTAATGAAGAACAACACTTAAATCTAATTTACAAGTTGATGGGAAACCTCGCAGTAAACTAGGATGGCTGTTCTCACCAGTGTTACTTGATGTAGCATAAATGTTTTAACCTTTTTGATAAAGCCAGAAGTCAACCGAGAGCAACAAGTACCGAAATTGGCTATAAAATGTTTAATACTTAGAAGATTTAAGAGAATCAAATGAAAAACTGCTTTGAGTTGGTCGGGCCAGGAATAAGCATGGTCGTATGCATTTTGTGATGGAGGGAGGCACGGTGTGCAAGGCATGTACTGTTAGTAAAAGGAAGAGAGTCCCCTGAGGTAGCTTTAAAAAGAAGTCTCTGCGTTCCGTGCTAGGAAAACTAAAAATCGTAAACTGAGCTCTTATGAGAAGAGGCCAAGAAGAGGCATGACACATTCCGCGATAGTGAGAGGGCCTGAAAACAGTACTGGATTCCAAAAAGTGTGTTCTGCCCCTGGGAGCCCTGTGCCTGTCCCTGAGTGGGGGTGACCTGAGGTGGCCTGAGGTGACGCGGGCTTGTGTCTCGGTAGGAGGAGGAGGAGGAGCAGCCGCAGCCAGCACAGCCTCCCAACCTGCCCGTTGAGGAGAAGAAGAAGATTCCAGACCCAGACAGCGACGACGTCTCGGAGGTGGACGCCCGGCACATCATCGAGTAAGGCATCCCTCCACGGCCTCTTGCTCCGTCGGCTTCCTTCGGGGCGGCACCAGCAGGCCTGTTGGGATCCAGGCCTCTCTCTGGAGGGTGCACATTCCTGTCCAGCCGGCAGAAACTGTGGGGCTGCAGACAGAATGAATCAATTTACTTCGGATTTCACTGATTTTTGTAGGTGTCGAATATTCCATCCATTCACGTGGTTCATCTTGTGCTAGAGAGAGAGTCGGGTGTGCAACGGCAGCCGCCTCACTCCTGCTCCCCAGGCCCCCCGACCCCAGCCCCTCCCTGGAGCACCGCGTGTCTTCAGAGATAGCCCATGTCCAGAGATACAAGCAAAACGTGTATATGTTTTTCTTTCTACTTGTACACGTGTATCCAGGCATACCTTCCTGCCCCTGGCTTTTTCCCCTGCAAGTTCTCTCAGAGGTGGTGCTGTCTCCACGCGGAGCGTCAACCACGTGGCATCGTGGGTTCCGCCGTCCCGTACGAGCCTGTCCTTAGTGGCGGGCATTCCCATTACTTCTCACTTTTGCTCTTGTAAGCACAAGTACAGCTAACGTACTGACTTCATCGTTGCTTATGGTATGAAGTTAACGGATACTCTTTAAAAGAAGTAGAGGACTGAGAGTTGTGTATGCTACGGGTAGGAAAGCAGCCCTAGAGCAAGCTTGCGGTGCCCTGAAGTCATCCGAGATATAGGGCAAACCCCCCAAACTCACTGGAAGATTCTTAAGAAGACATAAATCCACCAAAATCACAGCACAGCATGAAACAGTATGACATACAGGATCACCTGTATGTCATGTTAATAAAACAAACATAGGGTTTTTTTTTTTTTTAATATCTTTTCAGCATAACAGAATTCATTGTTTTTGCACCACACCCAGTGCTCCATGCAATCCGTGCCCTCCTTAATACCCATCACCTGGTTCCCCCAACCTCCCGCACCCCCCTTCAAAACCCTCCGGTTGTTTCTCAGAGTCCATAGTCTCTCATGGTTCACCTCCCCTTCCAATTTCCCTCAACTCCCTTCTCTCCATCTCCCCATGTCCTCCGTGTTATTTGTTATGCTCCACAAATAAGTGAAACTGTATGATAATTGACTCTCTCTGCTTGGCTTATTTCACTCAGCATAATCTCTTCCAGTCCCATCCATGTTGATACAAAAGTTGGGTATTCATCCTTTCTGATGGAGGCATAATTCTCCATAGTGTATGTGGACCACATCTTCCTTATCCATTTGTCCGTTGAAGGGCATCTTGGTTCTTTCCACAGTTTGGCGACTGTGGCCATTGCTGCTATAAACATTGGGGTACAGATGGCCCTTCTTTTCACTACATCTGTATCTTTGGGGTAAATACCCAGTAGTGCAATTGCAGGGTCATGGGAAGCTCTGTTTTTAACTTCTTGAGGGTTTTTTTTCTTAATTTTTAAAATTTTATTTATTTGAGAAAGGGAGATAATGAGAGTGAAAGCATGAGCGGGAGAGGGAGAAGCAGAGTCCCTACTGAGCAGGAAGCCCAAAGCGTGGCTCGATCCCAGGACCCCAGGATCAAGACCCAAGCCATAAGCGGACACCCAACAGACTGAGCCACCCAGGTGCCCCAAAAATGTAGTTTAAAGTCACTTTTTAAAATAATTCCAGGGGCGCCTGGGTGGCTCAGTCATTAAGCGTCTGCCTTCGGCTCAGGTCATGAGCCCAGCGTCCTGGGATCGAGCCCCACGTTGGACTCCTTGCTCAGCAAGGAGTCTGCTGCTCCCTCTCCCACTCCCCCTGCTTGTGTTCCCTCTCTTGCTGTCTCCCTCTCTGTGTCAGGTAAATAGATAAAATCTTGTAAAAAAAAATTGGGACAAAATAATTCCAGGTAGGATCATGGAATAGCCACAATATATAGGATTCTGGCTTTGTGTGGGGCTGTGCCGTGTGCCTTTTCTCTTTATGTCCAGGAGTGCGTGGTAGAAACTGTGGGCTATAGGATCAGCCTCTGGTGGAAAGAAACAGTTTTCTTACAATGTGCCAGCAACCTGATTCCTGTTCTGGGCCAGTGGGGTCGGGACCCACGCTCCCAGTCTCGGATTAGTAGTTGTGGCCTGGCCCACCCTCGGACTCTCCGGCTGCGCGGGGGCTTATATGGCTCAGGCCATGGGTCACTGGGCAGAAGGGCTACTCGCCGAGGCTTGTGCCAGAAGCATGTGGTCACAGATCGGAGTGGGTGTCCTCACACGGTGCTTCCCTCTCACTCCCAGGAATGCCAAGCAAGACGTGGATGACGAGTATGGCGTGTCCCAGGCCCTTGCTCGGGGCCTGCAGTCCTACTACGCGGTGGCGCACGCGGTCACTGAGCGAGTGGATAAGCAGTCGGCGCTTATGGTCAATGGTGTCCTCAAGCAGTACCAGGTAAGGCTGGTGGGGACGCGGCCGCAGGCGGTGTCGAGGTTCCCCGCTGCGGTGGCTGCTGAAGCCACATTCCAGTCTCTCTGTCTGGACCCTCGCTCTTCCCCTCTGAACCTCCAGTACCCCATCAGGGAAGCAGGGGCCCAATCGGTTAGCTTCACCTCCAGGAGGAGATGAAATTGTGTGGTCGATCAGCATCTGCTGGGCGCAGATGTATGCAGGCCAAACAGGAGGCTACTGCCCGTTGGCTTCTCATCCCTCAGTGACCCTAGTTAGCAGGTGCTTCCATCTCTGAGTTTGATTGGGGCGGAGGACGAGGAACAGGGAGGTGCAGTGATTCCCCAAAACGACACCGCTCAGGAGTGGCCAAGCCAGGATGGGGCCTAGCCTGGGCGCACAGGTGCACGGTGCATGGTCCCTGGAGCCCTGCCGTGTATGGCACTGAGACTGGTGAGTGAGATGTCCAGAGCCCTGCTTCCTGGTGGCCCTTCCAGGTAGAAACTTAGCTGTTCGGATGTGTCCCAGAAAAAGAGATTGGATCCTCTGTCACCAGTGCAGCAGCCTGGTGGTTCCATAGGAGTGATTCCTTAGGATGAGGCCAAGAAGCCAAGGAGTGGGCTGTTGGAAAGCAAGATGCCAACACTGCTGACGGCCACAGGTGGTTCGTGGCTGGGCCGACCACGCGCCTGGCCGCGCTGGTCTCTGCAGTGTGGACCGTGCTCTCAAGCCCAACTAGGGCTTCAGTCCTGCCCGCTCGCCTCTCTCCTTGTAGATCAAGGGCTTGGAGTGGCTGGTGTCCCTGTACAACAACAACCTGAACGGCATCCTGGCCGACGAGATGGGCCTGGGCAAGACCATCCAGACCATCGCGCTCATCACGTACCTCATGGAGCACAAGCGGATCAACGGACCCTTTCTCATCATAGTACCTCTCTCGTAAGTGCTCTTGCCCCGGGGCGGGTCTGGGAGTGTCCAGTGGGGAGGCCCTGTTGCTCGGGTTCACCTCATTAGCTCTTTAAAGACCCCCATCTCCAAATACAGCCCCATTCTGTGGGGCCTTAAGGTTACACGACTCAACCCCTGGCGTCCTGCCTCTGGTCTCAGGCGGCGGCAGGAGAAGGGCGGGTGAGGGAGTGCCCACCCACCATCCCTGTTGGGGCAGCTCTCGCAACATGACCTTGAGGTCCCCCTCAAGGGCCCCCCCACCAGCACATTCCACACGAGGTGTGTCGGGAGCCAGACAAGCTCCCACAAGCAGAGTGGAGCCCGAGCCATTTGAGGAAATACCTGGAACTCTTCCTCTCTGGGGTGCTGAGCTGTATGGTCCCCGTCCCACCGTGGCCCCGCAACCCTGATGCTTAGTGTGATGGGAAATGGGGCCTCTAACGAGTCCCAAAGAGGCTCTTTGTCACCACCTCAGGATGCTGCTGGCTACCTCCTTCGGGCAGGCAGCTCCCAGGGGGCCAAGATGGACCAGCCAAGCTGGGCATCTCTCTTCCTAGTGAGCCCTGCCACAATATGGTTCACCTGCTTCAGAGTTTTTCTAGAAGTCCTGGGGCTGGCTCATGGGCTCAGCTCAGGTTTCCCATCGTGCATGAAACCAGTCACAGGCCTAGGGTATGGTCTACCCTGATGTGGCCAGGCCTCTGTAGTCTGCACTTGGCCTGGCCCTGGAGGGACTCCCGACCCTGCCTTCGGCCAGCACTCATCAGCCACTACTTCATCCTCGAATCAGCTGTCTGGGGAGGAACAGGAAGCTGAGTGCTTACACCCCGATCCCACAGAAAATAAGATGGCCAGGGCCCCAGAGCCCATACAGCCATGCTGGAGGGTCCCAGAACTCTCCCAGAATTTACTTGGAGAAGTTGATTTCTTCCTTCTGCCTTCTCCTCCTCGTGGTCCTGTGAATTTGGCTGCCCTGCTAGGAACAGATCCGCATGAAGAGAGATCTGTTTGCACAGTGTGACAGAAGGTCCCAGCCTGAGGACAGATGGCCTTGCCGCCTCCTCCCTCGTAGTCAGACCCAGCTTCCCAGCTTTCTGCTGTGCTTCCCCGCGCACTCTCCGCGAGCCCACCAGCGACTAACGTCCCCCCTTAGCTCCGGCGCCCCCTCTCGAAGCGTGAAGTCTGGCTTCGTCTCTACCAGAACAGTTCACTCCATGCTGTCTTACAGCGTGGGTGTTTTGTTTGTAACTTCTTGTTTTGAAATTATTTCGCTCAGAAACAATTACAAAAATAGAATAAAGATTTCCTACATTCCTTTTTATCAGCTTCCCCAGTCGTTCCTAATTCCAGGACCATTATAAAGACAACTGGTCTCCATTAGTGGTACGCCTGTCAGTTTCCCCGTGTATTCTTAGGAGTTTTCCTTTGTAATTTGTACATTCCGGCTGGCGAGGCTCTTAGAGTCCCATTAAGGTCCCATTTCTCATCATACTTTCTCCAGAGATTTCCACATCTGTCAGATGAGTCTGGCTTAAGACCCTCTTCCTCTGTGGGAAGGGCCAGTGGTGGCTTTCTTTCCGTTGCTCCTTCCACATGTGTGGGAGACCCACTCAAAGGAAGAACTGTGCCTTCTCCGGGTATTAATTTAATTTATGTAACTCTCTCTGAAGTGGCAGAATGGACACATTCATAATTTTGTTGCTTATCCCAGATCTGGCCCAGGGACTCTCTTCAGGTTGGTTTCCTGGTTCCACGTCCCCGTCATTGTATCGTGGTGGTTTGCTTTAGAATAGTTTAGCTTGACTGGAAAGCTGCAGAGGTACTCCTGAGGGCTCTACGCGCCCTCCCCCATCTCACATGACTGTGGGACATTTGTCACAACTCAGGAACCAGCGGGCACATTACTGTTAACTAAGCTCCAGACTTGAATCCGTGTTCGCTGCTTTTCTCCCGACATCCCTTTGCCGTTCAGTCTTTTTGTAGCTGTCGCCCTCTGTGGTCTGCGAGTGCTCCTTGCTTTCCATGTTTTTGTTGACCTTGGTGGCTTTGAGGAGGATGAGTCAGGTGTTTTGTAGATGTCCCTCAGTCTGGGTCCATCCAGTGATTTTCTCCTGCTTGGGTAGGACGGTGGGCGTGGGGGCCAAAGAGCACAGGGGTGAAGGGCCCGTGTCGTGTCGTCATTTCCGGGACCATTACTGTCCGTGTGCCTTATCCCTGGTGATGCTGACCTTGACCATGTGGTTGAGGTCTGCCCTGTGCGGTTACTCTTTCTCCCCCTTCCATACACTGTATTGAGGAGCATTCCCCAGGCTCAGCACCCACGTGAGCGGGCAGTTGAGCTCTACCTCCTTGCGGGGCAAATAGCTGTGTAAATCCTTTAAGATTCTCTGTACAGAAGATTGATTTCTTTCCCCATATGTTAATTTAGTCATTTATGTCCGTGTCGACTCACGGGTACTTATTTTATACTCTGGTCTGTATACCAGTATTACTTCATCCTGTTCTCGAATCATTCCAGCATTCGCCATGGAGAGCTTTTAGGTGGCTACTCTGTCCCTTTGACATGGCCCCATTGTTACGGGGTTTTGAGACACGCTGTTGTATTTTGGCACCCAAAGATGCCCCCAGCTCCACTTGTACACCTGTCTGAGGCCCAGAATCAGGCATTTCTCTGAGAAGCTCTGGTCTCTGTTCTGAACAGTGTCAGAAACCAAGAGCTGGGCGCTAGGGGTGCCCCTTGCTTCTGATCGTCCTTACTGGCAGGCCCTGACGGCGGATGGCACTAGGAAATAAATGTATGTGTTTATCTAACGGGATTTGTGTCTGGTTGTGCCGACAGCTGTCTCTGGCCCAGCTAGAACTGGAGAGCTCCTCCTAGCTTCTCTTCTTCTTTATTCATGCACAGTGTTTATGTTCGGCTGCGTGTGCGTATGCAGCGCTTTCCAAACAGTTAATCCGTGCAAAACAAGTTTACCAATTAGAGTACAGTGTTTGGATCTAGTTTGCTTTGTCTTTTGGCACAGTTCCCAGTCAAAATACTTATTCCCAAGATTATTTAAATTGGCTTCAGTGTGTTGATTTTCAGGCCTTTTTACACCCATGTTCCACCTGGACAAGGTTCTGGTCCATCGAATGACACCCCTTCCAGGCCAGAAGAGCTCCTTTTGCCCAAGGGAGCAGTTTTAGACGTCGAAGATTCAGCTGTCCCATCCATCTGTTGAGATGTTCACCTGTCCACCATTAGTTTGCTTGTCCTGCCTCCCACTAGACTCCGTCTCCCAGCCTAGCTCCTCAGTCTCCCCTGCCCCTGACTCTCTTGGCTCCTCTCCCCTCCAACTGCAGATGTTCCTCATACTTCACATTTTGGCCCTCAGCTTCTTTCTTGGTGCCCTGTCTGCTGTTGCTCTGTACAATAGAATCCAGGCTTCAATGACTGTACCAGGGCAATCTTTCTGACACTTGGTAATACCTCATCTGAGGCACGCCCAGTGGCTCCAAGATCCCAAGACACAGGCTTCTAGAGATTTCTCCTCAGTCACCCTTAATGTATGACTTGTGCCTTTCACCTTCTTACCTCATGGTTGCAAGATGGCTGCACTGCCTCCATCATTTCATCTAGGTTCCCAGGTTAGTAGACAAGGCAAAGAGCAGCTGGTTCTCCCTTCTCTCCACCCTCCTTTGAGAGCTCTCCCCGCCCCCACTTTCACCCCAGCAACTTGAGCTTTATCTCATTGGCTCCAGTGACGTCCAGCTGGTTGCCCCAGTTTCTGAAGAGCCTGAGAGCTAGGGGCTTAAGGTGAAGACAGCACCACCCTCAGTGGAACTTCTTGCAGCGGGTTGCTGGGTGAGCCACGAGCAGTCTCTGCCACTAGGCCTTTGAGTCCTGTCTTTACAAACTACCCAGACTAGACTTTTTGAGTAAGTTCCCTTTCTTACCGAAAACTGAATATCCCAGTTTTTCTCAGGGAACTCACTCTCTGGGAAGTTGGCCTTGTTGTCGTCACCCTCACCCAAGGCTCTGTCTCTTGTCCAAGTGAATTGTTTCTCATCTACCTTCCACCTGCCGCATGCCCTGCCCGTTTCTCTCTGTCCCTGCTCCTCCTGGCCTTGCTTGTCCCATGGAGGCACAGATGAGAGTCCGTGCTCCCACCCTGCACGCAGTCCTCCGGCTCTCCTCCTGAGCCCAGCGTGCCCTCACTGACCCCATTGTCTCTCACCAGGCAAGAGCCTGCAGTGGCTGGCCATTTTCATTCCCAGGTGGCACAGAGAACCTGCGGTGTCCCCCATGCTCCCCAATATCCCCAGCAGACCCTCTAGCACGGCTCTGAGCCTAAAATGAGGCACTGTGAGTCCGCAGGTTTCCCGGCAGCAGGTCCGCAGCGCACAGCGTGTTCTCAGGGGCCTGGGACCCTACAGCAGTGACGGGGCTGGTCGTCCAGGTTCAGCACCTGGGTCTGGCCTTCTGCAGCCACCTGGCTCCTGCCGCCCTAGCGGCAGCTGCCCCTGTACCTGCTGCCGCATCTCTGTGTCCCTGGTCCTCTCACCCAGGGCGTGACACCCCCCTTCCCCCAGACGGTCAGTTACTCGGCCGGCTCTGAGCATCACAGCCACGTCGGCCTCGTGCCCCAGTGGACGTTGGCATAGACAGGAGCTGTTGATGAAGGAGTTAGAACCTGACTGTCCCTTCCTTGTTTCCGTCAGCACGCTGTCAAACTGGGCATACGAATTTGACAAGTGGGCCCCCTCTGTGGTGAAGGTGTCCTACAAGGTAGGTCACAGCCTGAAGGGATGGACATGTGTGAGGGCGGGGTGGGAGTGGGAGGTACAGATGAGCCAGGAGGAAGTCCACTTGCAGGAGTGGTGGGGCGCACATGCACACGTTTTCCTGTGTTGTACTCATGGGGTCGTGCTGTTCATGCGGGGTTTGGATCATTCATTTATTTCCAAGTAATACGTTTATAAATGGGGCCACGCAGTCAGTTGGTGGAATCTGGTGACATCAGCGCTTTCACTGGAAGATTTCATTATTGTCACCGGAGCTTCGTTAAAACTCATTCTGTAGGTCAGGGGACTTGTGGGCCATACCTAGATCGATTCACTCCATGAGGTAGAGACTAATTGTGCCTCTTACCTTAGGGAAACTGAGGGGCAGCCCTCATGCAGTCAGGTTGTGTCCCTGCCTTCCAGGCTCCTGGGTGTAGGCTTTTCACCCTGTGCTGTGAGGCTGTCCACCACATGATGGGGAGGAGGGGTTCCTGACACTGGGAACAGTGTATGCAGGGAGAACTCGGTGCATTCAAGGAGCCAAGGAGAGTTCTGCCGGCAAGAGCTTTATGGGACGCACTGAAGTTCAGTCAACCTAAATGTGAGCCTGGAGAAAGCACCGGGTTTATAGAGCCTGGGGCCTGGTCATATGGGTCAGGAGTTTGGAGCTGGGGAGAGTCGGGCAGGTTTGCTAACTGGGGAGAAGCTGGAGCTACATCAGGGACTGGTGTGCCGGGCTGTGCTCACATGGGAAGCGGGGAGGCGGTGGCGCTGGTGTCCGGCTAGGAGGCCTGGGAAGAGGAGGAAGCTGATGGGCCTCAGAGACCAGGGCAGGTGTGGAGCAGACAGCAAGCTTCCCCGAGGCCCTGGGCTGCCTGTGGCCCACATGCCTTTCTCCTCTCCCTGTAGTTGCCGCTCTGCATGGCGGGCTTGGAGGACAGGCCCGGCAGCCCTGCCTAGCACCTTGCCACCGCAGCCACCATGGCTCCGGGAGGCTGAACGTCTTTCATTCTCTCCCTCACAGGGTTCTCCAGCAGCCAGACGTGCTTTCGTCCCCCAGCTCCGAAGTGGCAAGTTCAATGTCTTGCTGACGACTTACGAGTATATCATTAAGGATAAGCACATCCTTGCGAAGGTAGCGTGTCCTTGTGTAAAGCACAGCAGGCCCCCCGTGCTCACATGCTGTCAGTGAACACGTGAGCCAGAGTTAGCCTGCGTGTGTCACGTGGACCAGCTCCTCAGAGCTTCTGCCCAAATTGCTTCGTCACATTCAGTGTCTCCCGACCCGTCAGCCCTGCCTCAGCCCTACCGTTGTTGTTCCTGGCAGGGTTACGGTGAGGCCAACGTGGTCTCTGCCTGACCCTAGTCAGGGACGGCCCTCCATCCCTGCTAGCTGTGCCACCCCCACCACAGCCCTCAGGAGACCAGCCTGCCAAGCAGGTGTGATTTCGGCATTCAGAGCCGAGACTCTGAGGCCTTTTGTGTTCTTTCGGCCTTGAGCTCCTGGGCTGGCACGCATTTGGTGGGGCTTATGCAGGCCTAGGAACCTGCTGATGGGCATAGGTGTGGAGTCAGACCATCAGTGAATCACTGAGACTATGCCTCCACCCAGATATAAGACAGGCAAGCTTCCTGGCCTGCAGAAAGGCTGAAGATGACGCATCTGTGTGACCACTAACCGTCCGGTAGAGAGAAGGTCAAGGGGTCGTTTTTTGACCCAGGGCTGGATGTGTTCACAAGTCATCTCTAGGGGCTTGGTCACTGTGATGATTTGGGGTGCTTCGTCTCGATCTCCAAGCTTACAGATAGGGAAACAGAGGCCCAGGTTGCTGGGGTCTACTGAGCAGGCCCTTCCCCTCGGGCTTGTGGTGTGGGTACACCCCTCTGACTTGGGGCAAGGCCTGGCCCATCCCGAGCCCAAGAATGAGGCTCTGAAAATCCTTATATGACAACGTCATTAGTGAATGTCAAGGCCAAGAGACAGAGAGTCCTTGTGGGAGATGGCTGTCTTGTCCTTGTCACCTCAGCCCTTTTCACTATGGGCGTCTGACACACGCACCGCCTCACTCAGGCCTCACTGTGCCCACGAGTGGTGGAGACTGAGGCTCAGAGCAGTTCTGAGGCTCATCATGGGGTTCTACAGACTTAAACTCTGCTTCAGGCCTGGGGTTCTCGCCTGCACACTCACCCTCCCTGTGAGGCTCAACCTTGAGCCCCATGTCTGTCGGTCCTGTAGCCACCAGCAGGCTCTGGGCACGGCCCCCACCCTCGGGGCTCAAAGCCCGAACTTACCTGTGCCACTCCTGTCTTTGGAGGCACAGCCTGATGCTTGCAAAATGTACCCGCTCTGAGCTATATTCCCTGTAGATCCCCCCCACACACCCAGGGCCCTGTCTAATCAGTGGGGCAGGGGGTTACTTGGAGGATTTTTCTGTGCTACGTATGAACACAGGGAATCTGGGGGGAAAGCAGAGTGTGGTTCTGCAGCTTGCAGTGTTTACCCAACAGCAGGTCAAGGGCATGTCTCCCGTGTGTCCGTCTGCACCCCATGCTTCATAGAGGCGGTGTCGTGTAGCTGTCACCTGGTGAGCCAGTCCCTTTTGTCAGGGGACCTTGTCAGGCTCTAGTTCTTCACCTGAATATGCCATTCCATCTGGAGACTTGCCTGGTGGTGGGGAGGGGTTCCAGCCACGGTGGGGGCCGCCCCGCCCCCTCACGGCTTGCTCTTGGCCCGCAGATCCGTTGGAAGTACATGATCGTTGACGAAGGCCACCGAATGAAAAACCACCACTGCAAGCTGACACAGGTCCTCAACACGCACTACGTGGCCCCTCGCCGCCTGCTGCTGACGGGGACGCCGCTGCAGAACAAGCTCCCCGAGCTCTGGGCGCTCCTCAACTTCCTGTTGCCCACCATCTTCAAGAGCTGCAGCACCTTCGAGCAGTGGTTCAACGCGCCCTTCGCCATGACCGGAGAAAAGGTGCGTGTACGGCAGGCCGCGTGCGGGCAGTCGGGCGGGGACGGGGCGCCGTGGCCGGGGCCGTGCGGAGAGGAACTTCCCTCGGGCACGGGGCCAGGCTCAGCAGCTACTCGCAGGTGTCCACTGAGGACCCGAGGCCGAAGGCCATGTCTTCGTGGAGCAAGGCCGCCTTTGCCGTGAGACTGATGGGCTCAGATCAAGAGAGTGGACTCTGGGGAGTATTTTGGGGCTTCCCTGAACCGGTGCCTCAGGCCCTGGGAGGGCACAGCCAGAAATCTGGCCCTGAGGTAGCTGTGGGGCTGGCAGGGCACAGCTGGGGGCCCCCAGGGTCCTCTTGGTCCCTCTAGAGAATTCACATTTCACGCTAAGGGCAGCAGGAGGCTCAGAAATTTTCCATCAGGGGAGCAACGGGGTCAGCTTCCGTAGATTTTGTTTTTAAAAAGCGCTGTGACCAGTGTCTCTTGATGTCTGTCTGGCCGCCAGTGGCATCGTCGGCCTGAAACCGGACTATGATGCATGGGCCTTCGGGTCCCGGTCTTTGTCCACTTGAGGAGGGCCCCAAGCCGGCTCCCGTTGTGAGCCTCCCGTGCTGCTGGGGCTTGAGGGGGGTTCGTGGGCAAGTCGTGTTTTCCGTGGAACGAGGCTGAGGGGCTGGAGCCTGGAGGCTGAGGAACTGGGCACACTTGCCGAGGTTGGGGGTGGCCGAGGAGCGCCACTGCCCACGGCGGCTGGGCTCCCCAGGGCTGCCGCTCCCTGGCCCAGGCAGCTAGTTCCTGACTGTCAGGTGCCCTGCAGGCAGGTGCAGGCCAGCTAGGGCCACCTTACCGTCATCCAAGAGGTACCCACTCCTTGGCCCCCGTGGAGACAGGAGCCCTTCTGAAGGAGAAAGTTTGGCTTTTCCAAGAGTCTCCAAAGAGGCCAGTGTTCCAACTTCCAGGAGCCTCGTCTGAAGCAAATGTTCTTATTTTGTTTACTTTGAAGTTTAGGAAAAGTTCTAAAGCTCTACTGAGAGATGATCAGGGGACCCAGGGAAGATAAGTTTAAGTGTGGTCTGTTTGACTTTTCTTTAACTTTTTAAAGTTTAACTTTGTCGTGAAAGAGTATCCGATACCTTGGGAGAGCAGAGTTTCTTGCCCTCTGTCCCTGCCAGGCTGAAAGGAGAGGATTTGGGGCTCCCAGTGACAGCCCTCCACAAAGACCACCCATTTCACACAGTGGTTCTTTTTTTTTTTTTTTTTTTAAGATTTTATTTATTTATTTGACAGAGAGATAGCACAAATAGGCAGAGCGGCAGGCAGAGAAAGAGAGGGAAGCAGGCTCTCTGCTCAGCAGGGAGCCCGATGCGGGGTTCCATCCTAGGACCCTGGGATCATGACCTGAGCCGGAGGCAGAGGCTTACCCAACTGAGCCTCCAGGCGCCCCACACCCAGTGGTTCTGTAAACGTGGTGTTCTCCACCTTCCGATTGGATGTGTTGGCAGGTTTCCAGACTCATGAGATTATATCACTTTTGGGGAAACAACCAAGTATCCTGTGTGTTTCTTTTCATGAGGCCTGTGGGGCCTGGTTCCCTGGAGCCTTGGTTTCTATCCCCTAAGAATTCTGTGGAAGGTCCCAGGTCCCTGCAGTTGTCCAAAGGAAGAGGGCGCCCCACCAAGGCCCATAAAGTGTAAGGCGGTCCAAAACGGAGGCGCTGAGGGCAAGACGACTCCAGATGACCCTTCTTTGCGTCCCTGGCTCCTTCCTTTGGAGGTAACCTTGGTTTGCTTGTCTCATGGGGATGCCAGGTGGACCTGAACGAGGAGGAGACAATTCTCATCATCCGTCGTCTCCACAAAGTGCTGCGGCCCTTCCTGCTCCGGCGGCTCAAGAAGGAAGTCGAAGCCCAGTTGCCCGAGAAGGTAACGGACTGTTCGGAGTGGACAGAGCCGCCGTGTGGTGTCGTGCTCGGGGCTTTCCCGGGGTGGGCCCTGTCCGGTGGCACTGCAGCGGTCCAGGGTGTGTTCTCTTGTGGCCCTGGTCTTGCTTCACTTGGTCGTGTCCGTGTGACATGAGGATGGCCACTCTCGCTCTGGCTCTGTAACGTGGAGACCGGTGTGGCTGAGAGCGGGGAAGCCCCCTGAGGGTCCGATGCCTGGGGCGGGGGGGGTTCCATCACACTGCACCCGGCAATGCTTAGCGGCTGTGGGCTGCTCGTGGGCCCGCTCACACCACAGGATGGCTCTGGCTGTTCGCTCTGGGTCCCAGTGCCCTAGCTGTCCCACCAGGACACCCTCTCCTCTCCCCCAACTCATGCAGGGCATGCAGTACTTGCCCTTGGTTTCCAGCGGGCTGGAGAGGAGTTTTGGGAAGGTAGCCAGGTTGCCCCTTCAGGTCCAGGACATCCCATCCACGTTTCTCTGTCCCAGTGCACCTACCGTAACCCACCTCCCCTTGTTCCCCAGCGGTGGGGGCTCCTCACCGTCCTCCCTGGTGCCCTCATCGAAGTCCCATTCTGGGGTCCCGGGTGCCTCTGAGAGGCTCAGAGACTAGGCATGGGAACGGGCTGGGCATTCGGCTCAGGGAGTCTCTGCTCTGACTGGTGACGCGTGTCCCCTGCAGGTGGAGTACGTCATCAAGTGTGACATGTCTGCGCTCCAGCGCGTGCTCTACCGGCACATGCAGGCCAAGGGGGTGCTGCTCACCGACGGCTCCGAGAAGGACAAGAAGGTTAGCCGTGGGCCCCTCCCCTTCCCCGTCCAGATGTCCAAGGCCGCTGGGGCTGGGACTCGAGCACCCGGTCACCAGCAGGGCCTTCCGTCTCCTTGGAGTTGACTGTGGAGCTCAGGGCCTGATCTGGTGGTGATCACAAGGGCCTCAGCTGTAGTTCAGTCACAGCTGGGGGGAGCAGCCTCGTTCAGTAAGGCTGACGGGTCAGGGGCTGGTGGCCTCCTGCATATGCATCCGTCCGTAGGGCAGAGGCCAGCATGACCCCCAGCAGAGTTAGAATGTTCTCCGGAGCCTCACCTTCCCGGCTGGAACACAGCCTGCTCAACACCCGTGCCCCTAAGCCTCTTCGCCTTGTTACTAAGTGAGCTCGAGGTGATGTGCGGTGAGGACTGGGTGGGCTGCCATCTCCTGGGACCGCCCTGAGGTTGCAGACCCCTCCCGCTCCAGCTCACCTCATTAAGACAGAGATGTCCTCCCAGGTTCCTTGATTCTGCATCCCATGCTTCAGGCTCGGCCCGCCTCCCTGTGTCTTCCTCTCCCTGTGTTCTTTGGGCCCTTTCTCACCTGAGGGTGCAGCAGCATGTTTCCTGGGTTACTTCTCAGCCTGCAGCCGGCACCCACCCCCGCACCCTTCCTTCTCTCTGTATCCAGAAATCTTCTTAAGTCGTCGTGGCCCATCTGGCTGCGGCCCCCCAGGGACTCCCCACAATGCCCGCCACCGAGGCACATGCTGGTCCCTCAGCCTCGTCCGTTTCACCAGTCTTCCTTCCCTTCGGTCCTGCCAGACCCTCCCGCGTGCCAGACGGTCTCTGCTCCCCGCAGAGCCGGCCTGGAGCTCTCTGTGCCGCCACAGCAGCCAGCCCCTTGCTCCCAGTTACCTGCCCTGGAGCGGCTCCATTCTGCAGTCCTCCCCCGACCGCACCCCCAGCCCCAGCTCTGGGACGGGACCCAGTGCGGAGCCTCTCTTCTGCCTCCACAGGGCAAGGGCGGCACCAAGACCCTGATGAACACCATCATGCAGCTGCGGAAGATCTGCAACCACCCGTACATGTTCCAGCACATCGAGGTGAGGCCCGGCACCGGGCTGCAGGTGTCTGTCCCTGCGGAGCCCATCGGCAGAGCGAGGGGGTCTCTCCCTGAGGGCTTTTTAAAAAATACTTTTTTTTTTTTTTTTTTTTTTTTTTTTTAATAATCAGTGGTATCTTTTTTTTTTTTTTTAATTTTTTTTATTTTAATAAACATATAATGTATTTTTATCCCCAGGGGTACAGGTCTGTGAATCGTCTGGTTTACACATTTCACAGCACTCATCATAGCACATACCCTCCCCAAAAAAAATACTTTTTTAATACTTTAAATAGGTAATGCCTAGTTTTTATTTTACTGTTGATTTTCGGTTTATAAGTGTTCCTTGTAAAGAACCCGAACATAGTAGGGAAATACGTAGTAGAAATGAAAGCTCCAGAAAGTCTGCCCTCGGAGAGCCGCGGACAACACTCAGAGACCCTTCTTTGGGGCTTTTTGTCCCCACCCAATAAGGTCCCACTGTCTCTGCTGCGTGGTGCACTGGCTCTTCCCGCTCAGTGCCGTGGGGGGCTATTCCTGGTTTGAAGCATCGCGAGCAGTCTTCCGTTTCAGGAAGTCTCTGGGCCAGAACTTTTTTGGGCCACGATACCCTTTGAGAGTCTGGATTCTTGCTTCTAAACTGCACACATATGTCTGTACTTTCTGGCATGAAGTCTCAGGATCTCTGCAAATCCCCTGACATCCCTGGGATGCCTGCCATCCCGCCACAGCCAGGATGGTCTCAGGCCCACACTGGCCCCATGTGCTCATTTGGGTGGTTACCGGTGTTCTGTTGTGACTGACTTTCCTTGGTGGGTGAAGCCTCAGAGAAGGGAGGTGGGCGGGATGGAAAAGCAGTGTGCAGCGCCTGTGTGTGGCCTCTGAGCCATGTCGGAGCTGCTGTGGGTCACTGCGTACCAGTGTGGGGGCTCAGAGGTGTGGAGCTAGGTGGCCTCTTCCTGCGCTGACCGATCTCTCATTCTGTTGCAGGAGTCCTTCTCCGAGCACTTGGGGTTTACCGGTGGCATTGTGCAAGGGTGAGAAGCTTACCCGTGAAAGGGGTGGGCACGCTATCCACGTGAAGGTCTTTTTCACTTCTCTTCTTTTCTTTCTTTTTTTTTTTTTTAGATTTTATTTATTTGACAGAGATCACAAGTAGGCAGAGAGCAGGGGAAGCAGGCTCCCTGCTGAGCAAGGAGCACGATGCGGGGTTCGATCCCAGGACCCTGAGATCATGACCTGAGCCAAAGGCAGAGGCTTAACCCACTGAGCCACCCAGGCTCCCCTCTTTTTTACTTCTTGACTAGCTTTATTGCTCTCATGACATTTGTCCAATTTCGGAGGGGCTATATTCGTGGCAGAAAATTTAGGAAATAGAGATATACCCAAAGAAGGGACTAGAATAGAAATCCTCCATTTATCTTGAGAGCCAGAGCTGGCTTCCAGGCTCCACGGAGCCACATCCAGGCTCTATGATCCATGACAGCCTTTTTATTTTATTTTTTGTTCTCTTTAAAGATTTTATTTATTTATTTGACAGATAGAGATCACAAGTAGCCAGAGAGGCAGGCGGGGGGCGGCGGGCAGGAAGGAGGCTCCCTGTTGAATAGAGAGCCTGATGTGGGGCACCATCCCAGAACCCTGAGGTCATGACCTGAGCCAAAGGCAGAGGCTTAATCCACTGAGCCACCCAGTTGCCCTGTGACAGCGTTTTTGTTTTTTTAAAAGATTTTATTTATTTATTTGACAGAGATCACACAAGTATCACAAGTAGGCAGAGAGGCAGACAGAGAGGAGAAAGCAGGCTCCCTGCGGAGCAGAGAACCCGATGTGGGGCTTGATCCCAGGACCCTGGGATCATGACCTGAGCCGAAGGCAGAGGCTTTAACCCACTGAGCCACCCAGGTGCCCCTCGTGACAGCCTTTTTAACCACTCTGGGCTTCAACTCCGTCTGCTAAGAGAGATGCTATTCAATCCACCTTGTCATTGGGGTTTTTTCCCCAGCATTTTTTTTTTTAAAGATTTTATTTGAGAGAGAGTGTGTGAGCGTGCACGAGCAGGGGGAGGGGCAGAGGGAGAAGGGTTCTGGGATCATGACTTAACCAAAGGCAGGCACTTAACTAACTGAACCACCCAGCATTGATGATGCGACCCAGGCTTCACTCGGCCCTGGTGCTGGACTATGCCCTGTCAAAGTTTCATCACTGTAGTCTTGCTCTAGAGCTGAGACCAGCAGCAGTTCTCTGAGCTAGTAAACTGTTTTGAAAAACAGAGGCACCAAATAAAAGATCAAAAAAGTTCTTTTGCTCTGTATTTTTCATACCAAGTTGCGTGATGGGGGCTCCTGGACCTGAGTTCGAGTCCTGACCCTGGCGCATCAGCAGCCATGTCACACAGTACCCCCCAGCCTGTCTGCTAGGCTTTCAGCTCGGGGTTGTTAACCGGAGAGAATGAGAGAAGCTGCAGTGGCCCTTAACCCTGCATGGGGTGTGGTGTGGGCCCTCCAGCGTGAGCCTCTGCTCCTAGAGGTCCTCCCGTGGCCTAGGGAGGAGGCCCCACTTCCTGTTGTCCCAGCGTGCTTCCCGATAGCATCTCTTCTCATTCTTAGAAGTATCTGAGTTTGATGACAATCATGTGCTCACCCTTGACCGAGAATGGCCTTGAGCGTATTTGAGTTGGGTTGAAATGGCTTTGCTGGAATTTCACGGAGGTCGGAGGGTCAGCCTGGGAAGACTGCGCCGTTGACCTCCATGATGAGATCCTAGAGCGGGGAGGTGCGCTTCCGCCTCTGCCTGTCTGCCAAGGGCCGACACTAACGTGTTCTTCCTCTGCCCCCTGCTCACCAGGCTGGACCTGTACCGAGCCTCGGGGAAGTTTGAGCTGCTCGATAGGATCCTTCCCAAACTCCGTGCCACTAGCCACAAAGTGCTGCTGTTCTGTCAGATGACCTCCCTCATGACGATCATGGAAGATTATTTTGCGTATCGCGGCTTTAAATACCTCAGGCTCGATGGTGAGTATGAGCAGGAGAGATGTTTGTGGAGGGACCTGTTTATGCACAGCTGCCAAAGCTACTGGCCGGTGTCACCTCCTTTGCGAGGCCATGCAAGGCCCGGAGACTGGGTCAAGCATCCGGAGTGAGCCTAGCACGTTCAGTGACACAGGCTTGCAGGACTGGGAGGGAGGGCTCTGCAAGCGTCATGGCTGGATCCGAGCCTGTGGCCTAGGAGAACGGCCAGCCCAGATCCGACACCCCGGTCTCCTAAACATAAGGCTGACGGCGTTTGTACTACAGCTCTGGGTCCAGTGGTTGTGGTGAACAGTCCTCTTTTGGTAGGAAGTGGCAGAAGTCCACATCCTGTGGACATCAGGGACAAGTATAGTGAGCCCCCGGGGTTATTCTTGCTTCAGGTACAGCTGGACCCAGGTGTCTCGAGGACAGTGCTGTGGCTTTTCTTGGCTCCGCTGTCCTCCATCTTGGCTTAATTGTCAGGCAAGCTGTCCAGGCTCCCCTCATGCTTTTTCCTTGTTCCCAACTTCTCAGTTCCCAACTACAGCCCACCTTCTCCCCCAGAAGTCCAGGGGCTGGCTCTCTCTAGGTTAATGGGAGCCACATGCTCTTCTTTCCACTGCCAGGTGGTTGTAGAGCTGTCACTGGCCAGGCCTGGAGCTGGAATCGAGTTTGTCCATGGCCAAATCGTGTGCACTGAGGGTAGTGGGTCGGGGGAGACGGCAGCTGGTGACGCAGGATGATGGCAGGTTCTCCTGGGAACAGTGCTTAGCTGCGACTCCCATACTCTCCTGGAAAGTTGTGTTTCTCTGGCTTTATCCCAGCATGCGGGAGCCCCAGGGAGAAGGTTGCTGAGTGAGATGGTGACAGCATGTGGGACGCAGGCTCTGATACATGTCGACTGGCCAGGAGGCCCTGGAGGAAGTCCATGCTCTGTCCAACTGCAAGAGTGCCCGGATTCCCCAGGAGCGAGCTTGGGAGCTTCTGGCTCAAACACAGTTCTTTTGGTGGCTCCTTTCTTACAGCTCCTCCGAGCTTTTTTTTTTTTTTAAAGATTTTATTTATTTATTTGATAGAGATCATAAGTAGGCAGAGAGGCAGGCAGAGGGGGTGGGGGAAGCAGGCTCCCTACTGAGCAGAGAGCCTGATGCAGGGCTTGATCCCAGGACCCTGGGATCATGACCGGAGCCGAAGACAGAGGCTTTAACCCACTGAGCCACCCAGGCGCCCCATCTCCGAGCTTTTATTGAAGCTCATCACCAAGTGCATTTCCCTGGCAGGCTGCCCCAAACCTCTGCACCCTCATTTGTCTTGCTGTGCATCTGGCGGAACTGTGGTTTCACAGACTACAGACCTGTGGTTGCTGGGCTGATCACCTGTCGGTCTCTGGCCTCCCTGCCCTCACCCGCAGCCGGCCCTTTGTGTCCGTCTTGCCATCCGTCCTCCTGGTCTTGGAGTTCCATCTGGGGCAACCTTTACAAGCACAGGTGACAGTGTGTGTCTTACTATGTCCCTGCCTCCTTCTGGGACCTCCTTCCCAAGGCTTGGAGACTGGTGGCCAGACCTCTCCAGCCACCTCGCCCATTCTTCAGGGGCCGGGCCCTGTGCACACTTGGTCTTGTCTGTCACCATGCCAGCCCTCAGGAGAGGCTGTAGGTGGAGAGCGTGTTCCCCCCCAGCAGGGGTTCATTTGCCTCTTCTCTTTCCTTGTCCTCCGTGGTGAGAAGACTTTTGTCCACTCAGCCACAGCTACACAGTACACATGTGGGCACAGACCAGCTCTAGCAGCATGTTGTGAGATGGAACCTTCCAGTGTCAGAGCGGTGGGAGTGAGGGTGTGGGCTGGGCCTGGGGGCAGCGGGCCCTTCGCCATGGGCCTGCCCCTTCTCTGCCCCAGCCAGGCCCCTGTGGCTGTCAGGCCTCTGTGCTGTGCAGCGTGATGGTTGAGCAGGTGGCTGGAAGCATTTAATCTTCATTTCATCACCAAAAATGACTCCTGATTTTGCCAAAGACACCTTTGCTCTGAGCTGGCAGCCACCCAAGGGGCTTGTGTGCCCCTCTGGTGCTCACGGGGCTGTGGATCGTGTCCTGACTGGTCACGTGAGAGTCCCCGTGGCTCCATGAAAGGGGAAGCCGCTGCTGCTCGCGGGGCAGAGTCCGTGTAGTGAGGCACCTGTGTGCTCGCCTGCAGAAGCCTCTGGGGATAGAGAAACCCCCTGCAGTGGGATGGAGGCAGGCACCAGCCCCCTGGCCAGTGCCTCATTCCAGGCCCTGTGCCCCGGCACCCGTCCTGTGTCGTGCCCACATCGGGTCCATTTGACTCCAAGGTGACGCAGTGGCCTGTAGGAGCTCCCTTCCACCTCCTGGGGTGGGAGGAGTGGCATCCACTTGTTTGCACCGTAAACCTCAACGGCTCAGGCACACACGTGGAGTTGGCCCAGGAGGCCTCTGTGGGATGTGTGCATGCGCTGTCCCCGTTCTGTGGAGCCGCTGTTCCTCTGTGCCTCCTCGCCATCGCCCCCCATCCCACCCTGCATGGTCCTCCCACTCACAGCCTTGTCCCCGCGCCTCTTAGGAACGACGAAAGCGGAGGACCGGGGCATGCTGCTGAAAACCTTCAATGAGCCGGGCTCCGAGTACTTCATCTTCCTGCTCAGCACCCGCGCCGGGGGGCTCGGGCTCAACCTCCAGTCGGCCGACACTGTGATCATCTTCGATAGCGACTGGAACCCCCACCAGGTGAGGCTGGGCTGGCCCCCAGGTGGGGCAGGGACTAGAGGCTCCCTGGAGACCCTCTCTCATCCCGGTTTCCCGGCGGCACCCACAGCGCCTGAGGCCTTTGTAGAAAAGCCCTGAGAGTATTCATTTTTCCTTATTTTTAAAAACACTGCTTTTTGCTTTGATTATGAAAAATACATACTCCATTCCTGTTTTTAAAAAAAAGTCCTCATTTTATGTAAATATGTAAAGTGGAAAATGCCCTTAGCTTATCAGCCATCAGTGATTTTCAGTTTTTTTGAGATCCAAGTCTTCCAGGTTGCATCCTGTGTGAGCTCTCACACACTGTGCTTTTAGAAACAACCGGGGCGCATGTGTACACTGCTGCACTGATTTTGTATCCGTGTGCCCTCTCCGGGGCTCTATGCCAGTAGCTTCAGAGAAATGGTATTTGGTAGGTACAGCAATTTTTTTTTTAAGATTTTATTTATTTATTTGACAGAGAGAGATCACAAGTAGGCAAAGAGGCAGGCAGAGAGAGAGGGGGGAAGCAGGCTCCCCGCTGAGCAGAGAGCCCGATGCAGGGCTCAATCCCAGGACCCCAGGATCATGACCTGAGCCGAAGGCAGAGGCTTTAACCCACTGAACCACCCAAGTGCCCCAGTACAGCAATTTTTTAAGGGAGTTTTTAACTTTTCCTGATGTCTCATTGTAAAAGTAATAGTCTTTTTTAATGCAAATATCAGTAACTCAAAATAACATAAACTGAAGAGTCCATTTTCCCCCTCCCACCAATCCCGCTCTTTCTGACCACGTGCCATCTTGTACCTGTATGCACACACGTGTATTCTGGTTTTGACAAACACGGCGGGTTCTAGCACGTGTTCTTCCCTCCAGCAGCTGCTGTGTTTCTCCTCTCGGGGCAAGCGCACTGCAACTCTACACGGCCATGTCCTCAGCTGCCAGGTGTCCGGGCATATGGTGGCCTTGAGACTTGACTCTGACCGCACTTGGCAGGCGTCTGGGTTTTGTTGCTCAGCATGACCACTTAGGGAGCCCCTTGTCCCCCTTTTGGAGTGTTGGGACAGGACTCACTGACCAGTCAGTCCCAAGAGGTGGGGGTTGCTTGGCCCATGGGCATGTCCTCTGCACATTCAGGTCACCTCTGCCTAAGTGGCTTCCAGAAGGCTGCCCCAGGTTTCTCTCCCACTGCAGGGTATAAGCCCGTCTTTCCCTGTAGCCTGGAGGCACTAGTACATGGTGTGAAGTGTAGCCCATCTGTTGGGTGGAGGCTCAGGCTGGTTACTAGTGTCCCTTTCTGTCATCAGCCTGGGGCGTAGTTCTCACCAAAACCTCTGTGACCAGCCAGTTTCCTGAGATGTGATCATGGTGTGCTGTCCCCAGTGGCAGGCAGACAGTGGGCAGGCGTTCCCTGGGGCCTGATAGCCCGTGCTTGGAAGCACCGCCAGGAAGTGTGCCGGCCGAACTCGGAGCTCAGCTGTAGACACAAGGCACTCCTGGGCCCCACCGGGTGTGAATCTTGACTGTAGGCCCCCACTGCTCCTGGCCCAGATGCGGGGTTTCGTGCGAGCCCTCCTGATTCGGAGCTGGGGTGATGATGCAGACAGTGTCGGCAGCCATAGCTACCATGTGATCGGAGCTTGTTCTGCGGCACACTCTGGGCTGAGTATCCAATGCCATTTAGTTCTTCATCCCTCACAGTCACCAGAAGGGTCTGTGTCAAACAGAGTGAGTCCTGAGTCTCATAGAGGTTGGACCTCGACTGCACAGCAGAGAAGGAGCAGGGCCTACAACCAAACCAGGCATTGCCAAGATGCTGCCTGGCTTCTTAACCATCCCATGAATGATGCTCTTAACCACGATATGGCCTCCCCAAGCGTGGGGCCTCCTGGAGTAGGTGAGGGGTCCCGTGCAGCTGTGACCCAAGCTCCTTGGGAACAAAACGGCCCAGGACTTGCCCTCCAAATTGCACCGTGCCCTGGAGTACCTAGAGAATCCCGGTAAGACGGGAAGGGACGGTCCTCGGGGATCGTCATTCTGGCACAGGCTGCAGGTTGCGTTCCTGGGCTCCCCGCTCCAGAAGCTGCTGGTCGGGGGAAGGCAGAAGGGCCCGGCAGGAGAAAGCAGGCACACAAAAACAGGAAGGCCTTTCCAGACAGCACCGAGAGGTTGGCTGCCTCTTTGACTTCCGCAGAGCTGGATCGGGACTGACCTGCATCTCTCCCTCTAGGACCTGCAAGCCCAGGACCGCGCCCACCGCATCGGGCAGCAGAATGAGGTGCGGGTGCTCCGTCTGTGCACGGTCAACAGCGTAGAGGAGAAGATTCTGGCCGCGGCCAAGTACAAGCTCAATGTTGACCAGAAGGTGATCCAGGCTGGGATGTTCGACCAGAAATCCTCCAGCCACGAGAGGCGCGCCTTCCTGCAGGCCATTCTCGAGCACGAGGAGCAGGACGAGGTGAGGGCAGCGCCGGCCCCGACCCCCTCCCCGGCGTGAGTGGTGGACGCATGAGCGGCTTTTCATTTTTGTTTTTTTACCTTTTTTGCACTCTTATTTTTTTTGCATCCCTTTGGAGTAAAGGGAGTGTGGGCTGAAAGGAAAGAGGATGAGTACTTGCTTTTTCTTTGAAGTGGTTTTTTTTTTCTAAACTGCTGGTGAAAGACGCCGGATTGACAGCCCTGGAGACTGAAGTCCTCTATTTATCCACAGAGCAGACACTGCAGCACGGGCAGCGGCAGTGCCAGCTTCGCCCACACTGCCCCTCCGCCAGCGGGCGTCAACCCCGACTTGGAGGAGCCACCTCTAAAGGTGAGAGGGGTAGTTCAGTCTCCACGCCCATTCAATCCTCGGCTTCTCGGCTGAGACGGCCAGCAAGGGCCCTGATCCCACGGAGCGTGCGTGTGCGTGTGCGTGTGTGCCTCTCGCTGCCGTGTGGGTCCCCATCCACCGCAGCCGGACTGGGACCGCCAGCTCATCTCCCACGGACCGCCGCCGCTCGCCTCCGAGCCCGGCCGCCGCCCACCCCGGCCTCTCCGCACTCGGACTAACTGTGTGAACCCTTCTAGGAAGAAGACGAAGTGCCCGACGATGAGACGGTGAACCAGATGATTGCCCGGCACGAGGAGGAGTTTGACCTGTTCATGGTACGTACCGCGGGCAGAGAGGGGCACCCCGCACACCTCTGGAGGCGCTTTGCGGGCATTGCACGCCCCGTCCTACCAACACTAAGTAGAATAAGACAGCTCAGTACAGACAGAGCAAGACTTCTTGGAGATGGCGGTGTCTCTGGTGGGTCATGGAGCTGGGGCCTCTCTCGGGGGGCCCCACGCTGCCTCCTAACTGACATGTCCTCCTTCCGTGGTCCCTGAAGAGGATTGCCACAATGGTGGGACACGCACATGCATATACGCACGCACACACGCATGCACACCCATCCTGTGTGTGACCCTCAGGCTTGGCACATGGAGGACTTGCCTGTCCTCCTGATTGTTTTGTCCTTGTGATTCCCTTTCAGAGGGAGGTCGTACTGTCCCCGGCCTGTGGTCAGTCAGAGGTGCTCCTTAGCTCTGGGTAAAAGGCGCAAGTCCGCATGGAGTCAGAGTGTGGGCCCTTGGCCCCTCTTCTGCGATCCTCCCATCTTTTCTGGAATTCTCTGTCCCCGAGGCCGAGCCCCTAACGAGGGTCTGCTCTCAGAGCCCCAAACCTCAGAGGTGCCATTGAGCAGGCTCAAAGCCTCCCCTTGCCACATGCCCCTGTGTGCCCCCAGCTCTCCCCGTGCTCACATTCTCTCCCTCTGCCCCTGCCCCGCGCCCCCCAGCGCATGGACCTGGACCGCAGGCGCGAGGAGGCCCGAAACCCCAAGCGGAAGCCACGCCTGATGGAGGAGGACGAGCTCCCCTCGTGGATCATCAAGGATGACGCTGAGGTGGAGCGGCTGACCTGCGAGGAGGAGGAGGAGAAGATGTTCGGCCGCGGCTCCCGCCACCGCAAGGAGGTGGACTACAGCGACTCGCTGACCGAGAAGCAGTGGCTCAAGGTACATGCTGGAGAGGGCCGGCCGGGGCGGGGCGGGAGAGCAGAGATTCGACAGCCGCGCTGGGGCTCATCCAGAACCCAAGCGGGCTCCCTTTGGCCGTACTTGGTTTTCGTTAACCACGGCGACACCTCTGACGGGGGACCCGCTCACTCAGGTCCTCCTGACCAGCACGGGAGGTTTACGAGAGCTTCGTGGGAAGTCTGGCCGCTCTCAGCTTGCTGTGCTCTTCCCAGTGCCTGGCGGTGGAAAACACAGTGATGGGTCAGAGGGTGACCTGCCCCCCCACATGGGTGGGAGTGCCAGCGGTGGTCCGACAGCCTCACGTGGGGCACGTTGACCCCAGAGCCGGGTCCCTGGCAGCAACAGGTATAGGTGGCTGAGTCAGGGCCGCGGGCGCCTGGTGAGCCCACTGGGATTGTGGTGACGTGTCAGGCCCTTCCCCATGCAACCCTCCCCAGACACCAGGTGGTGGCATTCAGCTGGGCCCGGCTGATGGGTGCACCCCGGAACAAACCATGGGGCCTTCCTAGTCCTCTGGTCACACTCCCTGGGGTTCCTCTTGACTGACTGCGGCCCCACTGTCTCCTCAGTCCATGAGGTCCGGCAGCCCTGGCCCTGCCCTGGCAGCTCAGAACCACCCAGACTAGTGAGCCCGCCGGCTCGGGGGCTCTCGAGGGGGCCACTGACATGTGCCGGGGAGCCCGTGACCCTCAGGTGGGGCCTCTGGCTTGTCCAGCTCCTCAGCTGTCGGCCCCGAGCTCCAGGGACAAGAGAAGAACCCCTGGCAATGGAACGTAGGCCCGAATGCAGACGTGTAGAGCTCCCATGGCTCTGCACTTTTGAGACACAATACTTTTTTTTTTTTTTGTATCTCTGTAATTTGTAAACAATTTTTTTATTAACGTATAATGTATTGTTAGCCCCAGGGGTCCAGGTCTGTGAATCGCCAGATTTACACACTTCACAACACTCACCATAGCACGTACCTTCCCCAGGAGACACAATTCCTTTTAAAAACAGTTGTCCATATGCTAATACTGTTATGAGCACATTTTACTTTTTTTTTTTTAAGGTAATATATATACCACTGAATTCACTCAATTAAGTCGTACAATTCTGTAGATTTTAGAGTATCCAGTGTTGTGCCGCGATCACCACAAAATAGCTTTGGAATATTCTCTTCACCTCAGAAAAAAGCTCTGTCCTCTTCAGCTCTCTTCCCATGCCTTTATCCCCCCTCACTTTTGTTCTGGAGATTTCATACGAATGGAGGGATGTGTCCTCCCTTCGGCGACTGGCTTCTGGCCGTGGGCCACGTGTTTTCAAGGATAGTGTATTTTCAAGGTTTATCCATGCGGCAGCAAGTGTCCCTCCTCGTCAAGGCCAAGTAGTGGCCTGGTGCGCAGCTAGACTGCACGGTGGTAACGTCTTTGCTCGCTGGCAGACGGTTGGCCTGTTTTCCACCTCTGGCCTGCTGTGGACATCGGAGGACAAGATTTTGGCAGGATAGATGTTGTGATTTCTATCACATGAACACCCAGAAATAGAATTTCTGAATCAAATGGTAATTTGCTTATTTAATCTTCTGAGGAACTTCCAGACTGTTCTCCACAGCAGCCACACCATTTTACGTTCCTGCCAGCAGTGTGGGACAGTTCCAGTTTCTCCATCATCCCAGCTGTGTTTGTCCCCTGTCCTTTTGACCCTAGCCTTTCCAGTGAATACGCCATGGTAACCTCCTTGTGGTTTTTAATGGCGTTTTCTTGGTGGCTAACGGTGCCGGGCATCTCCGGAGGTGCTTGTCGGCCATTTGCGTATCTTCTTCAAAACTCCCGTTATCGGATGTGTGATTTACAAGCGTTTTCTCCTATGCTGGGGGGTATTGGTTCACTTTTTTTAACGGTGTCCTTTGAAGCACAAGTGTGTTTTAATTTTGACGAAGGCCATATGTACCCACACTCTTGAGAATGGTGCTGCCTCTTGCCCTGCTGGGCTGACCCGTGTGCTTGGGCCTCAGGACTGGAGACCCTAGGATTGCATTCCTAGGGGAGCTGCAACAAGGACCCCGAATTGGGTGACTTAAAACCATAGCAGTTTATTCTCTGAAAGTTCTGGAGGCCTGGAATCTGGTGTCAGAGTGTCAGCAAGGTCCTTTCTCCTCCAAAGGTTCCAAGAAGGACCTTTCCTCGCCTCTTCCAGCTTGTGGGGGCCTCGGCATTCCTCGGCCTGAGGCCACATCACCCCCATCTGCTCCCGTCTTACATGGCCTGTCTGCCCTGTGTCTTTGTATCCTTTCCTGTCTCTCATGGGGACATTCCCATCGGAGTTGGGGCTCACCCTGACTCAGGATGACTTCATTTTTGCTCTTCAAGTAATTAAATCAGTAAAGATCCTATTTTGAAAAAAGATCACATTTGGAAGTTCCAGGTGGACATGAACTTCAGGGGGCACTGTTCAGCTCCCTGTACCCACCTGGGCTCGCAGTGCACACCCTCCCCCATGCTGGCCTTACGGTCCCTCCTGCCTGCCACACACCCTTCGTGTTGTTCCTTTGGCCTGGATGCCTTACCCACCCCTACTCTTCAGCTCTCAGCTTAAGCGGCACCTCCCCCGAGATGCTCCCCTGACCCCCGGCCAGCGCACGTCTGCTCCACCATCAGAGCACCACTCACCCTCCTTCCTGGCAGTCAACACGCTTGTCACCATGTTCGCAAGACATTTGCTTACTCTCTTCCCTCCGTGAGGGATATGAGCTGAGGCTGTCCTCGACACCTGGCCCTGTGTCCTGCTCACAGTCACAGCTGATAAATGTGAGACGGACAACCAGACGTCCCTTGGAGTCCTGCCCCCACTCCCTGTCCTGATTGCAGGCTCCCCTGGCTTCTCTTCTCTTTATCTTCGGGGATAAAGATGTGCAAATGAGTCCTTATCATTGAGAATGAATCAGTTAGTGTTGTTCAAAAATTAATCTTGTTCACAGAAACTTGCTCGGCAGTTTCGCTGTCAGAAGTCTGTGTATAGGGGCGCCTGGGTGGCTCAGTCGTTTCTTTCGGCTCAGGTCCTGATCCCAGGGTCCTGGGATCGAGCCCTACATCGGGCTCCTTGCTCCACGGGAGGCCTGCTTCTTCCTCTGCCGCTCCCTTTGCTTCTGTTGCTTCTCTCACTGTGTCTCTCTCTGTCAAATAAATACAATCTTAAAAAAAAAAAAAAAAGAAAAGTCTGTGTACAAATAACACAGCTATCGGTCGTGGCCTTCCTCACACTGGGGCTCCTCCCCAACATGGAGACAGCTGAAATGCCCAAGGACAGGGCAAGTCTAAATGAGGCTGTGTATTGTAAAACAATGAAATACTAAACAGACATCAAAAATTACATTGCAGAAAAACGACAGGAAGTACATCCAGGACGTAGTAAGCAAAATCCCGAGTCCCGGTATGGTGTGTGGATAAAGGCCAGCGCTGTCCTCGGTGCTGTGCACGTCTGTGGGAAGGGCTGGGTGAGCCCTGGCTTTGGACGGTGGTGATGGCGTGCACAGCATTGAGTGTACCTTAGGCCACCCGAGCGCACTATTGAAGGTGGTTGAGGGGTCAGTTTTGTGTCATGTACATTTTGTCACAATTTTTAAGAAAAATGGTGAGGATCTAGAGCAGAAGGACTCGTAGTGTTACCTCCTGGTGGAGGGATCCCAGGGTCCAAGTCTTCGGGGACCTTTGGTGGGTCTGTGCCTCTTTAATTGGTAACGAAATGCAACTGTGGGTTTGTTCAGGCCGGGCGTGGGTGGGGAGCACCTGGGGAGGCAGAGCTGGCCCGCTGGGGACTGTGGGTTTGCGCCATGACCTTTGCTTGTCGACCTCGGTGCTGGCTGTCCTATTTTACCACTATTGACCCTGAAGGCCATCGAGGAGGGCACGCTGGAGGAGATCGAAGAGGAGGTCCGGCAGAAGAAATCGTCTCGGAAGCGCAAGCGGGACAGTGACGCCGGCTCCTCCACCCCGACCACCAGCACCCGCAGCCGCGACAAGGACGACGAGAGCAAGAAGCAGAAGAAGCGCGGCCGGCCACCCGCTGAGAAGCTGTCCCCAAACCCCCCCAACCTCACCAAGAAGATGAAGAAGATCGTGGACGCTGTGATCAAGTACAAGGACAGGTAAGCCAAGGACCGCAGCAGGTGGGCGCTGGGGGTCCTCAGAGGTGCCCCACCCGACCTTCTGTGTGCCTGTGAGCCGGTTGTCGGGACAGTCAGTGAACAAACATTAGTGGCCTGTCTTTGTCTCAGTACGCCTGCCCTCGTTGAATGCACGTTCTGCGGGAGGCAAGCACGCTCTCATCTGCGGTGAGAGGGAAGAGAAAACTTCATGGGGAAGTGGAGGCAGGGGCCGTTTTCAGGGATTGTGATGTTTGAGGGGGACCCCTGGGGAATGGAGGTCTGGAGCCGAGTGGTCCAGCAGAGGCAGGAGCTTGCGGAGAGGCCTCAGGGGGCCAGTGATGGGCGAGGCGGAAAGGGAGGGACCCGTGCTGTGATGGGTGCTGATCGCACAGCCAGTGGGCTGTGGTGCGAGGGCCGGTGTATCTGGAGCCAAGACCAAGCAGCTTCCCTTCTCTAGAGTTTCCACCCTCTCCCCACACATGGGTGACATGCCAGCCCAGTTCTCACCCTGGGCCATTGCAGGTGGGCCACATGTGGCAAAGACTGACCAGGCTCCGCTCTGGGATTTGGGGTCCCTGCTCTCGCAGACACACAGAGTAGGAGACTGCAACAGATCTGTGTGTGGTTCACAGGTACCATTTAAGTAAGAAAACAACGGTTCTCTGAGGCCCTCCACGGGAGCATGTGCACGCGGTCCACCAGCTCGGACCTGAGGCCTGGATCTTGCTCAGGGCTCAGCTCGTACTACTCCCCAGTGTCTTAGTCCATTTTCTGGTGCATACTGGCCAATGTAGCTGTCATGATAACAAGACGGTTGTCCAGTTTGATTTTATAGTAACATGTGGCGGTCATTAAGCAAAGTAAGGGCAAATTGTCATCTGTAGGAGGGAGAAGTGTTGAGGTGTATGTAAGCTCTCAGTGCATCATTTGGAGAGGCTCACAGGTGTGAAATTTGGGGGGGATGGTGATTGTACCCAAATAAAGGGTACAGATTGCACTTAAAAAAAGAATCTTATTATTAGAAAAGAAACAGATGACTAAGTGAGAAAGGCTTGTTTCAGCTCAACCATCCACCCTAAAAATGTAGCATCAGCATTAGAGAAGAAAGTATTCAGCTGATACGCAAACTTCACCTTTAAGACAATTTCCACAATTATTTGAAATATGGAATGTGCAAAAATCCAATGAAAACAAAACATCCCAATGATCTTTTTGCAAGGGAGTCTCAAAATTATCAAAATGAAGAAGACCCTTAAAGGTTAGAGGGCAAGGATGGACTCGCCGAAAGTCGTGCTGGTCTTTGGGTTATCGAGATGGAGGTGAACCTTGACCTTACCCAACACCTTACACATGTGTTAAGTTGAAATGGAGACATCAGTGTGAAAGGTTGAACAAATTGTGGAGGAAAGCATCGATGAAAATCTTCACGGCCTCGATGTAGATAGGCGTTGGCTTCTGAACAGGACACAAGCACCACTAACCAGAAAAGACCTATAAAGTAGACGTCACTAAGATTAAGAACATCTGTTCATCCAAGGACACCTTCGTGAAGCCAGTGAATATTTACACCGACTGAAATTTTAAAACGGGCAAAAGCCACAAACAGGAAGGAAATCTGGAAGGAGATATCCCAGTGACCGATCAGCATGTGAAAAAGTACTTGGGATCGTTGGCATCGATGTTGCTGGTAACATCGAGGTAAGGCACCATAAAACCAGAGATGCCTCCATACACCCACCAGAATGGCTAAAACTCCTTGAAGTGTTGGCAAGCACATGGACTTCACCTCCTGCTTACGGGAGCAGTCCGCTCTTTGGGACTAAACCTTCTGACCCACAGACTCCAATCCTGTTGTAAACCAGAGATTGCTGAATGCCTGTGTCCACCCAAAGACAGGTTCAAGCACGTGCATAGCAGCCTTGATCGTAACTGCCCCAAACGAAACTGCCCAGTGTCCAGCCATGGGAAAACATATCAGTGGAGGCCTAACCCAAGAGCAGGATTCTACCAACCATAGGAACAGACATCCCTCCACTCTCTGGGAGAATCTTACAGTCATTTTTTTGAGTCAAAGAAGCCAAACAATAACAGGTACCTACAGGATGCTTACAGTTAAAGGAAGTTGAAAAGCTGATCATGGTGATGGGTGTGGAACAGTGGTTACCTCAAGACATGAAAGCATTCAGGGTGCCTGGGTGGCTCAGTCGGTTTAGAATCTGCCTTCGGCTCAGGTCATGGTCTCAGGGTCCTGGGGTCCAGCTCCATATCGGGCTCCCTGCTTGGTGATGAGTCTGCTTCTCCCTCTCCCTTTGCTCTTCCCCCTTCTCCTACTCTCTCTCCCTTTCAAATAAATAAAATATTTTTTAAAAATGTTTAAAAGAGATGAAAACGTTCATCAGGATAAACATTTGATACGCATGCTTTCCTGCAGTGATACACCTCGGTTTAAAAGAAGACAAAACACAAGACGCTTGGAAACAGCCTCCTGAACTTGTTTTAAGACCTTGGCTATTTTCAAACTTTAAAAAAAAAAAAAAAGTATCCTTTTTTTTTTTAGTCATCTCATGACTTACTGCGGACGCCCCCTGAGCATCAGCCTTAGCCCTAGGATCACGTGAGAAGAGACGAACTGACTCCTCTAGCTGCTGCCTACAGTTGTTCTTCCAGCACGTGCAAGATGGGGTGAGAAGTCAGGCGTGAAACTCACATTGTCCCCTTGTGGAGGCTGTTCTGCAGGAGGCTGAGATCCAGTTTGATGAAAGCTCCAGCCCTGGGGTCACAGAGCTTCACTCCCGGCTGGCGTGAGACCCGCGTGGCGGGACACCTTAGTGGAGGGTTTGACACATGGTTGGCAGCTAGCCCCCGTCCTCCTGGAATGGGTGACATCACAGGACTGGGAGTTCTCCGTTACAGTGGAAAGAAATGTAGAGAAGTTACAAGTGGAACTTGTATATATGGTCATTAAAGGAAGCCTCCCGCATGCTGACGTCGAGAAGTGATTGGAGCGGGTCCGTCCGCCTGCTGCTTTGTTGGTGGTCCCCTAGGAAAAGATCAAGCAGGGCACATAGAGACTTGGGAAAATTATCCTGTTTTCCTGCTTGAAAAGTTTTCTCATAGCAAATACTTTCAAAGATGACGTTTGGGTAAAAGGCTGATCTATTTAATGGATATTTTTGACATCCCTTAACATCCTGAATTTGAAACCACAGAGAGAAACAGTAGTACCGTTCGTCCTGTTGTGAGATTGGGTGAGCAGTGGGACCACCGTCACTCTTGACACCAGTTGCAGAGTTCCGGGAGCCCAGACCACACTCAGGCTTGCTAATTCTCTAGAAGGACTGTCTGGACTTTCTGAAAGCTGTTCAACTCACAGTTATGGTTTGTTACAGTGCAAGGACACAGATGGACATCAGGGCAGCGTCCTGGAGAGGTGTGTGTGTGGAGCTTCCAGGCGTCCTCTCCCCAGGGAATCGCTGACAACGCTGACTTCCCTGACACATTAGGAGACAAGACTCACAGAGCACTGCCAACCAAGCAAGCCTCAGTGTCTAGAGTTTTCACTGGAACTTGGTCACAGAGACACGACTAACTGCCCATGTGGCTCACCTCAGTCTGTAGCTCCTCTGTGGGTTGAACTGTGCCACGTGACCCATCACCCCTGCCTTAAGTCGCAGTCAGAGACACTCTGAGCCAAAGGCCCCCAGGTAAACAAAGGCAGCCCAGAAGGCAGGACATTTCAAGGGCTGAGAGATTACCACCCAGGAGCCTGGCACAAAGGCCAGACCTCTCTTTGGACCAGGTTAAACTCTCACGGCACACCCGTCAGGCACCTGGAAGGTTCTGAGGGACCAGACACCGCACCACACCAAAGAGAACCAAAGTGAAATAAGTTTGGAAGTATCCTACCACACACTTCCTTGTCTCAGACTTCCTATATAGCTCATTTCTAGAAGAGGAAGTGAAGCATCTATATTTGTTTTTTAAATTTTTTTACTTGCCAGAACATTCTAATTAGTTAAAATCTATACTTGCGTTAAACACGGAGCCTGAGGAGAGAAGGAACTATTGCAGCTTAGTGGCTCCTCGATGCCAGTAAATGATTACAGGACATTGTCGGCATTTGGATTCGATACTCCCGAGTCTGCCTTGCTGAGCAAAAGGGCCAGGTGCCTCGGATTCCACTCCCAGTGCTCATGGGAGCCGGGGTTGGGGTCTCCGTGCAGGGACTCGAGGGAGTGCTTCTGCTGGGTCCCTGCTGCCGTGTGTGAGCAGGGCCACCCCGTTGTCAGTGGGCATTACTCGAGATGTTGCTTTTGATGACAAATTTCAAGATCTCCACCAGTCGTATTTCAATACCAGTGAGATCACATTTGATACTACTTTTGTACTTACGTCCGTGTCCACATACAGGTGATGTCTTCCTCTAGAAGCTTTTGTTTCATATCTGCTCAGGTTCAGGATCGCCCTGCCCCTCCCTCCCCAGGCCCCTGTGTCAAGTGTGGCCTGAAGGTATGCTGCACCAGCAGAGCCTGAGCGTAAGCAGGGCCCCCGCCAGGGGAGGAGAAAGAGAGGAGTGTCAGGGGCAAAGGGGTCAGCATATGCAGAGGCCCTGAGGCCGAGGGCACTGGCGTCCTGTGTGCAGAGAAAGCCAGCTAAGGCCAGGGGATGTCATGGCCTGAGCCTGCACTGCAGAACCTCACAGGGCTCCTCCTTCTCAGGGCTTGGAAATCTCGAACTGCATCAGGGATCAGGGGTTGCCCTGTGGTTCACGGGCAAAGTTGGAACTGGAATGAAGAAAGTAAGTTGGAAGGTAGGGATTTGGGCTTTAAAATCTAAACACGAAAATAAGTCAGGCACAGATTCCTGGTCAGGTTGGGACTGTGTCACAGGGCTGTGTGTGCTGCCAGCGAAAGGTAGCGAAGGCGCCGTCTGCAAATGCTGGTCCGTGAGCGTGCGCTCTGGAGCTCACACCTGGGAGCTTTGGCGGGGGGGGGGGGGGCGGCGGTGAGAGAAGGACCCTCCATAGTACCTGTGCTCCCCGCTGGGCTTTTGAGCTTGACCGTGACCTACTGTAGGGCAGAGTCATGGCTGTTGGGCAGTGGAGAGGCGGCGCCAGGTTTCCTGAACTTGATCCTACCGATGTGACGGGCGGGAACACATGTTCTAGGAGGTCCTTGCAGGTTACTCTCGATGGCTCAGGAAGCTGGTGGATGCGTTCAGGCTGCCGAGGCTAAGCCCCACTGAGCAGACCCTCTCGGTCCCCTTTCCCCTTCCCCTTCCCAGCTATTTTAAAAGGGCTTGGATGACTTGAGTGTCACAGACATCTGGGTTCACCATCCATCTCCCTGCCTCAGTTTCCAGCACAAAAGTAGAATCCCCCAAATGGGATTCTAGAGATCCCAAATGTGAGATACCGCAGGCCAGGCACGCTGCCTACACACCAGCCCTGAATCCATTGTGGACAGTGAAGGGCCCTGGCCTCGTCTGTGGTGGCGGCTTCGGCCGGCCTGAACCTGGCATCTGCTGCCTAATTAAAACCTGTTACCCCTTGCCCTTTGCCCTTAGGGGGAGCCCTGTGCCTCCCTGTTGAGAATCAAAGAGCAGATGGTTCTTGGGAGTTGAAAGAGTTGTACGTTGATTTGCAAGAAAAACAGGCGCTGTAGCAAGCCCCAGGGCAGGTTGTCTGGCTGACCAGTTCCCCGGGAGAGATACCTCAGGCCCCTCGGGACATTCTCCTTTCGGGGAGAGAGCAGAGGGTGGACAGGCCGGGGAGCTGTTTCCTGAGGGGACAGAGAGGCCTCAGGGTTCCCTGGCCTCAGCCATCGAAGGCTATGCTGCCCTTCGTGGGGAGCCCAGGCTCAGGCTGGGTGTGCTCCAGCAGCAGAAGCTGGAGGTTCTGCCTGGGGGTTCAGGTCTGGGGGCAGCACTTCCTGCCTGGCGCCCAGCCGGGAGCCCGCCCTGAGAAATGCCCTGGTGAGCAGTCTTGAGCAAACGGCTGATCGCCATCAGCCAGGCCCTGGCCAGCCTGGATGCGGGTGCAGGGGCGGGCCGGGCTGAGGGCCCACTGGGGCTCTAGGCCACAGGAGGGTTAGTCCCTGCAGCCTTGCCGAGTCATGCTGCGGTTCCAAAGCTGCCACAGAATTTGCTGGATGAAGTTGCACCTGCTCTGTTTGTCATCCTGCCAGCTCCACCCCCCCCCCACCCCCGGCTTCCCTCCCTGCTGGTGGTTGGTTGCCACAGTAGAAGAAAACAGGGCAGCTGTGTTAGAAGGAGCTTAAAACTAGTTACATATAAGCTCCAAACAGGACAGGGACAGACCCTGGGCCCCAGAAATAAGTAGTTTTGGGTGAACAAGTCACGCCCTCTGCCTCCCGCAGAGTTCCGTGTGCTGGTGCATTCCAAGTGTGGACTCCTTTTGCACTCAGGGAAAGCAATAAGGAAACGGTCATGAAAATAGGAGATAATCAACAGGTAAGACAGGAAGTATGAAAGGAAAATTTAGAATCGTTGGGGAAGGGGGGGGGTGTGGACAAGAGGATGAATCAAAGGTTCAAGGTCAAGTAAATGAGAAATCATGAAAGAATAGATTTTAAAATGAAGCTAAGAGACAACTAGCTAGAAGAAACGGAAGGTTAAGGTTTGAAGGTGAAACTAGTTAAAAATGTAAGTTAACTAAGCTTAAAAGTTTGGAGGGAAGGGAAGGGAAGGTGTGGAGGTGGGTCTGTCTGCTCCAGCTGGACCAGAGGGAACCCTAGCACCCTGGGTCCTAGGGTGGGCATCGGGGCGGTCTCTTCCATTTCAAAGGGGGCTTTGTGGCCTCCCCTGCTGCTCAGCTGCTCATCCCGCTAGGGGATCATTGTTGTTCATAGTACCTGCGCCACGAACTCTAACTCATTTCAGCCCAGATCACCCAGCCCCGCTGAAGTGGCCTTGCCCCCCAGGTCCCCTGCCACGCTCACGCGACCAGCTCCACGGGCCTCTGGCGGCAGCTCCCGAGAGAGCTGGGCTGGCTTTGCCTCTCGTCTTCCCCTTCTCTCTCGTCCTGAGACATGTTCTTTGCAGTGCCTCAAATAGGTCCTGGGCTTCTGCTCTTTGTCCTTGTCACCCACAGCAAATGTCTTTTGAGCTGCTGCCACCATAGAGTGTCGTGCGAGGCCAGCCCCTGCCCTGTGGCGTTCACGGCCTGCCTGGGGAAGCTGCCCGGGCTCGCAGGGTTTGTGCTGTCAGCTGGGAGCCTGGCTGGATTATGATCTGGCTTCTGCTTGCTGGGTAATCCCAGGCTCTGCATCTTTTTTCACACCTCAGGGTCTCGCCTCCAAATCCAAATGGATTTGACGAAAATGTTAAATCCAGGTGCTTCCCTAGCTCAGGTTACTTGTTTCTTTTCTTTCGTTTTCTTTTCTTTTTTTATTATTAATTAACAGAGAGTTTATCGGTTTCAGATGTAGAGTTCAGTTATCCCGAAGACGAGGAAAACAAAAGCAAAAATGAACTGTTGGCACTTCATCAAGATAAAAAGCTTTTGCACAACATCAGGGTTTCTTTAAAATGACGCTTGGATTGCGGTGTTCAACTGTATTAAGAAACACGTGCCCCCCAGATGTGTTCTTGGTTCATTTGAAACTGCGAGCTCATTAGACACTTAACCAGCGTCATAATCTACAGCTAGTCTTGGCCTTGGCACCCGTACCCTGAAATAAATCTTCCCCACCCTACCGGGAGAGCACAGGGCCAGCAGCCCGCAGACCATTATCCTCAGCGGGCTTGCTGGTGAACACCCTTTCCTCTCCCTCGTGCGGGAGTCAGAGTTGTTTCTGTACCTTGCAGCCCTAAGTCCATCTGAACTGGCCCTTTGAGCAGGTGGAGGCTCTTCATAAAAAGACTTTGTAACTAAGTGGATCAGATTTCTCTGTGTCTGATGCTCAAGCTATCCTTGATTTTGTAACACGTCAAAAAGCTAAACCTATGGGACGCCTGGGTGGCTCAGTTGGTTAAGCGGCTGCCTTCGGCTCGGGTCATGATCCCAGCATCCTGGGATCGAGTCCCACATCGGGCTCCTTGCTCAGCAGGGAGCCTGCTTCTCCCTCTGCCTCTGCCTGCCTCTCTGTCTGCCTGTGCTCACTCTCTCTGACAAATAAATAAATAAAATCTTTAAAAAAAAAAAAAAAAAAGCTGAACCTAGGGGCACCTGGGTGGCTCAGTGGGTTAAGCCTCTGCCTTCGACTCGGGTCATGATCCCGGGGTCCTGGGATCGAGCCCCGCATCGGGCTCTCTGCTCAGCAGGGAGCCTGCTTCCTCGCCCCCCTCTCTGCCTGCCTCTCTGCCTACTTGTGATCTGTCAAATGGATGGACAAAATCTTTAAAAAGAAAAAAAAAGCTGAACCTAGAAAGTAATTGTATACTAACGAAGTAAACAAATAGGTTTTGTTTTTTCACTTTCAGATTTTATTTCTGGAAAACCTTCTGAGATGCTAGTTCAGATGGTCTGGAGCTAAGTCAGTTTTGAAATTGCGAGCTTCTCTATCCGGGGCCTTGCAGGCTCAGTTTGCCCATCAGGGGTCAAAAGAGAACATGGCCCAGGGCTTGAAGGTGTCACTGAGCGATGTCATGGGAAGATGGACTGAACTGGACTCTAGGATGGAGAGCAGGGCTGAGGGACAGAGAGGGAGTCCTTCCTGGCAGTATGGGACTACCTCCGTACTTGGTTAGCAGGGTCTGTCTGGGGCACCATCCTCACTTGATTGCTCGTGCCTGCCTGAGGGCAAAGGGATAGTGCTCTGATCTACTTGCAATGTCTGCACTGGTCAGAGGATGAGACAGTGAGGACACCAGGCACTATGTTGCCATCCCTGATATGGACAGACATTCTCTCTGTTGTTTTTAGGATTCCCACCAGTGGCCAGCAAACCCACAAAAAAATAAATCTGCCCCACCAGCTGTATATGTATCACCTGTGAATTTAAAAATGGTTTTTTAGAGGATTTTCGAAAAGTGAAACGAACATTATATTCCAAGATATGAAATTATAGGAAATTCACATTTTGTTGTTCATAGAAGTTTTATGGGAACACAGCCAGAGCTCATTTTTCTGCATCTTGTCTGTGGCCACTTTTGTGCAACAGTGGCAGAGTTGAGTGGTCATGATAGAGATGGGATAGCCCACAAAGCCTGAGAGAGTTACACCAGTGGTTGACAGAAAAAGGTTACTGACCCTTGATTTAGAGCAGCATATGGGAATGGGTGGGAGAGGTCCTGACTTGGTCGTGGGGGGTGACCTGTGCAGAAGCCCTGCCTGCCACCAGCCCTCATTTCCTCTCTGGTTTCTCTCTATCTGTTGGAAATGCTTTTGGGGGGATGACCTCTTTGATGCAGAGAGTTTGTGGTTCGGGACTTTTGTTCTTCCTCCCCATGTTGTAGTTTTGCTTTACGGACACAGTGAAGGGACATTTGGACTTCTGGGCTCTGTGTGTCAGGAAGCTAGTTCTTTGACCTTTATGTCTAGGGACTCCTTTGGCTGGAAGGCTGTAGAGGAGTTAGCAAAGACCAGCTTTTGGGACCCAGAGCTGTCCACCACCTCTCCCCTTACTCCATACAGTGACCTGTGGCTGCCACAGCTCTGGGCTCCCTCTGTCCTGAAGGCTTCACATCCCAAGAGGAAAGCAACCTCTGCTTCCTCAACTCCGCAGGGTGGGCTCTGACTGGCCAGCTTGTGTCCCAGGCCTTTGCCTGGACCCATCACTGAGACTAGAAGGGTGAGGTACAGCACTTGGCCCAAGTCTTGGGCGAGAGGTTGGGACTCTGCTTTGGGCAGCGCCACCAGAACCCTGAGTTGGCATGGGGAGGGCCCACTTCCTTAGGGAGGCAGCCGCCATCTGGGCGGGTTGAGTAATAAAGGCCCTTATCAGGGCTCTTCAGGATCCAAGAAGGGATCTAGTGTACAACTAGACAGAGCCCTGCCCCAACAGAGAATTAGACTCGTTGCCAAACCTCATTCAGCGAGAAGCACCCACTGGCCTAGACAGGGGAGGAATTGGCGGCTTTGGGCAAGGGGCCCTGACTGCGTCCCATGTCCTGTTGTAATGGGGACAGGGCAGTGAAAGAGGGAGAAGGAAATCCCTGCTCTGGGAGCTGGCGTCAGGAGGCATGAGGGGAGCGCCCTCATAGTCCTCACGGCCACGGGCAGCAGTGACGATGGCTGCTGCTGCTGCTGTTGCCGAATGAGGTGAGCGCCCAGGTGGTGTCTGAGTGGAAGTCACAGGTCTGGTCCTCACAGCCTCAGGATTTTCCCAAGCTCCTTTACTCCCAGATTACTCTGCCTGCAGAAGCTTCTGGAGAGCAAGGCTCATAACCTAGGAGGCTAACGGGCACACAGCAGTGCCCTCTCAGGGCAGGGGGTGGTTTCTGGTAGTTGCTGCCAGTCCTTTCTGGAATAGGGTGGTGTATAGATGACCATGCGGTGTGGGGGGCGATGAGGCACCCTTGTTCAGAGATGACCTTTGTGACACCCAAGTTTGAACCTTGCTCCATGACCCCTGAGACTCTCTCCCTGAGCTGTTTCTTCAGCAAATGTTGGGCTTTGTTCTAAGTGACAGAAATAGAGCGGGAAGTAGAACTGGCAAGGCCTCTACCCTCATGGCTGCTGTCCTAGTCTAGCGAGGACACAGACACCCAGGATTTGGTTGGGAGAAATGACACTGATCCGGGTGACTGGCTTCATATCTAATAACATAAAGAGGTTGAATTGTCAACATTTCTAGAACGCAATGCAGTACCTCTGTGACAGGACAGTACTGGTAAATCGGAATTTAATTCAAACTAAGACCCGTTCATCAAAAGATATCATCAAAAAGTAAGCAGACATGACATAGGATGGAAAAGGGGTTTGCCCAGAGGACTCTCTGGAGGAGGGTAAAGACGTGAACAGATACTGGCCGGAAAGAGGTCATCAGGGGACCCTCCCACCTGTGAAGCGGAGCCCGGGTTCACTGCTCATCAAGGAATTGTGAATTAAAAGCACATGGAGGTAGCAGTTTGCACCCCGAGTGTTGAACAGCTGCACCGATCAGGAGTGACGGCGAGTTGAGCTGACCAGATGAGAGCCATCTGGCCCTGCTCTCAGGCACTTCACCACCACCTCCCCCCCACGCAGTGTGTCCCAGAAGCGCGGGCCGGCCACTCAGACACGAGTGTCCCCAGCCATGTACTTCCGGATGCCCGGAACCGGCAGAGCCCAGGTGCCCACCGTGGGCCATGAGGCAGCTCCTGAGACGTGGGAGCTGCTGCTGCGTGTGCCCGCAGAGACAGTTGTCACAGTGATGAGAGAGGTGGCCAGGCCTGGGAGCTGACCACACCAGACCCCATGTCATCAAGTTCAAGAAGAGGCCAAGCCCACCCAGGTCCCAGAGGTCAGGCGGGTTCTCGGGAGCCTGGTGCACCTCGGGGTGCTGAGCGCTGAAGATCTCACATCTCGGTGTTCTTTTTTCTTACTCTCTGTAAGAGGGGGTGAGGGGGCCACAGAACCTCGGGGGAGCGGGCGCTTGCTCTGAGGTGACGTGAAGGCCGCAGCTGGGCTTCCCGGGGAGCAGTGGCTTTGATGATCCTGAGGAGGGGGGTAGAGAGGGGTGCTGAGGTCAGAGCCCTGGAGGGCCAGGCCGCCACCACAAGGACTTTGGGCTTTGTGCCCAGTGAGGTCGACAGCTGTGACTTGTCCGCCGCTAACGCAGAGGGGAGGAGGGCTGGCGAGGGAGCCTAGAAGGCCCATTTACCAGGCTTTTGGCCCCAAGCCGGCCTCAGCAGTGCCTAATGGCGGGGTGGGGGTCTCCAGAGGACTTCCAAGGATTAGAAATGACATCTCAGCACTTTGGCAACTAAAATTTAATGGCAGTGATTTGCTGTCTGAGAGAGGATACCTTTTAAAGTCCCCCATCATCCTGGGGCCCTGTCCCTCCGTCACATGTGCCCAGTTCCGGGCCATCTGTACTCCGAGCTCACTGCACCAGGGAAGCATCAGGCTCGGGTGGCCACCTGGGCCTTCATTACTCAGTGACACCCTTATTCCAGAGGTTTGTAAGAGGAGCCCCATTGCTCCCCGTTCTTTCCTGTCTCCGCCAATTTCTTAGCCCAATGGAGGTGAGAGGGTTTAATTACAAAACTCTCCACTGTATCCCAGCACCAGAGTCTTACTTCATGAGCTCCCTCGAGGGCCACACACATCCCGAGGCCCAGCCACCTTCACAGATGCCACAGATGAGCGCGGGGGCGTGTAGCCTAGAGAGCCTGACCTTAGCGCCAGGCACAGCACACTCCACAGCCACCAGTGAGCAGCAGAATGAATGTAGCAGGTCACCTGGCATTTCTAAAATGTGAAATAGTGGAGGAAACATCAGAGTTCATCTCACTTGGCAAAGGCAACCCCGTACAGGGAAACCCCGGGTATTTTAGGGCTGCAGGTGCGTGCCCTGGATCAGAGTGAAAGCTGTGGCTCCCGCCGTGCGTCCTGGTCAAAATTGTGATGAGAATGCTGTCAGGGTGAGAAGGGGGAGCTCTCAGAAGGTCGGGGTGGGGGGACAGCAGGACGCGTGCAGGTGGGTGAGTGGTGGTTTGCAGCTCGGGTCTCCCTCTCCCCGGCCGAGTGCCCAGTGCCTTCTGATTCCAGTTCTCCTCTTCAGAGATATGCAAACAAGCCCCAGCTGTCTGTGGCTGAGCCACCCTCAGCCTGTTCCCGCAGAGAAGGGAAGCCTGCTACTCCGGGGGGCATTTCAGGGTTCCCCGGCCGGATCCCCCAGATGTCACAATTGCCTAAAGGAACAGCTTTGCCAGGACCGCGGGATCCCAGAAACTTTGCTCTTTCGGGGTTTCTGGCACATCACGGGGCCCCTGGTCCTCCTCCCACAGCTGGGGTCTCCTGAGCTGCAGGCCGCACATACAGGAGCTGGAATCTGGTCCCCGCACCTTGCTGGCTTTGGACAGCCATCAGCATTCAGTCCTTGCTCTGGGCTGGGCACTTGACACACATGTTCCCACCAAGCTGTGCCCAGACACAGCCTGCCTTGGGCTTCTGCCTTCCAATCTGTCATCCCAGTGTGAAGTGGGGTGCCCACGCTCAGCGAGGGCCAGCCTCCCCCTGCCTTCCAGGTTGCGTTTTCAGCCACATCCTGCCACGTTGGGTCCAGCTGGTCACAGATAAGGTTAGGGCAAGCCTTGGAACAGAGCCTCAACCAGGTCACCAGTCCCCCAGGGTGGGGTCCATGGCTCCAGGCTGATGGAACAGAGAGGGAGACAGAGCTCATAAGAGTTGTCAGCTCTCGTCCACCAGTCCTTAAAACGCCTGCTCCCTCCTTTCTCAGGTAGGCCCAGGAGTGATGTCCTCTCTGAGCTCCTGCCCCTGGACAGAGCCAGGTCTGGGTGTGGCACAGCCTGGCGCCCAAGTGCATGGCTTGTCCGAAAGTGAGGCCTGGGAGACAGCGCTTGACACCCTGCCATGTCTCAGGGCCACTCACAGACCACCTTTCCTCTGCTTCCTTGTGGAAAACCAGTGCTTTCCCAATGGCAAGGACTAGAAAACCGCTCGGGTCTTCCATTCGGGTCTCTCTAGGGAGCATCTCTCCACTGGTTTTAGCCAAATTCTTTGAAGTTCATGGCTCCTGAGTGCTACCTGCAAGAGACATGCATGCAGAAACTGGTCTCTCTCCGAGAACTCGCACTTACTGCTCCCGACATAAGCAAAGTGATGTTTGCATCGTACATAAATGCATTTGTGATTCTGCCTCTTTCAAGTGCTGAGGCTTTAGCTGCTCGGCATCTGGTGATACTCCCTCCAGGAGCTGGAGGGATTGGGTGAGGGCAGAGCCTGGATTCAGATGCATCCCCGGCCCCTCTGGGCTTTTTTCCCTCTCAAGAATGTTCCAGAACTCACAGGACAGTGCATGTACAGGAGATACCTCCTGAACGCTTCGAATTTCTCATTCCTCAAGCAGCGGGTGGTGGCCGGGGGCGGGGGGCTCCCCCAGCAAGCAGGACCTGTGAGTGACGCCCACTGTGTCCCGCCTTGCAGTAGTAGTGGACGTCAGCTCAGCGAGGTTTTCATCCAGCTGCCTTCCCGCAAGGAGCTGCCCGAGTATTATGAGCTCATTCGCAAGCCTGTGGACTTCAAGAAGATAAAGGTAAGCCTGGCATAGGGTGTGGGAAGTGTGCCCACATCGGTGTTCGGGGGATCTGACCCAGAATCTTCCGCGTCTGGGTGCTACTGGATTGTATGGGACAGATGACCCCAGAGCAGACTGGGCAGAGCCTGGGCTGTTGGACCCAGTCACAGGCTCTTGAGGTTCCTCGTGGCCTCAAGAGCCCCAGCAGCCCAGTTTGTGGGAGAGGGTCCTAAAGCTGTGTTGATGGGCAGCCAGCGTTTGAGGCTCCTTCAAGGTTACCCATGACCTAGGCTTCAGCCGTGCAGCTCTGTGTTCAGTGAGCCTGGGCTTCCAAGTCTGTACAGAGGTTCCCCAGAAGACAGGGCCATGACCTAGTTAGGCAGAGAGACTCCTGGCCCTGGGGTCCCCTGGCACAGGGCAAAGTCCCGAGGTAAGTCCACTTCTCTCTCTACCCACAGGAGCGCATCCGCAACCACAAGTACCGCAGCCTCAATGACCTGGAGAAGGACGTCATGCTGCTGTGCCAGAACGCTCAGACCTTCAACCTGGAGGGCTCCCTGGTGAGGAGGCCCAGGGGGCAGTCGTGGGCAGGGCACCCACTCCTGGCTTTTGCCACCTTTGCAGCTAGGCCCCAGTTCAGCAAGCTGCTTGCTCTGTCTTAAATTGACTGATTAAGGGGCACCCGGGTGGCTCAGTTGGTTGAGTGTCCCAACTCCTGATCTCAGCTCAGGTTTTTTAAAGATTTTATTTATTAATTTGAGAGCATAAGCAGGGGGAGAGAGAGAAACAGACTCCCCACTGAGCTGGGAGTCTGATGCAGGGCTTGATCGCAGGGTCATGAGTTCAAGCCCCGCTTTGGGCTTCACACTGGCATGGATCCTACTTTAAAAAACAAACAAAGGGACCCCTGGATGGCTCAGTCGGTTAAGCGCCTGCCTTTGGCTTGGGTCATGATCCCAGCGTCCTGGAATCGGGTCCCACTTGGGGCTCCCTGCGCAGCAAAGAGCCTGCTTTTCCTTCTGTCTGCCCCTTCCCCTGCTTCTGCATGCTCGCTTGTGCTGTTTCTCTCTCTGACAAATAAAACAAACCAAAAACAACAGGTTGGTAAAAGAATTCTCAGCCACTGGGAATATTTTGTCAATTGTGAAAGCAATGTATTCCTTACTAAAAGAAGCAGAAAGAACAACAAGCAGATTAGAGGAAATAAACTCAGTCTGATCCGTCCAGGATAACCCTGTGAGCAATCCAGTGTACATGCTGGAATTTTACTTTGAATTCACTAGTGACTCCTTGAATCGTGTGGATGTGTCCTTCCCTGCAGTGAAATTAACATACACAACCTCAACTCAGCAAACTTTTCCTAAGTGTGCTATGGATAGATGGTTCATTGGAAAAGAGATTTTACAGTCTTAAATTTGGGGGAAATGCTACTTTAAACAAGGGATATGTGTTTCCAGCATTGCTGCAGACCTTTTCAGAGCCTTTAAAAGCATATCTTCACTGGGATTCTTCAGAGGGAGGGAGGAACTTGTAGTTCTTCCTGAACTAACACATCCACACTTTTCTCCATGTCTCATGTTCTCTCAGGCCCTGATTGGGAAAGGGATACTGAGGGCTCTCTGCCCTGCACAGGCTGTCCTGACCAGAGGGCAGGGCCAGTGGCCCCCATCAGCCCCCAGCCCACTGAAACCCCACGTGTCTCTTTTTAGATCTATGAAGACTCCATCGTCCTGCAGTCGGTTTTCACCAGTGTGCGGCAGAAAATAGAGAAAGAAGATGACAGCGAGGGCGAGGAGAGTGAGGAAGAGGAGGAGGGCGAGGAAGAAGGCTCCGAGTCTGAGTGTGAGTCCCAGCGGTGGGTGGTTGTGCAGACCAGCATCACGGCCAGGCCGCTCCCTGCCACCCCTGACTCGGCTTGCCGTGCTCTCCCAAGCTCACGTCCTTTTTCCTTTTCCCCCCTCTTTCTGGTCCCTACCCTAGCCCGCTCCGTCAAAGTGAAGATAAAGCTGGGCCGGAAGGAGAAGGCGCAGGATCGGCTGAAGGGGGGCCGGCGGCGGCCGAGCCGAGGTTCGAGGGCCAAGCCGGTGGTGAGCGACGACGACAGCGAAGAGGAGCAGGAGGAGGTGAGTCCCCCGGCACTGGCAGCAGGAGCAGGTGGCCGGTGGCGGGCCAGTCTTTGGAGCTCTGTCCCCGTGCCAGGTCTTGGACCCTTCTGTCGCGGCCTTGGGAGGGTCAGTGCTCCAACACTCCACTCCACAGATAGGGAAACTGAGGCTCGGGGTTGGACACAGCACATAACTCCAGACCAGGTCCGTGTGACCCTGGTGAACCAGTGCTCTGAGGCCGGTGGGCGCAGTTGCCTCTCCCAGCACACTGGGTCTGCCACGCTGAGGCCAGTGGTGGGGCTGGGTCTCTATCGAGGGTGGGTCAGGAGACCCTGGGACGAAAGATGCCATCAGACAGGCCCCTGTCTGTCACCCCTGAGCAGACACAGTCCCCTCTGTAGCTGAGGCTTTCATGATGCCCTCGCCCTGGGTGACACACGTGCTTCGCCACTGGGTCTCTGCTCATGGCTCTGTTCTGGCCTCTGTAGGAGGATTTCCAATCGGTGGTGGATAAAAACAAAAACCAAAATCCCGCGATCTAAAATTACCAAAATGGTGTGGAACAGGCCCCTTGAATGGTGCCGTGAGTGGTGTCTGGGTGTCGCCTCTGCCCCGGAGCAGGCCGCATTCCTTACGCACCAGGGAGAAGCGGCAGGAGCATTGAGCCCACAGTGGCCCGCTTTGTGGGTATGGGGGCTGGTAGCAGACCCGTCTGAGCAGACTCTTGGTCCCCTGGCTGGGGCCTCAGTGCCCAGCCCTTCCCTGCTGTGGGAGACCAGCTGTTCACTTCACTTCAGAGCCTCAGTTTCCACTTCTAGAAAGCAGGGAGGCCACGTGGATTTCCTGGGGTCTGGCTCCCGGCAGAACTCGTTGAGTGCTGTCCCAGGGTTACTGTTTTTCTCATGCAGCCATTTGTAGTAATTGCAAAATCTGGTGGCTCGGAACAAACGTGACCATGTCATGATAACCTGGTGAGGACCTTACCGATGTCCTGGCCATGGAGCTCTGGCCTGTGTTTCTGGAGAGGAGAGTCTGGGCCGTGAAGCTCCCCAGCTGCCCAATCCTGATGCGGCAGAGCATTTTGTGGCCCTTGCCAAGCTTTTCGAAACGTTTGTGCGGAAGAACAAACATCCTACATAGAACTAACCACAGTGGTCTTGAAGCCGCAGGTCAGGAGCACAGGGACAGGCACACTGCGGTGGGAGGAAGAGAGGGCCCATCGAGTCTCCCAGATCCGAGGAGAGTCCGTGTAGGCACGGGGGCCAGTTCTCGGGAGATCAGCGACACCAGGATTTGGCCATGGTGCCAGGGGCAAAGCCAAGGGCTGCCACACCTTCGGCCTCATGGTGCCGCTCCCCCCCTGCCCCGCCCCCAGCGAAGGCAATCAATGAACGTACTTAGCGCCTGGGTAGGCCCCATGGGGGAGCCCTCAACGGTGGGGCTGACCATGCTCTCTCCTCCTGTCCCCCTCCAGGACCGCTCAGGAAGTGGCAGCGAGGAAGACTGAGTCCCAACATTCCAGAGTCTCGACCCCGGGCCCCTGGTTCCAGAGCCGAGGCGGCGTAGCCCTTAGCAGTAACGGGTAGCAGCAGATGTAGTTTCATACTGAGGGTAAACTGTATAAACGAAAATCTTCCATATTTATACGGCAGAGAAGATGTAGGACTGTTTGTGTCTGGCCCTGTCCTGGCATCAGTAGCGTTTGTAACAGCATTAACTGTTGAAGACGAGAATCATGACTCGGGGAACACGCGACACCCGCTCGTCTTTCCTCTCCCGGCAGTACTGTTGCGGCCGCAGTTGGGAGTCACTGTAGTTTCCGCCGTGGATGCACGTGTGTGGCCATCCACCCCTCGTACTGTATTCTATGGGACAGGTCAGACTCGCTGGGGCTGGGGGCCGCAGGCCCGGCGGGGTATGTCAGTGTCACTGGATGTCAAACAGTAATAAATTAAACAGACAAAACTCGTGGCCTTGCCTTCCGTGGTAGACTCATTCTAGGCTCCCTGCGGCGTCACCGATGCCTTGGGGGCCTCGTCCTCCTCCTGTCACTGCATCCCATGGGCGTTCGTTTCACAGGGGAGGACACTGAGGCCCAGGCAGAGGAAAAAACCTGCCCAGTCCTCACACCATCTGATCTCCAGCTCAGGCTCTTGGCCCTGCCGGTGCCACGGCCGTGTGGGGAGCAAGCAGCTCGGGCCCTTCCCTGCCTGCGCCTGATGGTGACAGCCACAGAGATGGGCAGGGGCCGCACAGGTCAGTGTCGTGGCCTGGGAAGCCCAGGGCACTGTGGAGTTCTATGTACTGACATAGAAGTCTCTAAGATATGTGTTTTTTTGTTTTTTGGGTTTTTTTTAAAGATTTTTATTTTTTATTTGTGAGAGAAAGAGCAACAGGTGGGGCATAGCAGCAGGCAGAGGGAGAAGGAGACACCCCACTGAGCAGGGAGCCCGATGCGGGACTCAATCCCAGGACCCCGGGATCACAACCTGAGCCGAAGACAAACACTTAACCAACTGAGCCACCCAGGCATCCCAAGATACGTGGATTTTTAAAATCTATATTATTAAAGTTGTATAAAGACGTGGGCCCCTGGGTGGCTCAGTCAGTTAAACATCTGCCTTTGGCTTGGGTCATGATCCCAGGGTCCTGGGATCGAGTCCCGCATCACTTGCTTCTACCTCTCCCACTCACCCTGCCTGTGCTCTCTCTTTCTCTCCATGTCAAATAAATAAAAAGTCTTTTAAAAGTGTATGAAGATGTGTTGATAACACATAACAAAGAGACTTTCTGATCCGGCTCTGTAGGCCCGCCTCCCCCACAGCCTATAGCTGCTGACGTTTCTGTTCGGACTTTGGGTTTTGTTTTTAGGCGTCTTCCTCGAGGAGTCACCCCTAGCCGGCCTGGCTTCCAGGTCAGCCAGTGACGGTTTGGCCTTTGTGCTCAGACACCTGATTCGCTGAGGCTCCGTGCCAGTGGCCCCGTGCTTAGGCAGCTTGCGAGTTGGCCCTGCCTCGGCTTCCCACCACCCTCTCTCACGTTTTAGCGCACGCACACGGCCTCCCCTTGGGCAGGCAGCGTGGAAGTGCGGGCGGACGGGCCTCTCCCCACCTCTCCCAAGCAGGCGCGTAGCCTTGCGGGTGCACCCAGCTTTCTGGCCCGTTGCTGATCGTGGGGCCAGCTGTGGTTCTGTTGTTCTCCGGGCCTTTCGACCACTGACTAGTTCACCAGTCTTTTGCAGCCAGGATCCCAACCTTGGCCTTCACCATTCATCCGACCCTGAGAATCCCTCCTGCTCCCACATGCTGCTGCTCTGTTCCAAAGAAAGTACACGCCCTTAGGCAGTGACTTTCAGATACTTCCCTGTCTGGGCGGCCTCAGGCATAAGACCCCACAGTCCCTCACGGCTCTTACCTACCATCCCGATTTTCCTATAAACACTTTTCAATTTGTTGACCTCCCTGGATCAGTCTCAAGGATCCTGAAATGGTTGTTTTTGAGAACTCCGTCTGGTTTATATCTTTGCTTTTAGGGAGTGCATTTGCCAAGATGCTCATTCCCATTAGTTTGGAAATTCACGTTTTTTTGTTTTAATGGCTTTGACTTTATTTTAATAGATAGGAATTTGTTTTAATGTTTGCAGAAGATCAGCTCACCGAACCTTTGATTTTGGGATATTCAGGATGAGGCCAGTTTAAAAACGAGTTCCTTGAGGGGAAAAAAATGTAACCCTGGAATTTGTGTATGACAGGATGTTATATGATACATGTATTTGTATGATCTAGTTCATTGACAAATGGCAGAAAGATACAAAATAATATTTAGTTATTGGACACGAGTTAATATATTTCACTCAGAATCTAGATTTGATGCCTCACAGTGTTGGAAAAGAGCTCCTTCTGTGTTGTTGCTTTGTATGTGCAATCCCTATGTCCAAGGTCACCTCATGGCCCAAGATGGCTGGGCTGTGCCATCTATCCATTCCACCTTCCAGCCATCAACAAGGAGGCAAGGGAGGAAGAGAGAGGCCCACACCACCCCTTAGAGACCCAGTCTGGAAACTGATACATCACTCTCTTGTACTTCTCGGCCACAACAGCGAAATGGCCACGCGTAGCTGCACTGTAAGCCCAAACGTGTAGCCTTGCTTCTGGTGCCTGTGTGCCCAGCTGAAGTTACAGCCAAACAACTCGCTCACTGCCTGCTTGATGGTGGTTATCCCCAGTTTGCAGATGAGAAAACCTGCACGGAGAAGGGAAGCATTTGCCCCAAGGCTGCACTGCCGGTCCCGGAGCCACTAGGAGCCACTATTTATTTGTAAAGCGTTGCTCACCTTCCTTCCAGGTCGGGTGGTTGTGGGTTCCTGTCCCGACCCAACCACTTCCAGGCTGTGTGACCTTGGGCTGCATTCTGCACCTCTCTGAGCCCACTGGGAGATGGGAAACCAAAAGATACTTGGGAGCGTTGTACTTCCTTCTTCAGGCGTTTCTGTATTTTCCATGGTAACAGTAAAAAGGAAGATAATTTCGGTGGCTTGGTTTGTTGAGTGGCAGGCTCTTGACCTTGGCTCGGGTCATGATTCTCAGGGTCGTGAGTTCAAGCCCTGGGTCGGGCTCCACACTGAGCACAGAGTCTGCTTGAGATTCTCATGCTCTTCCTCTGCCCCTCCCCCCCGTTCTCTCTTTCTCTCTCTCTTTCAAATAAATCTTCCCCAAAAAAGGGAAAATAATTTTTATTTTAATTTTGGGGGGTGGAATAATTTTTAAGCAAAAAAAAAAAAGTGAAGGTAATCAGTAGGAGCTGGTGTTTGGCAGAACATCCACACACGGGGACCTGGGGACACATTGACCGAGATGAGGGTGAGAGGTCAGGGCTGCAGGCCCCCTGGCCTGGCTCCCGCATTGACCTTGGCCTAAGGTCACATAGATCGAGAACCAGGCACCTCCACCAGCCTAAACTGCTGTTCTGGGTTACAGATCCTACCTGCTCCCGCCCCACACCCCAGCCGGCCTTCGCTCTGAGCACCCACCTATCTGGGTAGCGCTTTCCCCTCCAACTCTGCCCTCTGGCCAATGCCTTCTTCCCCCACTTCTCCCAGCATCCCGAGGGGGTGGGGGACTTCGTGCTTCATTCCCATTTCACAGATGACACAGGTGGGACTCAGAGAATTGAGGCACTTGCTCAACGCCACAAATCTGAGCCCAGTTTTGGGAAACACAAGAGTCCCCAGGGGCCAGAACCGGCCCTGGGTCTAGAGGAAAGGCACCGGATCTAGAAGGTGAACCAACCCATGGAAAAGGTGGGGAGTTGAGCAATGGGGGCAGACCTCTGCATCCCCAGGGAGACACAAGAGGCCTCAGGAAGACGTGGTAGAGCATGTGCATGAGATGGGGCTCATGGCTGCAATGTCACGTGGTCAGTGCGTGATGGGAAGCCACGAAATGGCCCCACACGCCTGGGACGGGGAGGGGGAGAGTCACGATGAGCATAGACCCAGGGCACCTGGCTCGCTCAGTGGGTGGAACATGTGGCTCTTGATCTACAGGTCGTGAGTCCAAGTCCAACATTGGGCATAGTTTACTTTTAAAAATAAATAAAATTTCATGAATAAAAAGATAATAGACCCTCCTATGTGACAGACGGCCACAATAATATCTCCCATCCCAAGGTTCACTTCTAGAACCTTGCAGCTCCCCCATTAGATTCCACTGGATTTGTTCAATACTCCTTCCCTGGAATTTGGCTTGGGACCTGCTGGTAACCTGTAGAATCCAGTGGAGGTGACACTGTGACTGCCCATGGTGGGTCATACAAGCCATCACAGCTCCTACCTTGCTCGCTGGAAGACTCACTCGAAGGCACCAGCTGCCAGGAGGCTGCCATGTCATGAGGAAGCCAACACAAGCCCGTGCTGAGAGACCACCAAGACCACATGAGAAGAAAGAACTGGCCGGCCAGCCCACACGCCCAGCTGCGCCCTTCCCGTACTCCTGGCACATTGAAACCACAAGAGGGAACAAAAACGAGTGTGTTTATTAAGCCCCGCAATGGTGGGGTGACTTCTTATGTACCAACAGATACTGGAACATCCTAAAACAATTTTTCAGATGACATGGGTATAATCGACACAGAAAGATCTTTAGAACGTTGTTAAGGAGAGAAGAGCCCACCACACAGTGAAGTATCCGGAGAGGTGCTGTTTTGGACACAACGTAGGATCCTAACTGTTGCCTCTGGACCATGTTGCTGCCGCATGGATGTTTAGAGAAAGGTCTCTCAGGATACGCTCAGAACATGCTGCGTCTCAAATGCCTGTCACCCCTGGGGGCAGGTGACAAGAGGATGGACTTGGGAGCTTCTCCAAGCTGGTGAGTTCCCAGACACCTGTCCATTGTAAGAACCATTTCTTTCTTTCTTTTTTTTTTTTTTTTTTAAAGATTTTATTTATTTATTTGACAGAAAGAGAGACCACAAGTAGGCAGAGAGGCAGGCAGACGGGGAGGGGGAAGCAGGCTCCTGGCTGAGCTGAGAGCCCGACATGGGGCTTGATCCCAGGACCCTGGGATCATGACCTGAGCCGAAGGCAGAGGCTTAACCCACTGAGCCACCCAGGTGCCCCAATTTAAGAACCATTTCTTAATGCCTCACCAATGTTCACTTCAACAGAAGGTTTTTAGTTCATGTCGTGATCTCAAAAGATTTCTACCACAATGAGGCCATTCATTTCGTCTGGTGCATTGATATTTACGAGGTGCCCAAGACCCAAATCTTCATGTTCCTGCCACCCGGGACTGCTCGTGTGGCCCCCTTCCCAGGTGACCCCAATGGCCCCCCAGTGGTCCAATTCAGCTGTCCTCGCTTTCCCTGAGGCTCCATTATCCTGTCCCAGCTTGTCCCATTCTCCCAAGTTAACTCTTCAGTCCATCCACCTCTCCGTCCGCCCGTGGCCCCCACCTCGTCCAGCCGCTACCACGGTCCCTGATGTGATCTACTCCTCGCTGATTCCGCGGCTCCCACCCATACTCCCTGCCAGGCTGTCCCTTCCACAGGGCCAGAGACTCGGAACTCTCAGCTCCTCGGTGCACATGCGGCTGGTGTTGCCAGCTCTCCAGCCGTGATCACTCTCAACCTGTGCCCCACTGAAACTTTCCAGCAAACACACTCATAGGCCTCCCTCCTCCTGGAATGGTTCAGTTGGCAAGTCTCCTTCCTCCGAGCCTCATTTCCAATGTCACTTTCCTGCCCCTTCTCGCCTTCGTTCACACTCGAGGGCCACAAGCAGGTAGGCCCTCCTTAAGAGAATCCTAAAAAAGGTTTCTTTCCAAAACGTGGTCCCATGACACCCATGAAGGCTTGATGATGAGCGACAAGCAGGAGAGGATGTGACAAAGATGAAGACAACAAACTGGAAAAGAAAGGCTGGCTTGTGGGGCACCTGGCTGGCTTAGTGGGTAGAGCATACGCCTCTCAGTCTCAGGGTCGTGAGTTCAAGCCCCACATGGGGCATGGAGCCTACTTAGGGGGGAAAAAAAAAGAAAGAAAGCCTAACTTGTTTGCTGAAAAACACTTCGAGAAACTAACAGAAGTTTTTGTTTCTTATTTATCTTTAGAAGCCTCACAGAGAAACCACAAATACATCTGCGTATGTGGAGATAAAGAATTTAATCCTATGAACCTCCACATAAATGCAAATTAAAACAGTGATGAAACACTTCATTATTTTTGTTTTATTCATTGGTTTAGCAAACTGGCAAAGTTGTGGTAAATGAGAACACACCATTGGGGAGACCCGCTGTCATGATAGCTACTACACCCGGACAGGACTTCCTGAAAAGAAATTTGACAAGATGCCTTAAAAATATGTATACCCCAGGGGCGCCTGGGTGGCTCAATGGGTTGAAGCTTCTGCCTTCAGCTCAGTTCATGATCCCGGGGTCCTGGGATCGAGCCCCACATCGGGCTCTCTGCTCAGTGGGGAACCTGCTTCCTCCTCTCTCTCTCTCTGCCTGCCTCTCTGCCTACTTATGATCACTGTCTGTCAAATAAATAAATAAAATCTTAAAAAATATATATATGCATACCCTGGGGCACCTGGGTGACTCACTCGGTTAAGTGTCTGCCTTTGATTCAGGTCATGATCTCAAGGTCCTGGGATCAAGCTCCATGTTGGGCTCCCTGCTCAGCCGGGAGCCTGTTTCTCCTCCGTCTCTTCCTCCCTCCAGCTCAGGCTCTCTCTCTCTTCTCAAATAAATAAATAAAATTAAAAATATCTATATGTATACCCTTGGGGCTCCTGGGTGGCTCAGTCAGTGAAGCATCTGACTCTTGATGACTCTTGATCTCAGATCGGGTCTTGATCTCAGGGTGGGTCGTGAGTTTGCCTCCATGTAGGCATGGAGACTACAATAAACACACACACACACACACACACACACACACACACACACACACACCTTTTCTTCAGGAATTTCTCTTAAGGAAATTATTAGAGATACAGTCAGAGAACAGGTACCATTTCCATTATTTGGGTGGGAAAGCTCTATACAACACAATGGCAACAGTCCATTAAGGTTCATCCAGAAAACACTGAACAGCCATTAAACAGCATATCAGAGGCATGAGAAAGGGTTTAGATATGACACGAAGAGGGGGAAATGAGTACAAGTCGTATTGATCAATGAGATTCGAATTACATCTATAGTCTCATTAATCATATTGTACTAATGGCCGAATGTTAATTTCCAGGTCCAGTAAAGCACTGTGATTATAGAAGATAGGTAATGTTACCTACCATTGGGAGAAGCTGGGAGAAGCATTGACGGGACCACTTTGTACTGTTTTTGTAAATTTTTTTTTATTTTATTTATTGATTTGACAGAGAGAGACACAGCGAGAGAGACTACAGAAGCAGGGGGAGTGGGAGAGGGAGAAGCAGGTTTCCCGCCAAGCAGGGAGCCGGATGCAGGGGCCAGATCCCAGGACTCTGGGATCATGACCTGAGCCAAAGTCAGACGCCTAACGACTGAGCCACCCAGGTGCCCCTGTTTTTATAACTTTTTTGAGTCTGTGTTTCAAAATAAGTGTTTAAAAAATTGTATCAGTGGGGGCGCCTGCGTGGCTCAGCCGTTGGGTGTCTGCCATCGGCTCGGGTTGAGGTCCCAGGGTCCTGGGTTCGAGCGCTGTGTCTGGTCCCTCTGCTTGGCAGGGAGCCTGCTTCTTCCCCTTCCACTCCCCCTGCTTGTGTTCCCTCTCTTGCTGTGTCTCTCTCTGTCAAATAAATAAATAAAATCGTAAAAGAAAAAATTTGGATCAGTTAGGACAGTCTGCTGTAACAAACAGCCCCATTGTCTAAAGGGGTTTATATCAACAAAGGGTGATTTCTCTTCTTCACACGCTACCAGGTTGTGTTACTCAGGGACCCAGGGACATGGAGGCTCCAACTTACCATGGGCCTCTATAGTTGCCAAGCTAGGAAAATGACACTTAGAGCATCCCCCTGAACGTGACACGTGTGCCTAGCGTCCTTGGCCCAATCAAGTCATATGGCCGCTATTAGCTTTACTTGAGGACAAAGGGAGCAATCCTTTTGGGGCCTAGAACAAGTTTAGTGAGTACCACACTGTGCATAGGAAATAATCCCATTTCATAATGATTTACATTATATCTGTATATCTGTCAATCAATCAATTGGTCAAACAATACACAGTAGATAACTGGATTAAATAAATATATAATAAATAATATATATAATATATTAAGTAAATAATATATATAACGTGTAAATAAAAATGTATATACCAGATAAAATAAATAATATATAAATTAAAAATTATATATAAATTATATATAATATATAAATAATAATATATACTGGATTAAATAAGTAATATAAATAATAAATAATATATCAAATAAATAAATACTATACATGTAGTGATGATATTGAGTAGACTGTGGATTGCCTCTTGGCAATTTCTGTCTTTCTAAGTTTTCTACTTTCCTAAAGTTTTTACATTTAAGCATGTGCTGTAATCCAAGACAATGACCAAATAGTTGGAATTTAGATCAACCTCAGAAGAATAGTCTTAAGTAGGGGATGATGAGGATGAGACTTTGAGGAAGTAACAGCAGTGTTTTTCTAGCCCCAGACACTTGTGATTTCAGTTTTAATCTCAGAGACATTCTATCAAGCGGGATTCTTGTCTACAAATGACATAAACCAGCCTGGGTGGTTTCTGCATCCAAAGAACAATGGGTATTGGATTCCTAGCCTGGCTCTGGAGTCAAAGTCCCGGATGTGAGAATGCGATTGGCCGATTCCAGGTCACATGCTCACATTCTTGTGCAAGGGATGCTGGGAAAGCTAATATCTAGCCTTTAGAATTTCAAAAGTTGGAGGTGGGAGAGAGAGCCACAAATACAAGAACTAGGTCCAGATGCTGAATAGACAAAATAAACTTGGGGGACAGGGGGGCCATAGCTTGAGAAGAGGGAGATCAGCTCTACCACCAACTTGCTACGTGACCTTAGGCAAACATCTTTCCTTCTCTGAGCCTCTGTTTGTCTCTTTGTTAAAGGGGGCCTGAGTGATTTTGCATATATTTGCCTATGAAACAGATATTTTATATCTTTTTTTTAAAGATTTTATTTACTGGGATGCCTGGGTGGCTCAGATGGTTAAGCGTCTGCCTTCAGCTCAGGTCATGATCCCAGGGTCCTGGGATGGAACCCCATGTCCCAGCTCTCTGCTCGGCAGGGAGCCTGCTTCTCCCTCTCCCCCTGCCTGCTGCTCTGCCTGCTTGCACTCTCTCTCTCTCCCCCTCTGTCAAATAAATAAATAAAATCTTGAAAAAGTAAAATTAAGGGGTCCTTGGGCGGCTCAATCGTTAAGCATCTGCCTTCAGTTCAGGTTAGGATCCCAGGGTCCTGGGATCAAGCCCTGCATCGGGCTCCCTGCTGGGTGGGAAGCCTGCTTCTCCCTCTCCCACTCCACCTGCTTGTGTTCCCTCTCTCCCTGTATCTCTCTCTGTCAAATAAATAAATAAAATCTTTTTTAAAATTTTAAATTAATAAATAAAATTAAACGAATGAGAAGTGCCTAAATTGCTCAGTTGGCTAAGCCACCAACTCTTGATTTCAGCTCAGGTCATGATCTCAGGGTCATGGGATTGAGCCCCAGCCTGCTGTGCACTCGGGGCAGAGTCTGGTTCTCCCTCTCCCTCTGCCCCTCCCCCCACTCATTCTCTCTCTCCCTCTCTCAAATAAATAAATAAAATCTTTAAAAAATAAAAATAAGGGATGCCTGGGTGGCTCAGTTGGTTAAACTGCTGCCTTCGGCTCGGGTCATGATCCCAGGGTCCCAGGATCGAGTTCCGCATTGAGCTTGCTTGGCAAGGGGTGTGCTTCTCTCTCTGCCTCTGTCTGCCACTCTGCCTGCTTGTGCACTCGCTCTCTGTCTCTCTGAAAAATAAATAAATAAAATCATAAAAAATAAAAAATAAATAAATAAAATGTTAAATGGTGCAGCTGCTGCAGAAAACAATATGGTGGTTCTTCAAACAATTAAAAATAGAATTAACAGCGACTGGCCAGCTGAGTCAGAAGTGCCTGAGACCCTTGCCCTTGAGGTTGTGAGTTCGAGCCACAGGCTGGGTGTAGAGATGACTTAAATAAAGCTTAAAAAACAAAACAAAACAAAAAAAAGAATGAGAAAGAGAGTGCTGTAATCGCAGACAGCTAACAGTACCCAGCACCTCTGTAGATAGGTGCCATGTCTCCCTGCCCTCCACACTCTGCAACCCAGGACCACGACCATGCAGGAGGGAGCACAGAGCCTGGGTTCCAGGCGGGGCGTTGGGGTCACCAAGCATCAGAACATGCAGAAGGGGACGATCAGACAGGTCTGTGCCCCAACCCAACCCCGCCCCCGCAGGGATTCTGATGACCTTTCTCTCCCTGGATGCCCATGGGTTCCTGGCAACCAGGTCGTGCGCAGCCTGAAAGAGGGCTGGGAGGCCGTGCAGCCCTTTGCTTCCATCCCGAGGCCAAGGCTCACCAAGGCTGACGCAAGAAGCTGTGGGAGCCAAGCGCAGCCTGAAAGAGGGCTGGGAGGCCGTGCAGCCCTTTGCTTCCATCCCGAGGCCAAGGCTCACCAAGGCTGACGCAAGAAGCTGTGGGAGCCAAGGTCGCACACGTGGCTTGGAGGAGATTGTCACAATATCTGGGGTTTTAGTCCCCTTCTCGTTTATTTATTTCCCTTCCCTCCCTTCGTTCTCTTTCCTTCCTTCCTAGATATTCTTTCTTTTCCTTTCTTACTTTTTTATTTTTGATCATGGCAAGTACACATCACATAAAATTTACCATCTTCACCATTTCAAGTGCACAGTGCAGTGGCGTTAAGGACATTCACATTGTTGTGCAACCGTCACTGCGTCGACCTTCCGAACACTTCCATCTTCCCAAACTGAAACTGTCCTCATTAAACACTAACTCCCCCTCCCCCTGGTACCCGCCATATTCCTTCTGTCTCCATAAATCGGACTCCTCTAGGGACCACCTATAAATGGAATTTGTCCTTTTGTGAATGGTTTTACTTTTTTAATTTTTTTCTTCTTTAAGATTTTATTTTATTTTTATTTTTTAAGATTTTATTTATTGGGGCACCTGGGTGGCTCAGTGGGTTAAGCCTCTGCTTTCAGCTCAGATCATGATCTCAGGATGCTGGGATCAAGCCCTGCATAGAGCTCTCAGCTCAGCGAGGAGCCTGATTTCCCCTCTCCCTCTGCCTGCCTCTCTACCTACTTGTGATCTCTCTCTCTGTCAAATAAATAAATAAAATCTTAAAAAAAAAAAGATCTGATTTATTTTTATGACAGAGAGACACAGCGAGAGAGGGAACACAAGCAGGAGTGACAGACGGAGAAGCAGGCTTCCCGCCCAGCCGGGAGCCTGATGTGGGGCTGGATCCCAGGACCACGGGATCATGCCTGACCCGAAGGCAGATGCTTAACAACGGAGCCACCCAGGCGCCCCAAGATTTTATTTATTTTAGAGACAGAGCCAGGCAGGGAGGAGAGGCAGAGCGAGGAGAGGGAATCTCAAGCAGACTCCTTGCTGAGTGCAGAGGTCAACGTGGGGCTCAATTTCACAACCCTGAGATCATAACCTATAAATCAAGAGCCAGATGTTCAACCAGCTGAGTCACCCCAGAGCTCCTTGTTTCACTTTTTTCTGAATCACATGAATAGGACACATCCCATAAGGCGTCAAACATCATCGGACACAGCGAAAGACACTTTCCCACTTGCCTCCTGAGATCGGAACCCAGGGCTATTTGTGTCCCTGGATGTAACCACGTACTTCGGCTCGGACTGTCGCAGGCAGTCTGGACAGGAGACCAGAATGAGTCCATCCATCCTCGCTCCTGCCCACAACTGTCCATCAGTCTTGGTTCTTCAGGAGTCGTAGAAATTGACGGACACAGGCTGCTCTTAGCAGTACAGCCCACGTGACCACCTGGGCGGGGAGATGCGAGCCCAGCTCTGCCCTCCAGGGGCTCGTACCCGGGGAGGCCGCACATACCAGGCTTTTTACACCAAGAGCAGGCTGCTGCTAAAGGAAAGCCTGATCTTGACCTTTGGGTCAAGACCCCATGGCCTCTCAATCGCACCTCAAGTACCTCGCACAGGCTCTTCCTTCCGCCCGCATTGCCCTTCCTTCAGCCAAGTCCTTCTCGTTATCCAGCCCTTAGCTTCAACGCTCCCATGCTCAGAGAAGCCTCCCTTCCTTCCCCAGCTCAGCTCAGCCCAGTGGTGTGAGGCCCGTGGCTAATATTATCTATCTTGCTCCAGGTAGTGGCTACACAGATGAGTAGATATAAAATAAACCCATGCCAGGACACCTGGGTGGCTCAGTCGGTTAAGCCTCTGCCTTCGGCTCAGGTCGTGATCCCAGGGTCCTGGGATCGAGCCCCACATCAGGCTCCTTGCTCAGTGGGGATCCTGCTTCTCCCTCTCCCTGCCGCTTGCGTTCTCTCACTCTCGCTTGCTCTCACATAAATAAATAAAATCTTAAGAAAAAAAAAGAAGTCATAAAAAGAGGCACCTCCCACACTAGCCGCTCCTTTTTTGTGTTATGACGAATTGGGTTATGAACAACCACCTCGCTGATTTGTTTCATGCTGTCTCCCCCGACTGGAACCTCAGCTCCTGGAGGGGTGGGATCTTTTCGTTGTTCCTCTGGTGTCCTCAGCACCTAGAACGTTCCTGGGAGAGAGCAGACACTCAGGAAAAGCTTGTTGAATGAGGAATAACTACAAGGGCACGGAGACCCAGAAAGAAGTGGTTTGTCCAGAGTCCCAGAATTGACGTAACGGAGACACAGAGCTGACTTCCCACTTCTGGCCAGATTTCCAATACCTGTGAAGCTTCCCAGGATCTTCCAGATCATTCTAGATAGTCCAAAACCATTCAGAAAACTCTCCATGTGTGGGCAGGCAGGCTGTAAGCAATGCGCCTCATGTGGTTATGTTGCAGAAACCATGACAGGGTGGGGACTGTTCATGACTGAACTTTCCATTCCAGGATTCACGAGGATTGATAACTGGTGGGTGAGTTAAATATAAAATATAAAAGAGGTGCCTGCTCTCCCAGCCCGCACCTCAACTCTTGTCCAGGCCTCTCCCTCCCATCCCCATCCCATGACCTGTTTAATGAGTCATCTACCCAAATGACCCCTTGGATCCAGCCGCTCTCAACTCCCAGGGCCTCAGATGCTCTGACTGCCCTGGAAATAGTTTCTGTCATTCGAAGGGCATGCCAAGGCCTCGAGAGTCCATCCTGATTTTACGTCACCCTCCCGGCCTTCCACACGTGTGCCCCACCCTTCAGCCACGCTCTCTCCGTCTCCACCTCACTGTCTGGCCCGCCATCATTAGGCAGTTTTGGGTTGACAGAAAAATGGAGCGGAACATGCAGAGATTTCCCGTATACCACTGCCCCCCAACACAGGCACAGCCTCCCCACTATCAACAGCCCCACCAGAAGGGTGCATTTGTTACGACGGATGAAACCACGTTGACACGCCATTAGCACCCAGAGCCCATGGTAGACACGGCAGTTCATTCTCCATGTGGCGTAATCTGTGAATTCGGACAAAGGTATGACATGTCTTCTATAATATAGAATAGATCCACTGGCCTACACAACCTGTGTGCCCCGTGTATTCATCTCCCCCACCCCCCGCCACCCGCCACCATGACACCTGGCAACCAGTCATGGGTTGGCCATCTTCATAGTTTCGCCTTTTCCAGAATGTCAGAGGCACAGCTGGAAGTGTACAGTATGATCTTTCATCAGACCAGCTTCTTTCACTTGTTAGGAGGCATTTATGGTTCCTGCGTGTCTTTTCATGGCGTGATAGCACAATTCTTTTTAGTACGAACATTCCATTGGTTGGACGTGTCATGGTTTATTTAGTCATTTACCTGCTGAAGGACATCTTGGTTGTCTCCCAAGTTTGGGGCCATTATGCATAAAGCTGCTATGAACATCTGCCTGCAGTTTTTTGTGTGGACTTAAATTCTCATCTCATGGGGGAAATCTCAAGGACTGTGACGCCTGGGCCATATGGTACGAGTGTGTTTACTTTTGGAAGAAACTACCAAACTATCTTTCAAAGTGGCCGCACCATTTTGCATTCCCACCAGCAATGAATGAGGGTTCCAATTTCTCTACCTCTTCACCAACACTTGTGAATTTCTGGTTTTGGCTTTTTTAAGACCTTTATAATAGCCATCCTAATGGGTGTGAGGTACGTGGCATCTCGCTGTCATTTTGATTTGCATTTCCTTAATGATTAGTGATGAATATCTTCTCATGCCCTTACTGGCCATTTAAAAAAATTTGGCGGGGGGGGTGCCTGGGTGGCTCAGTGGATTAAAGCCTCTGCTTTCAGCTCAGGTCATGGTCTCAGGGTCCTGGGATGGAGCCCCACATCGGCCTCTCTGCTCGGTGGGGAGCCCGCTTCCCCCCCACCCCCGCCTGCCTCTCTGCCTGCTTGTGATCTCTCTCTCTCTGTCAAAATAAATAAAATCTTTAAAAATTTTTTTTTATTTATTTCTTTGACACAGAGAAAAAGAGAGAGAGAGCACAAGTTGGGGAGTGGCAGGCAAAGGGAGAAAGAGAAGCAGGCTCCCTACAGAGCAGGGGGAGCCCGATGTGGGACTCGATCCCAGGACCCCGGGATCATGACCTGAGCCAAAGGCAGACATTCAACCGACTCTGCCACCCAGGTGCCCCTACTGGTCATTTTTATGTCTTCTTTGGAGAAATGAGTATTCAAGTCTTTTCCTCATTTTTAAAATTGGAATGTCTGTTTTATTGTTGAGTTGTAGGGATTCTTTACATATATTGGATGCTAGACCCTTACCAGATATAGGATGTGCAATTATCTGGTCTGATTCCGTACATTGCCTTTTCATTCTGTTGAGAGTGTCCTCTGATGCATGATCTTTTTTAACTCTTCTGAAATCCCCCTTACCTATTTTTTCTTTCATAGCCTGCACTTTTGGTGTCACATCCAAGAAATGATCGCGAAATCCAGTGTCATGAAGACATATTCCTATTTTTTTGCTTCTAAGAGTTTTACAATTTTAGTTCTTCCTTTTATGTCTTTGTTCCAGTTTGAGTTAATTTTTGTACCTGCTGAAAGTAAGACTTGTCCAGCTACATCACTGTGCATGTGAATATCCAGTTTTCCCAACACCATTTGTTGAAAAGACCGCCCTGACCTCATTGAATGATCTTGGCGCCTTTATAAAAACTCATTGGACCAGATATGCATGGTTTATTTCTGGGCTATCTATCCTAGTCCTTTGGTCTATTTGTCTGTCTTTATGCCAGTACCATAGTGTTTTGTGTGGTGTTTTTTTTTTTTAAGATTTTATTTATTTATTTAACAGAGAGAGAGAGAGATAGATCACAAGTAGGCAGAGAGATAGGCAGAGAGAGAGGGCGAAGCAGGCTCCCTGCTGAGCAAAGAGCCTGATGCGAGGCTTGATCCCAGGACCCTGAGACCATGACCTGAGCCGAAGACAGAGGCTTAACCCACTGAACCACCCAGGCACCCCATCTGACTTTGTTCTTAAGATCATTTTCTTTATTTGGGGTCTCTTGAGATTCTATATGAATTTTAGGGTGAATTTTTCTATGTCTGCTAATAACATCATGGGACATTTGATAAGGATTACACTGAATCTGTAGAGTGCTTTGGGTAGTGGTGACACTAACAATATGAAGTCTTCCAATCAATGAACCTGTGATGTCTTTCCATTTATTTGTCTTTTAAAATTTTTTTTAAAGATCCTGTTTATTTATTTGACAGAGGGAGAGAGTGTGTAAGAGCACAAGCAGGGGGAGCAGTAGGCAGAGGGAAAAGCAGGCTCCCCAGCTGAGCAGGGAGACTAATGCAGGGCTCGATCCCAGGACCCCAGGATCATGACCTTGAGCCAAAGGCAGGCACTTAACCGACTCAGCCAGCAAGGCGCCCCTGAATTTCACTCAGTAACGTTTTTTAGCTTTCAGTGTGGAAGTCTTTTTTTTAACATTATATTTTATTTGTTTATTTATTCATTCACTTATTTATTCATTTATTTATTTACTCTTTTAGTGAGCCCCTGAAGGCAGAGGTAAGGGGCAGAGGGAGAAAGAGAATCTCAAGCAGACTCTGCTCTGGGCACTGAGCCCAACATGGGACTTGATCTCACGACCTGAGCAGAAGGCAGGTGCTTAATGGACTGAGCCACCCAGGTGCCCCCATCTGTTATGTTTGAAAGGAAAGACCATCAGCCGGGGATCAAAGTTGAGTTCTGCATTATCAAAATCCTAACAAAAGTGGAATTCAGAAACAGTGCATCTCTGATACGGCAGCCTTGCCAATGCTAATTCCTTTATTTCCCCTTATTTTCTTTACCCTTACCAGAGCCAGGTGCTGGAGATGGAAGCCAGGGCCTCAGCTCTCCTGTGGCTAATGGGCGTCCGATGGAGATAACTCAGGGACCAATAGAGTCAAGTCCTTGATCACACCTACTGGAATGCACCGAGGTCCCCATGAATACTTACCTCTCTGCAGACTTCTGGGCCAAAGGGCAGGATGCAGCTGGCATGGCTCACTTCTGCCAAAAGGCCAGGTGCCTCTGGGCAAAGGCTCATTCTGGTCTGATCCTCCCCATGAATTAGAGGTAAAAATCAGGACAAGGCAGGGTGTCCATTGGAATGAGGATTATGCAAGCCCAGCCACTTTCAAATGAAATGGATTCTGTGGAAGGATTTTTGTTTGTTTGTTTAGAAAACTAATATTTTTAAAAAAACTAATATTTATTATTAGATTGAAGATGCAATACAGGTTTCCAAAAATGTGGCAGTGTTGGGGCGCCTGGGTGGCTCAGTGGGTTAAAGCCTCTGCCTTTGGCTCAGATTATGATCTCAGGGTCTTGGGATGGAGCCCCACGTCCCGTCGGGCCTCTCTGCTCAGCAGGGAGCCTGCTTCCCCCTCTCTCTCTGCCTGCCTCTCTGCCTACTTGTGATCTCCCTCTGTCAAATAAATTAATTAAATTTTTTAAAAGTAGCAGTGAGAATACCAGCATAAAAACGAGAAATCTGAGGGGTGCTTCTCAGGCTATCAACCCAGCATGTGACTCTCGATCTTGGGGTTGTAAATTTGAGCCTCACATTGGGTGTAGAAATGACTTAAAAATAAAATCCTCAAGAAAAGGGGGCGCCTGGGTGGCTCAGAGGGTTAAAGCCTCTGCCTTCGGCTGGGGTCATGATCCTAGGGTCCTGGGATCGAGCCCCGCATCGGGCTCTCTGCTCCCCGGGGAGCCTGCTTCCTCCTCTCTCTCTGCCTGCCTCTCTGTCTACTTGTGATCTCTGTCTGTCAAAAAAAAAAAAAAAAAAATCTTAAAAAAAAAATCCTCAAGAAAAGGGGCGCTTCATGTTTCTGTCATTTAGGTGTCTGCCTTCAGCTCAGGTCATGATCCCAGGGTCCTGGGATCGAGCCCTGAATTGGGTTCCAGCCCGAAGTTGGGTTCCCTGCTCAGTGGGGAGCCTGCTTCTCCATCTCCCTGCAGCTCCCCCTGCTTGTGCACTGTCAAATAAGTAAGTAAAATCTTTAAAATAAGTAAAAATCTTTAAAAACAAAACAAAACAAACCCACAAATTTTCCTAGGTAATTGCTAATGATCTCATTTGACCCCCTCACAGAACCTGCCGAGTAAGGGAAACAAGCATTATTTCCTCCCCTTTCCACCTTGGAAAAGTTCATTTACTCACCCAGGGTCTGCCTGATTCTGAAGCTGGGGCTCTTAACTGCACTTTCTTACTCTGGATTAATCACCCTTTTTTTTTTTTTTCCCCCTCTGAGGGTTCAGTTGTCCCCTTTCTACCTCTTTTTTTGGCCTCCTTTTGGGGGTTTCCACAAAAGCCTGCTGAGAGATTAGTACATTCAGCCAAGCTCAGTCTGTAAAACTTCAGAGGACTTTGCTCATTCCTGGGGGACCCACGCAAGATTTGCCAGACCCTTTATGGGGTTCAGGTCAGATTCTCCAGGTGCCTTTTTGGCAAGGGGTCTTGGAAACTTCATGAATCCCAAAGGAGACTGATTCTTTTTTTTTTTTTTAAGGCTTTGGTTTTTTTTTTTTTTTTTTTTTAATTTTATTTATTTATTCATGAGAGACACAGAGAGAGAGGCAGAGGGAGAAGCAAGCTTCCCACTGAGCAGGGAGCCGGATGTGGGACTCAATCCCAGGACCCCAGGATCATGACCCAAGCAGAGGGCAGAGGCTTTAACCCACTGAGCCACCCAGGTGCCCCCAAGACTCTGATTCTTAAAAGCTGTTCTCCATCAGCCCTCTGTGATTAAGGCAATCAGGTTCAACTCTAAAAACTGTTTTATTTTGATTTTTTAAAAAAAGATTTTATTTATTTATTTGACAGAGAGAGCAGAAGTAGGCAGAGAGGCATTCAGAGAGAGAGGGGGAAGCAGGCTCCCAGCCCAGCAGAGACCCCAACGTGGGGCCGATCCCAGGACCCTGAGACCAGGACTGGAGCTGAAGGCAGAGGCTTAACCCACTGAGCCACCCGGGCGCCCTTATTTTGATTTTTGCTTTGGGGAGAGGAAGCAGCAGCCTGTTTAACATTTTCTCCTGAAAGAACAAATCCGTATTTATGTCCAGACCCCGAACGGATAAATTGATTTTAGAGATGCTTTCGCTGGTATTCATTCAAGTGTTGGATCCCACAAGACAAGATCAGTTTGGGGCTGAAACGTTTGTGAAGATTCTATTTAAATTCCTCACCGAGTCCTGTTTAGACCAATTCTGAAGAATCGTCTCAAAACCATATGGGATTAAACTCAGTTAAAACTTATATATACGATTCCTAGAAAGGAAAAAGCAAGTAGAGAAAGGAGGGGGTAAAGTTCCTGACATGTCTCGTTTTTCCGTTGGAGGCAGAGGGGAGATAGATGATCGTTAGCCTGTTAGATGATTTGGAAGCAAGTTTTGGAAAAGACTGGAATCCGAGTCAGGACTTCACGGGTTAACCAGCCCTAGTCACATCGGCCGTTCCAAACTCCTCCTCTCGAAACTCCTCCTCTCGCAGTGAGACGAAGATATTCGAAAATCACCCCACCGCAGACTCCTCCCCCTGCGAGGAAACTCTCCTAGAAATGCTGCAAATGACTGGGGCCCCGCATGCATTTGCCACCCGACGGCTCGAAGCCCGGCTTTCCCGCACGGACTTTACGGACCGAGGCCGGGGCTGGCGCTTTCGAGGGCGGAGGCTGGGAGCATGAGACCCGCGGGCTGGGGGCTGTGCTGGGCCGCCGCCCTGCTCCTCGCAGCGATGGGGGCGGCAGGTAAGGTTGGCTCCAAGCGTCCGCGTGCGATGGGGTGCCCCCCCAGAACTCGGGGAGCCCCTTGGTGATTCTGGGAGCTGCGGAAAACCACCCCATCCTTGAAAGATGTGTGGGAAAATGGCACGAAGTCCCGTCCAAACGGTTGAAGGGACTGCGAGGGTTTGGGGATGTGGGAAGGTCACGAGAAGCAGGTGAGGCTTTTCCCAGGAGTCTCCGCCAGATGGGGGGACCCCCTTCTTTAGAGCGGGACACGGCGCCTTCCAGCCTTAGGGAGGCAGGGACGCCCCCACCGAGTTGTTCTGGGAAGAGGACTACCAGGACCTCGGGGACTCAGCCTGGGGGGGTTCCCTGCGGGCGCCCTCGCGGACAGAAGTGTCCCAGGCGGCTCAGGTGGCTTTGTAACCCTCTAGGGCTGCCCCGGAGCCCGGGGTCCGACGCGTTGTTTCCTCACGGGCGCCGCACGCGCGCTTCGGCCCGTGGCCACCGCCTCCAGCCCCGCCTCCGGCCCCGAGGGCCAGTCCCCGAGCTCCCATTGGGCGCGATCGAAACACGCGAGCCTCGAGCCACTCCCCTTGGCCAATAGGGGGAGGCGGATGCGGCGCGGGGGGGGTGTGTGCGGGGGTGTGCGGGGGTGTGCGGGGCGGGGCTCGAGGTGAGGCTGGGGACTCCCATCGCCCTTGGCTCAGGTGAGGCGGCAGCTCGCGTTCCCTAGCGTCCGTCCCGGTCGCCTGTCACAAAGCGGGCGACGCGTCCCGGGCCCCCGAAGTCGCCTCCGCGAGCACAGGCGAGCCCCTTTTGTCCTGGAGGCCGCCCTCGCTGCCCCGGCCTGGGTCGAATTCACCTACGCGCCCCCAGGCCACCCTCAGGGCCTCCGTTCCTCCCGGAGCCGAAACGTGGCCTCCGAAACGCCCGCCCCTCCTCGGTCGCCCCCGAAGGGAAATTCGCGGAGACCTTCCACCGGGGCAGGGACCGGGAGGCGGCAACGTCGGACGGATCCCTCAGGGTGGCCCTTTTTTGTCCAGAAGCTCTGAATGGGTTTAGTTGAGCGAGGCTCGTTGGTGCGCGGTCCCGAGTTACCCAGTGGTTTTAAGTGAGTTGCCGGAGGCAGTTGACCTCGCCCTGGATGTGAGATAAATGGTTCATTTCCTACTTAGAACCCGAGCAGCCCCGAAAAGAATTGGGATTCTCTGATAACAGGATTGCGGGAAACTTTTTGTATTGACGGGAGGGGAGGGGCGCCTTTGTGCGGGGAGCTGTGACCTCGTGGAATTCCTAGCAGTGACACATCGGTTTTCCCTGAGGTTGCTGCCGAGGGTTGTTGCGATAACTCCGCCACCCAGTTGCGTGAAGAGGAGGGAGCATGGCTTGTCAGGAGACATTGAATTGACTTGTATTTCAAACGCTGATGGACTCCATCCCTATGAGGAAATCGTGGCAGTCTTGAGCAAGATGCGGTTGCTTGCTTTAGTTTCCGCTCTCCTTGGGGTTCTGCAGGAGGAGCAGTTTTGGGAAGGGCCAGTAGCCCTTCAAGCCCTGACTGGGATTCTAGCCTTGTCCAGAGCTGCTCTGGGGTCGGCTGCTTGATTTGTCCAATTTTGGTGTTCCTTTGATGAGCTGTGCCCCCCAAATTGGAAATGCACCTCCTGAAAGCTCTCTCTTTCGATTCTCTCAACTCTTGATTTTTTCATCCCTAAGAGGAACTCCGGACGGTGATGCCTTGAGCAGGATGTGTTGCTTTACTTCAGTTTTCTCTCTCAGTGAGTGGCCTCCCATGTTCTCAGGGAGGCTCAGAGTCCTGATGTGTTCCCCAGACTCCTGAGGGCCAGAAGCTACTTCTCCTCTGGTGTTGACAGCCCTGGCTACCCCAGTGTGCTCCTTAGCTGTCTTTAAAGCATTTGGGGGGAGGTGGGTAGGAGGGGGATGGCATTTCTTGTTCTTTTTCCTTGGAAATGGGAGTTGTTGGAATATGGACTGCATGCCTTCACTTAGCCAGATCAAAACCACTTAACAGTTGTGTGCGGAGTATCCTGTATGCCCAGGGCACACCCAAATTCAGAAAAGCAGAGCGTCTCGCTAAGAGCTGTGTCCGTTTCAACAACACGCTCTGGGGAGATTCATTGGTCATTGCTGGGCACACTTTTCTTGCGGGGGAAACACTGGAGAAAGGGAGAATTTATTTTGAGACTACAGACCTTTAAGGGGAATTAATGTGGATCATTCTGCCTTTCCAGGATATTCCGGCTCTAATCTGTAGGGTTCCTCCCTTGATAAGATACTAATCTAGATGCCTTTATTGCTCAGGGCTTTGATGGCCTTCAAATCCCTTGTTAAGCACAGTAATAGCTCCACACTTTCCCTCCCTGGGCTGTCAAGGACGTCACATTTGTTGATAAGACACTGTGGAAATAAGCAGCAATGAACCATCACAGAAACAAAGCCCTCCCCAAAGGAGCGGCCACAAAATCTTCCACTGAGATCATGCCTGAGGAAAATGCCTTGGCATCACCTAGTTTGGAAAAACACACTGGCAAATTGATTTCTCATTCGTATTCCGCTGAGTCTGTTAGCGCCAGCCATTTCTTTTTTCAAGGAAATGATTCTGTCTATAATTTTGATTCTCCTGAGGAACATCTTCAGTAGCATGGGAAAGAAAACATAGAAAGCATTTACCACCTCATTTGCGTGCTGGAGAAAAAGCAGAACTGGGCATTCTCCTTTTCTGTTTCAATGACCTTGTTCCTGGCTTGTCGCGTGTGACAGGAGAGACGTAAAGGCTAGAGTTTAGAGATTTAGGCACTTGAGGGGTGTGGGTATGTGTGGTTTCTGTGTAATTTTAGGCATCCCCAGCATGAGGAGATACTGGAGTGGGCGCTCCAGTTTGCTTTTACTGGAATTCAAGTGAAACCAACAAGTAAAACACAAACCTTGCTTGTCCAGCAGAGAGGAAGCCCTGAGGTTTCCTCAGGTGGTGATGCGGCTAACAGGACTGGCTCTGTCCCCTTGCTCAGAACGGTGTTGTCTGCTGTGGGGACACCCATCTGATGTCCTGTCTCTCAGCACTTGCTGTTCCTGATCCCTGTCCCTACTAGCAAGGCCATGGGATTGATTAATTTCCCAGCTGACTGTTGCCTGGCTACACCTGTTAACAGTAAAATTCATTAGCTTTTTTTTTTTAAAGATTTTATTTATTTATTTGACAGACAGAGATCACAAGTAGGCAGAGAGGCAGGCAGAAAGAGAGGAGGAAGCAGGCTCCCCGCTAGGCAGAGATCCTGATGCGGGGCTCGATTCCAGGACCTGGGATCATGACCTGAGCTGAAGGCAGAGGCTTAACCCACTGAGCCACCCAGGTGCCCCTCTTAGCTTTTTATTCAAACATTTTCCGGAGCTGTGGGCTAGCTCTTAGATGACCTGTCCTGATAAAAAGGTAAGGGCGGGGTCTTCCTGATGGTGAGGCCTTCCCCCATCTTTGGTTAGCAAATATTTGGAAGTTGTGGTGGACAGCCCAGGTGACAAGGAGAATGAGTAAGAGAAAAAATAAGAGAGAAGGGAATGTGTTAAGTTTTGGAATGTGCTGTGGTTACACAAACTGATAATCGAATTGCCCAGCTACTGATCTCAACAGGATGACTCCTTTGGAGCTGCCTCCCCGGTTCACCCCACACCCCACACCCCACTGACTCACGGTTGAATTGTAATTACCCCGAAAACTGAAAACCGGACATGACTCACATCTCGCTAGTGGCACAGGGGGTGGGTAAAAAGCAACTGGAATGTTGGGACTCTCAGAAAAAATGAAAAAGGAAGTTCAGGCAAGGGCCATTCGTAAGGAGGATCTCCTGCCTTCCCCAGGGCATCACAACCTCCATTACCACTAATCTGCTGCTCTCGCCTCCCAGCCTTTGCACAAAGCCCTATTTTACCAACAAAACATGTCACCGGAAAGGCTGAGAATAGTAATAACACCTCAAGGCCCTTCCCTCCCTCTGCCTGCTGCTCCCCCTGCTTGTACTCTCTCTCGCTCACTTGCTCGTCACTCTGTCAAATAAATAAATAAAATCTTTTAAAAAATGAGGTATAGGGGCACCTGGGTGGCTCAGTGGGCTAAAGCCTCAGCCTTCGGCTCGGGTCATGATCTCTGGGCTCTCTGCTCAGGGGGGAGCCTGCTTCCCTTCCTCTCTCTCTGCCTGCCTCTCTGCCTACTTGTGATCTCTGTCTGTCAAATAAATAGATGGGATCTTTAAAACAAAACAAAACCAAACCCCCTTTAATTTATTTAGGTCATCTCTGCACCCGGAGTGGGGCTTGAACCCATGACCCCTGAGATCAAGAGTCATACACTCCTCAGACCTGGTCTGCCAGGCGCCCCCCGCAGACACACCTCATTTTCTTACACTTCGCAGATACTGCCCTTCTGCACACATGGAAGGTTTTGGCAACCCCTCGTGGAGCAAGTCGAGGTTTTTCCTGCACTTATTACTCACTTCATGTCTCTATGTCACATTTTGGTAATTTTAGTGCAAACATAACTGCTGTATGCACTGAGAAGACCAATTCATTGGACTTGCTTTATTGCGATACTCATTTTGTTGGGGTGATCGGAAACTGAACCTGCAAGGTATGCCTGTATGTAAATAATTAGATAATAAATAAATTAAAAGTAAGTAAATAAATAGTTATTTGAATTAAAATAGCTTTTTCAGGTGAGCCTGGGTGGCTCAGTCACTAAGCGTCTGTGTTTGGGTTAAGTCATGATCCTGGGGTCCTGGGATTGAGCCCCGCAGTGGTCTCTCTGCTCAGTGAGGAGCGTACTTCCCTCTCTCCCTCTGTCCTTCTCCCCACTGCACCGCAGTCCTGCTCAGTCTCTCTCTATCCTCTTTCTCTCAAATAAATAAAACTTTAAAAAAAAATAATAAAATAGCGCTTTTTTAAATTTTATTTTATTTTTATTTATTTGTCAGAGAGAGAGAGAGAGAGCACTGGCAGCTGGAGGCAGAGGGAGAAGCAGACTCCCTGCCGAGCAAGGAGCCCGATGTGGGACTCGATCCCAGGATCATGACCTGAGCCGAAGGCAGCTGCTTAACCAACTGAGCCACCCAGGTGTCCCAAAATAACACTTTTTAAAAAGATTTTATTTTTAAATAATCTCTACGTCCAATGTGGAGCTTAAACTCACGACCCTGAGATCAAGAGTTCCATCCCCACCGATGGAGGTGGCCAGGTGCCACTAGGAAGGTGGTTTTTAAACTGGGTCCCAATGTCCCCGGCCCCCAGGGCCCTCAGCCCAGGTTCAGGATCAGGTCCAAGCCTGGTGAAAATGATCAAGGGGTCTGGAGGTGCTCAACCAGTTGTGCCACCCAGGTGCCCCTTGCGGTCCTATTTTAAACTACGCCAGCTGTTCCCTTCTTTTCTCCCTAAGTAGGACTTCGGAATTCCCTGAACTTAGCGTTGTCCTGCACCTGTGCCAGTATTTCTTCCAGGTCCCAGAAATTTTGCACTTTCACTTGAACTTTGCAGGTTCTGCCCTGTTACCCTCTTACGAGGTAGAGAGTGGAAGAGATCCCCCTTTCCCAGCCCTTTGCCTGGGGCAGTGAGGGACCTGGCTCTGATTTTCCCCATACCTATTGCACAAAATTATTGCAACTGTGTCAGGCATTGGCCCATGCCTGTGTGGTGCTGCAAGGATGAAAAGGGCATTCCTTGCCCTCAGGGGTTTTTTAATTTAGCGGGGAGACATGCAAGTAAAGAGGTGATTTTCCTGTAGTGTGATAAGAGTGAGAAATGGATGTTTTAGGAGCTCCTGGGGGTGCAAAACCCAGTTTTTTGGAAGGTCTGCTTCAGAGTTTAACTGTTAGTCAAGCAAATTACCTCCAAACTTAGTGGCTTAAAACAACACACATTTAGGGGCGCCTGGGTGGCTCAGTGGGTTAAGCCTCTGTCTTGGGCTCAGGTCATGATCTCAGGATCCTGGGATCCAACCCCATGTCAGGCTCTCTGCTTAGAAGGGAGCCTGCTTCCCCCTCTCTCTCTGCCTGCCTCTCTGCCTACTTGTGATCGCTACCAAATAAATAAAGAAACTCTTTAAACAACAACAGCAATAACACACATTTAGGGGCACCTGGGTGGTGCAGTCCATTAAGTGTCCAACTCTTTGGTTTCGGGTCAGGTCATGATCTCAGGGTTGGGGGATCGAGCCTGCATCGGGCTTCTCACTCATCATGGAGTCTGGTTGAGATTCTCTCTCCTTTTCTACTTGCCTTTCCTACTCATGCTCTCTCTCCCTCTTTAAAATAAATAATCTTAAAAGCAACAACAACAACATGCATTTTCTATCTCGCAGTTTCTACGGGTCAGGGATTTGGAAGCAGCACAGCTAGATGGTTTTGGCCCAGGGTTTTCCAGGAAGCTGCAATCTGGATGATTGCAGGGGGGAAAAAAAATTAGGAGAGTCAGGACCAAGCTGCAGGAATTTGGGCTCTGAGGCTGTGAAACTTTTATGGGATTCAGTATGGAGGCAGGATATGGGTCACGAGGTTCATTGCGGAAGGGGCAGGAGAAAGTCCCTTCTGCAGTGTTGTAATTCACATTGCTTTTGGGGCAGGGAGCAGTTGGTGAAATCTGGTGATCTCAAGGTCATCATCCCCTTCCTTGCTTGTGGGCAAACTTTCAGGTCAGCAATTTATGGGGAAAACAGATGTCTGCAGATGTGTGTATGGAAGGCAATGGGATGGAAGGAGTGCTGCCCAGATATCCATGAGCTTGGAAAGGAAGTACCAGGCAGGTCCTTTTGGATCCGCCGTGGATCACCTTCACTCTCTGCCCCCTAATGTCTTGGCATTAATGTGGATGGAGACCACAGTTGTCGCATTTTGGCCAAGAATGGCATGAGCTTTCTCATTTTAACGACTTGGCTTCCTGTGATGTCAACCCCTAAAGCCTTTCTTCTCCGCTCGCCCCACCCCAGGCTCCGAAAATCTTTATTGACCCTCCTTGTTCATCCTAAATAACAGAAGTGTTCTAATATATGTAAGCTTTCACCTGAAGGAAGGACTCTTTTTAAATTTATTTATTTTGGGGGCGCCTGGGTGGCTCAGTGGGTTAAAGCCTCTGCCTTCAGCTCAGGTCATGATTTCAGGGTCCTGGGATCAAGCCCCGCATCGGGCTCTCTGCTCGGCGGGGAGCCTGCTTCCTCCTCTCTCTCTGCCTGCCTCTCTGCCTGCTTGTGATCTCTGTCTGTCAAATAAATAAATAAAATATTTTTAAAAAATAAATAAATTTATTTTTAAATATATATATACATACACACACATATATGTGTGTGTGTATATATACATATAAGTATATGTATATATGTATGTATATGTATATATAATATTTATTTGCGAACATGAGCGTGAGTGGGGAGGGGCAGAGGGAGAGAGAGAAGCAGGCTCCCTGCTGAGCAAGGAGCCCGATGTCAGACTCAATCCTAGGACCCTGGAGATCATGACCTGAGCCAAAGGCAGACACTTAACCAACTGAGCCAATCAGGTGTCCCATCCTGAAGGAGCACTTACTAAAAATACCCTTTTTATTTTGGAATTATATTAGATTTACAGAAAAGTTGCAAAGATATTGCAGAGAATTATTTTAGACTCCGCATCCAGATTCTCCCAATGTTAACGTCTTACAGATAATGGTATATTTGTCAAAACTAAGAGTTTGGGGCCCCTGGGTGGCTCAGTCATTTAAGCTTCTGTCTTTGGCTCGGGTCATGATCCCAGGGTCCTGGGATCAAGCCCCGATTTGGGCTCCCTGATCAGCAGGGAGTCTGCTTCTCCCACTCCCTCAGCCCCTCTCCCTGCTTGTGCTCTCTCTCTCTAATAAATCTTTTTTTTAATTAAAGATTTTATTTATTTATTTGACAGACAGAGATCACAAGTAGGCAGAGAGAGAGGAGGAAGCAGGCTCCCTGCTGAGCAGAGAACCGGATCCCAGGACCTTGAGATCATGGACCTGAGCCGAAGGCAGAGGCTTTAACCCACTGAGCCACCCAGGGCCCCTCTAATAAATAAGTCTTAAACAAAACAAAGCATAAAGCTAGGAGTTTAATGCTGGTCCATTACTGTTAACTCTAGACTTCATTTGGATTTCACCAACTTTTCCCTTTCCTCTTTCAGGACCTAGTCCAGAATTCCACGTCTCATTTGGCCCTGAAGTCTTTCATCATTGTCTTAACCAGTTGCTTTCCAAACTCTTTCAATCACATACCTCCACTGGTTTAAAACAAAAAACAAAAAACAAAACAAACGCTGTGTTCTCCCCGATATAATTATTCACGTAGACTACTGCTACTGTATTAGGTACATCGTAAGATAAAACTCCACAGAAAAGCAAAATGTTGAACAAGATGAGCTAAAAATATTTAACACTTTAGGGGCGCCTGGGTGGCTCAGTGGGTTAAAGCCTCTGCCTTCAGCTCGGGTCATGATCCCAGGTCCTGGGATCGAGCCCTGTATCGGGCTCTCTGCTCCACGGGGAGCCTGCTTCCTCCTCTCTCTCTGCCTGCCTCTCTGCCTACTTGTGATCTCTGTCTGTCAAATAAAGAAATAGAATCTATAAAAAAAAGTTTGTAAGTATTTTTTTTTAAGATTTTATTTATTTATTTGACAGACAGAGATCACAAGTAGGCAGAGCAGCAGGCAGAGAGAGAGGAGGAAGCAGGCTCCCTGCGGAGCAGAGAGCCCGATATGGGGCTCTATCCCAGGACCCTGAGATCATGACCTGAGCCGAAGGCAGAGGCTTAACCCACTTAGCCACCCAGGTGCCCGAAAGTTTATAAATATTTTTAAAAATATATCTTTTTCGTGATAGCTTCCTAGGATTTTAAATCCTAGGGCAGGGAAGGCCGGGGTTTTTTGTTTTTGTTTTTAAGATTTGTTTACTTGAGAGAGAGAGAGTGTGAGCACATGAGCACCTGTGCAGGGTTGAGGGCAGAGGGAGGGAGACTCTCAATCAGACGCTGAGCATAGAGCCCAATCCAGGGCTCGATCTCACATCTGAGCGGAAACTCAGAGTAGCCACTCAACCAACTGCACCACCCCATTGCCCTGTTTTTTTGTTTTTAAAGATTCTATTTTTTTTTTTAAGATATTTTTTATTTATTTGACAGAGAGAGAAAGATCACAAGTAGGCAGAGAGGCAGGCAGAGAGAGGGGGAAGCAGGCTTCCCGAGGAGCAGAGAGCCCAATGCGGGGCTCTCCCCCAGGACCCTAAGATCATGACCTGAGCTGAAGGCAGAGGCTTAACCCCTGAGCCACCCAGGTGCCCCTTAAAGATTCTATTTTTGGGATGCCTGGGTGGCTCAGTGGGTTAAGCCTCTGCCTTCAGCTCAGGTCATGATCTCGGGGTCCTGGGATCAAGCCCCGCATCAGGCTCTCTGCTCAGCAGGGAGCCTGCTTCCTCCTCTCTCTCTCTCTGCCTGCCTCTCTGCCTACTTGTGATCTCTGTCAAAAAAATAAATAAAATCTTTAAAAAAAAAAAAATCTGAGTCTTTGTGGACGCCTGGAAGGCTCAGTCATCTAAGCTTCTGCCTTCAGCTCAGGTCATGATCCCAGGGTGTTAAGTTCGAGTCCTACCTCGGGCTCCCTGCTCAGTGGAAAGCTGCTTCTCCCTCTGCCTGCCATTCCCCCTGCTTATGCTCTTTCTCTGTCAAATAAATAAAATCCTTAAAAAGAAATTTGAGTCTTTGCTTTCCTAGAAAAAGTTGCTCTTATTACATCTTTTGCTACTGCCTCTGTTCCATTTCTTTGGATCTGACCTTCCATTTTATGATTATTTTTGCTCTAGCATCTCTGTTCTCTGACCTCTGTATTCATAATTTCTCATAATTTTTGTCTCTTCATATGTCCTCCCTACCTACTGGAGTTGACCCCTCATTTTTCCTTTGCTGAATGATTTCACACTAACAATTTTCCTCATTACTGTTGCCAGGACAGGTTTGTAATATGCTAAATCATTTAAATCATTTTCTTTTTTCATGGGCAGGGACGTTAGATGATCTTGTTTCCTACCTTAGTGGGTCCATACACTGGACTCCACAACCGTTATGTCAAGTTTCACACACCATTGGCAAGTCACTCTTCTAGATCTGTTCTTTGCATCCTCCGCTGCACTTGTGGCTCATGAAATGTGTTGTGTGTGTTTCATTTCCTGGGAAGGATCAGATTCTATTTCTGGTTCATTCCACAGCTGGCAGGAAATAGACACACACAGGTGGTGGTGTCAGTTTCCGATTCTGGCGCTGAATGGTCCTTCCTCTTCCCTTCTCTCTCAGTGGAAGACAAATGTGGCAGAAACGAGTTCCAGTGCCAAGATGGGAAGTGCATCTCCTACAAGTGGGTTTGTGACGGGAGCGCCGAGTGCCCAGATGCCTCCGATGAGTCCCAGGAGACCTGCAGTGAGTCCCCTTTGGGCGTGACACACTTCCTGCCCTTTTTTGATGAGAGTGGGTGACAGACAAGGTGAACAGCAGCCAGCAGGCTGATGTGTTCATCCATGAATTGGGACTTGGGGGAAGCGATATTTCTGGAAGCTTACCAGCTTTTAAAAAAAATGAGGTGAAATTCACATAACGTAAAATTAACCATTTTAAAGGAACCAGTTCAGTGGTATTTATATGGTCACAGTACTGTACAGCCATCACCTCTCTCTCCTTCTAACGTTTCTATCCCTTCATGTCTGATTTTGGGGGGGGGGGCAGAAAGTTGGGCTTGGCACCCTGTTTCTGAAAACTGTGTTTTTGTTCTGCAAAGCGGGGGCTGGAGCAACCGACTGGGGGAGGGAAGGCTCAGTCCCGTTTCTCCCATAGTGTCTGTCACCTGTAAGTCGGGGGACTTCAGCTGCGGAGGCCGTGTCAACCGCTGCATCCCTCAGTTCTGGAGATGTGATGGCCAGGTGGACTGTGAGAATGGCTCAGACGAGCAAGCCTGTCGTAAGTTGCTCCCTTCCCCCACAGCTGTGCACTGGCCCCACTGGGTCCCCGCCGCCCCGGTCCCCAGGCTGCAGTTACAGTTGCTGTCCCAGGCCGTCTTGCCCCAGCTGAGCTCCGGATTGGCTCTTTAGTCCCTCTTCTAGAAGCTCCCGCCAAGCCCCCTTGTGCGTTTGAACCCTACTTGCCCACACAGCAATGTAGGGCATAGGGTTGGTGCCACCTCTTAGGGTGGTCAGCATACTCAGGCTGTCCCTGCCAAGTGTCCCCCGACCCCAACCATGTGGCACATCTCTGGTGAACCACTATGACCACCACAAGCCACCCCGGGCGGCTGAGCATACAGTAGGGGTCATCGGCTAAATAAGATAATGTCAGATCTTCAAGTTCAGAAAATTTAAAAATCCATGAAAATAATAAAAAAACAACAACAACATGCGTGTGTTCACATACATTCACTTGAGAAATGTGTGTCTCACCGGGATTAATGGTCACCTGATGAAACACCTCCTCGGGGAACATTTAGAAATAAAATGGAGTGTTGTTCTTTTCCCGCGTACCTTGTTTTTCCTTCCAGCTTTATTGCGATATAATTGACATACAACATTGTGTAAGTTTAAAGAGTAGATGGGGAGGGGAGAATTAATTTAAAAAAAATTTTTTTTTAAAATTTTATTTGTTTATTTGACAGCACAAGCAGGTGGAGTAGCAGGTAGAGAGAGAAGCAGGCTCCCCACTGAGCAGGGAGCCCAATGCAGGGCTCGATCCCACGACCCTGGGATCAGGACCCGAGCTGAAGGCAGTTGCCCAACCAACTGAGCCACCCAGGCGCCCCATAAAAAAACAAAAATTTTTTTTAAAGTTGCCAGTTTCTTTTTTTTTTTCTCCCCCTACAGATTTTATTTATTTATTTATTTGAGAGAGTGAGTGGGAGGGAGGGGGACAGAGAACCTGAACCCAACTCTGTGCTGAGCGCGGAGCCTGGCGCATGGCTCCATCCCACCACTGTGGGATCATGACCTGAGCTGAAATCAGCAGTTGGACACTCAACTGTTCAACCGACCGAGTCACCCAGGTGCCCCCCCAACCACCACTTTTTTTTTTTTTTTAAGATTTTGTTTATTTATTTGACAGAGACAGATCACAAGCAGGCAGAGAAGCAGGCAGAGAGAGAGGGGGAAACAGGCTCCCCACTGAGCAGAGAGCCCGATGCAGGGCTCGATCCTAGGACCCTGAGATCATGCCCTGAGCTGAAGGCAGAGGCTTTAACCCACTGAGCCACCCAGGCGCCCCCAACTACCACTTTTTAAAAAATTCTTTTGGATTGGGGGAGCACCCGGGTAGCTCAGTCTCTTGGTTTCATCTCGGGTCATGATCTCAGGATTATGAGATCGAACCCCAAGTCAGGCTCTGTGCTGGCCGTGGAGTCTGCTTAAGATTCTCTCTCTCCCTCTTCCTCTGCTTCTCCAACCCCCTTTGTGTGTAGACTCTCTCTCTCAAAAAAAAAAAAAAAAAGGAGTAGGTGATGATTTGATACACATACATATTACAAAATGATCACCACTGTAGTGGTGGCCAGCACTTCCTTCATGTCCCACAATTACCACATTTTGGCAGGTGTTTCTTTTAATAATAACAGCAAACTTTTTTTTTTTTGAGATTTTTTAATTTATTTGTCAGAGAGAGCAAGAGCTTGAGCACAAGCAGAGAGAGCCACAGGCAGAGGGAGAAGCAGGCTCCCGACTGAGCAATGCGGGGCTCGATCCCAGGACCCTGGGATCATGACCTGAGCTGTAGGCAGATGCTTAACCAACTGAGCCACCCCGGTGTCCCCACAGCAAACTCTTAAATAGTGCTTCCCTTGGGCCTGGCCCAGGTACAGATGGGGCAACTGAGGCACAGAGGGGCCACAGGAGTGGGCTGGGGAGGCTGACCCTGGGAGGGGTTCCCTATCCAGGGGCCTCTCCAGCGTCTCTGACTGAGGTCTGGGCTTTCCTGGACTCAGTGTCCTCATCTGTAAAATGGGCTGCTCATGAGAAGAGGGGACTCTCTGGTGACTGGGTTGTCCTTTCCCACCCACCCCTGCAGCACCCAAGACGTGCTCCCAGAACGAGTTCCGCTGCCAGGATGGGAAGTGCATCGCCCTGGACTTTGTCTGCGATTCGGACCGGGACTGTTTGGATGGGTCCGATGAGGCGTCCTGCCCTGTGCCCACCTGTGGTCCTGCCAACTTCCAGTGCAACAACTCGGCCTGCATCCCTGAGCTGTGGGCTTGTGATGGCGACCCCGACTGCAAGGACGGCTCAGATGAGTGGCCGCAGCACTGCGAGGGCCGCAAGATGTCAGTCCCCCAACACCACAACGGCCCGTGCTCGCCCCTGGAGTTTCACTGCCAGAGCGGCGAATGTATCCACTCCAGCTGGCGCTGTGACGGCGGCCCTGACTGCAAGGACAAGTCCGACGAGGAGGACTGCAGTAAGGGCACTGCGCGGGGTCCTCGCCCCTGTCCCTGTGCTCCCCCTGGGGTGGGGCGGGTCGGCCTTTCTGTGCTTAGACAATGCTAAGTCCCGCCGCCGTGCTTCTGCCGGTGTTCCCAACCACAGGGAGGAGCCATAAACAGAGGCCCTGTCTTTAACTCCAAATAGTGTGGAGTTCACCCCATTTTTTTTTTAAATATTTATTTATTTATTTATCTGACAGACAGAGATCACAAGTAGGCAGAGAGGCAGGCAGAGAGAGAGGAGGAAGCAGGCTCCCCACTGAGCAGAGAGCCCGATGCGGGGCTCGATCCCAGGACCCTGGGATCACGACCCGAGCCGAAGACAGAGGCTTTAACCCACTGAGCCACCCAGGCGCCCCCACCCCATTTTTTTTTTAAAGATTTTATTTATTTATTTGACAGACAGATCACAAGTAGGCAGAGAGGCAGGCAGAGTGAGGGGGGAAGCAGGCTCCCCGCCGAACAGAGAGCCCGACTCGGTGCTCTATCCCAGGACCCTGAGATCATGACCTCAGCTGAAGGCAGAGGCTTTAACCCACTGAGCCACCCAGGTGCCCTGAGTTCACCCGTTTTTTGACCAGAGGAGCAAGTCACAGCTGCAATATTATTTTCGTCCAGACAAGATCCTGGGCTCCAGGCCTGGCAGGTGACCTCTGGCCAAGGACTACGCCTCCCTGCCCTGTGTTCTCTTCCCCCACGGAATGGGGCAAGAGCTTTGGCCTTGGCAGACTTTTTTGATTGGAGTCAGCACCATGCCATTGAACTTTCTGGGGGCGGTGGAGAACCTCCCACATCGGCACCGCCCAGTGCGGGAGCTCGTGCAAGCAAAGAACGGAATATTTTGTTTTGGTTCACTTCTGTGAATTGAAAGTTAAGTAGCCGCACATGGTGAGTGGCTCCCGTGTTGGGGGCCATGAAGATAAAGGATTGTGCTGCCCAGACCCTGGTCCTGTGTCAGTTCTTCCTGAAGGGGGGACCATTACTTCCAAACTAGTGACACGGAGCTACTGTGAACCTAGAACGTGTTTTCGTGTCCCGGTTTCTTTGGTACCTTTGCCCCTGTGCACTGTTTTCATAGGATTGTAATCTCGGTGTAGATGGTATTAGACTTTTTTAAGAGTCACTTAAAAAAAAAAAAAGTGACCTTTTTTTAAGTTTTATGGCGTTTTTGGTTTTTTGTTTTGTTTTCTTTTGTTTTTAGCAATCTCTGCACCCCACATGGGGCTCAAATTCACAACCCAGAGATCAAGAGTTGCACACTCTTCCGACAGAGCCCGCCAGGCACCCCTAAAAGTCACATTTTAAAATAATGGATGACTTTGTATACAGTGTGCACTGAAACTCAACACAAACTCCCTTAATCCTCATTACGTGAGCAGGCTTTCCCCACTCTTTACAGATGGGGAAACTGAGGCCCAGGAAGGGTGACTAATCGGAGGACACACACCTGTGAAAATGAAAAAATTCATCTTTTGTCCTCGGTGTCCTCTCCTGCACATCTGTCCTGCTTCACAGTGTTAGACTGTCCTGTACGCGGTGGCACTGACCAAATTTGTCACAATCCGGTCTGCCTCTGTCTAGCTGGGGAACGCACCGTGGCTTTTCTGCTGAGAGTGGCCTGCCGGCCCTGCCAGCTGTTTACAAATCATGTTCTTGGGAGCCTGACTGGCTCTGTCAGTAGAGCGTGTGACTCTTGATCTCAGGGTTGTAAGTTCAAGCCCCACACTGGGTGTACAGATGACTGAAAATCTTTAAAAAAATTTTTTGTGTGTTCTCAAAAATGCAGATGTGAAAAGATCGGAGAAAACTCCAGGAAAACTCAGTGGTGGTGTTAGGATGCTTCCCGCCACTTTCTTATTTTCCAAACTTTGTGGCTTTAGTAATGATTGTCTGGGATTCTTCTTCTTTGAGGAAAAGAGTACCAACTGCCATGAAAGAAAATCTGAAACTACATAGATTAGGGGTGGCTGGGTGGCTCGGTCGGACTCTTGATTTCAGCTCAGGTCATAATCTCAGAGTTGGGAGATCGACCCCTGCATCAGGCTCCGTGCTGGGCGTGGAACCTACTTTAGATTCTCTTTCTCTCCCTCTGCCCTTCCCCCACCTTAAAAAAAGAAAGAAAGAAATTAGACTACATTGGTTAAAATTTAGAATGTGAAGACAGGTGTTCCCTGGGGACTTTTTCTCCAGATGGGAAGCAGATAAAATGGATAAGCCACTGTCTCCTGCCCATGGAGGTGGTGGGACTTGTTTTCTCCCATATCTGAAATCTTTCTTGTTGTCTGCTTTCCCTGGTGCCTGAGGCAGGCAGGACATTGCTGCTTCAAAGCTGGTAGGTTGTTTGTTTTGTTTTTTCCCCCCACTGCTCCTTGAGAGAAACCAACATGTGCCCTGTCTTTCCTAGCTGTGGCCACATGCCGGCCTGATGAGTTCCAGTGCTCGGACGGGACCTGTATCCATGGCAGCCGGCAGTGTGACCGGGAGTATGACTGTAAGGACTCGAGTGACGAGCTTGGCTGCATCAATGGTGAGCTCCTCTTGGGGCAGCCCCGTGCCCGCTGTGTGTCCTCAGGCCTGTTACTTGCCCTCCCTGAACCTCACTTCCATTTATCTGACCAATGAGCGTCACGAAAGCATCTGTTTCAGGACTGTGAGATTCTAATGAGGCCAAAGTATGCAGGGCTTCTGTCTTTGAGCTCAGCAGGTAAAGCACTGTCCTGTGCTTAACCGGTGTGACATTTCCACTCCTGGGAATGACCCTGGGAGAAACTCACACCTGTAACCAGGAGACGGGCTTTGGAGTATACAGAGCAGCACCCGCCTAACAGCGGGACACTAGGAGCAACCCCGTTGTTTATCAGTAGAATTCACTTAAAAATTGTTTTAATTGTGGTAAAATCATGGAACATAAGGAGAATACTTTTATTTTTTTATTATTTGTTCTTTTAACAATTTTTTAAAAAGGATTTTATTTATTTATTTGAGACCTGAAGAGATACAGAGAGAGAGAGAGTGCATGAGCAGGGGGAGAGGGAGAGGGAGAAACAGACTCGCCGCTGAGCCAGGAGCCTGCTGTGGGGCTGGATCCCTGGATACTGGGATCATGACCTGAGCAGAAGGCAGACGCTTAACCATCTGAGCCACCTAGGCGCCCCTTACTTATTATTCTTAAAGTTTTTATTTTCCTTTATTTATTTATTTATTTATTTAAAGATTTTACTTATTTATTTGACAGAGACACAACGAGAGAGGGAACACAAGCAGGGGGAGTGGGAGACGGGGAAGCAGGTTCCCTGCTGAGCTGGGAGGCAGAGGCGGGTCTCGATCTTAGGACCCTGGCATCATGATCTGAGCTGAAGGCAGACGCCTAATGACTGAGCCACCCAGGCGCCCTTATTTATTTATTTTTTTTTGAGATTTTATTTATATGAGAGAGCATGGGGTGGGGTTCCGAGGGAGAAGCAGACTCCCTGCAGAGCAGGGAGCTCGATGCAGGACTCAATCCTGGGACCCCAGGATCATGACCTGAGCCGAAGGCAGTCACTTAACCAAATGAGCCACCCAGGTGCCCCTGTTTATTTATTTTTAGAGACAGAGTATATGGGGGTGGGGGAGGGAGAGGGAGATAGAGAAATCTTGAGCAGGCTTCATACCCAGTGCAGAGCCCAAGGCGGGACTCGATCTCACGATCCTGAGATCTTGATCTGAGCTGAAATCCAGTCGGACGTTTAACCGACTGAGCCACCCAGGTGCCCCCAAAACAAACTTTTTTGAACAAGAAGTTAAATTCCGATAGTGTAATTTTTGACAATTGTGGTAAACAACACCTAACAGAAAATATTTACCACCTTTACCATTCTTCAGTGTTTATTTCCATGACACTAAGTACGCTGTTACGTCTTAATTATGAACGCATTTACACATCATCTCGTGTAAGTGAACTGTTCCATGAATAAAGAGCAGGAAGTGGCCTCTTGCGTCTCGGATGTACCTGACCGTCCTCTTTGGCTCTTAGTGACACTGTGCGAGGGGCCCAGCAAGTTCAAGTGCCATAGCGGCGAATGCATCACACTGGACAAAGTATGCAACTCGGTCAGGGACTGTCGGGACTGGTCGGACGAGCCCCTCAAGGAGTGTGGTGAGCACCCCCCACCCCACCCCCAGGTGCAGACAGCTCTCTGGGTCTTACAGGGAGCCGGGGCTGGGACCCAGACGTGGCTGTGCTGTGGGGCTGCAAGTCTCCTGCCCACTCCTGCCTGTGAGTGCTTTAGCTCTGCCGCAACACAGACTTGGGGTCCTAGGGGAGAAACCTCAGTGTTCACATCTGTAGGTTGGGACAGTAAGGGCCCAACATCCTAGGGCTTCTGGGGATTGGCTATTGCGATGCTTGTCAAGTTTCAGCAGTGCACTGTAACCTGTGGCCATGTGAATATTGTGGACTTGACCAGCTGTACAGTCTGTCACAGCTGTTCAGCAGGAGCTGAGTTACAGGCGGAAGACGGCCTATGAATGCACATGCGCACATGAACGCCTGTGGCTGTGCTCCAAGCAAACCATATCACGGACGCTGATGTCTGAACCGTTCATGGGGCACAAAATACTGTTTTGCCTTTGATCCTTATTTTTCTTTTCAACTGTTTAAAAACATTAAAAAGCATTCTTAGCTTTGGGGCCGTGCAGGAACAGATTGGTAGGCTGGCATGGGCTGAAGCCCTGTAAAGAGAGCCAGGGCGTGGGTGCCGGCGCTGAGCGCCCCGGGCCTGGTCCAGCACTGCAATCGGGGACAGGTGTTGGAGTCTGGCCAGGCCTCAGTTTCCACAGCTATAGTTCAGCTACCTGTATGGTTTTGGGGAGTTAGTACATGCGACTGTGGATCATGGTTTTTTAGTTTTTATAATCAAGAACATTTTGAAATGTTTTACCAAAAAAAAAAAAAAAGGTAGGATTTACCATCTTAACCATTTTTTAAAAAATTAATTATTTATTTATTAGAGAGAGAGAGAGAGAGAGAGAGAGAAAGAGAAATCACAAGTAGGCAGAGGAGCAGTCAGAGGGGGTTAGGGAACAGGCTCCCTGCAGAGCAGAGAGCCTGATGCGGGTCTCGATCCCAGAACCCTGAGATCATGACCTGAGCTGAAAGAAGAGGCTTTAACCCACTGAGCCACTGAGGCGCCCCCATCTTAACCATTTTTAAGTGTCCAGTTCAGTGACATTAAGCAGACTCATATGGTCATGCAGCCATGCCCACCATCTGTCTCCAGAACTTTCTCATCTTCCCACACTGAACCTCTGCCCCAGGAAGCGCAGACTCCCTATCCCCTCCCCCACCCAGGCCAGCCGCCCATCTACTTCCTGTCTCTGATTTTGACTCCACTGGGGATGTCCTAGGAGTGAATCCTGCAGTATTGGTCCTTCTCTACCCATGTCGTTCACTCAGTGGAATGTCCTCCGGGTTCCCTCCTGGCGCTGCAAATGATGGGGGTTGTGTTAAGTCCTCCTAGGGGACGTGGCAGTTTCCTGGTCCCCCAGTCATTGTGGCAATCGTTATAAGGGTGAGGAGATGGTGCAGGGGTGCCGATGAGCTGAGTGTGACCAGTCTCTGCCTTCGCCCCCCTCCTCCCACCTGGCACAGGGACCAACGAGTGTCTGGACAACAAGGGCGGGTGTTCCCACATCTGCAATGACCTCAAGGTGGGCTACGAGTGCTTGTGTCCTGAGGGTTTCCGGCTGGTGGACCAGCGAAGATGCGAAGGTGATTCCCCAGCAGGGTGGGCTCCTGGCCTCCCCGTCCCTTTCTCCTCATGGGGTGGCCAAACCCTCAGTGCCTCAGTTTCCCCACCTGTTCAGTGGGCATGACAGCAGTGCGGACCTCATGGGCCTGTTAGGAGGATTTAATGAAATGCCAGATGCCCGGGACATCCCTGCAGGCTTGGCCCTGGAGGGGCACTGGGTTCTTGCCTTTGGGGACTAATAATTAAGAAAGTAATCTCCGTTGACGGCTGATGCAGCTTCTCCCTGTGGGCTGTACCCCTGGAGTGAATGGTGAGGTCAAGGTCATTGTTGGAGACAATGCTTGGCTGTTTCTGAGTTTTTATTTCTGAACCTGCTGGTCACCAAGACCATGGCTCTAGGGGTCATCCCCAAAGGGCCTGGGCTGTCCCCATTTGCCATTGGGAGGCATGGCTCCATCATCCATCAGCACCCCATGGGGAGGAAGCCCCAAATGCCTTTGTGTGTCCCGACTTGCAGATATCGACGAGTGTCAGGACCCCGATGTGTGCAGCCAGCTGTGCGTGAACCTCGAGGGCAGCTACAAGTGCGACTGTGAGAAGGGCTTCCAGCTGGACCCGCACACCAAGGCCTGCAAGGCTGTGGGTGAGTGTGGGTTGGGGCCTGCGGGGGCGGGGCCTGTGCCAAGAGCTGGTGCCCAGGGGAGTTTCATCACAGGAACTTTGCATCAGCTCCAAAGCCCGCTGGGTGAGGGCTGGGGCCAACTGTGTCCTCCCAAGACCTCTGGCAGCTGGTTGAGCAGCGCTGTCGGGGACTTGCCAGGAGCCTGCCCCGGCGTGTCCCGCTTTCCTGTGGACACAGGTCAATGGCAGGAGATCCAGTTTGCAGCCCCCAGCCTCCCCAGTGGCTTCAGAGGACAGGAAAGGCTGAGGCCTGAAGGGCCTGTCCCCTCACCAGCTGTTCTTACTCACTTAGAGGAACCTGTACCCAAAATCAAATTGACTTCAGAGAGCCCAAGGTGTAATCAGTCACTCCGGAGAAAACCAAATGCAGGAATAGTTGGGTTTCTTATCTTTCTTTTTTTTTTTCTTAAAGATTTTACTTATTTATTTATTGGACAGAGAGAGAGATCACAAGTAGGCAGAGAGGCAGGCAGAGAGAAAGGGAGAAGCAGGCTCCCCACTGAGTAGAGAGCCCGATGCGGGGCTCGATCCCAGGACCCCGAGATCATGACCTATACCGAACCAGAGGCTTAAGCCACTGAGCCACACAGGTGCCCCGGGTTTCTTTTATACCTAGAGTTGAGATGAGCACTGTGGCCAGGCACTGATTCTCCGAAAGCCCGAGGGGAAAAGAGCCCATGTGTTTGGAGGCACAGCCGTCCTCGGGGAGTTGACCTGTGGATAAACTCCCTTTGCTTTGCGTCCTAATCCGCCCACCAGTGTGACTCCAAGGAGGGACGAGTTTGCAGAAATATTTTAGATCGCCTTCCGTTTCCTCGAGGGTCTGCTTGAGCCTTGAAAACTTCCTCCCCTGTTGTCGTCCCTTTTGTGACGGTTCCTTGGCCGCCCTCTGTCACACCCCCATGTGTTTCCTGGTTCCGGGGAAAACCAGGGACTGAGTTCATGAACCCCTCAGGGTTTGAGGTTTCACTTTTGCTCTGATCTGTCTGGGCCGGTGTCTACACAGACGCCTTCCCAGGAGTATGAGTGGTATTGTGGGAAGGGCTGTTCTGAGTGGGGTCAGTTGTACACACCGTTAACCTGTCAGTGAATATTGGTGTCATGGTTACAACACAGCCCCCCGGAGTCCGGGCAGCCTGGATTTGAATCCCAGCTCTGCCACTGACTAGCTGGTGTGATCTTGGGCTCGTCCCTTCCCCTCTCTGAGCTTCAGCCCCCTTATATGTTTGTTTTTTAAAAGATTTTATTTATTTATTTATTTGACACAGAAAAAGAGATCATAAGTAGGCAGAGAGGCAGGTAGAGGGAGAGGGGAGGCAGGCTCCCTGCTGAGCAGAGAGCCCGATGTGGGACTTGATCCCAGGACCCTGGGATCATGACCTGAGCTGAAGGCAGACACTTAACTGACTGAGCCACTCAGGCATCCCCAGGTTTTATTATTCATGTAGGTTTTATTACCATACAAGTATGGTGGGACCAACCCAGTAGGAGACGATCACCATCGAGAAGATCGGTTGTTATGGTTCCCAAGAAGAGGGGGAGCATGGCAGCCAGGGGACCCCCCGGGGAGCACCAGGGTCAGTCAGCAGGCAAGAGGAGACGGCCGCCCGCAAGGCATTTCCCAGCCCATCCTGAGAGTCTCCTCTGGTTCAGCCGGACCCCAGAGGTTGACAGGCAGAAGTCAGGGGTCCCTTCTGCTCCCCTGAGCATCCTTCCTGCGTCCCCAGGCAACATCGCCTACCTCTTCTTCACCAACCGCCACGAGGTGAGGAAGATGACCCTGGACCGCAGCGAATACACCAGCCTCATCCCGAACCTGAAGAACGTTGTGGCCCTAGACACAGAGGTGGCCAGCAACAGAGTCTACTGGTCTGACCTGTCCCAGAGGAAGATCTACAGGTGAGCCTCGGAGCCGCCCCCAGCCCCGACCCGGGGTGAAATAGGGCCCTCACACTGACACTCTCCCCACTCCGCGCCAGCACCCAGATCGACAGAGCCCCCAGCTTTTCTGCCTATGACACCATCATCAGCGAGGGCGTCCAGGCCCCCGACGGGCTGGCCGTGGACTGGGTCCACAGCAACATATACTGGACAGACTCCATCCTGGGCACCGTCTCCGTGGCTGACACCAAGGGTGTGAAGAGAAAGACGCTCTTCAAGGAGAAAGGCTCCAAGCCGCGTGCCATCGTGGTGGACCCCGCTCACGGGTGGGTATTGCCGCAGCTGCGGGGTGCGGAGGGAACGGAGAGCAGAGGCGGGGTTCCAGAGCTGGCTAGGACTCAGCCTGGGGGAAGGCATGTGCCTGAGCCGGACTGGCCTCCCTGGGCGCGGGGCCGTCCCTAGCCACCGAGGCCCTTGCTGTCAGGAACGAGCAGGACCTGGAAGGGTGGACCTTCCCCCAGTCGCCCTTTGGGAGCCAGAGCTTGGTTCCTCTTGATTGTTGCTGAGATGGATGTGGACCCTGAAAAGTGCACTCAGGATAAAAACCCAAAATCAGAGAGGCGCCTGGCTGGCTCAGTCGGTTAAGTGTCTGATTCTTGATCTCTGCTCAGGTCCTGAGCTCAAGAGTCACGAGTTCAAGCCCTGTGTTGGGCTCTGTGCTGGGTGTGGGGTCTACTGAAAAACAAACAAACAAAACCAGAAATTAGAATATGGGTTTAAATTGGTCATGGAAATTAATACTTCTTTAAATTCTGATTTAGTATTTTGTGGCAGAGTACCCTGTACCAGGAAAGGATTGAAGAAAGGTTAAAAAAAAAAAACACTCAGATCCAAAGGTAGTTTCAGGGAGGACGCCACAGGGAGGAAAGGTCGCCACCACCCCGAGGGGCCCCCAGGAGGGTGTTTGCAGGGCCCGAGGCTGACTCAGCAGCTCCAGGGCCCTCAAGGACCTGTGTCCCCTGACAGAAGGCATCTCCCTGCCCCATGTCCCAAACCTGTTCCACCTATCTCCCCGTGGAATTTCACAATTCCAGAGGGACGGTGACCTCCTCGGGATGGGCAGCCTGTCATGGTGGCAATCCTCAGAAGGAAAGGGAACTTTCCTTCTTTCTTTTTTTTTTTTTTTTTAATGTTTTGTTTATTTGAGAGAGAGATTGAGAGCATGAGAGGAGGGGAAAGGCAGAGGCAGAGGGAGACGCAGGCTCTCTGCTGTGTGATCCCTCACCCGAGGGCATGACCTGAATTGAAGGCAGATGCTTAACCAACGGAGCCACCCAGGTGCCCTGAAAGGGAACTTTGGAGACGAGCATGACTCACCTGGGACAGGCCCTGCGCTGAAGTTGGGCCTCGGTGCCCGCAAACGTTCTCATTTGGTAGAGGGACTCTCGGTTGAATAAATTTAGTCCCCCAGCTAGGAAAGAGAGAGGCTCCCGGAAGTAAGCCTTTAGATACAAGTCATGGGGTGTGTGTGTGTGTGTGTTCTACTGTTGTGTTTCTTCTCCCTCCTGGTAGTAGCATAGGATTGCCCTCTTGAACTCTGTTCTCCACTTGGCTCTGGCGTTTGGACTATGGGGCTCATTCCCTGTTGACTAGATAACCCGTGATTTACTTTGTACCCGGCACATGGAAATTTAGTTTTTCCCCTCCTGCCTCCCACAAAGACGCTGCAAATTGAATATCTTTGAAGACGAGGTCTTGTAGTTCATCTGCGGGACTGGCGATCCTAGATCCCTCATTCTAGAAGTTGGATTATATTCTAGAAGCTGGTCCGAGGGTACGTGCATGGATAGAGCACCAAATTGCCATTGAAAACCTGCATTACAAAGCCGAGCCTCCATTAGCACACTCGAGCACCCGTCTCGCTCTTGGTTAATGGCAGGTTTTCCGTCTTTGCCCATCACCGTGGGGAGGGCGACTTTCAGTGTATTTGTGTGTGGCTGCTTATGAGTTAGCCTGAGCCTCTCTTAAAAGCCTTAAAAGCCATCCGAGATCCACTTCTAAGTATGGACCCCAGAGCAGGGAACACAGGGATGGGAGCCGGTGTTTGCGGCCCCGCGTTCCCAGCAGCCGGGGGGCAGCCGAGTGTCCCTCCGTGGCTGCGGAATAAGCCACACGTGGTCCATCCACAAAGCAAAACTGTACTCAGCCTTCAAAAGGAAGGACATGCTGACACCCGCCACACCACGATGAGCCTTGAGGCCATTGTGTGAAATGCAGGAAGCCAGGCACAGAAGGACAGATGCTCTGTGATCGCACTCGCATGAGGTCCTAGAGGAGTCCTGGTCGTGGAGACAGAGCAGAGCGGTGGGAGCCAGGGTCAGAGGAGGCGAATGTGGACTTGGTGTTTCATGGAGGCAGAATTCCAGGCCGGGCTGACGGAAATGTTCTGGGGATGGAGGTACTTAGTCACCAAACTGGACACTTAAGATGGTAACTTCTAGCTATATTTTACCACAGAGAAACCTTTTTAAAACAAACAAACAAACAAGAAAAAAAAAAAACCAAAAAATCGGGATGCCTGGGTGGCTCAGTTGGTTGGGCGGCTGCCTTCAGCTCGGGTCATGATCCCGGCATCCTGGGATCGAGTCCCGCATCGGGCTCCTTGCTCAGCGGGGAGCCTGCTTCTCCCTCTGCCTCTGCCTGCGCTCATTCTCTCTGACAAATAAATAAATATCTTTAAAAAAAACAAAAAACAAAAAAAAACAGACCCTTATAAAATAAAAAATGTGTAAAAGCCTCCAGAAAGCACCGTCAAGGGTGCCCATGAAGAGCCTCCATCCAGACAGTGGAATCAAAATCTCCCTTTGTTCTCGAAGGTTCTAAAAATCCTGCCAGGTCTCACCAGGTTGCAAGCACGAGGGTAGCAGAAGAAACCAATGCGAGGTCTCTTTGGTGGGAGGGGGGTGGGGGTTCTCCACAGTTCCTGGCCTGGCTGCTTCGGCTGGGAGCTGCTGTTCGGGCCAGACAGGCCCCTCCCCCGCTGACCCCTGCTTTCTTGCTGCTCTCCTACCAGTTTCATGTACTGGACGGATTGGGGAACCCCTGCCGAGATCAAGAAAGGGGGTCTGAACGGTGTCGACATGTACTCGCTCGTGACAGAAGACATCCAGTGGCCCAATGGCATCACCCTGGGTATGTCCTTGGGACGTGGGTCCCTGGGGTCGGGCACCTTCTGGAGAAGGGGAGGGAGTGGCCAGGAGGCCCCAGAGAAAGCATGTGCAGCTTCCTGAGTGTTTTACAACCTGCTGTTAGACTATGCCCGAGTGGGGTTTGGGCTCACACAGGGAAGTGTGTTTGGGGGCTGGTTTTTGGGGTACATCTCTGATGGGTCCGGGCCCCTCTGACATCGGCCTGTGATCTCTTCCTTGTCTACTTGTGGGTTCTAGATCTTTCTGGTGGCCGCCTCTACTGGGTTGACTCCAAGCTCCACTCCATCTCCAGCATTGACGTCAACGGCGGGAACCGGAAGACCGTTTTGGAGGACGAGAAAAAGCTGGCACACCCCTTCTCCTTGGCCATCTTTGAGGTGGGGGCTGGGAGCCAGGGGCTTCTGCTTTGGGAGCTGAGGGAATTCACATCCAAGTGCTGGGTACTGAGCGCAGCTCACGCTCGAGGCCTAAGTGCTCGTGCTAACAGGTCAGCCCACACTGTTTGGCTCATTCAAGCCAGGACCAACTTAGAAGATGGAAGTTATTTCCATTTTCTTCTCCTTAAAAGAGTTGTTTTTGTCTGTTTGGGGTTTTTGTTGTTGTTGTTGTTGTTTTAAGTAAACTTTACCCCCAACATGGGGCTCAGACTCACGACTCTGACATCTAGAGTCTCAGGTTCCCCCAACTGACCCAGCCGGGCGCCCTCCTCACCCAAAGAGTCTTAAAGCAGCGGTTCTTGCTTGGAGGCCATCTTGGGACCCAGGGGACATTTGGTATTTTCTAGAAACTTTCTGGTTGTTGCACTTGGAGGGGCAGTTACTGCTGGGACCTAGAGAGAGAAGAAGGGGGCCAATCACAGTGCGAAAACTGCTCTAAGGAAACGTTATATTCGTGCGCCCGTGTTCAAACAGCGTGAGTCGCGGTCTCCAAGAGATGGAAGCAAGCTGGGTGTCTGTCAGAGAGGAAGGGCTAAAAAAATGAGTATTTGTACAGCGGAATGTAATTCAGGAAACGGGGAGCAACTTCTAACACGCACTGCAACGTGGAGGGACCTGGAGGGAACTAAGCCAGACACAAGAGGACAGAAACTCTCTGATCCCACTTCTGTGAGGTCCCTACAGGAGTCCCGTCCACAGAGACCTGAAGTAGATGGTGGGAGTCATGGCTGGGCTGCGGTGGGAAGTCAGTGTTTCCTAAGGAGACAGAGTCTCAGTTTGGGGAGATGGAAGGTTCTAGACATGGATGGATGGTGGTGATGGTTGCACACCAACGAGAATGTACCTAATGCTACAGAACACATTTTAAAAGGATTAAACTGGCTGATTTTAGGTTCTGTATATTTTACACAATTAAAAATTTTTTTTAATAAAGAGAGAAAATGAGGCTCGTACTACCCAGTACTGCTTCCTCCCAGAAATTCGGGCATCCTGTGCCCTTGATTAATGGGATCTGTTGTCCTCTTTAATTTCCATATAGGATAAAATATTTTGGACGGACATCATCAACGAAGCCATTTTCAGTGCCAACCGCCTCACAGGCTCCGACATTAACTTGGTGGCAGAAAACCTGTTGTCCCCGGAGGACATTGTCCTTTTTCACAACCTCACACAGCCAAAAGGTAAAGATGGGGTGACTGCCTCCTCCCTCTACCTCCCTGCTGGTATTCTGGAATTTTCTAGAATTTTCTGTTCTTGTTCTTCCCCTAACTCCCTGGGTCTTCCCCATCAGGGGTGAACTGGTGTGAGAGGACCGCCCTTCGCAACGGTGGCTGCCAATACCTGTGTCTCCCGGCCCCGCAGATCAACCCCCACTCGCCCAAGTTCACATGTGCCTGTCCTGATGGCATGCTGCTGGCCAAGGACATGAGGAGCTGCCTCACAGGTGGGAGCACCAGCCTGCCTGGGCGCGCGGCCGGCCACCCCTGTGGCTTAGTCGTGCAGCTCGCCCTTCCTGTTCCTCTCTTCGCTCATCTGTCAAATGGGAGACTGAGGCACCAGGAGGCCATTGTAGGGGGTCACCATAGTTTGCCTTTGTCATGCAGGACACATGAGCTCTGTGCCAGGCATTTAGACAGACGCTGTTCACCTTCGATGTCTGGTTCACTTTCTCCTGGCCCCCTTGGGAGGTGACTGATTTTAGACACGGGCATCGAGTGCGGAGATGACCCCTTTTTCAGCTGTTCTCATCTTTAGCGAAAGTCTCGGTTTGGGGTCAATGTGTCTGTCATTGGGAATCTCCCTTTCGAACTACAATAGATAATAACATAGACGTTCGTGTGTTTCAGTTGTTTTCAGTCATTTTTTAAAAGATTTTATTTATTAGCAGGGGGAGGGACAAAAGGAGAGGGAGGAGCAGACTCCCCACTGAGCAGAGAGCCTGATGCGGGATTTGATCCCAGGACCCCAGGATCGTGACCTGAGCCCAAGGCAGACACTTAACCGATTGAGCCACCCCCCAGTGCCCCTGTTTTCAGTTAAAGAAATAACACAAATGTGGCCCGTGGCATATGCTACTTACCATTGTCACGAGCAGCGGGACACTCAGGAAATGTTTCTTCTTTCAGGGCCTGAGCCTGGAGCGACCACCCAGGGCACCTCCACAGTCACGGTCAGGCCAACGGTCCGCTCCACAACCGTGGAGCTAAAGCACACAGCCAGCCCGCAGTCCGTGGCCAGCCCTGAGTTCACCACGGCTGAGATGGTGACGATGTCCCACCACGGTAAAAGCAGGGACTACCCTGGGCCTTGGTTTATAGCTCGAGCATCTAGACAGGCCCCTTCAGAGGCCAAGAGAATCTTGGGGAAGGGATGGAGTGGGTGTAGTCTTGGCACCGATACTCAGACATGAGTCTGTGCATCTCAGAAGCCTCCATTTCCCTACCTACAAAATGGGACTAATAACCGTGCCCGGCCACCTCCTGGTGGTAGTGGGGATTACGTGGCCGCAGGCATGTCAAGGGCTGGAGTGCGGGGAACCTTATTCCAGAGTCCTCCCCAAGCAGAGGCCTGGGAGCCTGAAATGTTATCAAGGCCCATTTGAACCTGCTTTCAGGTGTCTGCCCAGCAGGGCCAGGGCTGGGGTGAGGCGGGTGAGACGCCGCTCAGGGCAGCATCAGAGGGGACACCAAAAACCCAGGACTTAAATCGTATTTCACTGCATTATTTTTTCAAAAATCAAATCACAAAACTATGGGCCATGGGGCTAACACCTGGTCTTATAAATAATGAGTTTGATCAGAGCCAGGGTCCCGGTGAGGCAGGGTCCAGCAAGTGTAGAGTCGGAGCCTGTCTTCCTAAAAATCTGACGCTTTACTCTGGGGTATTGGCCTTCATTTTTATTTCTTAAAAAATAACACATTAAAATATTACTCAGTTACTACGTTTTTTTGGCAAGGGGGCGGGGCCGGGCAGGCTTTAAGTTTTGTGCTTGTGGCTAATGCCTGACTCCCAGTGCTCAAGGAAGACCCGCCATTCATCTCTTTGCCCACCAGAGGGCGCCTGCCCTGGAATTTGAGTGGCCAGAAAAACGGAGCTCATAGATTTTTCTTTTCTTTTTTGTTTTGTTTTGTTTTCCTCATAGATTTTTCTAGCCAAAAAAAAAGGGGGGGGGGCATATCATCGACTTTCAGGCATTTTTTCCCGCCCCCTCAGAGTAGGTGAGACCTATGTCCAACCATAAACAAGGCAAAGCAGGAACTTCTGTGATTGAGGGAGGCCAGGAAACCTGTTTGCTGGGTTTGGGGGTGGACATTGCTTGAAAAAGCCATTTTCCAGATGGGCCCACCCAGGGCTTCTCGCTTTGGGCAAAGGAGCCCTTGTAAGGGAAAAACTTCTCAAGGACCTTGCTGCTGCCGCCTTAAATTATTTTTAAGTTTCCTTAAATATGTGCAAATGTAGGAAAAGTCGGTATAATCTCCCTACACACAAGCACGCACACACACACACACACACACAACAGCGGACCAAATTCAAGCCCAGGTGGGCTGGAGTATAACCAATGATGTCAGTCACTGCTCACCTGTGTCCATGTGGCCCAGGTGGGGCTCATAAACTTTGGTTTGCATGGGGCCCTCACAGGGCTCAGGTGCACATGTGTGCTTCTGTGACAGGGTCCCCCCGGTTTTATGACCTGGGGACATGACTGTGTCACTTGGGTGCAATCCATGTCAGGCCTTGGAGTTGCTGAACATTACAGAGGCGGGAAGCTCCTGTCCTACCCAGGCCTGTCTCGTCTCCATCAAATGCACCAGCAGGACAAACAGGCCCTCACCAGCTGTGACCTCACCAGCGGCTGGGGATGCTCCTGCAGGCTTTTGTCTCAAAGACGGGGGGCCTCCTCCCCGGCGCCTCGGAACGCTGGGCTAAGGAACACTCTTAAATCTGCTCCGAGTCCCATAACCCGGCCTGCTAATGAGTAAGGCCCAGTGTGATATCTCTCAAACCCGGGAGAGGCTCCAGGTTCCTTCAAACTTTTTTTAAGATTTATTTGAGAGAGAGAGAGAGAGAGAGCACGCACGCACGCACAAACAGGGCAAGGGGAGAGGGAGAGAATCCCAACCAGACTCCCTGCACAGCCCAACCCGGGGCTTGATCTCAGGACCCCAAGATCAGGACCTGAGCCAAAATCAAGCACGAGGGTTTTAACCAACTACACCACCCAGGCGCCCCTCCCTTGAACCTTTAAGGACACCAGGAAGCATCAGGCGTTTCCCTGTGTGTGTCCGTTGTCAGACCCCTGCTGTGTTTCCGGGGCCCTCACGGTGGAGCTGAGCCTTGCTTTGTCCTTTGTTCCATGTAGCCCTGGGCGACGCGGCCAGCAGAGGAGACGAGGAGAGGCCCAGGAGCGTGGGGGCGCTGTACATCATCCTCCCCATCGGTAAGCCCACCGGCCAGGCCTACCCCCGGCCCGCCCCCGGCCTGGCCCCCTACGCTGTGACCACCTGGGGCAGCCCACCTTTTCTCCCAGGCTAGGGGCGGCCCGTTTTCCAGCGTCATTCACTCAGCAAATACAGTTGAGTGCCTGCTGTGTGCCAGCCCCCTCCTGGGTCCTGGGGCCACCCCTGGTTGAGGACGAAGCCCCCCACCTGCTCAGAGCTGACGCATCAGCTGGGGCCGGGCCCCAAGGGAGCTGCAGGGAAGGCCCCCGCCGCCCGAGGGACGCCTCCTGCTGAACGGTTCTCCTGCAGGGGGAGTTTAGGGAGTTGTAACCCCCACCGCCCACCTCACCCCTGTCAGTCGCCCCTCTGTTAGTCACACCCGTTACTCCTTTTCTGAGCAAACCCTCTCAAGGTGTCCTTCCCCAGCCAGCCCAGTCGCACAGACCCACATGTCGTCTGGCTGGGAGGGGACTGACGTGGCAGTGGGACCCTCACCCCTGGGCTGGGTGATGAGAGTCGCACCCAACCCGTCTTCCCAGGGAGCCGGAGTCTCTCCCACCCTCTGGGCCTTGGCCAGAACTTTTTAAAAAATTTATAAGATTGTGTTTATTTGCGAGAGAGCGAGAGAGAAGGAGCAGAGGGAGAAGCAGACTCCCCACGGAGCAGGGAGCCCGACTTGGGGAGCCCCAGGATCATGACCTGAGTCCAAGGCAGATGTTGAACTGACTGAACCGCGCAGGCCGGGATTTTTTACAAATCTGGGCTGGCTGAGCCCTTGGCTGTCCCCTGGTCTGGGCACACCACTGCGGGGCCCACTAGAAATGAGGCAAAGAGCATTGGACGGAAGAAAGGAGTTTTGGCTCCCGGGGATCAAATGCAGTCCCATTTCTGGAAGAGTGGCGGCCCCCCGTGCGGTGACTCAGAGGAAACCTGGGAACATCAGCCACCGTGGGGCATTTCCGGGCCGAGGCAGTCGCGGTGGGCCTCGAGTTAGAGATTCGTTACGCACGCAGGGAGGTTTTTTCCCTAGTGGCTTCAAATTTGGACCAGAAAAACCCCTCTGTACGTCAGAAGGCCCAAAGTCAGCCGGCAGTGTCCCTGGGTAGGGGTGTGGGGGGCTGGGCGTGCTCCGGGGCGCCCCCTGACCAGGCCCCCTCCCCCCGCAGTCCTGCTCATCCTCCTGTGCTTCGGGACCTTCCTCCTCTGGAAGAACTGGCGGCTGCGGAGCATCAACAGCATCAACTTCGACAACCCCGTGTACCAGAAGACCACGGAGGACGAGGTCCACATCTGCTGCAGCCCGGACGGCTACACCTACCCTTCAGTGAGCGCCCCGCCCCCACCAGAGGCTGGGGGACCCCCCAGGGCCCTTCTGGGGTGGGGGGTGGACAGCATCAAGAAAAGGGGGGGAAACAAGCCAGGGGGGGGCTGGGGCAGGCTTCCCCGCAGGAGGCCCAGCCTAGGCATGGGCCCCGGGGCTAGAACTGGGGGAGGGAGGTGTCGGCAGGGGGGAGAAGCCAAAGGAAGGGAAGGGACAGGACAGGACAGGACAGGGTGAGGCCGCTGGAGGAGGATTCTGGCTTTGCTCTCACAAGATGGGAGCCCCGGAGAGAGTTCTGGGCTTGGCCTGCCTTGGGGCTCACAGGCGCCCTCAGGTGGCTGTCGGGGGAAGAAGACTGGGGCCAAGGTCGGGAGCTGGGGAGCAGGACAGAGGCCGCTGCGCTGGTCCCAGCCAGCGATGGAGGGGGGCTGGGGGGCCCGGAGGCGTAGGTGGCCTCTGGCCATGTTTACTGAACGCTGGCCTGATCGCTTCCGGCGTTTCTCTTTCGTGACAGAGACAGATGGTCAGCCTGGAGGATGAGGCGGCGTGAGCTGCTGCTTCCAGGCCCGTCCTTCCCCGGAACCTGCTGCTGGTCACGGGCAGGAAGAACACTTTCTCCCCAGACCCTTGACCTGCCCCAAACCCTTCCTGAGACCTTGACGCCCTCCCGTTTCACACAAAGAAAGCAGCGAACCCAAAGCAGCGCCTGCAGCCGCTGGGCCTGTCCTGCCAGAACTTTGTTCTATATATTTATTCGTCTGGGAGGCAGACGGGCTTCCAACGGCGCCCGTGCAACGGGTTGAGGTTGGAATTTTTTTTTCTTTATGACTAGTGGAGAAGAGAAGGCTGAGTGAGCTGGGGGGGCGTCTCTGCCCTCTCCAGGGACTGCCGGAGGGCCAGAGAGAAGGCAAGGGGCTGGGAACTGGAGAGCAGACCCTACCCTACCTGCGAGGTCCTGGGTAGCTGCTCTACCCCTCCCCGTCCCCTGCCCCAGCCCGAGCCCCCAAACTCAGGAGTAAACGTGCTCACCTCTGCCCTGCTGGAGAGCCAGCGCTCGCTGTTGCTTTGCTGCACCTCAGGTCCGGATCAAACTCGGGTTTTCCAAGCGAGTTCTGTGCCCTCCCTTGACACCAAGCCTCTGGCATTGGTCTTGACCTGGCCAAATCCAGCATCCCGGGGGTGGGGCCAAGTGAGTCCCGTTCATTCACCGAAACCTCCACCGTCCCCAGGTTACCGGTTGCCCTTAATATGGATTAAGTGCCTGAGATGCCCAGTTAGCTGATGCGTGCAGACAGCGGCCTCCAGTCTCTAAGAGCATCCTGTGGTCCAGGCGTGGTGGCCTGGACCACAGCCCCCCCGCGCCTGTGCCAGACCCTTCCAGATCCCTCGAGCACTTTTTTTTTAGTTCAGGGCTGTATCTTGTGTAACATTGACATTGTTACTGTTTTTGCACTGTTTCTGTTCTGGTTGGGATGGGCTCTGGGCCCGCGTGGACAAACATGCGTGATCTTGGGGCCTCTCCCCCGCCCGCCGAGCACCTCAAAGCCGCCATCTTCACTGTCCCACTAGTGTTTCTGCTTCTGTGCAGAGGCCCTGAGCCATTCATTTCCCCAACAAGATGCTTGTCGTTGATGGGTGCCCGCCCACCACGTGCATGGCATTTTAGCCCTGTAAGACATCCCCCTGGGCTTGGTCGGCTCACGGGACTTCTTAAACAAAATGTCTTTCCCGTCCTCTCATCCGTGTCGCCTTTCCGACCAAAGAGAGAAGAGGTGGCCTCCTGTGGCTTCCTGCCTGGCCTCGTCCGGGGCCTGCCTGTCGCTCATCGCATGACCGCCTGACACTGTGCCCTACCCTCTAGGAAACTGTGAAGCCTTTTCTCCTGCCGAAGCATGTAAATAATCCCCCGTATAGATCACGGGGGGCTTTTTTGTTATGTTTGCACTTTGTATATTTGTTAAACGTGTATCACTTCTATATATGAAACAAAGATCTATTTATTTTTGCAAACCCTGGTTGCTGCATCGCTGACCCCTCCGGGGGCTCTGCCTTGGGGGGAAGTCGTCTCTGAGACGCCTCTTTTTGTACAAAGATTAGCGCAAAGCCCTTCAGGAGAATCGTGTCTGTGTTGTATATATGGTGGGTTGCTTTTGGGGGGTGGGTATCGCTTTTTAAACCACTGTATAGAATGTTTTTATAGCCCGAATGTCTTACTGTGATCGATTACGTTTCTTAAATGAACCGCTGGCGAAACCTGGGCCGTTTTCTTGCTCTCGTGTCTGGGCTCCTCCTCCTGTGCATGGGCGGGACTCCCCCAGAAGATGGATCTGGAAAAGGGAACATTTTCTCAGAGCTCGGGACGGGCTACAGGCTATGGGGTGCTTCCCTGAATTGGGGTTTTGCTAAGTTTCCAGCATGCTCCTTCACAGAACCGGCATCTATGGGACACCGGTGTTGTGGGCCGGGTCCTGGTCTAGACATGTGAGATACCGCAGTGAATAAAACCATAGAAGTGACTAAGAGTCTGCCCTCAAGGAGTTGACATTGTAGAAGGGGAAATAGATACAGTGATTATAATGTTAGAAGAATATTCTAGAAGAATTTTAAACAGGGCAATGGGACAGAGAAGTGACTGGCAGGGAGAGGACGCCTTTCGGGAGGGCTCAGGGAAGGATTCTCTAAGGAGGTGACATCTGAGCTAAATCCAGAAGCTGAACTGGGGGGAGAGTGGCCTGGGCCCGAGACCTTCCCACCTGGTCCAATCAACAGATGATTTCCGCACGAAGCTTCCCTTCAGACCATTTGGGGTCCTGGAGTGGTTGCTGTGAGGTTTTCTTAAAGGATGAAACAGGATAAACACCTGTGAAATTAATTAGTAAGATATAAAATGAGATTTTCCAACACGAATCCAAATAAATCATGAGTTCCAGCAAATACTCGTGTTCCATAGCGGCAACATTTGGCAAGAGCTGTGGGCGTCCAGCCACGTGCTTCCCTGTTCTTTTGTGCACCCCGGCTTTACCGGGGTCTGGACATGTTGGCCATTAAGACCCCTTTCCCTAAGCATGGCAGATCAAACCACAAGTAGTCTGGGCGGGTCCCTGGGCGGGTCCCCGGGAGGGGTGCGCTCAGGAACACAGCAGGTGGACGGATAGGAAGAACTTAATATGGGGAACTGTATATAAGAGACCCAAAAAACTTCATAAAAAAGACCAAACCATTATGACATTACAGCTCACACTCCAGGATTCCACTTGAGGTCCCTAAAGAAGTCTGATTCATAGATACTGGAAGGAGATGGTGGGCGCCAGGGGCTGGGGGAGGGGCGCAGCGAGTTGGCATTCAGTTTGGACAGATTCAATTTTGGAAGAAGGAAGTTCTGGCCATAGCTGCACAACCATGTGATTGTACTTGATGCCCTTGAATTAGATGGTTAAACGTGGTTAAGATGGTGAATTTGATGTTACATGTATTGGAACACAATCTAATACTAAATGATAATTTAGAGACTAAATTGGGGAACAATGAGGCAGCAACAGCGTAGGATGGGGCTGGCGTCACTGGACCCGGGGAGGGAGCCGGTGGGGAGCCTCCCAGGAGACACTGTGTATGGCAGACAAAAAGGGAGAGTCAGCGTCTCCCCTCCTCCCGGTGCTCTCTCCCACCTGCGGCCCCCGTTGGCTGAACCCAGCGGGACCTGGGGAATGGGGTCCCCTGCCTGACAGGGCAGAGGAAGGGAGAGCAGGAACAGGGTGGGAAGGGGCAACCCAGAGCCACCTAGGTTGGGATCGGGCCCACGAGAGCCTCAGTTTCCCCAGTTGAAACTGGGCCCAGGGCTAATCCCCCTCCCAGGCTCAGAGCAGGGGTCGGGGGCTCTGCGCATGCCCGGAGAGGAAGGCCAGGCGCTGCGAGCCTGTTATCTTTTCTGTGTCCACAGGGTGGCACTTCCTTCCTTCCTTCCGCCTTTTGTCTTGGGAAGGTTCCAAAATGCCTCTGGGGGTGAAAACTGAGCAGACCGCACAGGACGCCGCCGGCCCCGCACGCGGGGGCTCGATAATTGGTTGATTGACTGATTCCATGCTCAGCCGCGTGGCAAACGGGACAAATGAGCGTAAATGGCCTGGCAAACAGAAGGGGCCTGGAGATGGCCCGAGGATGCGGCGACGGGAGGTGGCAGGACTGGGGGGTCCCTGGGCCAAGGGCACGCATGGGGGTGGCCAGAGGTGATCGAAGCTTCTTGCCGGCATCTGGCTTCAGCTGTTTTCTGCTGAAGGACTGGTGACTGAACTCCTACCTCGGCGCCCCCGCAGCAACCCCCACATGCGACACGGACACGCAGGGCTTGGAGCTTCGTGACAAATAGGAGCGAAGACTTCTCGGGCATTAAATCGTCTGCTCCTCCGCGTGGCCCCCTGAGGAGAGGACAGTAGCCAGTGCCCATTTCACAGATGGGAAAGGGGAGGCTTGGGTCACTGGGCTCACCACCCCATGGTTTCCTCTACTGGCTGCGAGGGGTAGAGGGGATGGATTCTTAGGGCTCAGAACAGGGTCTCCTATTGGAAGGCCCCAGGACGGCCTCCCTGGTCTGTGGGCTCAGCACCAGAGAACCGGGATGGTGCTGGTTCTGCCCGGGCAGAGACATCCTGCCGCTTGGGGACTCTCACCCCCAAGGACAGGGTGGGGGACTGGCAGTCTGTCCTCCTCTTCTCTGAGGGCTCAGTAGCTCTGGCCAGGACGGGGTGGGTGGTGGGAGGAAGTTGCTCCCCTAAGCTTGATACCCCCAACTTGTGTCCTCTGCTGCCCCCACCCCCACCCCTGGCAGCCCAAACCACAGCTGCCTGCGGTGAGTCAGGCTGGAGCCCGCGGGACTGAGCCCAGGTCCGAGGGGGAGAGGGGAGTGGTGGGGGGGGGCAGAGGGCTGCCCTTCACCCCCCACCCCCGCAGCTTCCCCTGCCAGTCCCACCCCCCTGCGGGGGGATCAGTGCCTCCTTCAGTCCCCCCAGGAAGTAGGAAGGGATGAGGGCTGAGCCCTGGTCACATCAGCCACCCTGCAGAGCTGGGCAGCGGAGTAGGGGTGGGGGGGGTGGAGGCGGGGCAGCCCTGGGGACTCCTGGGTCTGGTCCAGCTCCCACTCCAGAAAGCTCGGGTTTCAGCCTTGCTTCCTGCCCTTGGTGGAGGGGCTCCCTCCTCCTGGAGCCCCACCCTCCCAGGCCCAGCTGCTCTGCTTATCCCGGCCTCTACTCCCACGCTGTGCCTGGGATGGAGGAGGGAGCTTAGGGGTTCACAGCAAGACCAGCCCTCTAGAAACGCTGGGCTACTGCAAGGTGTCCTGTGCTAAAGACTCCCTTTCCCGGGTCCCAACTCTGGTCCTGCCTGGAATCTGAAATCCTCTCCAGATCTTACTGGGGACTGCAGGCCCAGCATGATCAAGCAACCACTCCCTACTCTGGACCCTGTGGGATCAACCCCTGCTCCCCCCCGCCCCCCTGCTTTGCTACCCCTGCACACCCACCTTTGCACGTGCTGTCCCCTCTGCATGGATCATGATCTCCACACTTTTGCACCCTGGGGGCTCAGGTCTGGGCTCCAATGCCTCCTCCTCCCCAGGGCCTCCTGTAGAAATCCCCCGGCCCAGAACAGCAACGGCTTTTATCACTAACTGGAAGGGGGAGTTCAGTACCCAAATTCTGGGTCCAGTTCAAACCCTGGCTCTGGTGCTCATCCCCTGTGAGAACTTACACAATTAACTGGTGTACTCTCTGTGACTCAGTTTCCTCCTTCTCAACCCACTAGTCTTGGCCTCCACTGGAGTGTGGCTCCCTGATGCAGGGGGGTGGCCCAGTGGGTCAGAGATGCCCCGCCCACATTTCTGAGTCAGTTGGGGAGCCTGCAGGAGGTCCCAGGACCACACACAGGGGGTCCCTAAGGGGTCCCCAAGCCCTGTCATGAGGACAACCTTTCCGGTCTCTCCCCAGCCAGTCCAGAGAGATCAGGCCTTGGCCTCACATCCAACAACGGAGGTTTGATTCCAGCCCGGGACCCCGGTGCCCCAGGCACACGTACTCACTCACCACTGCCCCCCCCCCCAATCTATGAGCTAGGAAGAGCTCTATTCACAGCTCACGTGGGGATGGGGGTGGGGGGACACTGGGTGGACCACCCAGGGCAATGAAAGTCCTAGGGGTTTAGAGAAAGAGGCCGAGTGGGCCCCTCGGGGGCAGCCAGCTCGGGACTGGCCCCACGACTGCCCCGTATGCGGGCCTCCACTCTCCCTCAGTGTTTCCTGGGCTTTTTCCCCAAAACACCGACTACAAGCCAGGTCAGCTGGGCCTTCGGACGTCTGACTCGTGGCCAACTATCTGCGATGACTTTATCGAGAACGTCAGCTTTGCAGCTCCAACAACACAGGCCCGGGCTCCCCACTGCTGGGCTTCTTTCTCCCCGGGTCACCTTGAAAAGGGGGCTGCCACCTCCGAGCCTGCCCCTCGTCGGCAAAGCCGAGCTGCTCCTCCACGGACCCCTCAGCCCTACTGTGGGGGCTCAGACTCCAGGGGTGTCACTGTCCTGTGACTTTGGGCAGGTGACTGGACCATTCCGTGCCCGTCGGCCCATCTGTAAGATGAACACTCTTTCCTGGCTTGGGAAGGCGCGGGGGGGGGGGCGGCGCACGAGGGGAAGGGGGTCAAGCCTCCGCTCTGCGGGCGCAAGGCCAGTGAGCCGACTCCCCACTCCCGGGCATGGGGACACGAATCTCACTTCTCCTTCAGCCAGGCTGCGCCAAACCCGCAGCAGGCCCGTGGCCGGCCTCCAGAGTCCCGGGGCTGGTGACCACCACTGCCGGGGCGGCTCTCCGAGGAAGGCCAGGCAGGGGTGGGGGTGGGGGAGCACCCTGGAGGCTGTGGGCCTGAGGCTGGCCTGCCGGCTGTCCCGGGCACCCAGCCAGCACCGGGCAGTGAGTCAGGGCCCAGGCATGCGGAGGGCCGGGTCCTCTCCCGGCCCCTGTGAGCTCAGGCGCCTCCCTGCACCCGCCCGCCAGGCCACGTTCCTTACCCGCTTGCTCACGCCGCAGGCCAGTCCCCGGGGGTGGTGGTGGGGGGGTTGCTGTCTGGGTCAACAGAGGCACAGGGCCGCTCTGAGCCGCGGTTCACACAGCCTCCCCGAAGGGACCGTCTTCTTCTTGGGGAAACTGAGCTCCAAGCCGGCCAATGCCTCCTCGGCCCCCTCCCAGAACCGAGCAAAGCGACTGCGTGGAGGGAGAACCGGCCCACGGAGGGCTTTAGGGCCTGGGCCTCAGGCGCTCACGGGCTCTGGTCTGCAGGGAGCTGCATGCATGGTGCACACCTGCTTGCCTCTCCCAGGCACCTGCAGGCTTGCGTGATGCGCTACAAGGACGCTCGGGTCGCCTGCCCAGGGGCTCTCAGCTGGGCTGGGCCGATTCTCACGTGCTGCCCCCCACCCCCCTCAGGGTGCACTGCTGGCACCTTCCCCGCTGCCATCAAGCCGGTGGAGGCCAGCTGTTAGCAGGAAGGCCCATCAGTGTGACAGTAGCTACTCAGCCGACCACGTGTGGACGCCTGGCTGGTTCTTGGCTGAGGCTGCAAGGTGGGGGGTGGGGGGGGGCACTGCCTCGTGTGTGCTCGACTGAGGGGGTGCTCCTGGCATCCAGAGGGTGGGGGCCAGGAATGCTGCTCAATGCCCTGCAATGTCCAGGACAGCCTGTACCACAGAGAATGACTGGGCCCGATGTCCCTAGGGCTGAGTTGGGAAAACCCTGGTCAAGTTCAAGTCTTTTGCCCTTTGGAGGCTGATGGTACAAACAGGAGGCTCTGCGCCTACTTCATGCCGTAAGAGACTCTACCGATCTTGAAAATGAAAACAGCTCAGGGGGAATTATGAGACCATTTACTCGAACGCGTAAAGCCAAGCCCTTGGCATAGAAACAGAACCTCGAAGGTTCTGGGAATCCCTGTGAACCGAGTGAACTGGTCTATCCCCCTAGAGTCTGACAGGCAGGCTTCCTTGCCCCAGAACCCGCAAGGGTGACCTGAGTGGACCGTGTCTGGTGCCCATGATGCGCTCAGAAGCCGCTGGAACCTCCTGCTCACTGTTCTGCCTGGAATGCCTCCTCTCCAATCAGAAACCACTGTAACCTGGCACCTTCTAGAAACAACTCCATTACGCGGCCGTGTACAAAACCCCAGAGCAGAGGACCCAGAGGCTCGTGTGACCGTGCCATACCTCCCGACCGGGCTGTCTGTAGAAGGCAGCCCCTAGGTTTGAGGGGAAACTACTTCCCTTCTCCGCCCTCAGGCAGGCAGGCTGGCCGGAAGCTTCCCACTCCCCGTGGTACCCCAGGTCACTGGGGGTGGGGGAGGGGGACACGGAGTTCGGCCTGGGTTGTATGCTGCATCGGTTAGATTCACTTGAGCTGTGGAGCGCCTGGCTGGCTCAGTCAGGGGAGCAGGCGTCTCTTGATCTCAGGGTCGTGAGTTCGGGCCCCATGCTGAGTGTGTAGAGATTCTAAATAAACAAAAACAAAAAACCCCAAACAAAACGAGAAACAGTGGCACACACAAGACTACGTAGTCTCCCCTCATAAATTAGTCCAGTACTGGGGTGCCTGGGTGGCTCAGTCTGAGCGTCTGTCTCGATCTCAGCTCAAGTCTGGATCACAGGGTCATGAGTTCAAGCCCTGTATTGGGCTCTACACTGGGTGGGGAGCCTACTTTAAAAAGAAGAAGTCCAGGGGCGCCTGGGTGGCTCAGTTGGTTAAGCATCTGACTCTTGCTTTCAGCTCAGGTCATGATCTCAGGGTCAAGGGGCTGAGCTCTGCATCAGGCTCCACACTCAGCCCGGAGTGTGCATGTCCCTCTCCCCCTGCTCACACTCTCTTTTTCTCACTCAAATAAATAAACAAATAAAATCTTTTTTTTTTTAAATTTTTTTTTTATGTGACAGAGAGAGGGATCACAAGTAGACAGAGAGGCAGGCAGAGAGAGAGAGGAGGAAGCAGGCTACCCGCTGAGCAGAGAGCCCGACGCGGGGCTCGATCCCAGGACCCCGAGATCATGACCCGAGCTGAAAGCAGAGGCTTTAACCCACTGAGCCACCCAGGCGCCCCAACAAATAAAATCTTAAAACAAAAGTCCAGTGCTGCTGACACCCAGCTCCACGGTCATCAGGCAACCAGGCTCCCGTCAACCCTAGAGGCTTGTAACGGGGCTGGAAGGCAACAGGGCTGCCAGGGCTCCAGCCAGCACCTCCATGTTCCAGTTCTGGGCACACGGTGGCACTCAAGACTATGCCCCGAGTCACTACAAAAGGGCCCATCTTGAAACACAGTTGACAAAGACACAGGACGGGTCATCGTACACTATGGTGCCATTTGCACAGTGTGGCCACGATGTGAAGCTGCAGGTCTAGTCTCCAGGGCAGTTCTCCGAAGTTCCCTAGCCAAGGCTGCGCCAGCACCGAGGCCAAAGGCCAAATGAAATCCAGTAAAAAAAAAAACAAACCCAAAAGACAAACAAAAAAACCCAGACTATTTGTGTACAAACATTTAATGTCCGGTTCCTCTCACCCTTGAGGCACCGACTGCCCAGCACGCTTGCGTCGTGCTGTGGGTAGAAGCGTCCCTGAGGCCCCCGGCTACCAGTCTGTGTCCACCAGGCTCCAGAGATAGTCGCTGATGAACTTCTTGGAGAGCTGGGTGCCGTCCAGGTGGAGAGGCTGGGCGACGCTGGGGCCGTGATGGACTGAGGGCACAGATGTAAGGAAGCCTGACACACACGGCACCCCCGGGACCCCAGGAGCAAAGGATACTCCCTCTGAAGAAACTGTAAGACGGTATTTAGAGACTGAACGAGATTTCTGTGAACAAAAAGTTGAATTCTGCTAGCGTACTCTTTACAAAAAATTGTGCTGAAATACATATAAAATCTACCATTTTAGCGAGTTTTTAAGTGTAGAGCTCAGTGGCATTAAGTACAGGCACGGGGTTGTGCAGCCATCCCCACCATTGGTCTCCAGAACTTTCCATCTTCCCCATGGACCACAGATTCCCCTTCCCCTCCCCCGGGCGCCTGCCATCTACTTCCTGTCTCTGTGGCTTTGACTCCCCTAGGGACCCTTCCTGTCTGTGGAATGAGACACCCGTTTACTTGTTGTGTCCGGCTGGTTTCACTTACCATGTCCTCCAGGTACACCCATGTTCTAGTATGTGCCAGAACCTTCTCCCTTACTACGCGGAACATACCTCAAGGACGGGTACATCAGTGTGTGCTTACCCAGCAACCTGCCACACCATCACTGGGTCGCTCCCACCTTTTGGCCGTGGGGACCACCGCCGTCATGCACACAGGTGTACAACTACCTCTTCAAGGCTCTGCTTTCCGTATTTTTGTGTCTGTACCCAGAAGGGGAGCTGCGGGGTCCTCTGGGGGTTTGGGGGACCTGCCGGACTGCGGTTCACAGCAGCTCTACAGCCCCCATCGCCACCAGCGGCGCACCGGGCTCCGTTTTCTCCACAAAGGATACTGCCTTTGACCATGCCCGCCTCGCTCTCATAGTCCCACTCGATTTTACTGATTCGGTGATAAAGTTGAGCCACGTACCTGCACGAGAACACACACACACACACACACACACACACACACACGCACGCACACACACGAGGAGAGAGAAAAGAAAGTCACCCCGGGCATGGACTCCAGCTCAGAGCTGTGGGATCACACCCGCCGCCCTGCGTGCTGGAGGGACCTACACAGCCGAAGGGATGGTGACCGTCGTGTCTTCGTCAACTTCCCTTTCCTGTCTCTCCAGACTGGCCTCGATCTCCTTGAGCTCCTCCAGCTCTTGGGTGAGCTGAGTAAAGCAGGCAGTTAAGGTCACCTCGCTCTGGAGGGGGGCTGCCCGTGCTAACCCCAGCCACGGGGAGGCCCAGGGTCCCTGGCGCGAAGCCCGACGCCCCGCGGGAATGAACCGGCGGCCCCGCGGTGAGCCCGAGGCCGGGCCGCCGCACGCAGCGGGAAGGATATCGGAGGCTGGCCTTCACGCGGGCGTCCTCCTCGCCCGCCTTCTGAAGCTCCTCTTTGAGCTGCTGCAACTCGACGCTCCCCTGGTGCGCCTGCTCTTTGGCATCAAGGAGGCTCTGGGCCACTTCTTCCTCCATGGCCAGGATCTCTGGGGGTGGGGGAGAGAAGGCTGAGGCCCTTCGGCGCGGTTGCTCCTGGGTCTGCCCGTGCCGGAGGCCTTGGCCGCTCCTCGCTTCCTCGTCTACGGCTCCCCAAACTGCTGGTCCTATTTCCAAAAGCCCACCACTCCGTTCCACCCGGACCTCGCGAAAGTGTTTCCATTTCACCAAAACACATTTGAATCCGCCAAAAAAAAAAAAAAATGAACAAATGGGTAAAGAAATCAAGAAATCAACCAATCCAGCCTCTCCTTGCACACCCAGTCTGAATTTATAATGTCACGTTCAACTTTGTTGCCCAAGCAAGAGGCTTGGCCCTCGCTTTCCACATCCAATTAGCGATCCAGGCCTGGCCTGGCCAGTCCCCTCCTCCTGGCCAGCGGGATCCCCCTCACAGGTTCCTCCAGGACCAACCCAACAGCCTCCCCCTTGCTCCCTGCTTTGGTCTCTCCTGTTGCCAATCCCTTCTGCTCTCGGCCTCTAGTGTGCCTGCCTTAGAGACCAAATGAGAAGACCCTCCCCTGCTCAAAGACCACCCATGGCCCCCTAGTGTCTAAAAGATAAGGCCCGGGTGCCTCTGAGCACCTTCAACTTCACCGACAGCCTTTCTCGCTGCTTTTCACCCCACCGTGTGCTCTTCTCACTGCTCTGGCCACAGAGACACCTCATCATTCTGCAAACAAGCCCCGTTTTTTTTTACAGGGCCGGGCCTCCACCTGCCTGTCCTCTGTGGGACGCCGCTGTGCTCCTGCCCATTGTGCAACTCCTGGACCCAGCCTTCAAGACCTCCTGGGCAGTGCACAACTTGGGCAGCTGGACACTCTCCTCTCCCTCCTAGGGTGCGGCCATGCTTCCCTGACAGCACCCCAGCTCCGAATGATTAGTTCCTCCTCTTTCCTCCTCGAATTAGGGATTACATCCTACAGCTACCGTAGATCGCCAGCACCTACTCAGAACAAACATGCTTTGAACAAAACATCCAGAAAGATCAAAAACACCCTAACAAGGCTACCATGTTCCTTCCCAGACAGCGGGAGAAATCCTCCAACTTAAAGAAGGCACAGATGGAAATGCTTCCCAAAGGGCTCGCGTTAAAGTGTTTACAAACTTACAATAAGTTAATTTTTCATCAAAATATTATATGTATATGGCTCTGAAAATTTAAACACACACAGGCACCCCCTGCCCCCGCCCGCCTCTCCACCCCTCTGAAGCAGCCACTTTCAACTCATCACTGTTTTCTCTGGCATTGACCTTCACATTTCTACATAATCTGCTTATGCTGCTATTTCTTGATTTGTCTGTTTTAAACAGCGCCTGCTGACTTCCTGTTAGGATAGCTGAGGGTCTGGTTCTCTTCTGCAGCCTTCCTGCCCCTTCTCCCCTCACCCTCCCCACAGACAACCTGAGTCTCCTTGGATTCCTCCCTGGGAGGGCCCCCCTCCCTCACAAGCCTCTGAGGGATGTGGCTTTAGCCCTGCCCCCTCGGAGAGGTGAAGGACAAGAAGCCCCAAGATGTTCAGTGACTTGTCCACGGGCACTTAGCTCTGAAGCCCCGATCTGAACTGAATCCCAGCTTCCTGGTCCACTGACTCTTGTCTCCCCAGCCCCAACTCCACCCGTTCTGCTAAAACCCAGGCAGTCTGGGTGATGCCATCTTCTCCCCAAACCATCAATGGAGAGGGAGTGAATGGAGTGGGGAGGAGAGAGGAACGACCTGCTGGGGGCTCGCTGGGGGCTCGCTGCCGGCGGCAGGGTCTTGCTGGCGGATCTCACCTTCAGCACTTTTTCCTGGGTCTCCAAGTTCACTCTCACCTTGTGACCTTGGCATTTGAGGTCACCTCTGCCAGGAACACTCTTCCCCCAACCCATCCCCTGCCTAGCTCCTAGGTCATTTCGGTCTCAACCCAAACAGCATCTCCGTGTGAAATGTAACTGTAAAAAGGCATTAAAACAAAGCAAAGCAAAACAAAACAAAACAAAAAACCCTGGCAACGAAACCACTGTGGAAAACCGGATGACAGTTTCTCAAAGATTAAATATCAAATTACCATGTGATCTAGCGATTCCACTTCTGGGAAAATGCAAAAAGAAGAATTGAAAGCAGGGATCCAAAGAGATATTTGTGCCCCCATGTTCATGGCAGCATTATTCACAGCAGCTGGGGGCTGGAAGCTACCAACTGTCCATCAGTGGATGAATGGACAAACAAAATGAGGTATGGCCATACACTGGAATATTATTCAGCCTTACAAGGAAAGGAAATTCTGACTCGTTACACGTGGATGAATCTTCAAAACATTGTGCTAAGTGAGTGCCTCAATCAGTTAAGTGTCTGCCTTCGGCTCAGGTCATGATCCCAGGGACCTGAGATGGAGCCCAGCATGAGGCTCCCTGCTCGGTGGGGAGTGTGCTCCTCCCTCTGCCTCTGCCTGCTGCTCCCCCTGCTTGTGTGCAGCACAAGAGAGACAGAGAGTTTGTCTCTCTGTCCAAATACATGAATAAAATCTTAAAAAAAAAAAAAAAAGAGGGGCGCCTGGGTGGCTCAGTGGGTTAAGGCCTCTGCCTTCAGCTCGGGTCGTGGTCCCAGATTCCTGGGATCGAGCCCCGCGTTGGGCTCTCTGCTCAGCGGGGAGCCTGCTTCCTCCCTTCTCTCTCTGCCTGCCTCTCTGCCTACTTGTGATCTGTCTGTCAAATAAATAAATAAAATCTTTAAAAAAAAAAAAAAAAAAAAAAAAAAAAAAAAGAAAAAGAAACCATTGTGCTCAATGAAATAAGCCAGACACGAAATATAAAAAATAACAATAAAAAGAAAATAAGCCAGACACAAAATTCCAGGACTCCAGTTTATATGAGGTCCCTAGAATAGTCAAAATCCATAGAGACAGGAAGCAGAATGGTGGGTGCCAGGGGCAGGGAGGAGGGGAAATGGAGAGTCAGCGTTTAACGAATACAGTTTCAGTTGCGGACAATGAAAACATTCTGGAGATGGACGGTGGGGTTGGCGGCACAATGATGTCAATGTGCTTAACGCCACTGAACTGACACTTAAAAATGGCTAAAATGGTAAGTCTTCCAACAATTTTATAACCCCCCCCCATTGTAGCCTTAAAAGCAATAAAAACCTTGCACTGAGAGCAGTGACAGTGGGTGCTATTAGCGGTCCCATTTTACAGATGAGGACACTGAGGCTTGAGAGGGCAGCCACTGGACTGGGGCCACAGACCTCATGAGTTACCTGAAATCCAGGTCGGAGGCTGGGTGAGCCCCTCTCACCTGTGGGAGAGGCTCGATCCAATCCTCTCTCTCCAGCATGTTAAGATATTTATCAGCAAAGCTTTTTCCCCTTAACTTTAAGAGTCTTACATTTGCTGGTGTCTTAAATTCCACGTAAATGGTATTATCTATCCACTGTTCTCTCCATGTAAAGCAGGAGGCACTTTCCCAGCACGGATTTGTTTAATCCCACCATGGCCCTGGCTCCCTCCCAAGCCTCCTTGGGTTTCTGCTAAAACATCCTCTTTCCAAAAGGCTTTCGCTGACCCGCCCCAAAACATCACCACACCCTCCTATACAATCCAGTTTTTCTCCTTAGCCCATCACCTCCCGACTTACCCATTTTTCTTGTTTATCTTCTGACCTCCCCCCCCCCGCCCCCGCTAGCATTAACAACCCTCTAAGGGATTTTGTCTGTTTCCTTCTCTGCTTCCACCCAGGGCTGGCACGCTACCTGGCCCACAGCAGGTGCTCGGTAAAACAGCTGAACCACCTCAGGAAGTGGGGATGCTGGGAGTAAAACTCAGCGCTTTGACTCCTGAGCCCCACTCCCGACCCTGAGTTCCCCAGCTCCTGCTCACGGAACGCTCAGCGTTGGGCCAGACCCTGCGAACTCCTATATTCACCAACTAACTCCCTGGGAGGAGGCTGCCATCCTGAAGCCCATTTCAGGGGTGGGGAAACTGAGGCTCAGAGGGGGCAGTGTCCACAGGAGAATGGGGCAGGGATGGGAGCGCCCAGGAGGGAGGGTTTCGAGGCGGACCTGCCGCCCCCTGCCATAACGCGGGCATGGGTCCCGGCCGCCCCCGGCCCCAGCCCTGACCTCGCAGCCGTTGCTCGGCGTTGTCTTGCGTCTCCAGCAGGCGCTCCACCACTTGTTCGTGGCGTCCCAGCAGCCGCCGTTGCTGTGCCTCCGCGCGGTTAGCGCCTAGCAGGCTCAGCAACCCCTGGCTCACCTCTTCCATGTCGCGGAAGGCCGCCATGACTACGCCAGGACCATTCCCGCGCAAGTTTAACTGCCCTCAGGGCCCGCCCCTTTCCCAAAGAGTCCCGATTCCATTGGCTTGATCCTCCATCAGTCATCAGGGAATGGGCGGGAGGTAGCTTCAGGTCTGGCCTAGTGCGCCTGCGCCAGCGCCCCCGTCAGTCTCCGGCGGTGGCTAATCCGCGCAGGGAGGGGGTGTGTGTGCCCGCGGGAGTCCTGCGTGATGCGCCTGCGCAGGCTGGAAAGCGTCTGGCAGGTCCTGAAGCTGTTTGTTTTCTTGGCAGACCACGGCCTCCAGGGCGGGGTTGTAGGGGCGAAGCCTTAGGACTGCGTCTCGTGGAGCTGACGTTCAATAGAGTGTGCGTGGGGAACTCACAATCAACGTAATAATAAATCAATTCCATAACAGACTGCATAGCAAGATGGAGTCTGCAGCCAGATTTATGGGTTCGAATCCCACTTACTACCTTTGTTCCCCGTGCAAATGACTTCACCCCTCTGTGCCTCCCTCTCCTCTTCAGTAAAATGGGGTCATAATAGTACCTACTTCGGGGTTGGCATGAGAATTAAGTGAGGGCGGTGCTGGGTATTCAGTGAGCACTGTATTAAGGCGTTAAATAAAACCTACATAGAACACTAGTAAGTGAGGCAGCCAGCCTAACTAAAACACCACAACACCATGCTGTGCGAAGGGCTATAGTAGAGAGAAGAAACAACTTGCCCATTTACGTGACAAATTTCTCAAACTGTGGTAAAGAAATCAATTCAGCAGGTCATGAGCAGCATTTTCTACAAAATACAACGAGGGGGGGAAAAAATCAGTGCATTGTGTACAGAAAGTTAAGTATTGTTTTGGGGAACTCCAAAATCCGCATCTGTGTACTGGGTGTGACATTATAGTTTCGAAAAATGGCTACGGAAATAGTTCCAACCTTGCCACTCCCCGTCAAGAGGCAGACTCTCATTTTCCTTTTGAATTTCGGCAGGACTTCGTGCAACAGATAAAATGTGGCAGAAAGGATACTCTGAATTCTGGGCCTCGGTCGGAAACTAGGGTGCAGCTTCTGCCTCGTGCTAGCTTGTGCTCTCTCTTGCTCTCCTGTCCTCTCTCGGTTTGGGGATACTCTGTCTCAGAGCCCAGCTGCCATGTTGCAAGGAACCCAAGAGCCTCCCAGATGAGGCCGTAGCAGAAGCCAGCATCAACCATCAGACAAGTGAGTGAGGGAGCAAGTGAAAAGACTCCAGCCCCCAGCCTTGGAGCCATCCCAGCTGACACCAAGAGGATCAGAGACAGCTGGCCCCACCAAGCTCTGTTGAAACTGCAGATCTGGGCGCCTGGGTGGCTCAGTGGGTTAAGCCTTTGCCTTCAGCTCGGGTCATGGTCAGGGTTCTGGGGTTGAGGCCTGCATTGAGCGCTCTGCTCAGTGGTGAGCCTGCTTCCCCATCTCTCATCTCTCTGCTGCCTCTCTGCCTACTTGTGATTTCTCTGTCAAATAAATAAATAAATAAATCTTAAAAAAAAAAAAAAGAAAGAAAGAAAAGAAACTGAGGATCTGTGAGCGAGATCAATGCCATTGTTTAAAGGCAGTTCATCTGGGAATAATCCAGCCGTAACACCTGGATTGCTGGGTCACGTGTGAAATTTCTGTCTTACTGTAGGTCCCACAAAAAACCCTGAAGGCTACTGCTCTAGTGGAAAGCCCTCACAAGGAAACAAACGAACAGGATCATTTTAGTGAGGAACATGTGCTTTGAAGGCCCTCCAGCAGGGTCTAGGATAGCGTCCCTGGAGTTGGGGATAGGGAAGGAAGTGACTTGAGGCTATGTGGTCAGAGGCAGGAACCGACTCCCTGGGCAGGGGACATAGGAACCAGGAACCGGGATCTGAGTGATAAAATGATTTTTGGGAAATCAGCGCCAGGCAAAAGAGCGAGCCTATGGACAGAAAGGACAATAAAGTGGGGAAATTTTTAGTGGCTGGAGAGGAGTAGGGAGAGGGTTTCTGGGAGCCCTGAAACTTTATTCCAGTATAACAGGAAGTGTTAGAAGACACTGTGTAGGGGAGAGCTATGGAGTGAACCGGCTTCCAGATCTTCCAGAGTCTAGAGAATTTCAGGGCCAGCTGGATATGCAGAATGAGGAAAAGGAAGAAGTTGCTTCCTGGGTGTTTGGCCCAAACATCTGGATGGGTGGGGGTGCTTATGGGCGAGATGGAGAGGAACCGGAATGGAGGGGAGGCACTCCATGAAGTGAAAGGTTTAGGGAAGTTCTTAGTAGCTGGGGAATGGCCACATGGAACTATCGAGAAGGTGCTTGCTTGGCTGTGAGTCTGCAGAGACACTTAGGCTGGGAATAAAAGCCGGTTGTCCAGATGCACCTGGGACCAGATGCCAGCACCCTGGGAAAGAATGAGGAGGAGGGAGTGTAAGGACCAAGCACTGAGACCCTCTGACTGTAAGGAAAGAGGAGAAGTGAGCAGAACAGAGAAGGCATCACCAGGGAGGAAGGAGAGAAGCTACCACAGAATGGTCAGGAAATGTGATTTGATTGTTCATCAGGACTCTGATAGGTCCCCCACCCCATGCCTCAGGCCACCTTCTTCCTCAGAGCTTACTTTATTATTTTTTTAAAGTTTTATTTATTTAAGTCATCTCTACACCCAACGTGGGGCTTGAACCCATGACCCTGAGATCAACAGTCCCATGTTCTACCTACTGAGCCGGCCAGGCACCCCCAGAGCTTACTTTGCTTTGAAGAGACAGTTTTTGTGATGACCCCAAGGGCTGTTTTTATATTTTTACAGCAGTCCTGGAGCTGGGAACACCCTTAGGGCTGAAGGATTGATTTAATCTTAACCTAGGTCACAGGTCTCTTTGAAATTTGATCAAAGCAGGGACACAGGCTCTTCCTCGGAAAACTACACGCCACATGAACACACATTTGGATTTTGTGCATTATTTCAGGTTTTTAGGCCAAGAAGCTCCCCGGTCTTTGTCTCATGGGGTAGCTAGCACTTTGGCAGAAACACAGGTGGGTGGGCATGGAGTTGCGTCCCCGGAGTCAGCATTTATGGCAAGCAACGCTCACCTCCTGTTGGCTGAGCCCTTAGGCTAGGATTGCTCTGTTACCCTCAACTGTGTGACCTTTGGTGGCCAGAGCTCATATTCTCCACGTCTAAAGGGGGTGGATTACTACCAACGCTGAGTGAAATAATGAGGAGATAAGACGTCAGGGGTTCAGTTTCTGGTTCTCCAGGTTACCTGTGACCTTGGCAAGCTTTAAACCTTTCTAAACCAGGGGCTAATGATAGCTCTCTTATCAGCTGGGGTGGGGTGTTCACGAGATAAGTCATTTGGGATTGCACAACCGTAGCCTGACAGATATAAATGCTCCTGTCAAAAAAGGTCATTCACCTCCCTTCCAAAAATCAAAGCAAGAACTACCTCACAACCGTTAGGATGGAGACTAAAAAAAAAAAAAAAAAAGTATTGGCGGGAGTGGAGAGGGAATTGGACGAACCCTTGTGCATTGTGGGTAGGAATGTAAAATGGGGCCCCCACTATGTAAAACAATATGGCGGGTGCTCACAAAATTAAATATGGAATAACCCAGCAATTTCACTTCTAGGTATATAGCCCCAAAATTGAAAGCGAGGATTTGGGAGCTATTTCTACACCCAAAGTGATTTGTAATAGCCAAAAAGGTGGGAGCAACCCAAGTGTCCCACTGATGGATGTTTGAACAAGATGTGATGTATCTATACAAAGGGATGTTACTCAGTCTTAAAAAGAAAATCCTGACAGGGGCACCTGGGTGGCTCAGTGGGTTAAGCCACTGCCTTCGGCTCAGGTCATGATCCCGGGATCCTGGAATCAAGCCCCGCATCGGGCTCTCTGCTCAGCGGGGAGCCTGCTTCCTCCTCTCTCTCTCTGCCTGCCTCTCTGCCTACTTGTGATCTCTGTCTGTCAAATAAATCAATAAAATCTTTAAAAAAAAAGAAAAGAAAAAAAATTCTGACAGATGCGATAAGGATGAACCTTGAGAACATCATGCTCGTTGAAGTAAGCCAGTCATAAAAAGACAACCACTGCATGGTTGCATTTATTTGAAGTCCCTCCAGTAGTTAAATACATAGAGACAAAAGGTAGACCAACGTTTGCCAGGTGGGGTGGTGAAGAGTCAGTGTTTAATGTGGCCAGTTTTAGTTTGGGAAGAGGAAAGAGTCCTGGAGGTGGGTGGTGGGGATGGTTACACAAGTGTGAATGTGTTTCATACCACTGAACTGGACACTTAAAAAAATTGGCTTCAATGGGGGGTGCCTGGGTGGCTCAGTCGGTTAACAGTTTGCCTTCAGCTCAGGTCATGATCCTTGGGTCCTGGGATGGAGCCCCACATTGGGCTCCCTGCTCGGCGGGAAGCCTGCTTCTCCGTCTCCCACTCTGCCTTGCTTGTGTTCCTTGTCTCACTGTCTCTCTGTCAAATAAATAAAATCTTAAAAAAAAAAATGGCTTTGGGGGGGCACCTGGCTGGCTCTGTCGGTGGAAGGTGTGACTCTTGATCTCGGGGTTGTGAGTTCAAGCCCCACATTGGGTATAGAGATTACTTTTAAAAAATAAATAAATAAAATCTTTAAGAAATGGCTTCCATGGTGTTATGAGTATTTTACCACAATTAAAAATAAAAATACATATATCAGCAAAAAGCAAAGCAAGAAACTGGGTGGTGCTGAGGAACGGGATCTTAAGCATGAGCTAACAAGTTAACGAGGATGACAAAGAGGTGCCTGGGTGGCTCAGTGGGTTAAGCCTCTGCCTTCAGCTCAGGTCATGATCTCAAGGTCCTGGGATCAAGCCCCGCATCGGGCTCTCTGATCAGCACGGAGCCTGCCTCCCCGCTTTCTCTCTGCCTGCCTCTCTGCCTACTTGTGATCTCTCTCTCTCTGTGTCAAATAAATAAAATCTTAAAAAAAAAAAAAACCCAAAAAGCAAAAAACAAGGATGACAAAATGGGCCTTGGAGATTGCTTGTGGGCAACAATATTTTTCATTTCTGGAAGGCCTCTTGGTTCACAGAGCCCTCTGGAAAACTGACAGTAGACCTTTAGTTCAGAAATACATAACTTTACATAAACTTCTGGGACTTTCAAGACCTTCTGAAAGCCCCCCATATCTAACGGTGGAACGGTCCAGAGGAAGAACAGAGGAGAGGTAGGGAGAGCAACCTTCAATCACCCTTGGGGGAAGTGAGGGGAGGGACCCAGGGATGGGTAGGGCTGACACTTTACATCCAGTCTTGGTGTTGCTAATACAGGATATTGTTTGAAAGCTATACATTTTTGTACACGATCTGTGCACAAAACGTATGCATAGGATACCTCAATAAAAAATCCAACAGCAAACCAAGATTCTAAAGTTCCAACCTATCAGAAAAAGGTCTGGCAGGAGACACTCCAACGTGTTGACAACAGCAGGCATTTCAACCAGTTGGGACCATGGCACCTTCCACTGTGCCAAACACTTCTGTATATTTAGAATTTTGCCTTGTACAGTCACGATGAATTATTTTGTTCACAAGGAAAAAAAAATCAGTAAAGATGTTTTTTGAGGTGTTCACAGCGGGGGTTCATTAAAACTTTCTATGGGGTGCCTGGGTGGTAACAGTTGGTTGAGTGACAGACTCTTGGTTTCAGCTCAGGCTCTAATCTTGGGGTTGCAGGATTGAGCCCCATGTTGGGCTCCGTGCTAAGTGGAACCTGCTTAGGACTCTCCCTCTGTCCCTCCTGCTCATGCTCTAAAATAAATAAATAAATAAATATTTTTTAAGATTTTATTTATTTATTTGACAGAGAGAGAGAGATCACAAGTAGACAGAGAGGCAGGCAGAGAGAGAGGGCGAAGCAGGCTTCCCGCTGAGCAGAGAGCCCGATGTGGGGCTCCATCCCAGGACCCTGAGATCATGATCTGGGCCAAAGGCAGAGGCTTCACCCACTGAGCCACCCAGGCACCCCAAATAAATTAATCTTAAAAAAAAACAAAAATTTTTCTCCAACCATGGCGATGTTCTCTATCTCCAGTTTTGATCTGGTAGCCACGGGTGGCTATGGAGCACAAACCAATTATAACTAATTTACATTTAAATGGAAATAGCCACTTGGGAAAGTGCCTGTGTAGTGCAGAGCAGAAGGGAGTTTACTATACATTATTGTCACTTTTCTGTCGCTTTGAATGTTTAAAATAAGTCCATTTTAATTTTATTTTGTTTTGGAAAGAGAGCCCCTGTGGTGGGGGGAGGGGCAGAGGGAGAGAGAGAATCCCAGGCGGACTCCCAGCTGGGCGCAGAGCTGGACACAAGACTCCATCCCATGACCCCGAGGTCGCCACCTGAACTGAAACCCATCCAGACGCTTTACCACTGAGCCACCCAGGCGCCCCCAAATCAGTCCATTTTCCAAAAAGAGATCTATTTGAGAGGCACTTGGGTGGCTCAGTCGGTGAAGCATCTGCGTTCGGCTCAGGTCATGATCCCAGGGTTCTGGCATCGAGTCCCATGTGGGGCTCCTCGCTCAGCGGAGAACCTGCTTCTCCCTCTGCCTGCAGCTTCTCCTGCATGTGCTCTCTTTGACAAACAAATACGATCTTATAAAAAAAAAAAATCTAGACGCTTAAAGAGAAGTACAGCGAGACAAAGACCAGAGGCTGCCGCGTGGACAGTATCATAAGATAGCTTTATTAAATTCCTTTACCTTCTACAGCACGATTACAAAAAGGAATACTTCATTTAAGTGTAATACTGTCTTTATGGGCGTACCGTGGTTGGAAAGTGAAGTTAAAGGTCATGAATACATGTGAGAAGAGCACGGGGTGGGGGTGGGGGGAGCGGGACCTCCCTGGAGCCTTGCACATCAAGCCCCACCGGCAGGGGAGGGGAAAGCAGGGATAAATGCGGACTTATCTGGGGTTGGGGGGGTGGCGGCTGGGGATTGTCAATGAGCTGCTTCTAGGAGCTTAAAATAAACCTCACTGCTGGCCCTGGGGCCGGACACACAGGCACACAGCTCTTGCGCCACTTCTCAAAGCCGTCCCCAGCCGTCCCCAGTCCGCTCCGGTTTTGTGCCCGCTCCGACTTACACGTGCGCATGCGCGCACACAACCCTTCGACCGTCCGAGCTCTCTTTTGTGTCCAGTACCCCCCTTCAGTCGCAATCAAAGCAAGGCAGAGTCCATCAAGCCAAGAAACCCCCTTTTCTAGAGAGCAGCCAGCGCCCCCGCTTTACTGAATGAATGCGAGCACTCAGGCCTGTGGTTTGGCTCCGTCACTGGCGGCTGAGCGCAGAGACCCGGCCGAGAGGGGACGGGACCCCTATTCGCTGGGGACCTCAACTCCCTGCCATAAGGCACTTCTCAAGGTTCCGAACCCGTCCCCCACCCCGGTTTTTTTCTTTCTTTCTTTCTTTTTTTTTTTTTGGTTCACAAAAGGAAGGAACTGGAAAGAAAATGATGTTAAGATTTCTGGGGGACAGAACAGGCCACGGAGGAAACTGCGTGTGTCTGGCGAGCCCTATTTCCAGCAGGCTCTGCGCCAGGCAGCTCCGGAAAGCCTGTAGGTTGTTTTTAAAAAAAAAAAAAAAAAAAAGCCCCCAAAAACAAAAACCTCCAGCTGGTCCTTGTTTGGTTTTCGGCAAAGCCCTGTCTCTTTAAGTTTGCGCTGGGAGCCCTCGGGGGCAGCCAACTTGTAATTGTGCACACATGGAGTTTTCGCAGCTTGCCCTCTGCGCGGACAGCGCGCGCATGCCCCGTCCACCGCCCCCCGCCCCTTTGACGAGAGAAATTCTGGAGTCTGGGGAGCCTGAGGGCGGCCCTGTTACCAGGGTTCTAAGCCCAGGGACTCAGCAGCTGCTCTGGGAACCCGATTCATTTCCTGCATCCCCAGGCCTGCAGGATTTTCGAGGAAAATTAATATGTGCCAGGGCCTCCACGCAGGGAGGGGATGGGTTTCTGGGTGATTTTTCGGTGTCCACGGCTCACACATCTCGGCTGCTGGGTCCTGAGCCCTCTTACTTGAAAGCAGAAGGAAGGACTCAGCTTCCTGCCCTGAGTGACAAGGACAGAATCTGTTTTGCGAAGAGACCAGAAGGAAATTCTCCCAAGAAAGCGGTCTGGGGGGAGCGGACAAAACACTATTATACGGCAGACAATTAAATGTGGGGTGCACGGGGGAGGGGGGGGGCGCGTTAAGGCACTCCAGACGTGACCCGTGCATAGCAACATTCAGGATTAAAATGAAAATATGCGATTCCAGTGACTTTCAAATTTGGCAACAAGGAATATGATTTCCTCCCCTCCCCCGATAATGACTCAAAAATACAGGATTTTCCCTTTCACCCTGCTCCGTCCAGAATTGCCAGTTGATTGTTCTCCCCGTCCTTCATAAACCCACGCCCCGGCATCGGCCGCTGGCGCCAATTTATGGAAGAATTTAGCTTCAGTCTGCGCTGCGGCGGCTTTGAACTGGCATACCAGGAAAAACCCGCTTTGGGCTGCAGTCTTGCTGCTGTCGAGGGCTCCTCCTGGGAAGCAGAAGAAGAACCCACTTGCCTTTGAGACGTGGGCCTTGGTAGGTCTCCGTGGGGGTTGGCGAGGAAGGAGACAAGGGACGAAGGACGAGGGACGGTTGGCTCTGGGGCTGGCTGGCCCTGAGCAGCGGTGCCTCTGGCCTCCCTCCTGGTTACTCTTCGGCTGAGGATGACGCAGGACTTTCGTCATCAGACATGGGGGCAATCTGAAACAAGAAGCAGAATTCTTGTTCGACATCATTTCCAGGGCCTGCAAGGTGCCAACTAGGTTGGCTGGCCCTGGGGCTGAGGTGAGTGAACCGGAGAACTTGGTCCCTCCGCCTCAAGGAGGGGATGTTGAGAGAAGGGCATGGAGGCTGAGGAGGATTTTCATCACAGATAAAGGACAGAGGAGCCATGAGAATGGAGAGCGGGTAGTCAAGGCAGGGGAGCCTTCTGAGCTGAGTGAGGTGGGGCTTTCCAGCAGAGGAAGCAGCAAGTGCAAAGGCCCTGAGGCAGCAGCAGCAGAGAGGCTGAGCAGACTGAGCAAGGGGCAGAGGAAGAGAGTAGAGGGGGAGGTGAGGATGTCTGTACAGGGCTTGGTGGGCTCTGGGGATGACTGTTTTTTCCTCCAAGTAGGGTGACAGCCACAGAGGGCTGTGAGCCGAGGAGGGCTGTACCCTAACTCGGGTGTTCACAGTGACCCCTGCTTGCTGGGGGGAGTACAGACTGAAGGCGGCAGTGAGGGTGGAAGCCAGGCAGCCTGGGTGGAGGCAACCGCAGTGGTCTAGGTGGACAACGATAGAGGACTGGGGTCTGTCCCTCAGGAGCCCCTGGGAGTGGGACCACACATCAGACAACAGCTCCTCACCTGGTCCTATCACCCCCATCTTCCAGTTGAAGAAACTGAGGCTGAGCTGCACCCCAGGTGATGCCCTCAGTACTGCAACTGAGCCCCAGGTGTCCCAACACCCTGGGGAATGAAGCCAGGGAGACCTAGAGCCTCAGTAAGAACCTGGAAGCCATGTGGATGATGGAAGGCTTATCTCAGTGACCCTCACTCTCCTGGACCGTCTGGGGGGTCACTATAATCAATACCCACCATGCCACCTTCGAGCCGCAGCTTAGATGTGCCTCAGGGAGGCCAGGGCGAATGCAAGGAGGAGTGAGGAGGAAGGAACAGTGAGTTTCCTGCCCAAGGTCTAGAGACAGATGGCCCCCGGGGCCTTCACCCCTTCCTATCTGTGAGACTCTGGGCCGGGGACGTGATCATTCTAAGCCTCTGCTTCCCCACCTGAAAACTGGAAAGGGTAACTGTACTTTAAGCAGCTGAATCAGGCTCTCGTGTCTATGGTTCAAGACATCATGGCTGAGAGGCACCTAGAATGCTGTCCATCAGACTAGAAGAGCTTGTCTCCTCCATCAGACAAGATCAGACAAGGGTACTACTTTAGAGACCTATGAGGAGTGCCCCTGTCTCCCCCTTCAGACTGGAATGGCTCTCTCCTCCATCAGGCACTTATGATACAGCAAGGACCCAAATTATCCTCCTGTTAGGCTTCCAGAAAATGTTTTGCTAACAGACATCATTTTTTTTTTTAAAGATTTATTTGTCAGAGAGCGAGCGCACAAGCAGGGGCAGTGGCAGGCAGAGGGAGAAGCAGGCTTCCCGCCAAACAAGGTGCCTGACACAGGACTGGATCCCAGGATCCTGGGAGCCGAAGGCAGACGCCTAACCAACTGCACCACTCAGGTGCTCCTAACAGGCATCACTTGTTAAAAACCCTGATTTCTGTGCTCAAATAAGAGAAATGCCAAGTTAGACATGAGTTAGGTTTCTTTACAGTGAGACATCTCAAGGCCTTGAATACACTGCTTCGAGGAAAAGCCGAAGTCCTCACCGCAGGCCACAAGGACCTGCAGTCATGGTGTCACCTCCTTGCTCTCACCTCTTCCCACTGTGTTTGATGCTCCTCAAACACCTTGAGCATGCTCCTGCCTCAGGACCTTTGCACTGGCTGCTCCTTCTGCCTGGACAGCCACACAACTCACTCCCCCATGTCCTCAGTAGCCCCCCATCTCTCAATGTCCCCTCCCGTCCTATTTCAGATTTTTTCCCAGCAGTTACTGTCACCTGGTATGATATACTGATCTGTAAATATATATATATATATATTTTTAAAATCTGTGTATTTTGTATCTTGCTACAATACCTGCCCTGTGGGGGTTTGATACCTGCTCTGTGCGGGGCCAAAACCGTTTCCTGTTTGGTTCAGGGCTGTGGCTCCCAGGGTCTATCATGCAGTGGGTGCTCTGTAAATATTTCTCAAGTGAGTGGACAGGTCTCAAATGGAACTGGACAGATCCAGGTTCAAATACTGCTATATACTCTCAGCTGTCCATGCCTCATTTCCTCACAGGGGCACGAGGAAGGTTCAATAAGCACGGGCCCTAAACGGCACCAGCCCTTCCTAACCGTCCGTCCCCTCCCAGAGTGCCTCCCACTCCCCACTGCCCTGCCCGTGTTGACACTCACTGAGCACTTGATGTTCATGCGGGAGTAGAGCATAGACGCGATTTCACTCTGCCCGGCGTCCAAGGCCACCATCAAAGCCGTGCTCCCGTCCTGCAAAGCATCCACTGCTATGACGAGGCCCCGTGCAGTGCTCCCGCCCTCCCCGGAGCGCCTTAGGCGGGAAACTCACACGGTCAGTGAGTGCGATGTCACAGCTGGGCATAGCCAGCAGGAGCCCCGTGATTTCCTTGTGGCCGTGCTCACAGGCGCACATGAGGGCTGTGGAGCCGTCGTCGTCCTGCACGTTGACGTCCGCTTCACAGGCCAGCAGAGCCCTGACCACGTCCACCCGCCCGTGGCTGACCGCCAGCATCAGGGCCGTCTGCCCCGCCTAGGCAGGGCAAGGAACAGGTTTATAGACCATGCGGGGCCCCAAGGCAGGACACCGTTGCTCTGAAACCTTCCATTGCTCCCGAGTACTGTGATGGTAATGGTATCCCCACTTGTTGGCCTCCTTCTAGATCTCAAACAATCCCTCCCACCACTGGGCCTTTGCACCTGCTGGTCCCTCCTCCTCCTGCTGTCTCCTTCTCATCCCTCACATCTGGTCTTAAATGCTTCCTCTTTGGGGAGGTGCTACTTGCCTACCCACTCCCATCCCCAATTTCCTTGCTCCCAGGTGTCAATATAGATGTACACATTTATTGAGCTAAGACTTTTACAGTTTTCTGTATGTCACTTGAATGTCAATAAAAATTAAATCAATGTTCATTAGTGGATGAATGGAAAAACAAACTACAGAATATTATTCAGCCTTAGAAGAGAATGAAGGACTGATGCTCACGGCACCACGGGTGGACCCTGGAAATATTATGCTTGCTGGAAGAAAAGCCAAACACAAAAGAACCCATACCACGTGATCTTATTTATGTAAAATATCCGGAATTGGCCAATGTAGAGAGAGCGAAAACAGACTGGTGGCTGCCAGGAGCAGGTGGAGGGGGAATGGGAAGTCCAGTGCTAGTGGCCTAGTGCATCTGTTTGGGGTGATAGGAATGTTCTAGAAGTCGACAGAGGTGATGGTTGTACAACACTGTTAATGTACTAGATGCCACTAAATTGTATACTTTAAAAAGGATAATCTTTTAAAAAATTATTATCATTACTATTTTGAGAGAGAGAAAAAAATGAGTGTGTGCCCGTGCAGGGCAGGGAGTTGCAGAAGGAGAGACAATCTTCAACAGGCTCCACGCCCAGCCCTGAGTCTGACAAGTCTGACGCAGGGCTCGATTTCATGACCTGAGATCATGACTGGAGCCGAAATTAGAGTCGGACGCTTCACTGACTGAGCCACCCAGCACCCTGTTTTTTAAAAAAAATTTTGGGGCGCCTGGGTGGCTCAGTGGGTTAAGCCTCTGCCTTCAGCTCAGGTCATGATCTCGGGGTCCTGGGATTGAGCCCCGCATCGGGCTCTCTGCTCAGCAGGGAGCATGCTTCCCTCTCTCTCTGCCTGCCTCTCTGCCTACTTGTGATCTCGCTCTCCCTGTCAAATAAATAAATAAAACCTTAAAAAAATTTTTTTAAATTAAGATTTTATTTATATTTTAGAGAGAGAGAGAAGGAGAGCATAAGCAGGGGGAGGGGAAAAGAGAGAAGCAGACTCCCTGCTGAGCAGGAAGCCCAACTTGGGACTCGATCCCAGGACCCTGGGATCATGACCTGAGATGAAGGCAGACACTTAACCAACTAAGCACCCAGGTGGCGCTTAAAAAAGTTTTTTTAAGTAAACTCCACTCCCAACATGGGGCTCAAACTTAGGACCCCAAAAGCAAGAGTCACATGCCCCACCAACCGAGGCAGCCAGGTGCCGCTAAATGGATAATCTTATGTATATTTCATCTCAGTTAAAATAAACTATTGAAATTGTTTTTAATTAAGGAACTAAATTAATAGAAAAGCCAGCAATGGGGGTGCACCTGGGTGGCTCTGTTGGTTAAACATCTGCCTTCAGCTCAGGTCATGATCCTGGAGTCCCAGGATCAAGTCCTGCATTGGGCTCCCTGCTCAGTGGGGAGTCTGCTTCTCTCTCTCCCTCTGATGCTCCCCATGCTTATGCTCTCTCTCTGTGTCAAATAAATAAATAACATCTTAAAAAAAAAGAATGGGTTTCTGGGGCGCCTGGGTGGCTCAGTGGGTTAAAGCCTCTGCCTTCGGTTCAGGTCGTGGTCCCAGGGTTCTGGGATCGAGCCCCGCATCGGGCTCTCTGCTCAGCGGGGAGTCTGCTTCCTCCTCTCTCCCTGCCTGCCTCTGCCTCCTTGTGATCTTTGTCTATCAGATAAATAAATAAAATCTTTTTTTTTAAAGATTTTATTTATTCATTTGACAGAGAGAGAGATCACAAGGAGGCAGAGAGGCAGGCAGAGAGAGAGGAGGAAGCAGGCTCCCCGCTGAGCAGAGAGCCCGACACGGGGTTCGATCCCAGGATGCTGGGATCACGACCTGAGCTGAAGGCAGAGGCTTTAACCCACTGAGCCACCCAGGCGCCCCAAATAAATAAAATTCAAAAAAAAAAAAAAAAAAAGAATGGGTTTCTAAAGCTAGACCATCAAGGTTCAAATTCCACCTGTTCTAGTCTGGCCGTGAGAAAACAGATGCCTGTCTGAGCCTTGGCTCCCTTGTCTGTGGAGTGGGGATTCTCCCCCAGGGCACGGAATAAGATCACATGTGGGCTTGGTGCACAGCCGGGACTCAGTGAGCGGGAAGGGCTGCCTGGGTCCACAGCATGGAGGGCTTGTACCTGGCTGGCTTTGGCATTGACGTTTCCAAGCCGGAAGAGCTGCAGGACCGTCTCAAGGTCATCCTGGGTCTTCAGGGTGGCCAGAGCAGTGAGCATGATGGGGCTGTAGCCAGCACGGTTCTGCTTATCCACCTGGCACACACCTGGGGGGGATGGCAAAGAGGACACGGGACCTCAGACCCCAAAACTGCGGTGGGGGGGGGCGCCCATGAGAATCAAGCAGCATCTCCCCCATCAGCAGCCAGATTCCTCCCTCCTCTCAGGTCGAGAGCCCCATTCTGCCCCAGCATCTCCACCTCTGGCCACACTGCCCATTAGAGGAGGGACTTCTAAGGGGGAGACTGTGTCTGGTCCATCAGCCCGGAGACACTGCCATTGGCACCCAGGTTTAGGGCTAATCATAGGGGTTGTTCTCCTCTACTGGTCTGGAAGAGCCAGTCTCCTTCAGCGTGGCCTATATTTTCTCCATCAGATTGTGGGCTCTGCCTCCTTCATCAGTCTGGGAGGCTGTGTCTTCTCTGTTAGACCAGTGAAGGACAGATTTCTCCCTGCCTGTTTGAGGACAATGTACTTTTAAGTCCCAGATGGAAGGCTATATACCCCTCTCTCAGACCAGGGCTCCAGCAGTGTCACCTTCATCACACAGGGGTTCTTGGGGGGAGGAGGGAATCTGAAAGGTGTACATGTTGTCCCTAAGGCCATGTGTGCTCTTTTCAGTATGCTGGGGCTATGGGTGGGGAGGATAGTGTCTCCCCCATCAGACTGGGAGGACAGCGTCTCCCCCACCAGACTGGGACGGCAGTGTCTCCCCCATCAGACTGGGAGGACAGCGTCTGCCCCATCAGACTGGGAGGCTGGTGTGCTCCTCAAGAGGGCAGCTTGACCTCCACCATCAGACCATCCAGGTGGGGGGAGCATCCAGCCCAGCCGCCCCGGGGCCCCCTTGTCCTGCCGCCCCTCCACTCACCGCTGTCCAGCAGCTGCCGCACCACGGGGAAGTTGGCGTGGGACACAGAGTAGTGCAGCGCCGTGTTGCCATTGCTGTCGGCGATGTTGACCACGTAGTCCAGCAGGCGCGCCGACATGGCCCGGAAGGTGACCAGGTGGCGCCGCACGAGCTCGGGGTGGGCGTCGCTGCGGCAGGCCAGGCGCAGCCACTCCTGCAGCACCGTGGTGTAGGCCACTTTCTGGCCACGGTGCAGGGAGGGAGGGGCATGAGGGCGGCCACAGCCTGCTCCCCACTGCCCCCCACCCCGACAAAGCCCCGGGCGGCGAGTGTGGGTGTGGACACCCCACCCTGGGCCACAGCCCCCAGGAGAAGCGGGGGCAGCCCTCCCCGTAGTCACCCCCAGCCCCCTCCCAGACAAAGACTCTAAAGGGACTCCAGGCACCAAAGGCCCAGCTGTGCCCCCAGGGAAGGCGTGAACATCTCCATCCTGGTCTTCAAAGGCAAGTACAGGCCCCCGGAAAGAGACATGTGGCAGTGCCTTCCCTCAAGCCCCCAAAACAACAGGAACCGGAGGTCAGGACTGCTGGGAGGCAACCATCCTCCGGCTCCTCCTGCCGCCCCAGCCCCTCTCTAGGGCCTGACTCCAGCATCAACCCCCCACCCCTTCCCAAGCTCTCAGCTTGGATCCTGGAGTCCCTATGAGGCCGGCACAGGGAGATACTACAGCTGAGAAGCTGCAGTGGGGGTGCAAGGGAAGGAGGGGGCCCCAGGCCCAGGGCCCCATCGTACCAGCTCCCGCTCAGTGAGGGCATTGGGGTTCTCCAGGTACTTTTCCAGGGCCAGGCAGGCGGAGATGAGGTCGGGGCTTAGCTCCATCCTGCAAGGGGCAGATAAGAGAGAAGTTTACTTTGGGAATGCTCGCCTTGGCCTCCCAGGTGGCCCCAGACATATCCTAAGAGAAAGTGGACACGCAGGCTAGAGTTTATTCCAAGCAGGCAGTGATGGATAGAAAAATCTTGGCCCGAGGGCAGATTTTTCACCAGGGGGACCAAAGACACCAATGGGATGGGCAGGTGGGGCATATGTCCCAAAGACAGTGAGTGGCTTAAGGACAAACTTTGTCTGCCCCTTCAATTCTAACTCCAACAGCCCAAAGCACCCACATCAGGCCCTTTATCAAAGCCTGCAGACCTTCTGATGGCCAGAAGGAGAAAGTGCTGGTTCGCTAATTCAGACTAAGGTGTGCATGACTGATGGGAGATTCCCTCAGAGGGCGCGAATAGTGAGATCTGAGGCAAAGGTCACCCACCTCACCCCGTCCGAGTCCCTCCCACCCAGAAAGCTGACCGGATCTCCTCTTCTGCACTCGCTCCTGCCGCTCCCTCCACCACGGGCAACTGCTGACTCTCCTGAGACGGCTGGCGCTCCTCCTGGCTGCTCTTGGCCACTGCTGTCCCCGAGGGCCTGAGCTTCGGGGCTTCAGCCACACTTGGGACCCTCTCCGCTGGCTCTGGGGCCTCGTTCTCTGTGCTCTCGTTGTCTGAGAAGTTCTCTGCCGTGCTGGAATCCTCAGATGAGGACTCGTATCTGGGACGGAAGCATGGGCGGAGTGAGGAGACGCTGCACGTGGGAAAGGACAAGGGCTCTGAGCCCTTGACCTCTCTGCACCTTGGTTTCCCCAACTGTTAAACAGGTAACAGCCGCATGAGCCTCACAGGGCCTGGAGCACAGTAAATACTCCGTAAACACTAGCTAGGACTGCGACCGTGCTTGGGGTGGGAGGGGGAGAAGTACTGCTCTCACCTTCTAGTCCTTGACGCCTTATGCAGGTCTCACTGCGCCAGACCCTCACCCCACTGCAGACGGGTCCCTCTTGTGCTTCTTGCTGCCTCTGGACCAGGTCTAAGCTTTGGGTCTGGCACTCAAGGTCCCCAGACTGTCCCTGTCTACCACTTCCTACACCTTTTGCTTCTCACGGATGTCACCGCTGCCTCCTGTCTTTTCGGAGGCTGTGCCCTCCACCCGGACTGCCCTCCCAACCCCCCCTCTTCCCTCCGCTGGCTAGCTCCTCCCCTCCCCCACCCGCCCCGGGCCTCCAAGCGTCCCCATCCCCATCGCTGCTCCAACCCCACCGGGGCTGAACTGCGCGCCAGTGCCCGAGGCCCCACTGGACCGGGAGCTCCATCAGGCAAGGAGCCGAGCCTGGCACCTTGCGAGGACCAGCGCGGAGCAGCAGCCACCGCACAGGCTTGGGAGTCTGACCGCTGGGGGCCGACTCCCGACTGCCGTGGGAGCTCCAGCAAGGCATCCAGCCCCGTGTGCCTCAGTGTCCCCAACTGTCTACAGCACGTTGGTTAAAGGAGGGAAGCAATGTCCAGGGCCTAGAGCGGGGCGCGTTCTTGGATGTGAACAAACCAAGGAACAAACAGGAGGGCAGAAGCTGAGGAAAGGGTGGGAGCGTGGGGTGGGGGTGGGGGCTCCTCTCACCCGCCATTGACCCCCACAAACTGCAGGCTCCTCTGGTGGGCCGCGGCGTCTGCGGGCTCCTCTTTGCGCTTCATGATGGACCGCACACCTGCCGGGGGCTCGCCTAGGGAGGATGGGGGGGCGTGTAAGAATCTCCCAAAGCCAGGCCCTGTGCCCGAGCCTCCGGCCCCGTCCCCTGCGGCCACCCTCACTCACCTGCGCCCCCCGCCGCCTCTGACCCGCGCGAGGCCACGTGCCTGGTGGGCTCTGTGTCAGCAGGCTCGCGGGCACCCACTCCTCCCGTGCTCTTCTCAGGCTGTGCTGGGGGGGTCACCGCCACCCCTGGGGGTGACGAGGAGGCCTCCGCTGGAGCCTGCGGGAGCCCTGCAGGGCAGGAAGAGAGGTGCTCACTGTGGGTAACCCCCGCAGTTACAGCTGCCTCCTCGGGGTCACACGCCCCGGGCCAGGCGCTCGGAGGGCTGAGGCTTGGGTGCTTCCGCGAGTCTTCCCCACCCACGGGATTCTTGTTACAGATAAGGAAACTGAGGCACAGAAGGTTGCCTGAGGTCACCCAGTGAATGAGCAGCAGAATCCGATTCCAACAGCAGTCTCTTGCCTGCACTGGCAGCTGGTCAGGGACAGGGAGGACACTGTGACTCTACAGTACTGGCTTGTGGCCCAGCACCCCCCATCCCCCCCACACATCACACTGAGTGCTGTCTGGAAACAAGGTTTGATCAGAGCCACAAGTCCCCGTGATGGCAGGGACTCAACTCTCCCATGAACAAGCTGTGTGACCTCAGGTAAGGCGCTTAACCTCTCTGTGCCTCAGGAGAATGACATGTCCTCCATCATAGCGGTGTTGTGCGGGCTGAAGACAGAATGTCGAGGGGAAAGGAGGCTCAGAACGAAGCCTGTAACGTCAATACTGCTCAAGGATCATTTGTTAATTCAAGAGAACTGTAAGCACTACTTTCATAAGATTTATTAGTATTTCAACAAAAGTAAGGCTGTGTTACAGATATCACTGCTCCCTTCTGAACTTGGAAGCTGGTGACACTGTAATAAATGTTTTTTAAGATTTTATTCATTTATTTGAGAGAGAGAACACATAAGCAGGGGGAGAGGTAGAAGGAGAAGCAGACTCCCTGCTGAGCAGGGAGCCGGATGCGGGGCTCGATCCCAGGACGCTGGGATCATGACCCGAGCCGAAGACAGTTAACCAACTGTCACCCAGGGGCCTCAGAAAATAAAAATTAAAGGCCCACCCAGGCAGGGGCGCCTGGGTGGCTCGTTCGGTTAAGCGTCTGATTCTTGGTTTCAGCTCAGGTCATGATCTCAGGGGTCATGGGATTGAGACTCAGGGTGGGATCCACGCTCAGTGCAGAGTCTCTCTCCCTCTGCCCCTCCCGCCTCCCTCCCATGAGTGTGCATGCTCGCACTCTCTAATAAATAAATAAAATCTCAAAAAACAAACAAACCAAAAAACCACCCCACCCAGGTAGATTTTCAGTCTGGGAAGATGAAAATATTCTGGAAATGGATGGTGGGGACGGTCAAGCAACAGTGTGAATGTGCTTAGTGTCACTGAACGGGACACTTGAAAATGCTGAGATGGGGGCGGGGTGCCTGGCTGGCTCAGTCAGTGGAGCATGTGATGCTTGATCTCAGGGTCATGAGTTCAAGCCCCACGATGGGCATGGAGCCTGCTGAAAAAAAAAATAAAGATATTAAAATAAAATGGTTAAGATGGTAAGTTTTATATGATGTAAACATTACCACAATTTGAAAAAAAAACCACCCAGGTTTTTTCAGGTCGGGCAGAGGACAAAGGTGACTCTGTGGGCACTAGGTCCCAAGGATGCTCACTGCCCATGTGGGAGTCGGGGGTGAGTGGGACAGGATCCCCAACCTGGAGCCAGGAACAGAGGCGCCATCGTGAGTGGCTGTCCCCATCTCAGAGCCTGCCTCAGGTTCCCCCAGGCCACGTGTGGCTTCTGTGTCCCTGCTTCCCCCAGGACATCTCATTTCTACCCTTGGCCATGGGCTCTGAGGACGAGTTCCTTTCAATTCCCTTTAAAAGTTACAGCTTTTTTTTTGACACAGTGAAGACTTTCTCAAGTCCATGACTACTGGAGTTAAGAACAGAGAGAGCCAACAGTTGGCACAAGCAAAGCGTGAAGAACAGTTGAGACACAGCCACAGACGGGTCGATGGTGCCCAGCCCAGGGCGTGGTGGGCCCTGCTGGCTTCCAGAGCGGCAGCCCGAGCCCCTGGGGGGAACCAGACACACCCTGGGGTTTTTCTGTGACTCTCCCGATTTCTTTTTTAAACTCTGTCAATAAATTCACATCCAACCAACCAACAAAATGACTCTGTGGCCAAGCGGGCTGTGTCAGGAGACACACAGGCTAGTCCCCGGTCTGGGTGATTGGCCCCGAACTCCGGACTCCTAATTCCAATACCTGCGAGGTCCTGTATTCTGTGCAGTGAAAGCAGCCAGTCACAAAAGGACAAATAAGGCAAGATTCCACTTATGTGAGGTCCTTAGACAAGTCAGAGTCACAGAGACAGGAAGAGGATGGTGGGCGCCAGGAGCCGGGGGAGGGAGCGGGGGAGTCAGTGTTTAATGGGGACAGAGTTTCAGTTTGGGAAGATGGAAAAGCTCTGGGGATGAATGCTGGTGACGGTTGCACAACAACGTGAATGTACTGATGCCACCGGACATTTGAAAGTGGGTCTTGTGCTCAGTTTAATGTTATATGTATTTTACCACAATTTTTTAAAAGCAGAGGGAAAAAAAAAAAAAAAAAAAGAAATAGAGCAAACCATAGCCCCTTCTGCCCCCAGGAAAAAGCAGGCCCTTGTCTCAAAAAGCTTGGCCGGCTCCTTCCAGTGCGAGGAGTTCAAAGTCAGACGCTCAACGCTAAAACAGCAGTAACGATAATAAAACCGATCGCAGGTATTAGTGTCATTCCACGAAGGAATGGGGCAAAGCGATACCACAGTTTAGAGGGAAGACCTGAAGTCCACGACCAGCTAAGACAACTTTACCCAAAAGGGCAAAGATGGGGAAGCTGGCTGAGGAGAGAGTAAACCATTCCAAACAGCCACAACGGCCCACACAGCAGGCACTGCAGAGGGAAGAAATGTGCCAAAGGAACAAAGGCGAGAAGGCCTGACCCAGGCCCCAGCTGAGGGAAGCTGGGGTTAAGACAAAGGGGCTTCCACAAATTGGTGGGAAAGGTGCCCTCTGGGGCGTGACGCTGGGAAAAAGCAGCTGATTCGACCCAAGAAAAACCAAGCTGGATCCCTACCTCACACCTTATCGCAAAAACTCTGAAGGATCAATGTAGCTACCGGATGAAAATGTAACAGAGTATTGGGGGCCTCAGGAGGGGTAAGATTCCTTCAAAAATTCCTCAAAGAGGGGTGCCTGGGTGGCTCAGTGGGTTAAAGCCTCTGCCTTCGGCTCAGGTCATGATCCCAGGGTCCTGGGATCGAGCCCCGCATCGGGCTCTCTGCTCAGCAGGGAGCCTGCTTCCTCCTCTCTCTCTCCCTGCCTCTCTGCCTACTTATGATCTCTGTCTGAAAACAAATAAATAAATATATAAATAAATAAATCCTCAAGGATGGGGCACCTCCATGGCTCAGTCCGTGAGGCATCCGACTCTTGACTTTGGCTGGGGTCATGATTTCAGGGTCATGCGGTCCTGGAGCCTACATAAAATTCTCTCTATACATGGGACGCCTGGGTGGCTCAGTTGGTTAAGCAGCTGCCTTCGGCTCAGGTCATGATCCCGGCGTCCTAGGATCGAGTCCCATATCGGGCTCCTTGCTCGGCGGGGAGCCTGCTTCTCCCTCTGCCTCTGCCTACCACTCTGTCTGCCTATGCTCGCTCTTTCTCTCTAACAAATAAATAAATTAAAAAATAAAAATAAAAAAAAATTCTCTCTATACATCTCCCTATTCCCTGCTCACCCTTCCTAAAAACAAACCAACCTCAAACTACATATGAAAAATACAAGATGATCTCACTCACATGTAGAGCTGGAAAAAACCAAACTCCTAGATGCAGAGATCAGAGCGGTGGTTTCCAGAGACAGGGGGGTGAGGAAATGGGAGAAGGGGGTCAAAAGGTAGGAATTTCCAGTTATGAGATAAATAAATCCTAGGGATGTTCTATCCAGCATGGAAACTCTGTGAGCTGACAGATGTTAACTAAACTTACTGCGGTCATCACTTTGCAATATACAAATATGAAATCACTATTTGTGTACCTTGAATGGGTACAATGCTACATGCCAATTTCATCTCAATGAAACCTGAAAAAAATAAAAAAAATTAACTAAAGAAGAAAAGAAAAATACGATGGGTTTAACTGTATCCGACATGAAGATTTCTACTTGATAAAACAAAAACAAAAACAGAAAAACCACCCTCACAGACAAAGTTAAATGACAGAACAGTACACACTACAGGACAATATTCACAATGCCAAAAATAACCAAGGGATTATCTTTTAGAACGAGACTCAATAAACTTTTTCTGTAAGGGACCAGACAATAAATATTCTCAATTATGGGAGCCAGAGGGTCTCAGTTGCAAAAAGTAGCCCTGGGCAGTATGCAAATTAATGGGCATGGCCAAGTCATGATAAATTTAAATTTCATATAATTATGCTCATGTCACATAATGTTGTTCCTTTCATATTGTTCAACGATTTAAAAACATAAAAACCCCTTCTTAGCTTGGGAGCCTATAAAAACATGCAATGGGCTGGATTTGGCCCAAAGGCTGTGGTTTGCCAACCTTGATTCTAGAATATGCCAGAACTTCTCAAAATCGCCCGAGGAAAAACGGACAAAGGCTAAAAGTAAGTGATTCACAGAGAAATCTTATTAAACATGTATGGTGATGCCAAATCTTACCAAAAATAATCAATGAAATGCATGTTAAAACAAGGAGATACCATATGCGCCCGTGTCGATGGGCAAAACATGAGAGAAAACTTCGCGCCGGTGGGTATGTGGGGGAAATGGGCACCTTGGATCCAAGCGTGGGTGGTGGGAGTGTGGACAGAGAGAGCTTTCCCTGAAAGGATCAGACAAAATGTGGAGTGAAGTGGTGAATTCCCTGTGATTCAGCAACCCCAGGGGAGGTGACACGTGCAGATAGCGCTGTCACTGCTCACGGCAGCGAGGAGCTGAAAGTCACCCAGGTGCCCACCGAGGGGGCACGGAGAAGAAAAGCGTAGCACGCACCTAGGGCAGAAGGCTACACGATCGTTACAAGGGACAAGCCCAGGCGCCTGGGTGGCTCAGAGGGTTAAGCCTTTGCTTTCTGCTCAGGTCATGATCTCGGGGTCCTGGGATGGAGCCCCCGCATTGGGCTCTCTGCTTAGCAGGGAGCCTCCTTCCTCCTCTCTCTCTGTGTGTCAAATAAATGAATAAAATCTTTAAACATAAATAAATAAGTAAATAAAAAATAAAAAAAAACAAGGAACAAGCCCGAGGTAGAAGCATCAGGGTGGAGAGTTCAAAAAGATTGTACAAAGAGAGAGAGAGAGAGAGAGAGAAAAAAAAAAAATAAGAAACGGCAAGATTTTTCCTTCGGAAATCACAATACCATTTTAGGAAATCAAGCATGCACAGAGCATATTTTTCAAGGACACTGAAATGTCTAAATAAGCTTCTGGAAGGTGGATTGCAAGGAATGATAGTACATGGGCTGTGGGGGGGGCGGAGAGTGAGAACGGCAGAGAGCAGGGGTTGGCCAACTACGGACCGTGGGCACCATTTCTGCATTTTTGATGGTTGGAAAAAACAAAGAAGAATGCTCTCTGGGACATGTGAAAATTACATGAAACCGAATTTCACACAGCCACGTCTGTTCCTTTATATATTGTCCGGGCTTACGAGCTACCCAGAACTGAGGCACTAAACTCATTAAAATGCATACATTAAATATGCAAAAAATAAGCTCTTGGCAATTAAAAAAAAAAAAAAAGAACCAAGCAGAACTGAGCCATTCCAACAAAGATCACGCGGCCCACGGAGCTGAAAATATTTACCGACCGTCCGCATTGAGGGTGGAAGGTGAAGGTAGAAAAAAAAAAAAAAAATCAAAGGGGCACCTGGGTGGCTCAGTGGGTTAAAGCATCTGCCTTTGGCTCAGGTCATGATCCCAGGGTCCTGGGATTGAGCCCCGCATTGGGCTCTCTGCTCAGCGGGGAGCCTGCTTCCTCCTCTCTCTCTCTGCCTGCCTCTCTGCCTGCTTGTGATCTCTGTCTGTCAAATAAATAAATAAAATCTTTAAAAATCAATCAATCAATCAATCAAGTAAAACGAGAGAGCTGGCATGCGCAGACCGAGGGAGCTGGTCGCCGTGAGCTGAAGAATTTAAATGAACTCAGTTTCGGCCTCCTTTGGGCCGAATGAAATTCTTAAAAATGTAAACCACTCAGCCACCCAGTGTGGGAAGGGAGCGAGGCCACAGGGGAATAGAGCAAGTTGGCAATACTCATGGGCCTCAGGAATGGTCCCCCAGGGGCCAGTGGGTGGCTCAGTCGGTTAAGCGTCTGCCTTGGGCTCAGGTCATGATGAGATTGAGCCCCATGTGGGGCTCCTTGCTCAGTGGGGAGCCTGCTTCTCCCTCACCCTCTGCCACTCTCCTTGCTTGTGCTCTCTGTCAAATAAATAAATAAAATCTTTTTTTTTTTTTAAGATTTTGTTTGTTTATTTGAGAGAGAATGAGTGAGAGCACAGGCAGGGGGAGTGGCAGAGGGAGAGGGAGAAGTGAGCTCCCCGCTTAGCAGGAAGCCCGATGCGGGGCTCAATCCCAGGACCCTGGGATCAAGACCTGAGTCGAAGGCCAATGCTTAATCGACTGAGCCACACAGGTGCCCAATAAATAAAATTAAAAAATAAATAAATAAAAGGTTTGGAACGCGTGGGTGGCTCAGTTGGTTTAGCATCTGCCTTGGGCTCAGGTCATCATTTCAGGGTTCTGGGATCAAGTCCCGCATCAGGCTCCTTGCTCAGTAGGGAGGCTGCTTCTCCCTCTACCTGATGCTCCCTGTCTCTCTTTCTGTGACAATTAAATAAATAAAATCTTAAAAAAAAAAAAAAAAGCTTTTTAAGAAACCTTCCCCGAGAAAACAGAAGATGTGAGGGGTTTCTGCGTAGCACGGATGATAATGACTGCCGCAGCTGCCCAGTAAATGTGGCATCCCAGGAATTTTTAATGAGAAGAAATGCCTCTGGGATCATGTTAAATCCAAAAAACCAAAGGCGGAGTTTGAATCCTGGCTTCAGGAACAGTGGGCGATCACTCTGGGCCTCCATTTCCTCATCCCTAAAATGGGGATGAAAATACCACCCACCCTGGCCTCCAGGTGGCTTGGGGGAGGTAAGTGAACTAAAATATGAAAAGAGCGTCTAAAAATGCCCAGGCCCCCTAGGGAGGCTGCTTAACTGCTTTTCAAAGTCAACGCAAGACAACACACTCCATCAGCATCAGTTCCCTGTTGCTGTTGAAAGATAACGTATTATTTTCTGCATTAAAAATTTTGGAAGGAAATAGTAAGTGCTGACAACAGCTGTGTCTGGGCGGTGGTGGGTTTTTGGGGGTTTTGCTTTGTGTTCCAGATTTTTCTGTCACTTCCCAAACTTTCCACAAAGAATATGAATTGCCATCACAGGAATATGTTTTGAATGGGAGCAAAGTACATTTCAAAGCCTCTGAGCCCCCACGGGTGGGCAGGCCCAGCAGCCCCTTCTCCCAGTGATCTGCTGGGGGTGTCTTTGGAAGGTGGGGGATGGGACTTGCTGAGGCCTCCAGGCTTCTGCCCGCCCAACCCCACCCACCCTTGTCAGCCTAGGGGGAGGGCTGCTTTTCATCCTCCCCACCCTTCCTTGGCAGTGAGGGAATTCTAGATGGCAGAGAAGGCTTCCTTGCTGCCTCCTCCAGGGAGTACTCCCGGATCTACCCATCAAGCTGGCCACCTAAACACACAGTCCAAATGTTTGTCAAGTTCTGTACTACCTAATATCATTTTTCACAGGGCTTCTCCCCAGTCTACAATCCCTACAGGACCCATCTCTGATACCCCACCACCTGGGGACCTAACTTCTCCGGCCTCATCCCATTCCACCTGCTTCCACACCTTGATGTGCTCCAGCCCCTCCTCACTTTAGGACCTTTGCCCCTGCTGTGAACACTCTTCTTCCCACCTCTGTGCCAACGGCCTGCCTCCTCTCTTTCACATCTTGGCTCAAAGAGCCAACAGCCTGACGCCACACGGAACACGCGATAGAAACAGACGCATTATACCTCACACTGATCTGGTGACACTGGGCTGTCATGACCCCCGATTTGCAAATGAGGCACACGGAGGTCAAGTAACTGGCTCAAGGGCACAGAACTCGGGAGCAGGGAAATCAGAACTGGAGCCCAGGCCGCCACCCCATTCAGTGCTGCCTGGCCCGTGAGCCTGCTTCATCTGCTTTCAAACACATTGTCTCTGAAATGACATTTCTTCACTTATTTATTACAGGGCTTCTCTTGCTTATTGTACAGACTCTTTTTTTTTTTTTTAAGATTTTATTTATTTACTTGATAAAGATCACAAGTAGGCAGAGAGGCAGGCAGAGAGAGAGGGGGAAGCAGGCTCCCTGCCGAGCAGAGAGCCCGATGCGGGACTCGATCCCAGGACCCTGAGATCATGACCTGAGCTGAAGGCAGAGGCTTTAACCCACTGAGCCACCCAGGCGCCCCGTACAGCCTCTGTCTTTTTCACTGCTGCGTCCCCAGTGCGTAGAAGAGTGTGGCACACAGCAAACGTTCGATAAAAGTCTGCCGAATGCGATGACACTGAAATGAACCAGCACACTCCAGTTCTGCCCAAGCAAAGCAGAGACTGGGACTGGCAGCAGCAAGGAGTTAAGTGAGACACATGGAAGAACTTCGGGGGGCAGCAGCCTGCACAGAGTGGGAACATCACTATGTCTGGGTGTCCTGCAGGTAGGGAGTCCCACGGCTGCCTGAGGCGGCATGTCTGGAATGAAGGCTGCCTCTCAGAAATCCCAAGGCTGAGCTGGGCAGGGCCCTTGGCTGAGGGCCAGAGTCAAAGGGCCGGGTGTTTGCGATGGACACAGAACAGAGGAGTGGTGTTTGGAGCCGGCCAGGAACAACATGGAAAAGCAAGAAAACACAGCTGGGTCCCCACCCTCCAGGTTGTGCCCCGGGGTCCTGCCGTGAGGCTCTGACATTGGAGATTGGGATGAGGACCTGAGCTGTACCTCTGAGCCCTCTGTAGGTTCAGGCTGACCTTAGTCTAGATCCTGGCTCAGCTGCTTCCTGGCTGTGTGACCCAGGGCAAGTACAACTTTTCCCTGAACCTCAGTTCCCCCAGCTAGAAGCAGAATTGGCCTGAAAACTATCAACAGAAGAAGCAATGAGCAGGGACTGAGGGTTTACTGTGCACAGTAATCCAAAGAGTCCTGGAGGTGGGGACTATCGCTACACTACTTTATAGACAGGGAAGCTGAGGCCTGGAGAGAGACTTCACCTAGTCCCTACATCAAGAAGCAGAATCTGAATGCAGGTGGCTTGAGTATAAACCCCATACTCTTCAGCCTCCCACGAGTGAAACCCTTACCACAGCACCTGGCAACAGGCTAGCACTTGATAAAGAACAGCTGTCATTATTATGAATCATTCCGACAGCTTCTCCCAGGAACCTAAGGGTGGCAATGGTGGGGCAGCTGTCATATTGCAGATCCCACATCCTCTTTCCTGGCATGAGGACTCAGCACTTCCTCTGGGAGGGGGGGCACCCCTTTGTTCCCTCAAAGGCCACAGGACTTGGGTGGAACGCCTCTACCCCTAGGATCTGGGGTTGGGCAGTGAGGGACACCGTGATTGGCTCAGGGACGGGCACATGACTGCCACCAGCCAATGAGGGGCACCCGTGGGATTTTTTTTATTGGCACTATTTGGACTGAGAGGCTCCCTTTCCACTGAGATGGAAGAACAGATGCCTGGAGTGCTGGGGCTACTTTCATTCACCTGAGAAAGAAGACCCCAAGGTGCATAGAAGAGAGTTAAAGATCCTCGATGATACTGAAGCACCTAGATCCAGCTATACCTGAAGCTGTCTCTAAGTTACATAAAAACTACATTTCCTTTTCATTGCCTAAACTAGTCTGAAATTGGTTTCTGCCATTTACTGAACAAATTGGATGGGTTTTTCGGCCCAACAAACCAACAGTCTTAGGGACCCTCTCTCAAATACTTACTGTTTCCTGGATACATACAATGTACTAGACATGAAAATGCATACTTAATCAGATACCGATTTTTCTGCATGCCTCCCTACAGCCCAGAATTAGTGGCAAACTGTCCCCTTTTTGCAGGTGAAGAAACAGAGGCTCTGAGAGCCAGAGCTGTTGGTCTGATGGAAGGCCGGGGCTGGGGCTAGACCCTGGCATTCACAGGAACAAAGAGGACCTCTCCACCATCCTCCCCCCATCCACTATGGCTCACCTGCCGTCCTATTGCAGCTTCGTTCCGTGATGCTGATCTTCTTCACCAGGTGGACGTTGCCAGTGGGCGCAGTGGATGCTGGGAACACTGTCTCTACCACCTCATGGCTCCGGAACACAGCAGGGCTCTCGACCCCTCCAGATGTCACCAGGGACCGTAGCCCTGTCCCATAGGGCTCCAGACTCTGGGCCCGCTGTGCAGGGGCCCCAGCGGCTGTACTGGCCACCACCTCCACCTCCCGAGGGCCCTCTATCACCCGGACAGTGTCCACGCGGATGGGGCTGTCTGGTGGTGGCCGGGCGTGGGGCTGGGGGTCAGCCTGCCGAGCCTGAGCTGCCTGCAGCTCCTGGAGTGCTTTCTTGAGCTGGGTCTCCAGCACAGCGACCTTGGCGGCAAGGGCTGCCTCCCCGTCAGGCACCCCCAAGTCCCGCTCCCGGACCCAGGTGCCCACGCTCCGGGTCTCGAGCGTCATCGGGTCCTCGGAGGGCTCTGGGAGGTCCAGGCAGAGCTCGCTGCGGGCTCGGGCCCCCGTGGGATGGCCCAGGAACTTCTGGCTCTTGAGCTGTACTGTGAGCTGCCGTTTCTCCTCCTGCAGCACAGAGAGCTTCACCTGGAGCACGGGGATCAGCTTCACCTGCTCCTCCAGCTGCCGCAGCTTCCGCAGGGCACCTGCCATCTGCTCCCGCACGTGGGCCAGGTGCCCGGCGCTAGGAGGCACAGGTGTGGACAGTCCCGAGCCCCGTGGGGTCGGGGGTGGCAGCCCCACGCCCACCAAGGAGCTCGTGGAGCCTGCGGCGCTGGGGGTCAGGGAGCCCAGGCCGGTGGGTGCGGCCGCCTGGTCCTCCAGGCGGCGACGGGCATCCAGCAGCGTGCGCTCCACGCGCGGGTTGAAGCCAGCTCGGGTCTCCAGGGCGCCATACTGCGGGTAGAAGCCGCGGCCACAGTAGGAATAGGCCGAGTGGCGGCTGTCCCCGCTAGCATTAGAGCACAGAGACTCGGTGGATGTCCACCAGGAGCCGGGACCCCGGGGCAGCGAGCTGAGGCGGGGCCGGCGCTGCACAGCCACACGCCGGAGCGTGTGGCCTTTCTCGATGTCGTCCACGTACTTGAGGAAGTCCAGGTCCAGGCGGTAGCCGTAGGGCGTCTCCACGGAGTATGGTGGGTCAGGCTCCCTGGCAGGGAAGGCGGGCGGGGAGGCTGGGCCGGGGGTCCCTGGGGCGTGAAGAAAGACCAGGGCCTCTGAACACGGCTGTCCCCTCCTCAGGGCGAAGACTCACATCCCGGAGAGGGTCCGGGCTTCTTTGCCCAAGGGATGGGAGCCCACTGGATGCTCAGCTGTGACTCCAGTGTCAGCGCAAGGCCCTGTCACCCCCTTGGAAACCCTCAAGGCAGGCCCGCGCCTCCTCCCTCTACAGCCCCGATGGGGACCCATCTCTCTGCTCGGACCCGCCCCTTTCCCTGAAAGACTGGCCCCATCGGCCCCTGGGGCAGAGCCAACCCTCATTCAGGCCCTCAGGGCAGGGCTGTGCTCTACCCTCAACTACCCCCTCCTCTCCCCCTCCCCCAGAGGCTGGGCCATATCCTTCCCCCAGACACCCAGGCAGGGCCCTTTCTTCCTAAGTCCCCCGACCTGGGAAGGGGGCCGGCACGTGCAGGACTTGGGCCATCCTCTCTTCTGCAGATGTTCCTCGAGAGTCACCTGGGGCCTATGACTCAGATCACCTGCAGCGCGGGCTGAGGCGGACCTGGGGAGAGGGGATATAGGAGCCTGAAGTCAGGGGGAGTCTGCAGGAGAAGGGGGGAGGGGATGGGGCCACCCCTCCCCCACAAATGTCCCCTTCCCCACCCCCCCACCCCCAAAACATAGGAACACACCCGGCTGGACTTCTGGAAAGGGGTTGGGGGGGGGAGGGTCCCTGTGGTCTGGAACAAAGAAACCAAACCTCCCGGCCCGCCTGCACATCTGTCCGGCCCCTGGACAGGCTCCAGCTGTTCCCACAGCCCCGCCTCCACAAGGCCCTGGGCTGGGGGGCCCCAAGCCCGACAGGCCCCACCCTTCCTGCACCCCTCCTCTCAGCCCAGGCCAGAAGCTGGCTACAGGGACAGATGGAGGCTGAGGTGGGCAGGGGACTGGGGCACTAAGTGGGAGACAGTCTTCCTGCAAGGATCTGAGAACACGGAGACACAGGGGCACAAGGAGAGATGGGGCTCAGGGTAGGGAACCCCAAAGCAGAGCGGGGTCAGGCCAGCCAGAGTGGGGGGGGTAGGGAAAGTTGGGGGGAGGCAGTGAGGAGCAAAGCCTTTCCTCTTTATGGAAACAATTTTCTCTAAAAATAAACAGTTTCGCTGCCGGGCTACACGAGAACTTCCTGCCCCCCCAGGATGCGTCCGGCTCGGGGGCGCAGCAGGGATAGAAGGCCGGGTGGTGGCCAGGGAAGTCATGGGGGTGGGCGGAGGGAGGAAGTAAGAGAGGGTGCCTGGAGGCTGCGAAAGGGAGGGACAATCAGAGCCTCTCACTAACCCTTCCTCAGCCCTGGAGGCCAGCCAGGACCCCTTTGTCCCCAACACTCAGCCTGAGCTTGGCCAGTCCTCTCTGCTGTCTGACCTCTAGCTGCCCTGCTCCAGAGGCCCCAGCCCATCCCACCAAGGAGGACCCTTCCTGGCCTATGGGTGCCAGGGCAGTGGGTACCTGGGAGGACTGGCCAGGCGGGGCACCTGCTGGGCATGAAGGCGGGGCTGGGGCTCCAGGGGCGGCCAAGCTTGTCCTTGTCTCACACCCTGCTCGCCTCTTGCTTAGTCTCTCCAGTCTCTCTGCGTCTCTCCTTGTCTCTCCGAGTCTCTCCTTGTCTCTCCGAGTCTCTCCTTGTCTCTCCGAGTCTCTCCTTGTCTCTCCGAGTCTCTCCACGTCCGTCTGGGTCTCGCTCCACTTCTCTCTCCCTCTCTCTCCACGTCTCTTTCAACGCCTGAAGCACAGTCACCGATTGTAAGAAATTCAGTTTTCCACCTGCTTGGAGGTTCACCCCCTACACACCAGGGAAGTGATCAAAAGTATTTTCTGGAGACCTGAGAGAGACTGGTGGCAGGAAGAATTCGAATAGCCCGTGGTGGCCCCTGGAGGTGAAAAGCGGCGGGGCGAATGAGTGTAATAACCCCAATAATCCCCCCAGCCACTGATTTGATTACAACATTCTCATCAGGCACACGGTTACTGCCCCGTTTCGGTGGCAGAGAAATGTCCAGTGACTTGCCCAGGGTCACCACAGGAGGAAGTGGCTGAGTCTGAACTTGAACCTAAGCTTGGCAGATTCCCCACTGCCAGGGCCACACCACCCTCACCCCCAACTCCACAGCTCTCTGCCCATTTCCCACCGAGACTGAGAGGTCTGAGGGTCTCCAGTCATCTGACCACCCTCTACGTGCTAGGATGACTGCAGGTCTAGAAAGCAGAAGGAGGTGGGGAGTGTGGCGGCTGAAGCCCCTCTCCCTGTATGGGACCCTAGGGGTTCAGAAAAGGAAACACCGGGTAGGAGAGATGGAGAAAAAGGGGGGCGGGACACTCCAAGAGGGGACACGGAAAGAGGCCCGGGGTCCCCGGTGGGCCCGAATGTCCCGCGGGGTCTCCCTGAAGCCCTCCCTCCCAGCCAAACCGGACGTCTCTGGGGTCTCCCCGCCCCAAAGATGGGGGCAAGGGTGGCCCCGCCCCGTGCCGGGGGGCGGGGCCTGCGGGGTCCCGGGCTAATGGCAAACAGCTGCCGCTCCCCACGCCGGCCCAGCCGCCAGGCCGAGGCCCAGCCCGGCCGGACGCCCGGACGCCTTCCCGCCGTCTGGGGCCTGGCTCTGCTCGGCCGCCGAGGAGGGCGAGGGGGGACAGAGCGGGGGTAGAGAGAGAGACAGGAGGACCGAGATGGGAGAAAGAGGCAGAAGGAGGACAGTGATGCGGGAAAGGGGCAGGGCGAGAAGTACAGACGGAGGAGGATGCGGCCGGGGGAGAGAAGCAGGGACGGAGTCAAAGACGGGGAGGGGACAGAGACGCGGGGAACCAGACATTCAAAGTCCGAAAAGTTTGGACTTAGACGGTGGAGTTGGAGGCAGCGGCTCGTAGAGAACGGCAAGGTCGCGCCCCGGGATTGGGGGTGGGTGGGATGGGGAACCACGCTCGAACCCCGAAGCGGACTCGAACCCCGACCCAACCTCAGGTCCTACTCGCCTCGCGCGCTTCGGCAGCCGCCGTCCCTCCGTCCCGCCGCCCGTGCGTCCTCCGCGCGCCACCGCCCGGCCGCCCGGCCCTCAGCAGTGGCTCCGCCCCCGCCCTGCCCCCTCCGGGCCGGCCCCGCCCCCAGCCGCCTGCTGCCCCGGCCGCCGTGGAGGGGGGAAGCCGGGAGAAGGCGATCGCACCTGGACCGCAGGTGTGTGTGTATGCGCGCGCGCAAGGGGTCCAGTGTCGTCCTCTCGCCCCACCTCCCGGAGTCCCAGGGGCACGGTCCCCGCCACCGCTGCAGCTGGGCGCTGCGGGGGGGCGGGGCTGGCCGAGGCCCAGCTCCGGGAGGGCGCGGGCGGTGGCGGCGGCGGGAGGTCACCCCTCCCCCCACCAATCCGCCGCCCGAGGGCTGGAAGCGGCCCAGCACAGGCCTGGTACGGAGTGGTGGCGTGACTGCCGCGGGGTGGGCAGTGGGGCTGGGTCAGTGCGAGGCTGCGCAGGGAATGGCTAAACCGGACCTGTGCCCCAGTCCCCACCAAGCCTCTAACTGCCTGGTGCCTCAGTTTCCCCACCTGTAATACGGGGTTAAGAATGCTTCCTACCTGGTAATGGCATTGAGAAATTCACTAACTTGGAGGCAGGGGCCTAATGGAGGTCCCTTAGGCAAAAAGGCCCCATAAATGGGACGGGTGGCTTTTTAGGAGCCATTTAGCGCAGGGCTGAGTACTGGCCCAAGGGCATAATTAATGTTACTATTTTTCCCCATGGGGATGTGACATTATTTGTGTGTTCCTTTCTCTACCAGAATGTCAGCCCCAGGTGGGCAGGAATTTCCATCTGGTGTCACTGCTGTGTTTCTGGCACCCAGTGAGGTCTCGAGAGTCTGTCACAAAGATCAGGGTGTGTGGATAGACGTTGCGCCCATGACCCAGCTCCCAGGATTCACATCAAACAGGCTGCTTATGAAAACCACTTTAAATTAGAAAAGTAAGAGGCATCAGTGCACACAGATGGGAACAGAGAGAGGAACAGAGGGCCCAGCCCCATGTGAATATGATCACTCCAGAGCCCAGTGCGTAGCTGGGGGAGAATCCCAGGAAGGCATGGACAGTGGAGGCCAGGGTGATGGTTCTTCTGGGTGTGGCTTCAGGCCACCTGGGCTCAGAGGTCGGCCTTCCGGAAACTTGCTCTGTTCAAGGAGTTCCTGGGGGAGGGATGAGGTGGGTCAACACGGCCAACTCCATAGTACTCAGCAGCCTCCCCAACCCCCTTCTAAAGATCCTTCTAGGGATTCTGGGCCTTTCCCATCCATTCTGCTCTGGCCATGAGTTCACAGAATCTCTTTTGGAATCTTCTACCAAAGCTAATAATTGTGCCCATTTTATAGATGTGGAAATCACGGCTCAGGAAGGTGAAGTCCCATGTCTGGGAAATGACCTAGCTAGGATTCCCAAGTGGCTGCCAGGAGCCTGCCCAGCCTGCACGCATGTCCCCATCGTTGCATGTTTGTGCCAAGCCGTGAGCATGCGTGTTGACAGGCATGTGTAGGACAGCACCCGTCTGTGCCTGCCTCTGCCCTCTCGATGGCTGGGGGAGGCCGGGTCAGGCACCTGAGGCCCGCAGTGGTGGGCGCCAGCAGCTGGGGCAGGCGCTGGGTGAGCAGCGGCTGCAGAGCCTCCCGCAGGCGGGAATAATTCCGCTCTAGCTCCCGGTGGTACTCCTTCTGGTCGGGTCCTATCAGGGCCTTGTTCTTCCGCAGGGCATCCTCACACCTGAGAGACAGATGGCAGAAGAGGCTCAGGGGCTGGCAGTCAGGAGAAAGCAAGACTGGAGAGGCGGGGGGCGGTCCAGGCACGGGGGCGGGGGTGGCAGGAGCTATAATGCAGATCTGCTAGGTGGAGGAGACTTCAGGAGAACCCGAGAGGCGGGAGCGCCATATTGGACATCCGGGCTACAGAGAGGCTGTATGACGTCAGGAAGGCAAAGAGCCCATGGTTGGGGGGCTCGGAGGGGTCAGGCCTACTTCTTGCAGAAGTCCTTGAAACAGAGCCGCAGCTTGTTGTGATGCCTGAAGAGTTTGGGGTCTTCTGGGATCTCTGCCAAAAATACCTGGGCCACCTCCAGGGGACCCTGCCGGGTGAGAGGGGCTCATGAAGGTGTCCCCATGGCCCCGAGGGTGCCTCGGGCGGCATGCCCGCCCCACTGGCTGTACCTGGTTCACCGTGGGCCCCACAGAGCCCTGTAGCACCATCTGTAGCATCTTGGCATCGGGCGGGTCCTGCTCGGTGGCGAAAGCCAGCTCCCTTGTCTTCTTCTGCATGTCCTCGATGGCCACCTCCACCGGTGTCAGCACCGTCTGTGGGGAGGGAGGCCGGGCGGTTGGCAGGCACTGGCTGTGGCCTGCAGATGTCCTGACCCCAGCCAGCCCAGGGCAGCCTGGCCCCCTGCTGGGGGTGGAGAGGGCTTCCAAGAGGCTGTGTCATTAACAGGGCGTGGGGATGTCTGCCTGCCTGGGTCTGGGGTAACCGGGCCTCCCTTGATCTTGCGTCATGGCCTTTCCCCTCCCAGGGTCCGGGGCCTCTGCCCACCTCCTCCCGGTGGCACACGCGGATTCGTGTCTTGATGTAGGGGAAGGCATGGTCCGTGCTGAGCAGGGTCTTGCGTTTGTGCTGTTCTGGCAGCTCCCCGTGTGCACGGCCGTCAGGTGTGAAGGGTGTGCAGAACAGGAAGGTGCGCAGCCCGTAGTTGCGGTCGAAGTAGGTCACCCGGTCCTTGAGCTCGTAGGTGTCGAAGTGCGGTTCCACGTAAGTGATCTGGATGTAGGCCTGGGATGCGGGGCTCAGGTATGAGGCTCCCACAGTCCCAGTACACACACTTGGGGCTTGCCAGCCTCCCTGCAGGGCCCCATCCCTGGAGAGAGGGGATTTGGACCTCCTTGGGTCTGGGAGCTTTAAATCTGGGGTTCCCACAGCTCCCAAAGCCTCGATGTTCGAGAAACTCCCAAGGAGAAGGATTTGGGGTTCCCCAGGGAGATATGCTCTGAAGTGTGCCAGAGATAGGATTTGAGGGTCCCCAGGAAGTAGTACTTTTGAGTCTCCCTGAAGATAGGATTTGGGGGTTCCCGGGATGGTCAGGAGCCCTCACCTTCTGTGGGTCAAGCTTGGTCTTGTCCACGGGGTTTGAATCTTTGACAATCTCGACCACGTCCTCCCCAAACCTCTCCGTGTAGAACTCCTGGGGACATGGGGCTGACTCGGGGCCGCAGAGGAGCAGCAGCCCCCACGCCGCCCCAGCACAGCCCAGTGCCCGTCTACCCCCTACCACCGGGACATGCCTCCAGCCGGTGTGAGATCTCAGCCAGCTTGGTGATGGATGGCTCCTTATACACAAACTCCTGCTCGTCCAGGTCGCCGAAGCGGGCACCATAGAAGCCCACGCGGAAGTACGTCCCAAACACGCGCTGCATCTGTGAGAAGGGGAGCTGTGGCCCCGGACGCCTCTCTGGAGGGCCCCTTGCCCCGGGGATGCATGGTCCTGAGCCCCACGGGCCGAAGAGGTGGGCAGGGCCAGGGAAACCCTAAGAACATTCGGTCATAGGCATAGTCGGGGGGACCCTGAGACCCAGGCAACGGCCAGCTGCACACACCCTCCCTCTTTCTCCCCACCCTTTGTTTCCTGGCTCCCCCAAATCTTTGTTTTCATTCAACACAAGCCCCTGCTTTCTGATGATCCCTCTCGCCCCATGCAGTTCTTCAGAGTCTGGATTTCAGTATGAAATCAGGACTAAGGCTCTATTGCTTACCGCTGTGTCCTCAATGCCTACAGGGCTGGGTATACAGCAGGTGCTCAATAAATGCTTAAGTGGTTGAGGAAATGCACAGCCCTCTAGGACAGAGGCTCTGTCTCCCTAGTTCCAGGGCACCCCCCCCTTCCCAACCAGGTATACCACCCTCTGCCAGAAAGGAAGAGGGTAGCTCCATGTTCACTCACCAAGGCCGATCCAGGCAGAATGGGGCGGGCACAAGGATATTGGTAGGGAAGGGAGACACAAAGTCATGGGAGAGGTCAGAGGTAAGGGCCCCCAAGCCCCAGGGTCCTGATTATGCTGCCCCATGAGTACCATTCTTCGGGCAGAGGCCAGAGATCCGGGGAAGGAGGGGACCTGCCCGTCCTACACGGCCCCCACCCAGCCCTCCCATCTTGGCTCTGGGTTCCTGCCGTCTTTGGCCAGAAAATTCTCCCCAAACTAGGAGATGCCTAAAAATAGACCCAAGTAGGGGAGAGGCGGGAGAGGGGGAGCACGAGATGGCAATGAGGAGCAGAGATCCTGGGAGAAGCTGGGGGAGACCGTGAGAGACAGAAACCCAGAGACCCAGAGAGAGATTGAGTGTTGTGTGAACAAGACAGGGAGGCAAAGAGACGGGGAAAGAGACCACAAGACAGAGACAAGAAGGAACACAGAGACAGACAAGAAGGGAGTCAGAGCCCCCCCTTACAGGCAGTGACCAAGCTGGCCCTGCCCGAGGGAGGGGTGTCTCTGGAGAGCTCCCAGCTGGGTGAGTCACAGGCTGCCCTCGGGATCTGGGGTAGGGAGGGGGGCCTGGGGGAATGGGGGAAGCAGAGGGTGCGTCACTGCCCACTGAGCACCAGCCCCTGTGGCCAGGCAGCCATGTTCCTCCAGCACCCTCTGGTGGTCCCTGACCACTGCTGACCAGCCATCATGGGGGCCCCAGAGGCAGGTGGCCACTGGGCTGACTCACCTCCCAGCCAGAGCTCTGTGGGGAGGAGAAGGATCAGCGTCAGCTGAGCTGTGGTAAGATGGGAGGTGGGGCCAAGGGCAGGGTCTGGGAGGGCATCCTGGGCCCACCTGGTGCATGATCTTGGTGAAGGCCTCCTGCAGTTTGCCATGCACGGCAGCCAGCTTCTTGTAGTCTCGGTGGGCTTCCAGGATGGGGATAAGGGTCTTGTAGACCTCGTTCACTGCCTCGTAGAGCCCGCCCTGTTGGTGGGGGCACATCAGGATTCCCAGCATCCTCCCTAGCTCTCTCTCCTGCCTGGAACAGCCCACCATCTGTACAACTATGCGTGCTCTAGAGCTCCATCTTTCATCACCTCCTTCAGGAAGCCCACCCTGACCACCCTGCCCTAGATAGGACACCAGTCTTTCCACTCACCCCCACAGATCCCTAAGTGGTCTCTACCATGCTTACTACGGACTGGGTGCCATGTACATCTGTATTTTATCCATGTTCCTTCATCTGTGGGAGGAGTTTGTTGGTTGGTTTGTTTTTCATTTCTCAGAGGGAAAACTAGAACTCAGAGACATGGCTCCCCAGGGCCAGGACCTGAACACCAGCCCTTTTGACTTGGTGCCCAAGACCTCCACACCCAGCTACCTCCTGGGACATGGTAATGGCTGCTCCTAAGCGCCCCTCACCCACAGCTGGTACCAGCATCAAGCCGGGCACACACCAGACACCCTGAAACATTTGGTGGCCAACTGTGAGAGGTCTGTGTCTACTATCCGATTTATTCCCAGGGCTTTTGTTTCTGAGACTTTAACACAATGACTATAATGAAAACCCCACTAACGGGGCTGGCAGCATAGAAAAGATCTGATCACCAGTTCCCATAAACACGGGGGAGTGAGGAACAGGTAAAGCAACACCACAGGGACGCAGCCAGAGCCCTGGCTGGGCCAGAAAACCCCTTGGAATAAAGCCGAGGTCCCAACAAGTGAAATGCAGGGGGAAAAACCCAATTGCTTTCACACAAGCAAGCCAACTGGAGAAAACCTTTTTAGAGCAGTGGACAATACAACACCTGGGCCTCGACCTATTAAGGAAAACATTAAAAACTCTATTGTAAAAAGTGGGGAACTGATGCCCTGTCTCTCATTCTTGTTTTCTTTCTTTGATTCAAGGAGCCTTAAGAGACTTGTCAGTCACAGCCACTGGGGGTTTTACATGAATCATGATCCGAACAAATCAACTGCAAAAAGAAAATGGTTTTGAGATCGTCAGGGACATCTAAGCCTGGACTGGTATTAAAGAGTTGTGTAAAACGATTTCATCAGGGACAACTGAGTGGTGGCTCAGTTGATTAAGCTGCTGCCTTTGGCTCAGGTCATGATCCCAGGGTCCTGGGATTGAGTCCCACATTGGGCTCTTTGCTCGGTGGGGAGCCTGCTTCTCTCTCTGCCTCTGCTTGCTTGTGCTCTCTCTCTCTCTCTGACAAATAAATAAATAAATAAATAAAATCTTTTAAAAAATAAAAAGGATTTCATCAGTGAGGCCGCACATGTGCGCTCTCTCTCTCTCTCTCTGACAAATAAATAAATAAATAAAATCTTTTAAAAAAATAAAAAGGATTTCATCAGTGAGGCCGCACGGAGAGGTATTGTGCAGGTGACAGTGTGAGGGGTAGGGTTTGTTTTAAGCTGGAACTTCTCTGACTCCCAACACACACAGGGATCTCTGAGATCTTGTCGAAATATAGGGTTCAGAGGGTTGGAGGGCCCAGGACTCCACATTTATCACAAGCCTCCAGCCGATGACCATGCTGCTGGTCCTCAGACCACACAGAGCAGGCAAGGTTTGGAGAAAAAAAAAAAGGGGGCACCTGGGTGGCTCAGTGGGTTAAAGCCTCTGCCTTTGGTTCAGGTCATGATCCCAGGGTCCTGAGATCGAGTTCCACATCGGGCTCTCTGCTTGGCGGGGAGCCTGCTTCCTCCTCTCTCTCTGCCTGCCTCTCTGACTACTTGTGATCTCTGCCTATCAAATAAATAAATTAAAAAAAACAAAAAACAAAACTCCAGCTGAACGGTCATGTTGGGTTTCATCAATCAATTTGTGAAAATTAAGAGCTTATCTTTTTTATATACCAAAAAACCTGAAAATTAAGATCTTGTCTTTTTATGTATATACAAAAAAAGAAGGGAGAAAAAAAAATGCCATCAAAAACCAAAGAGGAGATGAAACGAGAGTCAAGATTGGTGGTTGCTGAATTCGAGCTCTGGCCATGGGGACGGAGGGAGGTGCAAACTTTTACGTGTGCTCAAACTTTTCTCTAATATAAAAAATTAAACAGCAGCTGAACGTACGGAAAGCTAACTATGTCCACGCCACGTGTGAAGGGTTTTACAGGGAGAGAGGCAGGTAACCCGAGCTCGTGAAGGTCCCCGTTGTCCTCAGGCAGTCCCTGGCCCAGAAAGGGAGCAGGCAGCAGCTTCACCTGGAGCCTCCAGGAGCAGGTACTGGGCCCGTCGGTGGATCTGATGACACCAGCCCGGCCCGAACCCCACGTCCCGCGGCCCCCCGCAGGCCTCACCATGGTGAAGTAGGCGGCCGCCTGCTCCAGCAGCCCCACCAGCCCCAGCTCTGTGAAGTGCTTCCCGGAGCAGAAGCCTTCCTCGTCGGGCGACAGGATGTCGTCGGAGATGGCAGACTCCTCCAGCACGTTGGATGAGATGTTCTGGGGTGGGAGGTGGCATCAGGCCCCCAGCCCACGGGTGCCAGCCCCTGCCCATCGCACCCCCCACCCCCCCACCCCCTGTCCATCGCACCCCCCAAACCCCTCACCCCCAGCAGCTCACCTGGAAGGAAACGCAGCCCACAGGCAGGTAGCGGCTGTCCTCCAGCAGGGCGAGGTACTCGGCCACCAGAGCGGCGGCGTGCACCATGCACTGGGCGGCCTCCGCGTGGTTGCCCAGCTCCGCGTGCTTCCCCGCCATGTTCTGCAACCACGTCAGCCGCAGGTCGGGGGAGCCCTGGTAGCCGCGGGCAATCCTGGCATTCAGGTGGGGGGCGGTGAGGGGGATAGGGACTCGCCCAGCCCCCACTGCCGGCCCCTCACGGGTCCACCCCCTTTACTCGTTAGCCCACCCTCAGGGCCGAGCACCAGCCAGGCTCCCCAGCTGGAATGTGCGGCCACGCCCCCGTTCCCCTTGCTTCTGCGCCCCCCACGCCCCCACCACGCACCAGGCCACCACCTCCCGTCCGCCCCCACGCCTTCCCTAGCTCCATCATCACCCGTCCCCCGCCTCCCACCCCCCTACTTCTTCCCAAACACCCCTCACCTCTCCTCCGAATCACTTGTTCCCGGACCCGTCGCCGGTCAGCACCTCACCTGTCTCTCCCACCTGTGCCCCCTCACTTGTCCTTATTCTCCTGTCGTCCTCCAGTCATGTTCGCCGGGCACCCTCCGCAGCGTTCACTCCCCTTGCCCTCCCCTTGCTTGTGCCCCCTCCTGCCTGCTCACCGCTCCCTCTCCCCACCTGCCGTGGGTGGGAACCCAGCCCCCCTCACCTGTACATGAGATCAATGAGCATCTCCGGGTCCTCCTGATGCTCCTTCATCTTCACCGTGTCCGTCAGGATCATGTGCAAGTTGAACATCAGGTCCTGGACCTGGAATGGGAGGGTCGGGGGGGCGGACAGCCGGGCGCGATGAGGGCATCACAACGTGCCCAACAGCCTCAGCAGTGGGGCAGGGCTGGGGGTGGGGGGGGCGGGTGGCAAAGCCGGTGGGGCAAAGACACTGGCTGAGGAAGGCGTGGCGGGGGCCCAGCGGTGTCACCTGCTCGGCGAAGGTGCTGTCCCGCAGCCCCACGTCCTCCTCGGCGTAGGTGAGGATGGTCTTGAGTGACCGTCTCAGGTGCTCTTCGCTGAAGCTCTGCGTCGTCCCCACTAGGGACGACAGCGACATGGTCACTTGCATCTTCACGCGGGCAAAGTTCTACGAGGAGCCGGGAGGGACGAGCACACCTGTGAGCCCGGGACCCTCACCTCCGGGGCCCGCTCCTCCTGCCCCCCTCTTCCCTCCCGCCCCCCACTGATGGCACCAATGCTCTCTGGCTGGCCGCCCTCCCTCACCGGCGCCTCGGGTCGGCCAGCCATGCCCTCCGCCTGCCGCTCCCACTTACGTTGCCGATCTCGAAATTCTGGCGCATGAGGAGGTAGAGCGAGGCGCTGGCGTGAGTGCGGATGGTGCTGATGCGGCTGCCACAGTGTCGCAGGAGCCTCAGGCAGAGGTCGGCGCACAGCTCGGTGTCCTCCTCGAACAGCAGCTCTGGGAACTGTCCCCCCAGGGCCACAGAGGCACAGGTCAGCCCCTTCCGCTTGTGGCACAGAAGGTCCCGGATGGGGACTCTGGCCGGGGCATCAGTGTCCTGCCCCCTCTGGCCAAGCACAGTGGGCTTCAGAATCGGATGCTGTGTGACCCCGGGTGAGTGACTCTGCCACTCTGATCCTCAGCTCCCCACTCTGTAAATGATGGCTACGGAGTGTGTCTCACGAAGTTGCTGAGCACACAGTAGGGGCTCAGCGGGCCACACTGATCCCTCAGAGCCCTGCCTTTGGAGTGGGGCTTACCTTGGACACCAGGGCTCGCTGTGTGGCTAAGCCGTGCTGCAGGAAGAGGGCGCTCTGGGCACTGCCCAGACTATACAGCACAACCTTCAGCACGGCCCCCAAGATGCTCTCCCGGGCCTCTGACAGCATCACTGTCTGCGGGGGGGGTTGGGGGGGGTGGGGAAGGGAGTCAGAAATCCAGCTGTCCGGGACTGATCTGCTTCCAGGGTCGGGAGTCAAGAGATCACAAGGCACAGCGGTGGGGTCAGAGGTCAGGGACATGCGGGCTCAAGCCCTACCTGCACGATGATCTCCAGTGTGTCTAAAACCACCAGGCTGGTCTCAGTTGCCAGGTTCCCATCCACCAAGGCCTCATGTTCCATTTCATCCTTCGTCCTGGAGGGGATGGGACACGGTTGGGCGCTGAGCTCACTCCTCCTCCCTTAAGTGCTTTAGGGGCCCCCGGAAACTGGTCGGACCCCAGCAGATGACTTCCTGCCCACACCCACTTGTCCACACGGTCGGAGGTCTGTCTCCAGTGCGTGACGCTCTTCCGCCAGCGTACGTTCTCCTGGTTCCCAAACGGGCTCCTCTCTGAGATGTGCAGGCACGTGTTCCCAGATGCACAAAAACATAAGGACACGTGACCATGAGATGTGCTCAGGCATTAAGGTACAAATGGGACAACCCATGAGGACACTGGGTAACACATGTACATGCTAAGGAAACACAGTTAAACATGAATGACATGAAAATGGACACGGAGCACAGATGCGCGTGCACGGGGACAACGTGTGCACTTCTTTCCGGGGAAGGTGAGGCAGACACAGGTACAGCTGCTCTCTTCTTGGGGTCTGTCAGACAAAGTCTGGGAGCAGCCGGGGCGGGGGGACGTGCACAGGGTATATCTCCCTCTCACCACGACTCCGCCGGACCATCTCCTGTCGTGCCCCAATGGTGCCCAGGATGGCTTCCTCCAGACGAGCCTTCATGTCCAGTGACTTCTTAAACGTGAGGCTGTTGATGCGCTCAAAGGCCTTTTTCCCCTGAGGACAGAGAACAGGGGTCAGGGCTGACTCTGCCCTTCCCTGTGGGACCTGGGCTGCTTGGTCACACTCATTCAGCCTTTTCTGACCTCCAGGATCATGTGCTTGGAGACACAGCGCTCCCCCTTTACTGCAAGGTCTTAGCCCATTCCCGATTCGATTCACGAAGACAATTCTCCCTTTGCTCTTTGGCTAAGCCCAGAAACGGCCCACCCCTTGACCCTCAAACCCACAGGCACCTGTGTGTGAAGATGGTTCACCTCTGCCCTGTCCACTCAATCCCCAGGCCCACCCCACCCCCAGCCCCATACCTTGTACTCAAAGGCAGCCAGGCAAAGGTAAAGCAAGTCCAAGAGGCGACCCAGCTGAGGGAGGGCAAGGTCAGCGGCCCAGCGCTGCAGGAGGGCTGGCTCGGCGTTCTTCAGTACCCAGAGCACACACACCAGTAAGGTCCGGCTGGACTCGGCAGAGAGGGGACAGCCTGAGCGAGAAGCCTAGGGCCAGACAGGGAGAGGGTGCTCAGAAGGAACGGAGTTGACTCTCATGTCCTCCACACTGTGATGAGCACTGGCCTATCAAAATACCCTTACGTAATTTCTATTACCAGGTTGGATGGTGAATCTGGGGACCAGTGCCATACTCACTGCCACTGGGCCCTGAGAGATGCTGGCCCGGGAGCCGGGGGCTAGGGGCCCACCGGCGATGGCCATGGCCACTGAGGGGTTGATTGTGCCTCCGATGTCCCCTTCCCCTTCTGTGTCTGAGTCGAGCATCGAGGCCAGTCTTGACCGTTGACCTGGGCCCTCTGGGGGCAGGGACAGGGGGACAAAAGAATGAGCCCTTGGTAAGTACTTTCTTGATCTCATAGCCTAGCTCAAAGTTCGCCTCCTCAGGGAAGCCTTCCCTGCTACTGCTCCCCCAGACCAGGGTGAAGTCTCCAGTTATCTATTCTCAGAGCTCACTTTTTGTGCCTATGATTAGATACCTCTATCATACCATTGTCTGTAAGATGACAAAGGCCTGAACTCTATCTGCTCTGGTTGTTGCTACATGTTCGACACTCAGAATGCGGCCTGGCCCACAGGAGCTGTAAATGTTGACTACAACGATGATGGGAACAGTGGCAGGAACAACAGTAATAATAATTAATAATAAATGCTGCCGCTATGATTATAGCCATCAACGGGCACTTAGATAGAGTCTCCTACGTGCCAGGTGCCATTCTAAGGACTTGGAAAATACTAACGCTTAATCTTCAAAACAACCCTATGAGATAAATGTTTTTTAGCATCCCCACTTTATGGATGAGGAAACTGAGGCACAGAGAGATTATGTCACTTGCCTGGGATCACACAGCCTGTAAATGGTAGAGATGGGATTTTAACCTAAAGAGTCTGCTTCCAAACTCTAGGGTTTTAAAAGAGTCACCCCATAGCTGCCCCCACCCCCAAAGGTCTCACCAGAGACAGGAGCTGCCAACAAATACAGAAGCAGTATCACCCAGAGAGTCTTGAGACAAAGCATTGACTGAATTTAACGAAATCTCCAGCCCGGCTTAAGCTAGCTCAGTTCCTGACCAGACTGAGGTGACTTTCCCATTTTCCTCTCTTCATACGGGAGGGAAAGAGGAGCCATCACTGGGAAAGGATGACACTGCCTCAGTCCCGACAATTCGTTTACATACAACATCCAAAATACCATAACGAGTTGTAAGACATAGGACGAGGCAGGAAAATATAATTGATAAGGGAGAAAAACAGACAATAGAAGCAGGCACACAGATGACCAAATGTTGGAATTAGCAAAAAAAGGATGTTAATGTATGAATTGGCAGGAAAGATGGACAAACATGGGTAAAAAGATGGCAGATTTCAGTAGAGAACTGGGATCTACAAAAACACACCAAAATATCAAATGAACATTTTATAGCCGAAAAATATTAACATCTGAAATTCGGAACTCATGGATGGGGTTAACAGAAGGCTGGACACAGCCAGAGAAGACAGAAGCAGTGAGCTCAAATACAGGTGAATGGAAAGTTTCCCAACTGAAAATGGAATGGAAACAGAACAGAGCACAGCAGGCACGTGAATGCACTCCATAGGTCTAACATACGTGCGATTGGAGTCCCAGAAGGAGAGAAGCGAGAAAATGAGGCAGAAAAAAAATCCAAGAGGTAAAGACTGAGAATTTCGCCCAAATGACAAAGAGGACCCACCCAGAAATCCTAAGTCTGTGCTTCCAACTGTCCCCTGTCTCCCTGGTGCCAGGGAATGCTAACAGGGAGTGACTGAATGAACACAGGGCTCTGAACTTCCCCTCATCCCGATGTTCCCCACCTGCCCCTCCTCACCTATCAGGGGGTGACAGTGTCCCAGTACGCTGCTCCCCAGATTTTCACATAACTCTAGGAAGTAGTGAATGCGACCACTGTCCCCATGTAATAGGTAAGAAACCTTCTGGCTCAAAGAAGTTAACGCCTCGCCTGGGGTCCCACAGCAGCACACTGGAATTTCTTCCTGTGTCCCCACCACCCATGCTTTTATTCCTAACCCTGCTCCCCGCCCTTCCCGACCAGAGCTGGTGTGATCAGGGAAGCCCCCGGATCGTGCAGCCCTGGCCCGCCCTGGCCCACTGACCAGCAAAATCGTGCAGGCGTGGCAGCGTGTCCCGTGCAAGCGACAGCAGTGGCAGGTACAGCTCGGCCACACGGGCCTTCACAGAAGCCTCAGCATAGCGGGGGTCGGCGTCATGGCCACAGAGCAGACTGTGCACAGCGCTGATGGCCTTCTTGTGCAGCAGGGATGCCCTGTGGGGGGTGGTGGGGAGCGAGGAGCTCGGGTTGGAGCGGACATGTCTCCTGGACCTTTCCGCCAGCCTGGGGGCCAGAGCAGGCCTGTGCTCACCCCTCGGCCTCGGGCTCCAGGGCCAGCGCCAATTCTGTCAGCAGGAGTCCAGCCAGGAAGTGCTGCTGTCGGAACGGCCCACTCAGCTCGAACATGCTGGTTACCTTGGGGTCCGGGGCCTGGCTGGAGAAGGTGGAGCTCTGCAGAGGGCAGGAAGAGAAAGCAGAGATGGTGGGAACCAAAGGTCAAGGGTCAGAGGGGAGAGATTGGCGTTGGCGACCATATGTGAGGTGACAGGGCCTGGAGGCAAAAGTCAGGAGTCAGAAAAACACCAAATGGAACCCCAGGCGGGAATTAGGATTCAGGGGTGAGAAATAAGAAGCTGGTTCCCCGCTCCCACACAAGAAATTACCAAGAATGGGGGTCAGAAGTGAAGGGTCCGACTACCTGGGCAGCGGCCCACTCTGAAATGGGCCAATGAGGGAAGCGGGGCTGAAGGCGAGTGGTCGAAGGTCAAGAGGAGGAGCCAGAAGTGAGGCCAGCGCACCTGGGAGGTGGTGGAGGATACAGAGGGCGAGGGCGACGCCGGGGGCGACAGGGGGCAGCAGGGGAGGTTGAGGGTCACGTAGTGCTCGTGGCTGCACAGGATGCGGGTGAAGTCCATGCGTAGCGTCAGCAGCAACGCGGGGTTGGGGGCCGACTGCAGCCGCGCGGACACCTGTGGGGGAGGGGAGTCAGCGGGCGACCTTCACTGGCTCCACCCACCACGCCCACCACGCCCACCCGCGTCACTGCCGCTGTGCCACGCCCACCACGCCCACCCCTACCTGCTTGTAGTGGGCCCGGACCAGGCTGAAGATGAAGCCGCGGTCCACCAGGGACAGCAGATCGCTGAGGAAGAAGGCCAGGCTGGCGTTCAGGCGCTCGGCCAGCTCTGCGTCCTGGGGGCACAGGGCCGGTCAGCCCACGCCCACTTGTCCCATCGAGCCTCAGTCTCCACACTGGGCCTGGCTCTCCCCAGGGCCACCAGTGACCTCCAGGAGCCGCGTCACTGCCCCAAAGCCTTGGGGCTTCTCTACACACCCTCATTTCTGGCCTCTAGATACACCTGGCCTTCCCGGTTGTCCTCTTCCCTCTGTCCCACCCCTTTCCCATGGATGTATGTCTACACTTCTCAGGACTCGGTTCAGAACACTGTTTTCTTTCCTTTCATTAGATGGGAACAACACAATATAGATGGCAGAAACTGGCTACTGACTTCCCCCAAATCCTCTCCCACTTAGAGTACTGAAACCCTTCTTCGCAGTTCAGAGCTGGGTGAAGACCACATTTCCCCGCCTCCCTTGAGGCTGAGAATAACCATGTGACCACAACCTGGCCAGTGGCATTTGGGAAGAGTGATGTGGTCACTTAGACAGAAGGGGCTCGTCTTCCTGTTCCCACCACCAGTCCCGCCTCATGGGGCAGGTACCATGGTGGACCGCGATGGCCAGGCCCACCCTGTAGAACCGCCTGCAACCCACCTATGCTCAGAAACAAACTCTGGTCACATTTAAACCATGTGTGATGATGTTCCAGCAAAGTAACCTCTGCCCTAACTGATGCGCTCTCAGTAATCACTTAACAAGACTATACTGAACATCTACTATGTGCCATGCCCGTGAATGAGACAGATGTGGTCCCTGTGGCTTGTCCAACTCACAGTCTCGTGTGAGGGGAAGGCAGACAATAAATAAAAGGGCAGGAGATAGTTCCGTGTGTTCTGAAGAAAACTGATTGGGGTATGGTTTTGAGAGAAACCGGAAAGATGGGAAGGAGTCAAGACGAGAAAGGCAACCTGAGCAGAGAGAACAGCAAGTGCAAAGGCCCTGGGGCAGGATGTGCCTGGTAACCTCGCGGAATATCAAGAAGGCTGCTTGGCCTTGAGGGGTTGTTGATGTTTGTCTGCTCTCATGCAACCATAAGCCACAGGGTGGTTAGGCTCAGTGGCCCTCAGTTCCCTGCAACCCAGAGAAACAAGATATAAAACCTGCCTTAGCTCTGAGTCCAGAGGGGAGCAGAGACTGGGTCTTCCTTATACACTGAGCCTGGAAGTCAGTGCTCGATAAACGTCAAGCGAAGCAACGGAACCACCATGGCCCATTGCTGATGCCCCCCTCGCAGCTGGGAGGATGCTGCTTCTCGGGGGCACTGTTCCCCCCTGCAGCCCATTCAGAGGGTGGTTTCCTCACAGTCCGGCTCAGCCCCTGAGAATATCAGCCCTTGGGGAGGCTCCAGTGGAACAAGGTCGAGAACTTTGAGCCCAGCCCAGAGGTCATTGGAGATTGCACAAGGGCTGACTTGGGTTGGGCCGGCATTTCAAAAATCTGGAAAGTTCCTATCAAAACCAGAAGTCCCATTTCTCCTGAGAAATCAGGCATTCCGGCCACAGCCAAAAGGTACATGCCCCCGAGTCCACCCTAAGCCCCATTCCTCCCAGGTGGTGAGGGTGTGGGCTCTGGAGCTGGTGGCTTGGGTTCACATCCACATTCTGCCCCTTCTCAGCTGTGTGGTATCAGATTGTTACCCAGTCATTCTCTACCTCAGTTTCCCCATCAGTAAAATGGAAATAACTTCATGGGGTGGTTGGGAGAATTTAATGATGTCATCCATCTAATGTGTTTAAGATATACAGTAAGTGCTCAATAAATACTCAATATTATTATTATTACTATTGTAATAACTTATTATTATTGCCTGCCTAGCTCCTATGAACACAGGAATTAGTGATCCAGGACCTGGACAACCAATGATCAAGGTCTCAAAACATCAGTCTTCGTTTACTGAGCACTTAACTGTATTTGGCACTGTGCTAAGGGCTAAGGGATCTCTCTGTCTTCCCTCCCCATCCTCATCAACTCCCATTCCCACATTTGCTCAGTCCACTGTAGCCACACCTTCTAACTGCTCCTCTAACAACCCAGGCATGGTCCTACCTCAGGGCCTTTGCCCTTGCTGGTCCCACTGCCTGGGAGGCCCTTGCTCGAGCCATGGCACAGGGAGCTCTTTCCCCTCCTTCAAGTCTCCTTAAAAAGTCAACTCCGTGCAACCGTGGATCTGGGTCTGTTTGGTTCACTGCTGTGTCTAGCATCCGGACTGCGCACACAGTCGGTGCTCAAGAGATGCTGAGTCAACAGACTGATCCGGCGAGGGGGTTCATGGTGCCCCTGCCTGGCTGGCTGCAGGTCCTCTCTCAGACCCCTCCCACTGAGGCCCGTTCCCACACACCTTGTACACCCGGGTGATGACTTCCAGGCCCACAGAGCCCACGAGGGCCGCGATGTCGTCCAGGAAACGCCCAGGGAAGCGAAGCTTGCGGGGCGTGTCTAGCCGCTGGCCCAGAAGCAGGTGCAGCGCCATGCTTTTCACCTGGCGGGGGGGCGGTGAGAGTGGACAGGGCTTGAGGGACCGAACAGGGGGGCCCACCAGAGGGGGACAGGGCCTGAGGGGCTGTGAGCGGTGCTTTAGCAGCAAGGCACGGGGGCTAGAGGTGGGCCTAGGGGGTCCTGAGTGGAGACGGAGCCCTGACTCTTAACACAAGGCTTGAGCTGGCAATGGGCGGAGCCTGAGTGGGTCCTAGGCAGGGTGCAGGGGTGGGGAGGGTGAGATAGCCTGGGAGAAGGTAGGGGGGCGTCACCTCTCCGTGGAGGGGCTTTCAGGTGAGTTTCAGGGGGGTCTCTCTCTTCAGTGTCTCTCGACATGGGGAGGCGTCTCTTGGGATCATGGGTCGGGGGTCTTAGCTACAATCTCAGAGGAGAGGACCACCCCGGGGCAGGGAGGAGGGGGTCTCACCATGAGCTGGAAGAAGAACCAGGCGTGCTGCAGGACGGCCTCTCGCACGGCACTGCCGCTGACCACCCACTGCAGGGCCAGCTCCTCGTGCAGCAGCTGGGGGCAGGGGCAAGGGTCACAGAGAGCCGGGGAGCCCAGCCCGTGCCCTCCTCTGGAGGGGGCATGACGGGGCTTGGATGCAGTGGGATGGCTTGGGGTTAGCGCAGCTGGAGACCATGCAGGAGAGGGAGCGGAAGGAGTCAGCACACCCTTTCCCTGGGCCCTCCAGACCCTGCTGGGCTTCGGGGGAGACGGGAGCTCCGGGGCCAACACGGAGTCACCCACCCCCTGCCTCCCACTACCTTCTGCACAGTGGGTCTCGGCTGGGTGGCTGGTGGGGCCAAGGAGGAGCCCTCGAGGTAGGAAGAGGTTCGGCTAGAGCTGCGGTCGGTGGCCTACGACGGGATGGGGTGAAGAGGATGGGATGGCGAGGGGGGTTCGTGAGGGTGCCGGCGGTGTAGGCGGGGAAGACATGGTTGGCATGAACGGGGCGCAGACGTGTCCGTTTGGACAGGCCCCGGGGGCACGGATGAGAGGGCAGAGAGAATAAGGATGTAGGTGGGGAGATGATGGGGGATGAGAAACAGAAGGAGAGAAGGGGATACCCAGCAGGGGGAACATGAGAGGTGAGAATGGGGACAGGCGCCCATCGGCGAGGGTGGATGGGCCCGGACAGAGGTGGTGGAGCCACAGGGGGCGCGGGTGGACACAGGGAAGAGGGAGGGTGAAGTCAGACAGCGGAGAGAGTCCGTGAGGCCGGGCGGATGGAGGAGCAGGGCGATGAGACGGAGGAGGGAACGGACACAGGGGAGCGAAGCACAGACATGGGGTCCAAGCGAGGACAGAGAAAGAAGAGGGAAAGAGATAGGACGAAGGTGAGAAGAGATGCCGAGGAGATGCGGCAGGAGCAGCCGAGAGCCCCGGGTTCCAGGCCTGGCCCTGTTCCAGCCTTGCTTGCCTCAGGGCTCCCCATCTGTGAAATGGGGATGGGCACCCGTGCCCCACTCTCCCCTCCTCCTTTGCTAGTTGGGAGGCGAGGCCACTGGCAAGGAGAGGAGGCCCAAAGATGGAGTTAGCCTGACCCCTGCAACCTACCTGGGCCCTGGCACTTGAGGGACCCCTGGTCCGCACAGCCCCGGCAGGGCCCGGCTCCCTAGCACTCACGTTAGCAAAGGCCAGCCTCAAGGGGCCCTTCCCGCCTGGAATGCCCACCCTCCCACCACCTCGTCCCCTCCTAGGTGCTCTTCGAGGCCCAGCTGACACTTCAGAGAATGAGGGCATTGGGGGAGGCCCTCTTACAAGATGCTGGGAGGGGGACAGCAGGGCCCATGAACCCAGATTCCCAGCAATCTCAGGAGAAGACTGTCCAAAAGGTCCCTTGCTGCTAACAGTCCCCCGGCCTCCCTTCAGTGCAGCTCCCTGGGCAGTGGGCACGGAGCTGGAACAAGGTCAGGGGCCAAGTGTGCAGGGAAACCACCTCGGTGACCTCCTTTCGGTGCCTCGGGGGCTCTGAGCTTGGGGCCAACCTTTGCATGTGCCTTTCCCTCCACCTGGAACAGGTACCTTTCCCTGGCTGGCTCTGTCTCACCCTTCAGGTCCCAGCAAAAATGTCATCTCCCTGGATAGGCCCCCTCTAGATGAGCCGGAGGAGGCTGGTGGCCTCCCTCCTTTTCATTTCTTTTCAGGCATTTTCACACCCTGCACTTACACACTCGTGTGTTTGTGTGATCGCGGCCTATCTCCCAGATGACCTGGCAGCTCAGAGACTGGGCTGGACTGAGATCTATCCCCAGAAAATCCTGCCTGTGATGCCCTAACACGTTCCCAGGTTCGGGACCACTGCACTAAACACTCTGAGTCTTGACCACAACTGAAAACTCACAGCCTCGGGCACGGGGTGAGCCCACAGCAGAGCGAGTACTCGAGAACTCGGACCCAGGTCGGTCTGAAGGCAAAGCCCCTCCCCAGACCAGATCCCTGGGAAAGGGCGGAGTGAAGGGAGCTGCCCACAGAGGTCTGTGTGCCTGAAACAGGAGGGGAGGGAGAGCCCAGAGGGTCAGTCCCAGCCCTTTGGTATCCTTCGGATCGCTAGGTCGAGGGGACAGTTGAGAGTCTCCTGAACAGAGTGGATTAAAGGGAGTGACAGGCCATGCGACAACGCGGTGAGGTTAGAGTGGCCGGATTTGCATATTCTTTGCATGCGATTTGCATACCACCCTCGTCCCTCCTGTCTCTGCCTGAGGCTGTAGTCTGTCAGGAGGCAAAAGGCTGGTTAAGATGACCAGGAGGCCTACAACACTGACTCCACAGCCCCTAAACAAAGGCAGGAGGGGTCTGCGGCCTCCTTCAGGCAGCCCCCCTAGGTTAGTGGGCCACAGCCAGGAAGGTGGAAGGAGCTCATGCCGAGATGGAGTGACACGCGTGCAGGCGCAGGTAGGGAGGGCACCTGTCTGGGGTCGGCCCCGCAATAAGGAGGTGCCCGTCGCAGCACAGACTTGCTGCCTCCTGGAGCATAAGCAGAATTCACCCAGGAGTGTGAGCGGTCGATACCCTGGAGACACACGGGGAAGTGGTAGAATCCATGGGCAGAAGGCGGGGAGAACGACGTGGATCACCGAGCGGGAGCACTGTCCGGGGCCGTACACGCCCCCTGGGTGCCCACACGCAACCCTGGCAAGCGCCTGTGCACGTCTGTGTGTGGGGTCCACGCGCATGTGCTCCCTGTGGACGGCCGGGCGTGGGGTGCACGTGTGCAAGTGCCCCGTGCACACACATGCGTGTGGTCTGTGAGTACACACATCCGTGGGTATACGCGTGTATACACACCTGCTCCGCTATGTCCACACAGCTTTTGTCAACCGGGCCAACCTCCGGCCACCCATCCTTGGGTCGGCCTTGGAGTGTGGAGCCCAGGGCAAAGTCTGAGTTGCCGCTCCCGAGCTGTGACAGCCACAGACCAGCCCTCCTGCTCAGTGTCAAGTCCGTGCTGCTGTCCGGCATTTCCTGTACCTCCGTCCACCCTAAGAGCCTTCACCCGCCCCACCTGCCAGCCAGAGCCACTGAGGCTAGAGACCCCAGGGCCTACCCTCGCCCTACCTTGCTGGCCAGGATGCGGGAGACCTCGTCGTCCACAGAGCCCGGGGCCACGGCCAGGTCAGGGTTGCTGCTGCTGATGCTCTTAGAGCGGGCCAGGTAGAGGCTGGTGGGGCGGCCAGGGCCACGGGCCAGCGTGGCAGGCTGCACGGCCACCGGAGGGGCCCCTGAGGATGGAGGCAAGACGGTTAGCCCCTGCCTGTTCCCGGCTGGCTGTCCTGGGTGAAATCACTTTCTGCCTCTGAGCCTCTAGGCTTCTCGCCTATAAAATGGGCACACTAGCGGCTGCTGCCTCACAGTGATTCAGGGGAGACGGTGCCTGGCACGTACTAAGTGCCCAGAGGGGTTAGAGGTTAGTATTAATTACTTAGCAAATAGAAAAGAATCCAACTGTATTGAGCGTTCACTGAACCAAACCTGTTGTACGAATTACTATCTCATTTACTCTTACCAGCGCCCGCATGAAGGGATGACCATTATTACCCTTGTTTTACAAATGGAAAACAGACCCAGAGAGGTGAAGTCACTTGCCTGGGGTCACAGAGTTTATAGGAGACAGAGCTGGGATTCAAACTTGGGCAGCCCAACTGCGTCTCTGATTCAACCTATGGCAAATGCTTGTTGACTGGCTGAATGACCCACCAGTCAAGCAACAAAGACCACCAGCCTGGGAGTGAGGGGAGGAGTGAACACAAACTCTCTCTCTTGTAAGTTGCCCAAATCAGCCAAGGTCTGTATGGCCTCTGGGCCTTTGCACATGCTGTTCCCACGGACTGGGATGCTCTCCTCCCAGTCACATCCTGTCATCCAGAGCCCTCCCACCAACACTTACCACTTGGGAGGCTGGGCTCAGTGCCAGGCAGTCGGAAGGCATAGTGGACATAGGCAGCCAGCAGCGGGCAGTGACCGCGGGCATCCTGGGCAGCCTCTAGACTCCGGTGGACAAGGCTGACCACATGGGCCATTGCTTCAAAGGCCCCACGACCTAAGTTCACTACCGGGCAGAACAGAGGTCAAGTGCTAAAGCCCACGGCCTTCTAACTCTCCAAGGAACCCCTTATCTCCCACCTTTCCAAGGGGTTGTGGGGCCAACGAAAGGGTCACAGCACACCTGCTCTGGGCCCAGAGGGGTTGGGAGCCATTTTTCAGAAAGGAAAACTGAGGCCAGAAAGATGAGTGGGTTAGAGGAGGTCACCCAGGACCAGGGGACCAGGGGGCCCCTTTCCAGATAGGGAAACTGAGGTCTGAGGCTGTGCCTGCTCACCGATTTGGCCGCCAATGATTGGAGGCCGCACGACTAGACGGACAAGCTTGTCCAGCACGTGGTGGGAGAAGGCGACAAGGGGCTCGGGGCTGGCGAGGCGCAGAGCTGCTAGGCTGGCCCGCAGCTCCTGCTCCACGGTGTTCTCACTCAGCACAGTGTCCTTGAGGCGGAATGGGAAGGCCCCCTCCTCCAGGACGTGCACCAGAGTGAAGAACTTGTCCAGGTGAGGGTCCTGAGTGCGGGGGGGGACCTGGGGTGAGCGGGGGTGTGTGGGGGGCGCCAGGGTTCCATTCCATGGCTGGGAAGGCCCTAGAGGGTTGGGGGCTGGTGCTCAGTGGGCAGAGAACCAAGGCCGGGGATCAAAGAACTGACTATAAATGAGGAAAGGATAAGCCAGGAGCTAGAGGGAGGAGAGAGGGATGGGGGAGTGACCACTGAAGCAGCAAGGGACACACGCGGGGAGGAGAGACCACGTAGAAGGCCAAAGCCCCAGCTGGGATGGCCACCTGCACGGCCGCCCCCGCCTGAGTCAGCAACTTCCCTGGGTGGCAGGGCCTCGCTGATCAAAGTCACGTCCGTGGCCCGAGGCCAGGCCTCCCGGTCAGCGGGAACTGTTGCTCAACCCCAGGGCCAGACTCCTGGGATCCCCCCACCCCCTACCCCCTACCTGTGGGTGCACAGAGGACACGGCAGTGAGCTCCACGCTGAACACGCCCTTGTGGCCGTCCACCCAGCGCATGCCTGGCAGCGCCACCTGCAGGAGGGACACGCCAGGGGGCACTGGCCCACCTGCCCTGCACTGATAGCACCACCGGCGCCCCCCATTGCAACTAGGGTGCAACATAGCCCCGGGGTGGGGAGGGGATGACGCAGCCGGCGCCATCCAGGGGGATGCAGATGGGAGGGAGTACTATGGGGCTCCCAGGGGCAGGCTGGAAGCCTGAGGTACAAACGGAGAAGCAGACAATGGAGGCCTGGGGTGCACATTACTAAAGGAAGTGAATCGGGCAAGAGCATGGTGGGAGAACTTGAGGGGCCCAGGGCATTAAGGGCAGCTCAAGGGTAAGTGGGAGGGTGATAGTATTAATGGGGGTGATGGGCCCTGGAAGAATTACTGGGGGGATCGTGGTCAGGGAGGCAGGCACACTGCAAACAGAGAACTGGAGCAGAAAGACAGTGGGGAATGGTGAGTGCAGGGGCTGGGGGTGGCAACGAGGCCAGGCTAGTGGGGGACAGGGAGGGACACGTGGCGATAGTAGGATACACAAAAGCAGTAATGGGGGGGATGGAGCAGCCAGAGGCCCTAACAGAGGGCAACAAGGCTCCCAAGGGTATTGATGGGAAAGGAGGGGACGGCACAGATGGGGGACAATGAGGCAGGAGCCCGGGGAGTGCTGTCGGGGGGACAAGGCACTGGGAGGGGAGGCAGGGGACCAGGGCACATACGTCTGGTGTGAGCACGGAGTAGCTGGGCGGGGGCTGGTCCACGGACACAGGGAGGCAGAAGGGGCCGGTCCTCAGGCGGCCGTGCTGCAGCAGTGGGATCCACTGGGGAGAGGCTGGGGGTTAGGTATGGGGCCAGATGGGGGTGGGGGGGGGGGTGTCAGCAGGACTGGGGGCGGGGGTGAGGGCTGGCGGGAGTCTCACAGTGAAGCCCACAGGGGTCTCCAGCGCTGTGCCCGGCCTGGGCTGGCAGCTGACATGGTAGAAGGTGAACAGCAGGTGGTGGTTCTCGGTCACACAGGCTGGAAGACGCAGCTTGAACTCCTCGTAGAACTCTGGGGACCTAGCAGGGGACTCTGCTGGGGGCGTGGCACCCCCCCCAGCCCTCCCCACCCCCTCTTGCAAGTCAGACCCCAGCGCTGCCTGGCCCCATGGTCTGCTCTCTGCCTCGGGGTCCCCGCCGGCTCTCCCGGGGGGGGGGGCGGCCTCCTCCCCTCCTGCTGCCCCACCGTGTCCCCACTGCCGGCCCCGTCCCGCCACCCTGCATACTTGTTGTGGTAGACCACCGGGGTGAAGGCCTCGCGGGCGAACTCACTACAGCTGGACTTGCCAAAGATGACCTGGGGGATGGTGTGCATTAGGGGGCCCCCCTGGGACACACCTCCCGAGGACCACCCCTCCCCCCCCTCCCCCCACGCAGTCACTGACCGGCAGGGCTTGGCTGGGGTCCTCCCCCGCCATGTACTGCACGCGCACAGTGAGGTTGCGCACGGAGCCCTGACGGCTGCTGAAGTTCAGGCAATGCGGGTACACATACAGCAGGTTCCTGTGGAGGCGGGGGCATCAGAGGAACCGGTGGGGCTGGGAGACCAGGGGCTGGGCGGGGGAGGGCAGGGATGGCCACACAGCTGGGGCACTGAGGGCGGTAAATGCAGCAATTACAGGCACCAGGTGGCAATTATGGGCATCTGTGATTGGCAGAGATGGGGGACAGGTGGGAGCCCTCGGAGCACAGATGGGGGAACAGTACAGCAGAGGGTGGGGACACAGAGGGGCTTTGGGGTCACTAATGAGGCACGGGGAGGTGCTGAGCAGGGACAGATGGGTGCTCAGGGTCGGGGTTCCAAGGAGGTGGCCCAGGTGACCAGCAGTCAAGCCCGAGCCCCACTGAGGCTGACTTCCCAGTGGCCCTTCCCCAAGGAGACGCCGCTAGAGTTATGAGGCCTGTGTCTCAGGTGGAGAAACTGAGGCCAGCATCAGAAGTGGGGCTGGGCTAAAGTCAGAGTTCTGCCTGTCTCTCCCAGGAAGCCCAACACTCCTTCTGGGCCTCAGCTTCCCAATCTCTATAATGGGGCCATCGAGCCTCCTGGCTCAGCCTTTGCAGCGATGCCAGTCATGAGAAACAAGGGGAGCGACAAGGACTGCCCCGAACGTTAACATGGAACCTACCGCAGGCGCTCAGCGTGAAACAACTCATCTACCTCTCCAAGCAGCCCAAGAGAGGGGTTGAACGTTCCTCCCATTTTATGGGAGGGGGGGGAATAGAGGCACTTGCCCACATTAATCCAAGGAGCAGAAATGACAGCTAGCACTGATCCACGCCACACATGGGTCCTGGCCCCGTCCCCCAGCTTTCAACCAGGCCAGCACAGACCCCAGCATCGCAGGCTTGTGGGAAGGAAACCAGCTACCGCCAGGGCGCTGAAAGCCGGCCAGGCAAACCACCAGCACTAAGACACTCACGACCCTCGCTGCTGTGGTTACTGTTACTGTGGTCATCCCTTCCGCGGGTGGGGAAACAGCTTCAGGCTTCCCCCAGCAGGGCCTGGGCCTGTCCTCAACCTGTGGCCCCCACCAGTCCACAGCTGGCCCCAAACCCTAGCCGGCGTGATCTCAGCGTGGCCTCACCGGACACCTGCCTGATGCAACTGTCGCGCCACCGCCAGGCCCTTGCACAACCCAGGACGCCCAGCTGGCCGGTTAACGATTGACCGGGGGTTAACAGGGCGCTGGGGCATAAAAGGTGGCAGCAGTGGCGCCGTGGCCGTACCCTCGGAGCCTCAGCCATGCCCACGCTCGCCCTGTGCCTACTGTGCCTCCTGGCCACGGCCGCCTGGCCTGCCTCTGCAGCTCCCGTCAAGGGCCTGGAGCCGGCCCAACACGAGGAGCTGACCCTCCTCTTCCACGGGGCCCTGCAGCTGGGTCAGGCCCTCAACGGTGTATACAGGGCCACGGAGGCACGGCTGACAAAGGCTGGGCACAGCCTGGGCCTCTATGGCCGTGCACTGGGCCTTCTGGGGCAGGAGGTCAGCCGGGGCCGGGATGCAGCCCAGGAGCTACGCACAAGCCTGCTGGAGATGCAGGTGGGCACTGCAGCTGGGGCACTGTGGGGTGGGTAGGAATTTGCAGTAGAGTTGTCTAGGGTAACCAACTGTCTGGGTTTGCCCAGGAATTTGGGGGTGGGTGTCCCTGGAATATAGGACTTTATATAGGCCAACAAAGACAAGCTGGTCATCCTATTAACATCTGCTATTTCTTGAACAGATGGAGGAGAATACCCTAAAGCAGCAAGCAGAGGCCACAGCCCGGGCACTAGGGGAGGTGGCCCAGGGACAGCAGGTGCTACGGGAGAGCATGCGGCGGCTGGAAGTCCGGCTGAGAGGGGCTTGGCTGGGCCATGCCCAGCAGGAATTTGAGGCTTTAAAGGTAAGAAGTTCCCAATCCTGCTGGAGTGGAGACCGACTTCCCACAAAGAACTCACTTCTCAGCCTTGAGTCCCAGGGCATCTCCAGATCAGCCTCGGAGGGCCATGGCCTCTAACCTAGGTGACCCTGGACAAAACCCTTATCCTTTCCTGTGCCTCAGTTTCCCCATTTGCAAATGAGGACAACAATCTCAGAGCAGAGACAGGGATTCAACACATACAATACTCCACATGGGGCAGGGGATATGGAAGTTAATAAACGTATACTACCAGAGTAACTGGTAGTATTTCTTGAGTGCCCAGGAACTACCCCAGCCATGCCTCTTAAAAATCCGTATCATGCTTCCAGCCCTCCCATGGCACAAGTCCTATGTCATCCCCATTTAACAGATGGGAAAGTTGAGGCCACGGAGCAGCAGTGATGCGTTAGGGCACACAGATGCAGCCGGGGGGTGGATAGCCCTGGGCAGGGCCAGGGGACAGGAGGTGAGTCGGCCCCAGCTGAGGGTTCTGTCCCGACCCCACAGGCCCACGCAGACAAGCAGAGCCACATCATATGGGCGCTCACAGGCCACGTGCAGCAACAGAGGCGGGAGATGGTGGCCCAGCAGCATCGACTACGACAGATCCAAGAGAGGTGAGGCTGGAGGGGGTCGGACGGGTGGGGCCGCTGGCGAGGAGGTGTGCAAAGCACCCAGATGGGGGTCCCTTTGCCTTGGCTGAGCCTTGTCTCCCTTCCAGACTCCATACAGCAGCACTCCCGGCCTGAGTCTGCCTGGGGGGGAACTGAGGACCAGTCTACACTGAGGGACGCTGCCATGGCCATGGCCCCCACACAAGGAGGAGCTGCCTGCCCCCTGGGGTCGCCAGGGCACTGGGCCCTGCTTCTGGCCACGGAGGAGAGACGGAAGCAGGCGGGGACGCAGGCAGAGGACATGGCACTGTTGAGGAGAGGGGGGCAGGACATGGGACCCTTCCCATGTATACACCCCTCCATTAAAGCGGAGTAGTGGTATCTAACTTCGGCTGTCTGTGAGAAACAGTACCTTGCTCTGTAAGATGCGATGACTATCCCCCATTCAAATGCCCAGCTGGGCCTCAGGGGCTGTACCTGTAGCTCGTGTGGGGGGCATAGACCTCACGGGCAGGGAACTCCAGGATCTCCTTGGTGGGCCGGCCTCTGGGGTCTGGGTAGGGCTTGACATGAAGCAGCTCCGGGGAGAGGCAGAAGTGTGGATTCTCAGGAGCCGGGGAAATGTCAATCTTGAGCTGGGCTGGGGAGAGAGGGAAGTGTTTGCACCGGGCCTGAGAGCTTCCAACCCCAGCCCCGCCCTCTGGGCTTTAGGCCTCGGGGGCTCTGACGTCTCCATGATGCCCTCTAGTGGCTGTCCCTCAGGAGCTAAGGCCAGAAGTCACCCCCTCTTGCTGTATCTTGCCTCTGCATTTGATCGGCTCCACGCTCGGGACCCACGTCCCCACTGACACCGTGTCCCCCATCTGACCCACTATCTGTCTTATGTTTCTTGTCTCTGATGCCCATTAAAGATCCAGCCCCTGGGGTGCCTTGGGTGGCTCAGTTGTTAGGGGTCTGCCTTCAGCTCAGGTCACGATCCCAGGGTCCTGAGATCGAGCAGCGCATGGGGCTCCCTGCTCTGCGAGAAGCCTGCTTCTCCCTCTCCCACTCCCCGTGCTTGTGTTCCCTCTCTTGCTGTGTCTATCTGTCAAATAAATAAATAAAATCTTAAAAAAGAAAAAAGATCCAGCCCCTAACGTCAGGGGATTTATGCATCACAGTCACCAGTGGGTCCCCAGGGCCTGACCCAGCAGGTCCTCAGGGTGGGTTTGCTGAGCCACTGAACGGAAGCGCCAGCTTTCATTTACGGGGCGCACCACGCACCAGTCACGGGCCGCAGGCGCCGCAGGAGAGAAGACGGGCGCCGCATGTCAGCCAGGAACTTGAAGAGGTCCTCATCACTGAGCCGCTCGGCCTCCTGCACAGGACATATCCACGTAAACTGGGTCCCTGGGTCCCATGTACCCACAGTGGGGTAATGGTCTGTCCCTGGGAAACCCTCCCCCAGCCCCACGGCCATGACACCTGCTTAAAGAAGTTGGTGACGGTCAGCGTGGCTGGGCGGAATCCGGAGAAGCTGCAGGTGTCATCCCCACTACTTGTCCGATCTTGGGGTCCACGCCGGCGGCGGTCAGTCCAGGCCGGTCGGCGCTCTAGGGAAGGCAGTGATGGTGATGGAGGGGGCGGAGATGAAAGGGAGACAGGGAGGGCCAGAGGGACACAGAGTCAACCTTGTACCAAGTCCGGCCAGCAGAGGGCGCTCCCTCCCCAGTAGCCCCTCCCCTGACTGGTCAGCCCCGCCTCCTCACCTCCCTCGGAGTCGGAGTCGCGGTCCGGCTGCCCCGCACTGCTCACGATGTTGGCCAGGTGGACCGCGGTCCAGGCGAAGGGCATGCGGTAGCGGCCCAGGCGGGTGCAGAACTGCTCGGCCGCCAGGCGCAGCTTCTCCAGCTTCTCTTTGTTCTGTGGGGAGAACCCACCCCCAGCACACCCCACAAGCTCAGTGCCCCAGACCTACGGATCCCAGGATATGCCCTGCCCGGTGACCCCTTCACCACCTCGCTCAGCCTCCATATGCTTACCTTGGCCGTGTCCACCTCCTTCATCACCATGTAGGGCTCGCAGCACTCGCTGATGTCCCCCTGCTGCAATACTTTCTCCAGCTGACGGGCAGGCAGGGCCAGTGAGGCACTGCTGGGACCCCAATCCCACCCCATTTCCAACTGTCTGGTCCCCTTGTCAGTCCTCAGACACTCCATCCAGCTAGGGCTCTCGCTCCAACACCTCCCATGGCTCCCTCTGTCGTCGGGATTGAGCGCTAGCCATTGGATTGCCCAGCCAGCTGCCCCCTCCCCCACCCTTTGAGCCCACTCCAAACCCAAGTCTCCATATTTTCTCTACATTTCTATTTCTGTTAGTATACAAAGAGGCCACTCCAAGCATGGCCGGAGGCCAATCCTGACCACTTGCGGGCTGTGGGAGCCTGAATAGGTCCCTAACCCATTCTGTACCTCAGTTTTCCCCATCTGTAAAATGGAGGCCATGGCAACCCCCACCTCCTGAGGCTGCTGTGAGGTTAAAGGTGGGAATCCCTGCATAGTCTGACTGACCGTGAGCAGTGCCTGCCTGTAGGTCAGTGTCATTAGTGTAACCGAACTGAATGTCTGGGGGAAGGAAATTTGAGCTCAGTCCTAGAAACAGAAAATCTCAGACGAATGTGCCAACTAGGTCTTTCTTCCCCTAATAAACTGAAAAACTCCCAACTTAAAGAACATTCTAAATGTCCATTTGCACGTGCCAGGCCGCCCACTCGTGGGTCTCAGCTTAGCTATCGCCTCTCCACGGAAGCCCTCCGTGATTTCTCATCACCTAGGTTGGGTCAGGAGCCTCCTCTGGGCTTGCCTCACTGCCTGTGCTTCGTGACAAGACTTTATCACCCTTCTTGGTGACCTGCCCATCCTCTTCCATGAAAGCAGGGACCACACCTCTGGCGTTTACCATTATCACCCCCTGACCCAGCCCCAGCGGGCACCTTGATGACCAGGAAGATGTCAGGTGAAGGGTAGGTCACGGAGAAGATGGCGGAGCGGGCCAGGGTGGAGATGGCAGGGTGGGTGCCATGGGCCCGCAGCAGCCCCTTCATGGAGTCCGAGTTCAGGTCAAAGTAGAAGTTTTCTGAGATCTGGGGACACGAAAGGCAGCTGGGCCACCACCTCCAGGAAGCCCACTGCCCTGCAACAAGGAGGAAGGTTGGGGTAGGAAAGGGAAGAAAGGGGCTCCTACCTTCTTTTTCTCCCGCACATCATACAGGGCCAAGATGCCAAAGATGGGCTCAATTTCGATCTCAAACCTACAGTGAATGGGGACTTCCTGGCAGAGGCCGTCCCTAACACTCCCACCACCCACACACCCCACTCCCTCTTGAGACCCAGCCCAGACTTGGTGCATCGTGATGGTGGCGGGGACTAACTTCCATTGGGCCACAAAGAATTCCTACTGAAGGGCTTGCAGGAAAGGCCTGACCCATTTTGCAAAAGGGGAAACTGAGGCATGGGGATCCTCCCCCCATCCTCAGCCATATAACTCCCACAGAGCCTTTCCCCTGAAACTATGCCCCTTGTTCAGCTGATACAGAAGAAGCTTTTGGCACAACAATACCCCCAATCTTGAAGTTCTCAATTCCTGGGCTTTCCTGCCCCTCTTTCTGGGGTGTCCTCTGCCTCCCTGGGCTGAGTCCCATCTTCACTCACCTGACAGTCCCTGTAACCACCTCCCCATCTCACTCTGCCCTGCTAGTCCCCACTCATCCTGCGAGTCCTAAGGAAAGCATCTTAAAACTTACAATTTGAGGCTCCCCAGTGTGCCCAGAACAAAATCCTACACGGTCCAGCCCTGCCTACCCCTTGGCCTCCTTTTTCCCTCTTCAGACACATCTCAGGCTTTGGGTATGTCATGTCTCCCCACCTAGAGAGCCCTGTGTGGTCATCCCACGGTTACATGTCCTGTACACAGTAGGTGCTCAATGAGTGTTTGTTGAATGACTGGATACTTGCAGAGCTGGTTCCCAACCCTAGTGCTTGGGGCAGGCAGCCCACCCGGGCCTCAGGCCAGAGCAGGGCCTCCCTTTCCTGCCCCCATCCAGGCAGGAACTCAGGGTGGGGAGGGGCGGGGCTGGGCTTAGGTCCAAGGCCACATCCTGTTCAGCTCCATTCCCACGCACTTCTGGCTGCTCCCAGGGACTGATGTGGAGGGGGCCTCGGGCAGCTGGAAGCCAGGTCCAGGGTCACCAGCGCCCCCTCCAGCCTGGGTCCCAGCAGAGCAAGGGCCAGACTCTGGCCTCACAAGTCATGTGATCTCGGGCACAATGACTGCCGCTCTGTGCCTCAGTTTCCCCCCACCCACGCCTGTCTCACAATGTCGTGAAGATGAGGGGTAATGCATGTGAAGGGCTGAGAACAGAGCCTGGCACACAGTTGGTGCTTAAGGCCTGGTGGCTTTGAAGAACGAGAAGAGGAAGTCTTATTTCCCACCTAAAAGTGCCCGGATGGCTTCATTGGTCTCAGGGCCGCACACAGTCATGGCCCGGCTTGGGCGGTGAGTGCCTAGTGCGCGTAAGCACCGGAACATATGTGGGGCCTCGCACGTCTGAAGGGAGGGGTGGGGCAGCTCGCGCACTCACTTCAGCGACAGACACTTGACCAGGATCCTCTGTCCAAAGTGTTCACGGGGCGGCTCCGGGCGGCTGCAGCGTTCCACGGCCTCGTCCTGCCAAGAGCCAGGGAGGGCAGCTGGGACACATCCTTCGAGAAGGGCTTGGAATGCGTGGCGTGAGACCAGCTCTACCCCCAGCCTGACTTAAGTTTCTTGCAGCTCCTTGTCTCTGCGCTTTGGTGCACACTAGTCCCCCTGCCTGGAAGCCCCTCCTTCTCCCTCTGCCCTGTTCAGGTCACAGCTTAGCCGGCACTTCCTCCAGGAAGCCCTCCCTGACTTCCTGAGGCCTGAGCAGGCTCCTCATCCAGGTGCTCTCCATGCCTTACTATAAAGGGCCACATGGCTGGGACCCAGAGGGCCATGTGAAGGCCAATATTCGGCAACTCACTGAGGCACCACTCGGCCTGGGTTGCGATTTCTTGGTAGGAGGGCCTCTCCCCACTACACTGTGAGCTCTGATGGCGAGGACCAAGTCTATCCTGTTCATGGCTGTACCTCCAAGTCTTGCCATGCATGTTGGTCAAATAAATACAGAGGTACACAGTAGGTACCTACTAAAAGGTGGTTAGATAAACATAGGTATCTACAGAAAACATTTGATTAAGGCTGACTGGACATAGAGAGGGATATATTCTAGGCCCCCAGTAAGTACGGATTGAATAAACATAGGGGTATACAGCAAGCACTCAATAAATGGCTGAATAAAAACAGAGGTGTATACACTAGGTCTCCAATAAAAGTTGGCTGGGTAGGGGTGCCTGGCTGGCTCAGTTGGTAGAGCCCAAGATTCTTGATCTCAGAGTTGTATGTTCAAGCTCTGTGTTGGGCACAGATATTACTTTAAAAAAACTTGGTTGGGGGCGCCTGGGTGGCTCAGTGGGTTAAAGCCTCAGCCTTCGGTTCGGGTCATGATCCCAGGGTCCTGGGATCGAGCCCTGCGTCGGGCTCTTTGCTCAGCGGGGAGCCTGCTTCCTCCTCTGTGCCTGCTTCTCTGCCTACTTGTGATCTCTGTCTGTCAAGTAAACAAAATCTTAAAACAAAACAAAACAAAAAACTTGGTTGGGTAAACGTTGAGTTGCTTCAATGCTGAACAAAAAACTTGGGTAAACGTAAGTACTCAAGATATTTGAGTTGCTTCAATGCTGTTTGATTAAATAAAGGATTATACAATAGACACATAATTAATGTTGGTTGACTAGAGTAGTATATAATAGGTGCCCCCAAAATGCTAGTGGATAAATACAGGAGTGTATATAAAATAAAATCTATTGGATAAAAGCACAGAGTATACACTAGGTGCCCAATAAATGTTACATGGGTCAATATAGGCATATATAGGATATTCTCAATAAATATCAGTTGATTAAGTTGTTTGATTAAGGAGACTATACACAAGCATACATTAAGTATCAGTCGAAAGAGGAGTATACGCTAGGTATCCAATAAACGCTACCGGGATAAATCCAAGGGCATATAGTCGACATCCAGTAAAAGGAATTGAATAAAAAAACGAGGTGTACAGGGGTGCCTGGGTGGCTCAGTTGGTTGAGCCTCCCACTCTTGATTTCGGTTCAGCTCAGGATCTCAGGGCTGTGGGATGGGCTCCACACTCAGCGGGAGTCTACTTGAGATTCTCTCTCTCTCCCTCTCCCTCTGCCCCCTCCCCTCTATGTGCACATGCGCTCTAATAAATAAGTATCTTTAACCACCCCCAAACAAAAACAAAGGAAAAACCCCAGGGTATACAGTAGGCACCCAGCGAATGTTGTGGGGTACCATACAGGGTCGGGTGCGTGGGCATGGGCCCCGGGTGGGCTTGTGGGCTCCCACCTCATCAGGTGCCGGGTAGAGGGCCAGCAGGGCGCGGGGCCGGTGCTGCCGCCGCGCAGCCTCGTTCCGCCGGTCCACATCCTCAGGGGCCGTGCGCTCTAGCAGCGAGGGCAGCAGTGAGTCAGCTGCCAAGTTCCTCAGGTCAAAGATGCTGGAGGCACCGCTGCTTCTTGGGGTGTCCTCCGGGGAGCCGGAGGAGTGCCGGGGGTCATCCTGCTGGTGGAAAAGGCACAAACACGGAGCATCAGCTAAATGCACCTTCAATCCCGCTCCAGTGAGACTGTCCTCGTGCCCAATCCGTAGATGGGAAAGCTGAGGTCCATGGGGCGGGCGCACTGTTACAAAGGTCACTTTAAGGCTTTGCTGAGACTCTTTCTAGAACCTTCTGCCTGGGAGGGGTGGCCCTCCTTTATCACCATTCAGGGAGGCTACTCCTGGCAACCAAGGTAAGGACATGTGTGGGCTGGGCGGGTGAGAACCTTCTGTGGGGCTTTGCTCACTGTCACCAGGGGAGGGAGAGTTCTTCCCAGTGGGACTGTCGCTGGCTCTGGGTATCCCGCCTGACCTCCCCGCCCCATCTCAGCTATATGGTCAGAGGCAGACCACCATGGTCCAAACCCCAACTCAGCTCCGTAACCCTGTGTCCCTGAATCCAGCACGAGGGGCCTCGGGAGCCTCATCTCCATCCAAAAATAGTAACAATGGAAGCGATAACAATAATTCTTGGTAGGATTATTGTGGGCATAAAGTAGGAGCCCGGTGAATACTGGCTCAAGACCCAGTGGGCCTGTGAAGCTCCTCTCATCACCTTGCTGTGCCTCAGTTTATCTGTAAAATGGGTGTGGCCTGCCTCCCAGGATAAAAGACGAGGACAAGTATAAAGCCTTGCATACACGCTAAACCCTTAATAAATAAATGTTCATAATCATGACCCTGAACTTTTAGCTCACGGGGCTGACACATTTCCTTTCGGGTTCAAGGCCGTTGGGGTCGCTTCCCGTCCCATGTGACCGAGAGCTAGGGCCAGAGCCCACACACACCCCCACACACACGTGCCCCGGGCTCCCTCACCGAGTCCTCTGGGCCGGATCGCTCATCCCCCGAAGTGTCCTGTTCAAAGACCTGGCGGGTGAGGCCCTTCTGCCGCTCCCGCTGGGTCTCCGCGGTGATGGGGCTGTACGCCGCACTCAGATGCTGGTACCTAGGAGGGAGCAGGGCTGGCTGGCGGCAGGGGTCAAGGCACACCCACAGGTCTGTGTGATGCCTGCATGGCCACCCACCCTCCCCGTGACCCACCAGGGCAGTCCAGCTGCCCTTGCGGGGAGCGCAGGCAGATAAGCAGGAGGAGTGGCCCCATGGGCTCAGACCTGGCCTCTCAACCCTCTGCCCAGAACTGCCCCCGAGCCAGACCCACCTCCTGTGGGCGATGAGCCAATCCTCCGTGTACATCTCCACCGCGGCCCTCACCTGGGCATCCAGCTTTCTGTACAATATAAAATCAGGGTAAACAGAGGCAGGGCAAGAGTGTTCATCTTTCTAGTGGCCTGCAGGGGGTGGGGGGGGGCGTGGCATGCCTGTTGGCCTGTTTTGGAGATGTGGAGATGGAAGCTCAGAGAGGGAGGGTAACCTGTCCAAGGTCACACAGCCAAGCCGGGAGTTGAACTGGGGGGCTGTTGGGAGCTTGATGGAAGGAGGGTGTGGATGAGGAGCATGGAGGCAGACCGGAGTTACAGACGAGGAGGGCGGGGAGCTGAACCCACCCATCCTCGGGGATCCCAGGCTCCGTGGTCCGGCATTCCCGGGGCTGTAGCAGGAGCTCCAGGTCGTCAGCTGGAAACTCAGCCAGGTCCCGGAGGGGCCCGGGCTCGGCGTCTGGTGGCCGGCTAAGGAGCACATCCTCGAAGTCCAGGGGCTCAATGACTTCAGTCAGTGGGACCTGAGTTGGAGCAAGGTGGCTGTGGGCCATGCCCTGGGGGCTGAAGAGGGGCGGGGGTGGGGGTGGGGTGGGAGCGTGGGCTTGGGCTCGAGCAAGAGGGTGGTGGGAGCCATGGAGAGTGTTGGAGCTGTGAGGAGCCACGGAGCACAGTGACCTCAGACTCTCTACCCCTCCCCGCAGGGCCTGCCCCGCCCCTCTTTCCAGGCAGGAAATCACACCCAGTGCCTGGAGGGGCAGGGCTAGGCTGGAAGGAAAGGCAAGCGCAGCAGAGAAAGACAATTCCTCAGGCCCCACTCCCTCCCCGCTGCAGCTGGAAGTATCTCCCATCCCCCCCAACCCCAGTCTGGGTGGTCCCAGCAGCAGGAGGTGGGGTGACATCAGGCTGACCACCCACGGGGGGCTGCCACCGAGCCCCCCCAACCACTAGGCACTGCAGGGAGGGGACGACCCTCCCCACCCACAGGGAGAGAGGAGGGACGGTCCTACCCAGGCCGGGGCAGAGGGGAACCCCACATCTGCTAGAGACCAGGGTCCTGGAGGGAGCACCCCCCAAACACGTACCCCCAGGGAGCTGCTACTGCGCCGGCTGGAGTGGGGAGAGCCACTGCGCTCCCGGGACACCTGCTTCCGCACCTCCGCAGCCACCGTCCTGGGGGGACAGGGGAAGGGGCCACTGAGGACATGACAAACCTGGGCAGTGGGGCCCTGGGAACTTCACTTCAGGCCCATAAATTCATCCTCAGAGAGGAAAATCCAGGCCATGGAAGGGAAAAACCCAAGCCATGGACTGGGAGAACCCCAAATTCAGGATCTGCAGATCTCAGCCTCGGGGGCCCCAGGGCTGTGGCTGATACAGAGACCCCAGGACCCCCACCCCCACAAGCTGGGCCTGGGGCCCTTCCAATCCCCACCAAGCATAGAGGGAAGGATTTGGTCCCTGCAGGGCACGAGGGTCACAAATCCTTCTTTATCCCAGATGCCCAGCCTAGGTCTGAGTCCGACTGGCCTGCCCCCTGGTCCCTGCCTCGGCTTCCTTATCTGGGGACCTCCGCCTACCCTGCCTTCCATCCAGAATGTGTGTCCTGTCCCATCCTTGCTATGGGGTTTTGGGCAAGTTACTCCTGCCTCTGAGCCTCAGTTTACCCAACTGTACTTAAAGTGACCTCACGAGGCTTGCGGTGGGGAGCCGAGCAGGGGGCTTGGCATTCGGGGGGCACTCCGTACCTCATTCTCAGGGAGCCGGAGACCCGGCTGAGCACGTGTTAAGAGGCCAGCATGACTCACAGAGCACACCCAGTAGCCAAAATCTGGGCTGTGGCTTTCCTAGGCCACCTGCATCTGTGCTGGCCTTCCAAGTCAGGGAGGAGGAGGCTGAAGGGGTAAGACGCACAGTGGAGGGGGCCAGCAGAGGAAACTGGGACTTGGTACCCCCAGGTCCTCAATTCCTTCAGCTGAGCTTGGAACGAGGGGAAGGAGAGAGAGAGCTGTACAGTTATTTGGAGAAGAGGATCCCAGGCAAAGGATACAGCAAGCGCAAAGACCCTGTGGCCAGGCTCTGTGCTTGGAGCATGGAGATTCCCGTTTCCCCGGGTCTCTATGACGGCAGGAATAGGGCTATGTGGTCCCCATGGAGGCCCAAGCACCAGCACCCCCCCCCCGGAGGTACCCAATACATTTTGTTTTTTTTTAAAGATTTTATTTATTTATTTGTCAGAGAGAGAGAGGGAGAGAGAGAGAGCACGCACGAGCACAGGCAGAGGCAGAGGCAGAGGGAGAAGCAGGCTCCCCGCCAAGCAAGGAGCCCGATGTGGGACTTGATCCCAGGACGCTGGGATCATGACCTGAGCCGAAGGCAGCTGCTTAACCAACTGAGCCACCCAGGCGTCCCCCAATACATTTTTCTTAGGAAACAAATCCCTCCGAATTTCCCTCCTGGTCCAACTTGCCTAAATCCATCGTGAGTTAGGAGAAGCCCCAGACATTTCAGCTGTGTGGCTTTGGGCCGGTAGGCTACCCCTTCTGGGCTTCAATCTCTCTTAAAATTGAGAAGGCAATTGTCTGGGTGTTGGGTATTATTCCCTTCAGTTTTCCACTTTTCTGTGTGCTTGGAAGTTTCATAATGAAAAGTTGTACCCCCGCCCCCCACCAAAAGTGCTATGCCGATCGCAAACCACAGACCACAGATGCAATTAATGTATATGGTACGCTCAGGGAAGACAGGTCAGGGTGGGGGAGACTGGGGCTAAGAGGGGGTCATCTGGAAGCCTCTGAAGTCAAACAAAACTTGACCATGACCCTGATCCAACGTGGGGGCCTCCAGCTGACACCTCCGCCTCATTCTTCTGCCTCTGTATTCTATTTACTTCCTCTCTCAACTGTCTCAGTCTTGCTTCTACTGTTTTGGGGGTCTGGGGCGAGCGAATGGAGGATCTTCCAGGAAATTCAAAGGGCGTCCCAAATAAGCTATTTGTCCTCAAATTCCCAAAGTTGGGGCTGCCTCCTCTGGAAGCCTGGGCACACAGGGTCTTGGGGGATGATTTATGAAAATGCCGGGACAGGGTGCCCGTCGGTGCCCTGGTCCCAGCTGTTCTGCAGCTGCGGCCCCAGAGCAGGGAGAGGGGAGGAGGGAGGGCAGGGCCTCCCACTTCATTTTGTCTTTGGCCTTGGAGAGATGGCCCCTGAGTGGGAAAAGGCTAGGTCCTCGCCACTGTGGCCACAGGAGCCACTTTCCTGTGTCACCAGGCTCTGCAGTTGGACCTGGGCACGCAGGGATGAGTGTCACCCCCTCTGGACCTCTGGGCTCAATGTGGTACCCACACCTATCGAACCGTTCTGAGTTTAAGGCTTGGCACACAGTAAGTGCTCAATTAAGGCTTGCTGTCACTAAGTTGCCTTAAAAGGATCCTGGGAAACTGGAATTTCTGGCCCTGCTTTTTCTGCTGGGCCAGAAGGGGCCCAGGAGGGGAGCGAGGCTCAGAGAGGGGCAGGAGGCATCAGGGCTCACAGAGCTGAACGTGGTCGGGTGCCCAGAATCAAACCCCGTGGGCCAGAAGTGAGTCTGTGCCCACCCAGCACATGGTACTCCACATTGCCCATGATGGGGCAGGGCCAAGAACAGGGGTCCTAGAACCTACCTCTCCCATGTCCACACTTACCATGCCCCACAGTGGTCCCATGCAGCCTCCAGGTTTCAGGAGTACCCAAACAAGGACAATCCTTGGCTCTCTTCTGGGTGGCACCTGCCTCCTTTGCATGCCCATGTGGGGTCATGCAGGCATGTAGCCGGTACATAACCTGCCCTCCTGCCATCTTCCCTGGCTAGCTAAGGGCAGCCCCGCCCTCTGGGCTGCTCAGGACCCATGCCTGGGAGCGATCCCCACTTCCTCTCTCTTTCTCATGCCCACATCAGATCTGCTTCAGACACCCCCATGGAGCACATTTTTTAGAAGGAGGCAAAATGTGGGTCTAAATATACTGGTTTTCCTCAGGAAGTGATCTCGGGATTGCAATGAGAGAAACTGCTGAGATCAGGTGGTGGGTTAGAGCTACTAGGGAAACAAATCCCCCTAAGCTGAAAGTCAGCAATGCTATGGGACATTACACAGACACTTGGAGGGGAAAGATGAAGCAGTGGCATCACTGGGAATTCATGTGAGACTGCAGACCTCACCCCAAGGCCGGGCAGATTAACAGAGGTCTACTCCCTCCAGGGGAGGAGGACAATAAAACCAGAAATGAGAATGTCATAAGGCTCTGTCTGACGCTGTGTGTTCCCACTTGGGTAAAAAAGTGAAGGAAGAAGATGAGACCATATAAAACCATGGAGATTTCTCTTTATACCCCACCCTAACCCTCCTGGACTGGCTGCACATTTTCAAGACAAATGATCTGCCTGTCAGCAAGAGGAACTCTCATCTGCTGCTGGGGGAAGCCCTTTGGACAATTGTCTGGAATGACGGAGTGAAGTTGAAGATAAACCAATCCAGCAATCCCACTCAGAGGCATAGACACTCAGGAGAAAACACGTGGCTGGGAATGTTCCTGGCAGCCCGGTCATGACAACACCAAAGGAAAAGACGCACATGTTCCTTGACCAAAGGCGGAGACTATGTGGGTGGGAGGAATAGTACGCAGCAATGAAAAAGGATGCACCCAGCCACAGGCAATGGCTTGGGTGAGAGACTCGGGCCACACAAGCCTCGACACCCCACGTGATTCCATTGATGAGACATCCTAAACAGGCAAGAGCAGCCCATGGCGCAGAGGGACCCAGCTCGGCAGGAGACATCATAACTCAAGTGAGGAAGGGAGGGGAGCCACCATCAGTGTGCAGTTGGCTGAGGGTCAGAACTAGGTGCAGATCAGGAGAGGCAGCTAGGCTGGGTGGCCCAGGAGATTGAGACTGCCCTTGTCTTGACCCAAGGGACTTTTTCCCTGACATTTGTTGTTTTATTGTTGTTGTTTTGTTTTTTAATTTTTAAAAAAGATTCTACTTATTTATTGGAGGGAGAGAATGAGAGAGAGAGAGAGAACACGAGCAGCGGGAGGGGCAGAGAGAGAAGCAGAGTCCCTGCTGAGTGGGGAGACCCATGCAGGGCTTGATCCCAGGAGTCTGGGATCATGACCTGAGCCAAAGGCAGACGCTTAATCAGCTAAGCCCCCCAGATGCCCCTGCTTTTTAATTCTTTTAAAAATAAACTCTACCCCCAGTGTGGGGCTTGAACCCATGACCCCGAGATCAAGAATCCCATGCTCCACTAACTGAGCCAGCCAGGCATCCCCCCGGCATTGGTTCTATAACTACTCTTTAAACTTTGGACTTTTCTAGATGCATGTCAAATGTCACCATTATTTTAAAGATAGCAAATAGCGGCTGGGTGGCTCAGTTGGTTGAGCAACTGCCTTTGGCTCAGGTCGTGATCCTGGAGCCCCGGGTTCAGGTCCTGCATGGGGCTCCCTGCTCAGCAGGGGATCTGCTTCTCCCTCTGACCCTCTCCCTCTCATGCTAACTCACTCTCATTCTCTCTCTCTCTCTCTCAAATACATAAATAAAATCTTTAAAAAAAAATGAAGGTAGAAAATAATACGTGTGTGTGCTCAAGTTTGCAGATATATTTGGGGACAGGGGTGGGAGGGAGCCATTTCCTTGAAATCCCAGAGGCACCTTTGGAATTTGGTTAATACACGTCTCTTTGTCCTCCCACGCCTCCAACGAAGTCACTATTTCCTTGAGTGAAATGCCACCGGCCCGCATCAGATACCCGGGGGGCTGGGGGGGAGGGGGCGGCGAGAGAAGATGCCACAATCAGATGCCTGGAAGAACGGGGGATATGTGAGGACAGGAAGAGTGACACGGTTGCTGAGGCTGTTCTGAAGTCTGGGGCCCCACGCTTCTGGGCTCGCTTCCCCACGAGAGATGCTCGACAGCCACCTAACCACTGTGAGTCCCACTTTCCATAGTTATACCTATGTCGACAGGCTCTGGTGACACACAAATGGCATTCCCGCTGGGGACCAGCCAGCCATAAACATACTGTGAGCGCTGGCCATTATTGCCATTCCATATTGTATTTTATTTGTGAAAAAATGAGCATGTTATATTGCTACAGTAATGTTTGTCCATGTTATTTACATTTATAAGAGTTTGTAGTTTTAAGTTGTCCCCCCAAATCTTTTTTTTTTTTTTTGAAGAATCTGTTCATCAGGAAACTGGGGGGGTGCTGTTTAATATCCGGGTCAATATGGCACTGCGGAATGAATGACTGAATGATTGACTAGATGAATTCAGGCCCAGATCTGAGCATGTAGACACCTGGGTGTCCAACGGGCTATTATGGAGGCCCTGGCAGAGGATGGCTGGAAGACTTGAGCCTTTTGCTTGTAGTTCACTGGGGTCCCAGGAACATTCTCTGCTCTTCTTACCCTGGGCTCTATAGTATCTGTTCCCCAGGGCAGGACCCCAGGATCTCTCTTTTTTACTGGAATGGAAGCCAGGAACCAGGAACACAGAGACTGAGTGGCAAAGAAACAGGTTCAGAGAAGCCAAAGGTCCAAGACAGAGAGGCAATTCGGGAACATAAAAATAACAGAACATAAAAATTGCCTGACCGTTATGCTCCAGACACATGGTCACATGTGTGACCTATGTTCAGAACTCCTCATGGCTCCCACCTCACTCAGGATACAAGTTAAGGTCTTCCCCACAACCCACAAGACCCTGAGGGATCTGCTCCCACTGTCCCCTTCCTCACTCTGCTCCAGACCGCCTGGCCTCCTCAGATAATTTATTTGTAAATACACTATGCCTGCTTCTGCCTCAGGGCCTTTGCACTTGCCCTTCCCCCATTTTGGGATTGCTTTTCCCCCACATGTGGGCACCGATGCCTCCCTCACCTCTTCAGAACTTTGCTCAAATGTCACCTTATCATCCAGGCCTTCCTGATCTGCCTCCCGTATCTAAAATGGTCCCCATCCTACCCATTTCCTTTCCTTGCCGTGTGTCCCCATAGCACTGGCACTTATCATTAATATATAATCTACTTGATTGTGCTACTCCTCTGTCTACCCCCATTGTATCTGCCACCAAGGGTGGATCTTTCCTTGTGTCTCCATCAGGCCAGCTCTGGATGGACAGGGAGCTCTTTCACTTGGGCGTGGCCAGCACAGCCCCCCCCCCCCCCCCCCCCCGGTGGAGAGGACCCCCGGTGCCAACTCCGACTGGCCATGGAGGCAAAGACAGGGGAGAGGCTCTTCAGCCCCGGTCTGACCTCCCCCTTCCAGGCTGCGTCTCTTACAATCTCCAGTGGCCACGGAAATGGATCCCCCAGCGCCTGGCGCCTGTCCCCTCCCCCGTCTGCCCACCAGCTGGTTGGGTCCCCAGCCCCCACTCCCTCCATTCAATCACCCATCCATCTCCAGCGCGTCCAGCCGGTGCTGGGAGAGCCTGAAGCAGGGCTGGGGGCGGGGGGCCATCCACAGCTGTCCCCTGCTCCCCAGACAGCTGGGCACGGGACCCTGGCAGTGGGGGAAGAGCACGGGAACCTTCCTGAGGGGCCTCCAAGGCCTCCAAGAGCACCATCCCTGTTCCCAAATCCCGGCCCCAGGAGCATCCCAGCCCCGCGCCAGGCAAGAGGATGGGTCGCAAAAGCCCCTCCTGCTCCCTCGCCCTCGGGCTCGGGAACCCAGGAAGGACCCGGAGATGGCGAGGAACGCGGAGGGCTCCCGATACCTGCTCTCCCCGCGCCACCGCCTCCAGGAAGGCCCCCGGTCACGCCCCCACGCGTCCCCCAACGGCGCCCAGGGCCGACCTCCGCTCAGCCGCCATCGCACTCGCAGCCCCGCCGCGGCCCCAGCGGGGACCCCCGCCGCCCTCCCCGCCTCCCGCCGCCCCCGGCCCCCGCCGGAGGAAGCAGGCCGGAGCCGGCCCGGGCGGAAGGGGCTTGAACGGTAGGGGGGACGCCGGGGCCAGGGAGGGCCGGGCCACCCCGGGGCGGGGCCCGGACACGTGCGGGTGTCCCCGGGAGGGGCCCGGCGGCCGAGCTACCTGTTGATCTTGTGCGCGAAGGCGCGGCGCTCGGCGGCCGCCATGGCGCCGCGCGGGTCCCGCCGATGCCGCCGCGCGCACCGTCCCCGCCGTGGTCGCCGCCACCGCCGCCGCCTCCCGGTTCTGGGCTGCCCGGGCTGGGCGGGGCCGGGGCCGGAGGCGGGGCCCTTCCGGGTGTGCGGGGCGGCTCCGTGCTGCCCCTGCCGGTCGGAGGGGCGCGGGGACCCCGGGCCGCCTCCGCGCGTCCCTCGGGTCTGCGGTGGGGAAACTGAGGCTCTGCAGGGGGCAGGGGAAGAGAGACGCCGGGACGGAGGCCTGGGGTGTCAGACTCCGGGGGATGCTCTTTCTGCCCTCTGATTAATTACCATGATCATCCGTAATAAGTATAATGTCAAGGGTTTATGAAGCACGGCCCTGCAATTCACAGGTGCGGAAGGAACGACCGGTTTCCCATTTTGCAGATGGGTAAACTGAGGCACGGAGCCGATCAGCCGCTTGCCCAGGCCCGAGGGGTCACGGCGGTCTCTAAGGCACTGTGGGATGTGCCCCAGTACAGGACGAGGGAAACAGAGGGGTCCGGCTGGGCTCCCGAGATGCCGGGCGATGTAACTGGGACTTGAGCGAGCCAGTCCGGGTGGCTGGACTGGCCCGGCTGCGTCCACTGGAAGGAGGATGTGGGGATGTCTTAGTTTACTTGTGGTCTCAAATCTCTCCCCAGTGGTTCCTCTCCCAGCTTCAGTGCAGCGGTCTTCGAGAATTCTCCAGCCCTCACTCGTACTTGGGATGTGCCAACCCCTTGTACATCCCCAAGCCTTTGCAAGGGGCGGGTTACTCCTCCCGACGGCCCTTCCAGCCCTGGTCAAAAAATGTCCCAGGCAGAATTGGGGACTGATTGATACGAGGGCACAGCTCTACCTCAGGGCTTTGGATATGCTGCTCTTTTTCCCATGGATGTGTTAGCATTCTCCTTCTTACAGGTGAGGAAACTGAGGCAGAGAAGTAGAGGAACTTGCCCTCCCTAAGCAAGAGGATCAGTATGAGATCCTGAGCCCAGAGAAGGGAGGCTCGGATTTCCGGGAGAACCCTCATACCCTGCCACTCAGCCCCGAGCTCTAGAGGACACAGCAGGGCTGTTTCCCGGCCTGGCATGTGACATGTGTATCTATCAGCAGCCCACGCACTTGCACTTGTCTGAGTGGTCCAGCCACTTTGACCAGGAGCCTCCAGGTGTAACCCCGCCCATCCCTCTGCTGTGCCCCACCCCATGTCACCCTCACCCCAGCCAGCAGCCATCCTGGGCTAAAGTCCCTGCCTCGACTTTGGGCTCCTGGGAGCCAGGCTGGACAAGAAACATGGAGATGAGCAAAAATTGGTGGGTTTCTCCCCTCCGCTCTACCTCGTTCCAGCCCACACCCCATCATGGCCGGTCTCCCGGCTCCTGCTCTTGGCCCTTACAGTTTGTTCTCCCCTCAGTGTCCAGAAAGAGCCTAGAAACACCTGAATCAGGTTAGGTCCCTCCTCTGCTTAGAATCCTCCCTGGCTCCCACCTCATTCAGGGTAAAAGCCAAAGTCCTCCCCAAGGCCCACAAGACCCTGCATGATCCGCCCTCGTCCCCTCCCTCCTCCCCCACCTCTCCAGCTGCTCACCTCCTCAATGTCCTCTGAGCCCTAGAGCCCAGCTCCCGCTTCGCACATGCTGTTCCCCTTCCCACACAGGGCTGCCATTACCACCCCACTTTTGCAGATGAGAAAACTGAGGCCCAGAGAGGCGGAGCGACTTGCCCAATTTTACCCAGCGAGTCAGGGTCCGATCTGTGATTTCAGATTTGTTACCGGGGGAGCCTGATCCTGAAATGTGTGTTTCCAAAAACCCCCAGAGCCCCAGCCCAGGCTGGGCTGTGGGGCCCAGGGTGGATCTCTCAACCTCTCTGAGTTTCCATTTCCTCATCTCCTCCATGGGGGGAGCTTGAGGCCTGTCCTAGCACTAGGCACAGACCTGGCTCGGGAGTGCCAAGCTCCTGGCCCTTGTGGGAACTGATTCCAACCAGGAGCCGGTGGGGGCTGCGAGCCCTGTGACTCCAAGCTCCATCTGGGTGGAAGGGATACTTCAAAGATCCCTCCAAGGAAAGGCCCTGCCCCCGGCGCCTGGAGCTTGCTACCTGCCCTGGTGCCTACCAGACCTGATTGGTGAGACAGTTCCTCTTCAGGGCACGCCAGGCCTGACTCAGCCAGGCGGGGTGAGGGTAATCCCGGCAGCTGCTCAAACAGAGGCCAAGCTTGGCGGGGACTTTGGCCTCCTCTGGCTGCACAGAGGAACAGACTAGGGGATATGGGGACAGTGCCTGTGTACCAGGGAGGAGGGGCTGCCCTCGTCCAGGTGGGAGATGGCTGGGCCGGGTGGGGGTGGGGCTGAGGAGGCTGGCAGGGGCTGAACCTCCCTTCCCGTGAGTGATGGAGTGGAGCTGAAGATAGCTCTCTTCACACCAGCACCCCTGCTGTTCCCACCGCCCAGAATGCTGTTCCATTCACTCCCTCCTCTGACTTCCGGCACTCCATGAATATCTATTTCCGGCCTCTCTCTCCTCCATTCCCCTGAGTGGCTGCTCAGTGCTTGTTCTAGAACCTCACCGTCTGAGTCCATGCAGCATTATCTGTATGCTTGCCTGTCTTTCAATGTGGGGGCAGGGAGCACCTGCCTCCAGCCCTTGGCGCAGGTTGTACCCCTTGGCCCGGAATGCTGGCTCCCCTGCTCTTTACCTGAACGAACTTCTATTGGTTCTTAGGTCTTCCTCGACCCCCTCCCTTCCTTGCCCAAGCTGGCTCAGGGGCTCCTCTGGGTCCTCCTGCCTCCAACCCCTGGGGTTCCCCATCACAGCCCCGACTACACTCAGTTGTAACTCCCTGTTTCCCTGGTGTCCCATCTCTCCCACTCAAATGTCAGCTCGTGGACGAGGAGCAGGGATTTTTCTCTGCCTTATTCATGGTTATGTCCCCAGCGCCCGGCATAGGGCTGTGCATGTACTAGGTGCTCAATAAAAGAATGAATGAGGCAGAGTGGTACAGGGGTCTGGTGGTCAGGGGACTCTGACACCTCCCTGTCCCCTAGTGCCTACTACATCCACCATCAGTGTGGTGGGAGAAGCCAGCCCCATAGCAGGAGGATAAATGTCTCAAGCTCCCCAGCTGAGTGAGGGGTGCAGGGGGCAGGTAGAGGAAAGCTGAACGTGGGAACCCTCTGCCCCCTGGTGCCGATGATAGGAATGACAGGCTCAGCCCGCTCAGGACCCTCGCCCTGCCCTCCGCCCCTCTGCCCACAGGCACAAGGAAAGCCGTCCTCTTGCCACAAGGAGAGGTAGGTGGCGGAGGGGGTAGTGTGCGGGTAAGCCCGGGTAGTGGGCCCAGGATGCAAAGGCCATCTGTTCAACAGGCATCTCCTGAGCACCTGCTGTATGCAGGCTCCTACTAGCCAGCCCCCACCCCCATGGGGGAGGGGTGGTCTCATCACACGAGGTCATCAGCCTGCACGTGCAGGAAACTGAGGCTAAGAGAAGCAGCCACCCATCTCAAAAAGCACACATTTGAGTCATAAAACTCGAAACTGAGTCTGTTGTATTTCAGGAACGCTCTCCCCTGGCTCTTCAGATGATTTTGGCAACTTGGTGAATCACTTGTTGAATGAATGAATGAATGAATGAATGGACAGGTGTCTTGAAGCAGGTGGTGAACTCTGAGCAGGAATGGCCACAGGCAGGACTTAGAATCCAAAGAGACCTGAATTCCAGTCCCGGCTTGGCCACACCCAGACTGGGTGACCTGGAGCCTCTCTGGCCCTCAGTCTCCTCATCTGTGAAATGGGATGTTACCCTCAGAGCTGGCCCTATGGGGCTGTGATGGGGAACCATGAAGTGTTGCCAGGACAGCACAGAACCTGGGTGATGCCGCCTTGTCAGGCTGTGTTGCCTGCTGATTCTGGAGCTGGGAAGGAAGTTGGAAGCCGGCTCAGGGGCTCCCAGCCTGCCTTTGGGAGTTAAAGTCACAAAGACAAAGGCTGGGCTGGGCCCAGAGAGGCCAGAAGGGCAAAGTGCAGTCTTCCTGTTTTTCTTTGAGCAGATGGCCCAGCCGCCGGATGCTTGTCTGTCTGGATGCTTGTCCATCATCCCTGGAAATCACTCCTGTCTCTCTCAGTGACACCTCTGTGAAGTTTGCTCACCTTCTGGTGCTCTTACCACATCCCCACCTCTGGGGGAGGGACTCACCAGGGTCCCCAGACACCCAAGGGGTTTGCAAATAGAATTCCAGAGCTCTTCCTTAGAAGGAAAAACGTGCATCGCTCTTGCTCCCTCTGCTTCTACTCGTTGGAGCTGCCCTGCACCTTCTTATTTAATGTGTTAAGAAAGATGCCCACCTTCCATCCCAATTAAAACAGGTTTTGATAACTGTATCCCAGCGTAATGGGTTTCTGATGGGCTTCCTTCACCATCCTAGGTGTGTGATCTTGTGACCTTACGAACTTCTGCTAATAAGGGCCCAGGGCCCAAAAAGGTGCCCCTGCAAATAAGAGACATTTTCTCAACATGCCTTCCCGCTGCTCAAAGCCTGCTCTGGCTCCCCATTGTCCCAGGAGGGAGCCCTGTTCCTCCCTGTGACCTATAGACCCCTCAGCTGCTCCATAAGCCCGCCCCCTCCCTTTTCCCACCTCATTCCTTCATCCATTCATTTGTGCCAGCAGCATTTACTGAGTGCCTGCTGTGTGCCAGGCATGGGGGACTTCCGGAAGGAGGTGATGTCAGTGCTGAAGGGCATGTCAAGTGGGTGTGGGCCAGGCTGAGTTAGGGAGGGAGGGAGTTCCAGGCAGAGGGACCAGCAAAGCAGAGACTGAGAGGAGAAGTAGAAGTCATCTGTGTGGAAGACAAGCGGGAGAGGGTGGTGGGTTTCCAAGGCCTCCCAGTGGGAGCCCGGGCATAGCCCTTCAAGCAATGGGGAGCCATAGAAGGGTGCAGAGCCCCGCAAGGACACCCTGGGGTTTGTTTCCGGAAGAGCCAACCCTCCTGTCCATCCCTGGCAGAGGTGTCTTTAGGTAAATGCCAAACGGAGGACAAATTGGCTGGGTATTTAAAAATTACAAACCTGCAAACCCTCAGACTCAGCAAGTCCCTTCCTAGAAATCCAGTCTTTACATTGGAAATGACGAGGACACGCATGACTAAACGGGGTTGACAATAGTCAGGGTTGGAAATAACGATCCCCAAGGGTCTGGGTCCACGGCGCATGCGCAGCGCAAGGGCACGGCCTTGCGGAGAGTGGGAATTCTCTTTCAATAAAAGAAACAGTGAGGAGGGGCATCTGTGCAGCGCATGGAATGGCCTGGAACGAATAAAGCAAGGTGCAGATCAGGGTGTATAGAAAGCCGCCTTGGGTGTCAAATGTTAAGGAAAAACCCATGTGTATATCCGTCTTTACTTGATTTTCTAGATATTCTCTTCAAAAAATTCCAAGAAACTGGAGGGGCTGGGGTAGAGGGCAGGAAAGACGCTTTTCTTTTTTTTTTAACTAATAGACTTGATTTATTTATTTATTTTGGTGGGTGGGGGGAGGGGCAGAGGGAGAGGGTGAGAGAGAATCTCACGCGGGCTCCCCGCCCTGGTCGGAGCCCCCCACGGGACTCGATCTCACGACCCTGAGATCACGACCTCCGACGTTTAACGGATTGAGCCATCCAGGCTCTCCCCCACCCCCCCCCCAGTAGATTTTATTTTTTTAAAAGAGGTTTCAGTTCACAGGAAACAGAGCAAATAGTGCAGAGTGTTCCCGTGTGTTCCCCGCGCCCCACCCAGTTTTCTCCGTTAGTAACATCTCGCTTTAGTGAGCGACGTTTGTTACAACGGAGAGGTCATTTATGCACTGAAGTCCAGTAGTCCCCATTAGGATACACCCTGCGTGTCCTACAATCTGTGGGTCTGGATTGACAGAATGACACGTATCCACCGTAACGGGATCACACGGGATGGTTCCACCGCCCTGAAAATCCTCTGTGCTCCGCGGCTCATCCCTCCCTCCCTCCCTCCCACCCCTGACAACCACTGATCTTCTTAGCGTCTCCCTAGTTTTGCCTTTTCCAGAACGTCACATGTTTGGGATCATACCATACGTGGTCTTTTCAGTCTGGCTTCTTCTACTTAATCACAGGCAGCCTCCCTGTCTTTTCATGGTTTGAGACCGCATTTCTGTTTCTTGCTAAATAATATTTTGGGGCGGTTATCAGGGGAAAAAAGTTCCAGGGAGGGACACTTTTGCCTGATGTCCATCATTACTCCAGCCGCAGTCCACGCTCAGATTCTCGATCCCTTTGGTAGTGGGGACACTGAGGTTGAGCGAGCTGCCCCAAGTCCCCAGAGCCTTCCCCTGGACTGGCCCCTAAAGGACTTTTTCTCCGTCTGAGTTTCCTGTGCCATCTCTTTCACCATCGAAGCCCAAGTGTGGGTCCGTGTGTAGGACGAACTCTGCAGGAACTTTCTCCCTGGCTGCCCAGGGCTCCGGGGGACACCTCGCCTCTGTGACATGGGACTTCAGAGACGCATCCACCAGGTAACACAGCTGGGGTTCTGCAAGGTTCCGGCGACCCAGCTGCCGAGTGGGAGACAATGGGTTTGAACCCAGATCCCCCTCTTGTACCCTAACCTTGCTCTCCCACCTCGTCAGCCCATTTCCTCCTTAGCACAACCTCTTGGAGTAGATGGCAATGACTCTGAAAGAACTCCATCTTCTAGAGGGACCAGATTGTCTCAGCCCAGACTATTCCTTTACCTTCAGAAAGCAGCTGTGCCAAGAAAAGGAGGTTAGACGCTCAGATGCTTGAGTTCGAATCCTGCACTCCCACTTTTGGCGCCAGGCTTAAACGATTTTTGCTTTATGCTTACGAGAACAACTAAACTAAAAATACCGACAATACCAAATGCTAACAAGGATGCAGAGAAACTGGACGTCTCGGATGCGGCGGGTGGTGATGCAAAATGGTGCAACCCTTCTGGAAAAGTCTGGTGGCTCTTAAAACACTAAATGTGCAGTCATCACATGACCCAACGATCCCACCGCCACATATTTGAAAATGAAAACTGAGGAGCACCTGAGTGGCTCAGTCGGTTGAGTGTCCAGCTCTTGGTTTCAGCTCAGGTCATGATCTCAGGGTCACGGGATCAAGCTCTGCATAGGGCTTTGAGCTCAGCACGGAGTCTGCTTGAGATTCTCTCTCTCTTCTTCTCATCTCCCCACTCTGCCCCTCTGCCCACTCTCTCTCTCTTTCTCTCTCAAATAAATAAAATATTTAAAAAATATTTAAAAAGTAAAAAATAAAAATGAAGGGGCATCTGGGTGGCTCAGTGGGTTAAACCCTCTGCCTTCGGCTCAGGTCATGATCCCAGGGTCCTGGGATTGAGCCCCGCATCGGGCTCTCTGCTCAGCAGGGAGCCTGCTTCCCTTCCTCTCTCTGCCTGCCTCTCTGCCTACTTGTGATCTCTGTCTGTCAAATAAATAAATAAATAAAATCTTTAAAAAAATAAAAATGAAGATTTTGGGGGTGCCTGGCTGGCTCAGTCAGTAGAGCACATGAGTCTTGATCTCGGGGTTGTGGGTTCGAGCCCCATGTTGGCTGCAGATGACTTAAAAATAAAATCTTTAAAAATAATAAAACCCAACAGAAAATTTATGTTCACATAAAAACCTGTACATGATTATTTATAGAAGCTTTATTCATGATCACCAATAGCTGGCAACAATCCAGTTGTCCCTCAACGGGCAAATGTGGAACAAACAGGCGTCCATGGGTACAATGGAATATTCTTCAGTAACAAAAAGGAACGAACTATTGATACAGGCCACAAAGCTTTGGGCTCAAATGCTTTATGCTGCAGTGAAAGAAGCCAGACTCAAAAGACTATATATTGTATGATTCCATTTATAGAACATTCTCAGCAAGACAGAACTCTAGTGTGGGAGCGCAGATCGGTGTTGGGCTGGGGCTGGGGGGAGGGGCTGACACAAAGGGGCAGCGTGAGGGAATTTAGGGATATTGTGGAGTTTGGGAGCCAGCAGGACAGCAGATGATGATGACCCAGTAATCAGGAACGTCGTGGGGGCTCCCGGGCACCGAGGGAGCCCTGAGGGCATGTCTGACCCAGCCGGAGGGCATCTCAGAGGAGCGTGCATCGAAACTGAGACCTAAAGGCTGTACTGATAGCAGACAGTGGGCACAGCATGAGCAGAGGCTCCGAGGAGAGACATTCAGGAAACTGGAGCATTTATCTGACTGGAGTCCACAGGGTGTTTTTTGTTTGTCTTTTGGTTTTGATTCATTTGCTCTTGAGTTGAAAACTGGAGACTCCGTGGGTGGCAGGGCTGCCCGGGGATCCCACCCAGACAGCTCCAGGCCGGGTTCAGCCCCGTGCTGTGAACTCCGCCTAGCGTCGTTGCTCTCCCTGGTCTGTCATGCCCATTTTCCCAGACGAGGAAACCCACACTTAGAGAAGAGGTCCTTTATCACCTGATGTGACCTTGAGGGCAACTTTTACACAGGATTAATCACTCCAGATTCTGGGATCAGACAGGCCTGGGTTTGCTGAACATGTAAAAAAGGGTGGGAAAATCCAGGAAGCCTGCCTGTGGAGGTGACCCTGGAGGCTGTGGGATGAAAAGGAGCATGGTAGATGTGGACCTTGTAGTTGAGATCCTGGCAAACACGACTCCAACATCCAGATGCCTTTGTTGGAGACTTCTCCTGGAGGGTGCACAGAACCGGGGGGGGGGGTCGTATCTCAGAATCAACGCCCCCTGGGAGTAGCCTTCAGCCTGCGGGGGTGATGGATAAACACCCCCGCTCCCTTGCCCGCAGGTGGGATGACCGAGATGCATATCCTATGGTATCTCCCAGTGGTCCCCAGCGGGACTGAACCCCCAGTTGCTTGCTGGGCTAACCTGCCTTAAACACCCCCCCCCCCCCCCCCCCCCCCGCTTACAGGCTGCCTTTCCTTCTCAGTCTCATTTCCTTTCACAGATTGAATTATGTCGCTCCAAATTTGTATGTTGAAGTGTACCCCCCCGCCCCCGTAACTCGGAATCAGACTGTATTTGGAGATAGGGTGCTTAAAGAGGTAATTAAGTTGAAACAAGGTCACATTGAGACAAAACCCTCTCAGGGTACAGAAGATGGTACAGGTAGAGAGTCTTGGGCATCTGGGATTAGAGGGCCCCTGCCAGCCAGGCAGAGAGGAGACAGGGTGCTCTTCCGCGTTGGGGCCAGACCTCGGAGCCACGGAAGCCGCAGTGTTTGCCCCAAAAACCCATGAAGAGAAGCTTCGGATGTGGGCGGGGCGATGCCACCGCAGAAGCCTCCTCTGTGGTTTCAGGCCACAAAGGAAGGTTGCAGCTCATTTCTTCCCAGCCACAAAGGAAAACAGTTACTCGTTCTGGGCTGGGCGGACTTGACCTCAGCCATCTGGGCTGAGCGGCAGGCACTAAGCACCTCCGGGCGTCTCCTCCTTCGTGGGTCTTTCTGATTTATTCCCGCCGACGGAGAGCTGACCTTGGCCGTCTTCAGCGTGCAGCCTCTCTTGGCCCCCAGCTCAGAAGCAAAACACAGTTCCTTTTAAAGATAACTTTATTGGGGATGCCTGGGTGGCTGGTGTTAAGCGTCTGCCTTCAGTTCATGTCATGATCTCGGGATCCTGGGATGGAGCCCCACTTTGGGCTTCTCCTGCTCAGTGGAGAGTCTGTTCTCCTTCTCATCTGCCCCTCCCCACTGCTCATGTTCTCCCTCTAGCTCTGGAAGAAATAAATAAGATCGTTTTAAAAATAGCTTTATTGAGGGGCGCCTGGGTGGCTCAGTGGGTTAAGCCTCTGCCTTCCGCTCAGGTCATGATCTCAGGGTCCTGGGATCGAGCCCCGCATCGGGCTCTCTGCTCAGCAGGGAGCCTGCTTCCTCTTCTCTCTCTGCCTGTCTCTCTGCCAACTTGTGATCTCTGTCTGTCAAATAAATAAATAAAATCTTAAAAAAGAAAGAAAGAAAGAAAAATGTCCTGCACCCATTAGATGTCATTCTCCTATCCCCTAGTTCCTTGAGTCCTAGGCTACCCCTGGCCCACTATTTTGGACTCCTGTAAGACTACGGTGTTATATGTTATATGTGGTCTTGTTAAATGTTATATGTGGTGTTTTGCATCTGACCCCTTTCACTTAGTGTCATGTTTTCAAGACTCACTCTCACTGTACTGGAGCTTCCTTCCTTCTTGTGGCTAAATCACGTTCCATCATCCATGGAGGGACATTTGGGTTGTTTCTACCCTTTTTTTTTTTAACGATTTCTTTATTATTTTATTTATTTGAGAGAATGGGGGTGGGGATGGGTGGGTGGGGGAGGAGCAGAGGGACAGAACCTCAAGCAGACTCTCCACTGGGCACGGAGCCCAACGTGGGGCTCCATCTGATGATCTCAATACCATGACCTGAGCTGAAATCAAGAGTTGGATGCCTGGGGCACCTGGTAGCTCAGATGGCTGGGCGTCTGCCGTTGGCTCTGGTCATGATCTCCAGGTCATGGGATCGAGTCTGGTGTCGGGCTCCCAGCTCAGCGGGGAGTCTCTTTCTCCCTCTGTCCCTCACTCCTCCTCCACCGCCCACCCCCGCTCGTACTCTCTCTTTGTCTCTCCCTCAAATGAATAAAAAAGATCTTAAAAAAAAAAGAGAGAGAGAGAGAGAGAGAGTTGGATGCTTAACCCATTGAGCTACCCAAATACCTCTGGATTGTTTCCGCCTTTGCTGGTTATGAATAATGGTGCTCAGGATATTCAAGTACAGGTATTTGTGGTGTATGTGTGGATGCATATCCAGACGGGCCCTATGGTAATTCTAGGCTTAACCCCTTGAGGAAATGCAGGACTGCTTTCCCAGGGGCTGCTCCCATGTACAATCTGAGCAGCAGTGAATGCGGGAATTTCTCCACACCCTCATGTGAAAACACTTCCTGAGCCCATTTTGCAGATAAGACTTGGGTATCCTGAGGACAAGCAATGGATCACGGTCCCACAGCCTACTTGGGATCTCCCTCTCTCTCTCAAATACATAAATAAAAAAAAATCTTTAAATAAAATCATGGTAAAATATATATCAGATAAAATTGGCCACTTGAACTAATTTTAAGTGTGTAATTCTGTGGTGTTAATTACATTCACAGTGCTGTGCCACCACACCCCATTTCCAAAATTTTTCGTGGCCCCAAGCAGTTCTGCTCTCCTATAGCAATGACTTCCCACTGTCTGTGCTTCCCCTCTCTTCTACCCCGTCTCTGTAAGCCAACCTCTTCTAGGTGTTCGTATCTGTGACACTATATAGCACAGCCTACTTGTGTGATGAAAAATGGCCAGAATTCATTTTGGTTTTTAAATCTTTTTTTTTTTTTTTTTGGAGAGAGAGTGCAAGCAAGCGCGGGAGGGACAGAGGGAGACGGAGAGAGAGAATCCCAAGCAGGCTCCAAGATCAGCAGCACGGTGTCTGATGCGTGGCTCGATCCCTGGACCCCAAGCTCATGATCTGAGCCAAAACCAAGAGTCGGACACTTAACCCACTGAGCCAGCCGGGGAACCCTTCTTCTTCTTTTTTTTTTTTTTAAGATTTTATTTATTTATTTGACAGAGAAAGATCACGAGCAGGCAGAAAGGCAGGCAGGGGTGGGAAAAAAGCAAGCTCCCTGTTGAGGAAGGAGCCCGATGTGGGACTCGATCCCAGGACCCTGAGACCATGACCTGAGCCAAAGGCAGAGGCTTAACCCACTGAGCCCCCAGGCTTCCCTTCATTTTGTTTTTGAATAAAAGAAGCTAGGCCCTCGTGTGGGTATTAAGGAGGGCACGTATTGCATGGAGTACTGGGTGTGGTGCATAAACAATGAATCTTGGAACACTGAAAAAATTTAAAAAATAAAAAAATAAAAAGAAGCTAGGCAATGGTGCCAACTGCTACACCTGCCCACATTAAACACATAAAAGTGTCAGGTGAGGGCACCTGGGTGGCTCAGTTCGTTAAGCATCTGCTTTCTTCTCAGCATATGATCCCAAGGTCCTGGGATTGAGCCCCGCATCGGGCTCCTTGCTCAAGGGGGAGCCTGCTTCCCCCTCTCCCTCTGCCACTGCCCCCGCCCCCACTTGTGCACGTTCTCTCTCTCCCAAATACATAAATAAAAGCATAAAAAAAAAAGTGCCAGGTGATGTCTTGATGGTCTTCAGGTGTTAGAAGGACTGAGGATGAGGGTCAGAGGCCACTGCTGGCAGACGCCAGAGGCCAGGCCCAGGAGGAGGAGACAGCAATTTGGATATAAGGCCAGAATTCCAAAGGGACAGCTAGAAGGTCAAAGTCCCCTTTGGCTCATGGACGTCTGAGGACTTCCAGGCCCAAGGAATAAGGGGCTCACACTGGGGTCCACCAATAATGGACCAGGTTGCTTTGTTGGGTAGTGAGATCCTTGTCAACCCGGATCCAATGTTGTAATTGTCTGTTTACACGTCTGGGTCCCTCGAGGATCTGAGTCTACGATGGGAGGGATAGCGACTGTTTGGTTTGGTACAGCGGTTGGTATCCACTGGGCGCTCAATGGATGCTCTCTGAATGAAAAGTTGAATGCATTAGTGCACAGGCAGATTCCACCCATCGGGAAGGAGCCCCTGACTCTGGGCTCACAAGACAGCCTTCAGATCTTAGTAGTGTGGCCTGGAACGCAAGGCTGCCCCCCACCGTGCCCCCAGATTGTCGACGGTAAAAAGGGAAGAACGAGAGCGCCTACCTCCAGAGACAGAAGAGGAGATCCCGGTGAGTTAAACACTGGTGCAGAGTAAGGACTCCAAGAATCGGACACACCAACTCCCTCGGTTCTTTTAAGAGACAACGACAGAAAAACAGTTGGCGTGCAGCCTGTGGAGGGAATTCCAATGCTGGGTTGGATTGTTTTCCAGGATCCCTGAGATCATAGTGAAGTTTCGGGCCAGAGCTGTTTTTTGTTTCTGCTAATTCTCTCTCACTTCTGTGGTCAAAGATTGGGTCGTGGTTTTCTGATATCGCAAAACCCCCACCAGACAGCAAGGAGCATCCACTGAGATGGTGAGAAAACCCTTCCAAGAATACGGTGGTCCTGGTTGAGGACAGCACCTGTCATCCAGCCTGGGCACCTGTCCTTGGGTCCCCTGGGGTCTCCTTTTACAGTCACAGCATTCTCCCATTTTCTTAAAAACAGTTTTTTCCTGGGACGCCTGGGTGGCACAGTCAGTCAAGCGACCAGATCTCGGTTTTGGCTCAGGACCTGATCTCAGGGTTGTGAGATCAAGCCCCGTCAGCTCCCCACTCAGCGTGGAGTCTGCTTGGGATTCTCTCTCTCCCTCCCTCTGCTCCCTTCCCTGGCGCTCTCTATCTCTCTCAAATAAATAAACAAATCTTCAAAAAAAAAAAAAAACCCACAATTTTTTCCTGCGCACCAAAGGAATACATGCTCATCATAGGCAATTTGAGAACATTTTCAGAAAAGACCACGTTGGAACAAAAATAAGTTGTTCAACCGCTCACCAACACTGATGCTTTTGTGGCTTTCATTTTGGTTGTTTTTCTCTACAGAACAGGTATGTGCTCTGCTCTTTTCAAAAGTTATGATGGGTGGGGGGGCGTCTGGGTGGCTCAGTGGGTTGAGCCTCTGCCTTCTGCTTGGGTCATGATCTCAGGGTCCTGGGATTGGACCCCACATCAGGCTCTCTGCTCAGTGGGGAGCCTGCTTCCCCCCCTCTCTCTGCCTGCCTCTCATCCTACTTGTGATCTCTCTATCAAATAAATAAATAAAATAAAATAAATTTTAAAAAAGTTATGATTGCTCTGAAAACCCAACTTTGGAATCTGCTGTGTTGGGATAGTTTTTCCATACCATTGAACTTCCAAGGCTGTGATGGATTCTTTTTTTTTTTTTTAAAGATTTTATTTATTTATTTGACAGACAGAGATCACAAGTAGGCAGAGAGGCAGAGAGAGAGAGGAGGAAGCAGACATCCTGCGGAGCAGAGAGCCCGATGCGGGCCCGATCCCAGGACCCTGGGATCATGACCTGAGCTGAAGGCAGAGGCTTTAACCCACTGAGCCACCCAGGCGCCCCTGGATTCTATATTTTAACGTAAGAAAGACTATGTGTATGTCCTCATGGGCAGAGAGCTGGACAGGAGTCCTGCAATCACCAAAAGGTCTATGTGGTGGTTAAGATTGAGACCCTGGGGGGGCACCTGGGTGGCTCAGTGGGTTAAGCCTCTGCCTTCGGCTCAGGTCATGATCTCAGGGTCCTGGGATCGAGCCCCATGTCGGGCTCTCTGCTCAGCGGGGAGCCTGCTTCCCCCTCTCTCTCTGCCTGCTTCTCTGCCTGCTTGTGATCTCTCTCTCTCTGTTAAATAAATCTTAAAAAAAAAAAAAAAAGATTGAGACCCTGGGATCAAAATCTGACTTTTACCACTTTCTATATGTGACATCACCAAGGTGTTTAGACTTTCATGCCTCAGTTTATCCATCTGTAAAATGGGGATGTATGATTTCATTTATCTCAAAACAACCCTGGGCCCCCCAGTGAATAACTAGCAGAGATTTCCATGTTCCTTCTTAGAGATTTTATTTATTTGAGGGAGAGAGCGAGCACCAGTGGGGGGAGGGGCAGAGGGAGAGGGAGAAGCAGACTCCCTGCTGAGCACGGAGCCCCACATGGGGCTGGATCCCAGGACCCTGGGATCATGATGGGGGAGAGCAGAGGGAGAGGATGTCAAGCAGACTCGACTGAGCACGGAGCCCAACACGGGGCTCCAACTCATGACCCTGATACCTGATCTGAGCTGGAATCAAGAGTCAGATGCTTAACCGACTGAGCCATTCAGGCGCCCCAAGATTTCCATTTTCTTTCTTTTTTTTTTTTTTAAGATTTTATTTGTTTATTTGACAGACAGAGATCACAAGTAGGCAGAGAGGCAGGCAGAGGGAGAGGGGGAAGCAGGCTCCCCACGGAGCAGAGGAACATACCATACTGCCTTCTCAGCAAGTTATAAAAAATAATACCTACGGTACTATATTTTTTACACAAAGTTACAAAACATGCTTGCAATGTTGTCTGCTTTGTCATGATTCACTTGTCCCATTTAGAAGGCATATGTGTTTTATGGAGTTTTCTGCATTTGTGTTCCATTTCCTCATTTTAAAAAAGACTTAAAAAAAAAAAGTCAAATTACGCAAATGAGTTTGGAGCAAAAAACAGATGCCACCACCAGTGTTTTCTTTAAAAAAAAAAAATATTTATTTATTTGTGGGGGGAGGAGCAGAGGGAGAAGGAGAGAAAGAATCCCAGTCAGACCCCCTGCTGAACATGCAGCCAGGCACAGGGCTCGATCTCACGACCCATGAGATCATGAATGGAGCCCAAATCACGAGTGAGATGCTTAACTGACTGAGCTACGCAGGCACCCCTTCTTCTTCTTTTTTTTTTTTTAGTTAATAGAGATTACTTTTTTAAAGTTTTAGGCTTGAAGACTAATTGAATGTGAAGCAGAGAGTTACTACGTGTCTCCTCTCTCCCCAACCCGCAGCTTGCCCTATTATTAACGTCTTGCATTAGCGATCAATTACTTACATCCGATGGACCAATATTGATAAATGAAGGCAAAACGATGTTCCTATGGATGGAACCTGATCCAATATGACTGGTGTCCTCATATGAAGGATTAAGAGGCTGCCTGGGTGGCTCAGTCTACGAGGTGTCTGACTTTGGTACAGGTCATAATCTCAGGGTCCTGGGATCAAGCCGCATGTCCTGTTCTCCACTCAGCGGGGAGTTTGCTGGTCCCTCTGCCCCTCCCCCTGCCTGTGCTGTCTCTCAAATAAATAAATAAAATCTTTTTTTTCTTAAAAAAATTTTTTTTATTAACATATAATGTATTATTAGGCCCAGGGGTACAGGTCTGTGAATCACCAGGTTTACACACTTCACAGCACTCACCATAGCACATACCCTCCAAATTTTTTTTTTTTTTTAAAGAAGAATATTAAGAGACAGATTCTCCCGGAGGGAAGACCTCATGAAGACCATAGAAAAGACGTCCATCGGCAAGCCAAGGAGAGAGACCTCAGGAAAAACCGACCTTGCTTTCCTGCTTTCTTTCCAGACTTTTCAGTTGGGTAGTATTTTCTGACTTCTCACCTCTACCCCCAGTGATTATTAGTAAAATAACTTAACCGATAAAATGGCCCCTTGTTAGGGTCGGATCCAGGTTTTGTAGGACCTAAATGCACAAATATATCAATGCTGTTGATTTTACATGAACAATCAACCAGGTGAACCTACCCCCCCCCAGGCCCCTGTTGGTGGGCTCAGCATAATGCGATACTGGGGTGGGGGGTCACCAACGTGTGTGTATTTAAGATGCTTGATTTTCGGGCTCCTGGGTGGCTCAGTGGGTTAAAGCCTCTGCCTTCAGCTCAGGTCATGATCCCAGTGTCCTGGGATCGAGCCCCACATCGGGCTCTCTGCTCAGCGGGGAGCCTGCTTCCTCTTCTCTCTCTCTCTCTGCCTGCCTCTCTGCCTACTTGTGATCTCTGTCTGTCAAATAAATAAAATCTTTAAAAAAAATTAAAAAAAAAAAAAGATGCTTGATTTTCTTGGCTAGAGTGCTTTTGAAAAACATTTCCTAGGGACACCTTAGGTGGCTCAGTTGGTTAAACATCTGCCTTTGGCTCAGGTCATGATCTCAGGGACCTGAGATGGAGCTCTGCATTGGGCTCCTTGCTCGGTGGGGAGTCAACTTCTCCCTCTCCCTCTGCCCCTCCCCCAACTCATGCTCTCTTCCTCTCCCTCAAATAAATAAATAAAACCTTAAAAAAAAAAATCTCCTAAAATATAACGAAGGAGACCAGGCTGGGGAGAAATGATTTAGGACTATCTTAACACACCTTAAGCTCTATTATTAAGCAAATATTGGAGTAGTTCTATTTCTACAATAATGTTTAAATCTTTTCCTAATGGCTCTATAGCTTCCCTTCAAGAGCAGCTTTTCACGGTTTTCTAGAACCTCTGAACTATCACTGATAGATTGCACTAATTTTCTCTGTTTGTTTGGGTTTTTTGCCAAGCATCTGACATTTTACAATTCGCCGGATGCTTGCACAATTTGTAATTCGCCAGATGCCTGCACAATTCTGTTTCTTCGCACCAATTCAGTTGGCGTGGGATAGGGGGACTTGCAGGGTGCGTCACAGACACACTCCATTTCATCCCTCTGACCCGTGTGGGTCTGGGGCACCGAGGCGCACTTGGCGGTGGCTTGTCTGGGAGACTCTAGTAGGGGCCCACGTACGGCCGCGCTTTCCGCTGATGGCCGCGAGGGGGCGCGAGAGGCCGAGACGCACGCCTGGTCCTTGCCGGTAAGCCGGGGCGGGGCGGGGCGGGGGCGGGGCTGCCGCGCGGGGCTGCCGCGGGGGCGGGGCTTGGAGGAGGTACCTCACGCCTCCATCTAAGGGTCCTGTGTTCCTCTGGCCCGGGCAGGGTCAGCGCTCTTTCAGCCTCCAGTGGGCCTCCCATCCTTCCCACCCTTATTATTTTTTTTTTAATTATTACTTTTATTTATTTATTTATTTGTCAGACAGAGATCACAAGTAGGCAGAGAGGCAGGCAGAGAGAGAGGAGGAAGCAGGCTCCCTGCCAAGCAGGGAACCGGATGTGGGGCTCGATCCCAGGACCCTGGGATCAGGGCCTGAGCCGAAGGCAGAGGCTTTATTTATTTATTTTTTTTTTTATAAAGTGTTTATTTTGTTTTTTGTTGTTGCTTTTTTTTTAAGATTTTATTTATTTATTTATTTGACAGACAGAGATCACAAGTAGGCAGAGAGGCAGGCAGAGAGAGCGGGGGGAAGCAGGCTCCCCGCTAAGCAGGTAGCCCGACGCGGGGCTCGATCCCAGGACCCCAGGATCATGACCCGAGCTGAAGGCAGAGGCTTAACCCACTGAGCCACCCAGGCGCCCCAAGGCAGAGGCTTTAACCCACTAAGCCACCCAGGTGCCCCCTCCCCGCCCTTATTTATCCTTCATTTTCCCGCCCTCTTTGAGCACCAACCTTTCCTGTCCACTTTTGCCCACATTTTCGAGCCCTCATTTGCATTCCTGCGTTTTCCCATGCTCCCTTGCACCTCCATTTTCTCACCATCCTGCACACCCTCATTTTCGGGCCCTCTGCACCTGGCTCTTGGGCTCTTTGTCTCTTTATTTCAGTGAACGTTTAGAGAAAGTCGTGAAAGGACACACTCCTAGATGGGAACGTGGCCCGCAGTCGGGGAGGAGATGGTCACTCCTACGTGCAAATTTTTAGTTCCACATATTCCAAGAAGCAGATAATTTGACAAACATTCGTTAAATTAATTCAAATGTGTGTGCGGGGTGGGGGGGTCTTGATGCCTACTTGCACAATTTTTCCTCTGAAATGCCTGCTATGCACGTCTCATCGGGGCCCGCTGGTCAATGGCACTTGGGCTCAAGGAAATTTGCTTCACCTGCTGGGGCTGAGCAGAGGGAGAAAGGAAAGGTTTTGGCGGGAGTGGGGAGTGGGGCCGGAGTGGGGAGGGTGGAGCGCTGTCAGAGGTTTCTACCTTTATGTCTCTCTTGGAGTTTCAAAGCCCAGCGTTGACCTTGATCCCTGGGTCACCCTGAGCAGTTACCTTGTCCTCTGAGCCCCCTGAGAAGGGTGAGGATGAGTCATGTGAGCGAATGCGGAGGCAGAGGCTTGGGGGACCTGATGGCTTGTAGCCGGATTCTGCTTTCTGGAGCTCCTTCATTCATTCATTCCATATTGATTTCTCAAGCAACTACTGTGTGCCAAGCTTTGGGAACACAACCGTGACTAGGGCAGAGCTCAGGACCCTGCCCACTTGGAGCCCCCAGTCTAGTGGGGGTATTAACCGCAAGAGCGGTCAGTGCTGAACACTATGCCCACAGGGCCCAAGTGGCATCTGGGGGATACCAGGGCAGCCCATCATGCCTTTTCTCCACCCCTGGAGCGGCCTATTTGGAGGATGAGGAACCGGCAGGGGTAGCTCAGGGTACCTGCTTCCTGGGCACAGGGCATCCAATTATGACGTGATAGAGGCTTATGACTGCAGAGGGGTGGCTGCTGGGGCACCTCGCTGGCAGACGATCGGACAGCCAAGAGAGAGAGGGACAAGTCAGCCTTGGTGCCCCTGATCCTAGACCTATACCATCAGGGGAAACAGGAGCCCTGAGGTTTGTTCAGGAAGATGCTGACCTGAACGTCCGGAACCCCCAGTCTGGCCAACATGGATGAAATGCACACTCCGTATTCTTCCCGGAAGAGCCTGTTATCTTTCTTCAATGGCTTCATAGTTGTAAGTATGTCACCACCCAGGCCCTGGGGCTTTGCAGCCCTTCCTCTGTAACTGGCTCCCTCAAAGACAGAAATAAGTTGATCCAAATTCACTGGCATCCAGATCGGTGGTCCCCGGGGAAGCAGGAAAGATGTAGGGCAGACTGACGAGGAGCAGGACACACTGGGAACAGGTGTAGGCTCTGTTCACCCAGAGTCAGTGAAATCAAGCACAGAGGCGTGTGATGGGGGTGCTGGGAAGAAGGGGAGGGGGTTGGGGCTGGGACTGGTGGCAGAAGAAGAGCTTGACTCTAGGTCAAATCCTGTAGAACACTAAGTTGTTTGGGAAGGACAAGAGAGGGTGACTGTTGGGCACTTGGATGGCTCAGTTGTTAAGTGTCTGCCTTCGGCTCAGGTCAGGATTCCAGGGTCCTGGGATTGAGTTCCGCCATCAGGCTCCCTGCTTGGCGGGAAGCCTGCTTCTCGCTCCCCCACTCCCTTTGCTTGTGTTCTCTCTCTGTCAAATAAGTAAATAAAATCTTTAAAAAAAAAAAAAAAGGTAGTGGTTATTTTTTGGGGTCCTTTAAATTTCTCAAAACACCTTTTTTTTCTTTCTATAAAAGCGACCGAAAATGTGCATTGTTAACAAGGATTTGTTTTGGGGTGCCTGGGTGTCACAGTCAGTTAAGCGGCCAACTCTGGATTTTGGCTCGGGTGGTGATCTCCAGGTGGTGAGATCAAGCCCGCCCCCACAACCGTGGGCTGAGCACAGAGTCTGGCTGGGATTCTCTCTCCCTCTGGCCCTCCCCCACTCATCTGTGCTTTCTCTCTCTTTCTCAAATAAATAGATAAATCCTTAAAAAAAAAAAAAAAAAAAGACTCTCAGGCACCAGGGTGTCTCGGTTGGTAAATGTCTGCCTTCGGCTCAGGCTGTGATCCCAAGGTCCTGGGATCTAGTCTCTCATCAGGTCAATGGGGAGCCTGCTTCTCCCTCTCCCCTTCCCCTGCTCATGCTCTCTCTCTCTCTCAAATAAATAAATAAGATCTTTAAAAAAGATCTGTCCCTCCCCCTCTCGAAATAAATATTTTTTCTTTTTAAAGATTTTATTTATTAGATTTTTATTTTAGTTGTTTGCTTGTTATTATTTGCTTATTAGAGCACTGGAGCAGAGTGGGGGAGGGGCCGAGGGAGAGGGAGAAACAGGCTCCCCACTGAGCCAGGAGTCTGACGTGGAGCTCAATCCCAGGACCCCGAGACCATGACCCGAGCCAAGGGCAGATGCTGAACCAACTAAGCCACCCAGGCGCCCCTAAAATAAATCTACAAAAAAAAAAAAAAAGCGATTGTTTTGATAGCAGAATGGCATTAAGGAAAGGTCACCAGGAAAAAGGAGGCTATTAAATATCACTCCTCATCTTGTTACAGGTGTTGTAACATTTTCATGGGAATTAAATGAGATAGAACATTTAAAGAGCTTATGCCTATCATGGGAACAGTGCTGAATAAATACCATCACCACTTTCATACCCTTCCAGATTTTTCTATATACCTTTTAAAAACAGCAAAACGAACGCGGGAAAGCTATTGCTTTACAATCCACTTTTTCCCTTTAAAAAAATTTAACTTCCCGTCCTTTTGGATAGATTTTATTATTTTATTTTATTTATTTTATTATTTATTTATTTATTTATTTATTATTTTATTTTATTTATTTTATTATTATTATTTTTTAAAGATTTTATTTATTTATTTGACAGACAGAGATTACAAGTAGGCAGAGAGGCAGGCAGAGAGAGAAGGAAGCAGGTGCTCCATGGAACATAGAGCCCTATGCGGGGCTCGATCCCAGGACCCTGGGATCATGACCTGAGCGGAAGGCAGAGGCCTTAACCCATTGAGCCACCCAGGCGCCCCTAGATTTTATTTTTTAGGGCAGTTTTAGGGTCATGGCACAATTGAGCAGAAGGTACTGAGATTTCCCATATACCCCTGCTCCACACGTGCACAGCCTCCCCCACTAGCAACACTCCCCCGGAGCAGTAAGTTTGCTACAATTCAATCGATGAACTTCCATGGGCATTATCATCACCCAGAATGCATAGTTTTCATTAGGGTTCACTCTTGGTGTTGTACACTCTATGGCTTTTGACAACGAATCCACCATTTTAGTATTTATGGGGTAGTTCACCATATAATGCTGCTCTGTGCTCCACCCGTCTTCCCCACCTCCCCACTCACCCCTGGCGACCACTGGTCCTCTACCGTCTCCATAGTTCTGCCTTTTCCAGAATGACATATACTTGGAATTGTACACTGCATAAGCTTCTCAGATGGGCTTCTCTCATTCAGCAATATGATTTTGAGTTTCCTTCATATATTTTCATGGCTTGATGGCTCATTTCTTTTTAGTGCTAATTGTCCATTGAATGTACCACAGTTTATCCATTCACCTGCTGAAGGCTGTCTTGGTTGCTTTCCAGTTTTGGCAATGATGAATAAAGCTTCTGGAAACTTCCACGCGCAGGCTTTTGTGCAAACATTAGTTTTCAGCTCAGTTGCATAAATACTAAAGAGCATGACTGCCATATTGGTAAACATTCTCCTCCGACAATAAGGGTCAGACAACTACAGCCTTGTAAATTGAGAGGTAAATGGATAGATGGATATTATTTATTTGTAAATGAAATGTATTTGTTTATGAATTGTGCATGGCTGTCTTTAAGCTACGCTGACAGAGCTGAGTTGTTTCAACAGAGGTCTTATGGCATCCAAAACTCACAGTATCTGGGGCTTTGCGCGTGCGCGAGCGCGCACACACACACACACACACATACACATACACACACACACAGATTGCCAACCCTTGTCCTACAGCATCATTTGAAATAACTGTCTAGAGTCCCATTGCATGGCTGTGCCATGATTTACCTACCCAATCTGTATTATTGATTGCTTCAGGTAGTATCCTCCCTGAGCATTCTAATGCTGAGGTACGTATGTATGTGTCTATGAGGATATCAGATATTACACTGAATATCTACAAATGTAATTTCTAGGTAAAGGGTTTTATTGTAAAACCTTTAAGATTTTAAATATGAATTGCAAAGTGTCCTCCCACACGCCCTCTCCCTTAAAAAACCTTGTTGCCCGGCAACAGTATATAAGAATGTCTCTCCACATCCTCACTAACTCTGGGTATTAACATTCTTTAATGTTTTTGCTGATTTTATTGGCCTCTGCTCTTCCCCTCCCACCCCCTACACACCCTGGGAGAGTTCTATTTGTATACAACTAACAGACTATCTTTTCCTGTCTGATTTCTGTCCTAAAGATGTCTGGTGTGATCCTCATTGGCCTGGGCATCTATGTCAAATTCAGAGGGGCTGTCCTGGCAAGGGTCCTTGGGCTGTCCTCTGCATATCTCCTTAACACTGGCTGTCTGTGCCCAGCAGTGGGCTGCCTCATGGTGCTGCTGGGCTTTGCTGGGTGGTACGGAGCAACCAGAGAAAACAGAGGCGCTCTCTTGTTTGTAAGTTGGATCTGCACCCATCCCCCCAAACTCCCACCCCACCCCCAGGTGAATCCTTCCTTGCACTTATTACAAACCCCTGCTATCAGCATCCCCTATTTTTTGGTGCTTGTGGTATCTCATAGGATGGCATCACATCCATCCATCTTTTCCTTCATGATATATCTCGCTTAGAACTCCTACCCTACCCCAGGCCCTAACATTATAGTCTCCCAGGTTTTCTTCCCATAATTGGAAGTCTTGATTTCTCACTTTGAGCTCTTTGGCTTTTGGGAGTTTGCTTATGTGTGTGTGGTGTGAGGTAGGGGTCAGTCCTCTCCTACCTGCACTAATTTCCATTATCCTTGGGTCTTTCCTGGGCACACTGCTCTGTTCCATCGGCTCATGTGTATGTGTTCCCACTAACACAACACTGCTGCTATCATCATGTCTGCATTAGTACGTGTTCAAGTACATGAGATATGAAAGTTTGGAGCATGAGCAAGCAGACAACGTGTTGCCGATTTTATGCATCTTGCTTATTCTCACATGTAGGCCTTGGCTAACTCCCCAAAGGCCAGCTCCCAGCTTCCCCATTCCCATTTCCCTTAGAATTTTGTCTGAGTGGATTCTCCCACCTTAAGTAAAATTTGTCTCTAGAATTTTTTGTTTTCCTTCCTTACTGTGTTACTGCAAAACTCTGGTTATTTCAATTTGAGGTTTCAGACAGATCCTTAGTGGGGTCACCTTTCAGAGCATAAACAACCTTCACTGTTAAAAGCACCCTGCCCCCACCCTCCTTCTCCCTGAAGCTTTATCATCTCGTTTTCTTTCTTAATTACTCCACTCAGCAAATATTTATTGGACAGGTCCTGTGCCTGAAAAATTCCATTTCATTTTCAGTAAGATGTGGACGTTATTTTATTCATAGTTTAGCTTGGAGGAATCAAAGAGTCCTCACCCCCTACATCCAGCCCACCAGAGAATCTAATTGATTTTACCCTTTCCATCTGTCCCTCCAAAGCCTCTGAGATCTCACTCAGAAAAGCAAAATTGTTTTTTATGGTGTTGGGAGCCACAGAGGATTCTGAGCACTGAGGGATGCGCCCGGACTCAGGGGCTCACAAGCGCCCTCTGGTGGTCATTGGAGGAACAGAGTGTGGGGGACGAGGGCCCGTCTGAGAGAGGAGGGTGGAGGGACTGTGCTGGTCTAGATGGGAGAAAGTGGGGGCTGGGCCGAGTGAGGCTGTGAAGCCGGGGAGAAGTGGGCAGATTAGGGATAGATTCTGAAGATGAAACCTCTAGGCCATATGGACTCCTGGATATCTATCCAGCCACCTTGGTCGCCTAGAGGCAGGGAGGTAGTAATATTAATATTAATCCCCACAATCTATTACATGAACCACTTGTCGGGGGTCCCACAACTGCTAAGCCCTGCATCCACGTTTGTCCCTGTGGGCCCTGGCGTCGCCAGGTGTGTATCCATGGCGTGTTCCTGCCTTTCCATATCAGGACTAGGTAAGCCCAGCCATGGGATGGTCTGGCAACTCAGAGCCTCAATTAGCAAACACATTTTAATAATCATAATCAACTAGATGAAAGGAGAGCCAGGAGCTGACCTGCTTTGCCCCCATCTGGCCTCCAGACGCTCTCCAGAACTTACGGATGCCCCTTGAGCTGGTCCCATGCTCACATTGTATCTACAGGGAAACTGAGGCCCAGACTGAGCAGCAGGTTCTTGATGGGTGACTTCAGGACATCCCCTCTGCTGGCTGTCTTTCTCATTGTTTTCCATGGGGCTTGTGAATTTTGCCTGAAACATAGGCCAGCAAACGTAAGTTCCTCCCACCTCCCCACTAACCCTGCAGCCACCGACCTCTCACCAGGCATCTTCCCTACAGCGCCCCCCCCCAGCCCGCCCCATTTGCAAGAGTTCTCGCCTGCTTCTCCTCCCCTCCTCCTGTCTCCATTCTGTCCTTTCCACCGACCCTCCTGTGTCACCACGGGCGCCAGCTGTCAATGCACAGAGCCTTTACTGACCTGGAGGTCCCCTCCTAGGGTCTCCCTGGTGCCCAGAAAATGCAGGACATGAAATGGAGCTCCAGCTAGTGGTTCCAAGAACACCTCGGTGTCGGCATCCTGCACGACATGCAGGAAAACGCCCCGTGAAAGAAAGCAGCTCCACACCCCGCCCGGGGCTGAGTTCTTAACAAACTGAAGAAGCCACAAGACCTTGGGGTTGGGGGAGGGACTGTCCCCAACCCTGCAGGGACACTGGCTGAGCAGGCTCCCAGCCTCCTCCGGCCCCTCTGTGTCTTCCAGTGTCTCCTGTCCACGGTTACCATTCTCACCGTTGAAATCATAGTTGTCGCCGCCGTGGTCCTCGCCCTATTCCACATTGCGAGTTCGGTGCCGTTGTTCCCACCCCGCATTAGAAAGAAATCCAATAGCTATAGGCACTGCCCTTCCCCCCAGGAGCCATCCACAGAGTGATACCTGGCCCATGGGGCCGCAGATCGGGCCTCCAGACGTGGGGCGAAGAACCAAAACCCTCCGCCGTCCCCTCGAAGGCTCCAGGAGACGGGCCGAGTTAATTTCATTCACCATCTCCCTGGCGCTTGGTGTCGAAGCAATGGGCAAAGCTGTGAAAGCTGCTGGGGTTTTGAAAGGTGTCAGAAACAGAGGGCTATTGAGCCAAACCCGCCAAAATGACAAAGCACGGATGCTTTGACCCAGCTATCCCATCCCTAGAAATCATCCAAGCATTTGCTCGCTGGGGCCCCGAAGGACGTATATACCAGGATAGGCGGGAGATTGTAAGCATCGGTAGAAGGGTGGTTCATTTATACTGAAGTTCTTGGATTATTTGAGGGGGGATCCCAGGAGGGACCTGGAGGGACCGGGGGAGGTGAGGCAGGGAAGGGAACGCTGCCCATAAAGGAGGACCCTGTTGGGCAGTTGGGCTCAGTCCTGTGGGGGGAAGGGGGCATCTGGGAGCAGCACTGAACAGGGGGCTGTTTTCCACTCGACTGGCGAGTGAGCGGCAATACTGATTCACCTCCCATCAGTGTTGCTTGAGGGCACGCGTGGGCTGAGAGGCCACACAGGGAGCCCTCGGCTGCTGGCAGCGGGAAGCCAGACCCATGCGCCCAGAAATGACAAATCCCACTGGTACCAGGAGCCACTGCTAGTCTTGCTAACAACAGCCAGACGAGGAACCACGAGAATAGGATAAAGCAGGGAGAAGAATAATGAGACTACGCTTGGCTTTGACACACATCGAATATCTCTTCGGGGACACAGGAAACAGTCACCGTCCCCGTAGTGGAGTGGGAGGAACTGGTTGGCTGGGAGAAAAAGGTGGGAGGGAGACTTTTCGCCGTCTACCCCTCTGTGCTTTGTGGATTTGGAACCCATGTGACTCTTTACCTCATCCAGAAAACTTTTTAATTTAGACCTTGATTTAAAAAATAGAACATGGAATTTGCCCCTTTTGTGCAGCGATTGATTCAGTTGCTAAAGATGATCTTCAAATCTTTAATTGCATTCCAGCCAAATGGGGGAGGGGGGCGGAGCAGGCATGTGGGTGATTCAGAAGAGCAGATGATTCAAGTTTGTGGTGGGTACGACCAGATGCACGGAGCTCGAGACCCACGCTCTTCCCCATGTCCCTCTCTCGGGGGTGATGGCAGCCAGAATTTGTCCTCCTCCGGTGCAGACTCATAGCTGGGGGCGGGGGGGACTGTGAAAGAAATAAAAGAAAGCAGAAGGGAGGGCACCTGGGTGGCTCAGTTGGTTAAGTGGTTAAGCCTCTGCCTTGGGCTCAGGTCATGATCTCAGGGTCCCGGGTTCGAGCCCCACATGGGGGAGTCTGCTGATCACTCTCGCTCTGCCCCTCCCCCCACCCATTCTCTCTCTTTCTCTCTCTCTGAAATAAATAAAGTCTTGAAAGAAAGCAGAAGGGGAACCCCACCCACCTGCTCTGTCCCCAGGAAACCTCCCCACAGGGGGCACCTTGCTGTTTTGTGGGCCCATCACTTCTAGTTTCATCTATGAGGTTCAAGAAATGGCCTTGGAGCACATCTTCGCGACCCTGAGGAAGAATTACAGAGGTTACAATGAGCCAGATGACTGCTCCACAGAATGGGACTTGGTCACGGAGAAGGTGAGTTCCATCCACATCCCGGTGTGTGTTATCATGGTACAAGACCCCTAACATAAACTGGCATTCTTTTTTTTTTTTTTAAAGATTATTTATTTATTTGACAGACAGAGATCACAAGTAGGCAGAGAGGCAGGCAGAGAGAGAGGGGAAAGCAGGCTCCCTGCTGAGCAGAGAGCCCGATGCGGGGCTCGATCCCAGGACCCTGAGATCATGACCTGAGCCAAAGGCAGAGGCTTTAACCCACTGAACCACCCAGGTGCCCCATAAACTGGCATTCTTAACCATCTTTAAGACTCCAGTTCAGGGTATCAAGTACATTCATGTGGTTATGCGACCATCACCACCCTCCACCACCTCCCACCCACCATTCTACTTCCTGTCCCTGTGAATGTCACTCCGCTGGGGATCTCATGAAAATGGAATCCTGCAATATTTGTCCTTTCGTGACTGGCTTATCTCACTGAGCATAATGTCTTCCAGGTTGTAAGCATGGGTCAGAATCTCCTTCCTTTTTAAGGCGGAATCACCTTCCATTGTACAGAGATATACCACATTTGATTCATCCATTCCCCTATCAGTGAACACTTCAGTTATTCCCACCTTTTATCTATTGCGGATATTGCGCACGAACATGGGCATACGCTTATCTCTTCAAGTCTCTGTTCAGTTCTTTTGGGAATGCATATGGGAATGAAATTCCTGGATCATCTGATATTTCTCTGTTTAATTTTTTTGAGGGATTTCCATACAGTTTTCCACTGCAGCTGAACCATTTCACGTTCTCATCAATAATACACAAGGGATGGGGTGTCTGGGGCTCAGTGCGTTAAAGCCTCTGCCTTCGGCTCAGGTCATGATCCCGGGGTCCTGGGATCGAGCGCCACATTGGGCTCTCTGCTCAGTAGGGAGCCTGCTTCCTCCTCTCTCTCTGCCTGTCTCTCTGCCTACTTGTGATCTCTCTGTCAAATAAATAAATAAAAAATCTTAATAATGCACAAGGGTACTAGTTGCTCGGCACCTTTGCCAACATTTGTTATTCTCTCTCTCTCTCTCTTTTTTAAAATTTTATTTATTTATTTGACAGACAAAGATCACAAGTAAACAGAGAGAGGGAGGGGGGAAGCAGGCTCCCTGCCCAGCAGATAGCTTGATGCGGGCGGGGCTCGATCCCAGGACCCTGAGACCATGACCTGAGCTGAAGGCAGTTTTTTTTTTTTTTTTTTTAAGATTTATTTATTCAGGGGCACCTGGGTGGCTCAATGGGTTAAAGCCTCTGCCTTTGGCTCGGGTCATGATCCCGGGGTCCTGGGATCGAGCCCCACGTCGGGCTCTCTGCTTGGCGGGGACCCTGCTTCCTCCTCTCTCTTTCTGCCTGCCTCTCTGCCTACTCATGATTTCTGCCTGTCAAATAAATAAATAAAATCTTTTTTAAAAAAAGATTTATTTATTCATTTATTTGACAGAGAGATCTCAAGTAGGCAGAGAGGCAGGCAGAGAAAGGGGGGGGGAAGCAGGCTCCCTGCTGAGCAGGGAGCCCGATGTGGGGCTCCATCCCAGGACCCTGAGACCATGACCTGAGCCAAAGGCAGAGGCTTAAGCCACTGAGTCACACAGGCGCCCCTCTCCCTCTTTTTCCAATAACCATCCTCCCGGGGTGGGAGGCGGTGGCGTTTACTTCTTGAGTCTTGGTGTTTAAGGAGCAGGAACTGCCTGCCTGTGTCATCGGAAGCTCCTGGGGCAGGTAGTTTAGAAGGGGCTCCTGAGGCCGGGGAGAGTTTGGAAGGAAAAAGCATTGTCTGTCTCTAGGATTGTTTCACCTCTGAGTTTTGGGCGCGGGAACTGCGGTGGGGTCACGGGCAGGCTTGGGAGGCAGCCCACAATGGGTAGGGGGCTTCCGGCATCCCAGTTTTGGCTGCCGAGGCTTGAGATGGTGGAGAACATGTTTCATTCATTCTTACAGCCCTTCTGCTAATCTTTATTGAGCACCTACTGTGTGCTGGGCACTATTCAGGGCTCTGGGGACAGAGTGAGGGGATCAGTGTGGCTGGAGCTGAGTGAGTAAAGGGGGTGGGGTGGGAGCAGAGGAAGGCCTAGGGGCGACCGCGCAGGCAGATCGTGCCAGGCCTTGGAGGCCGCGGTGAGGCATTCAGCTTTTACCCCAAGTCAGATGACAGCCATGAAGGGTTCTGAGCCGTGATGGGCTGGAGTAAGGGAGGCTTTCGGCACAAGCCCCAGAATAGCATGATTGCTCTAGACAGTAGCCATGGTGACTGTGATTTCTATTGTTTTTTATTATTTTGATGTTTGAAAGGGAGTCTTCAAGTGATTATTCTCCTCTCTGCAGCAGAAGTGCCGTGGGAAGAAGAACTACACAGATCTTTCCATCTTCTCCTTTGAAATGAAAACTGGTTGGTTACTCCTGCCCCAGGAGCCGTGGTAAATCCATCAGGACCACAGTCTGCAACAGGTGCAATGTGTCCACAGACATCACCCACCAGGAGGTAACTCAAGACTTTGTTGGGTGTCATCTAGGTAAACCCCAAGGGCTGGTGACTTTTAGAAAAATTGCATATTTGCCGGAACCCCAGCGAGAGGGGTCAAGAGCTAAAGAGAACGACTGTCATTGGGTGTTCACTTCATTCTGACTACACAGCCTTAGGGGCTCAGTGTTCCCATCCTCATGTCTCCTATGGGGAAACTGAGGTTCAGGGAGGGGACAGTTCAATGTCGGTTTAAGTGGCTTTGGTGGAACTGGGTTTGGCCTGAGTCCGTTCCCTGGGCTACACTGCCTGCCTTACAGAGGGCTTAAGATATAGCAGTAATGATGAACAATGATCATTCTAGGAGAGTGATAGCTCCCACAGGGCCGGACATTCACTTGGTGAATTCCGTCCCCATCACATATCATGAGGTGGGGAGTGCTTTTCTCCCATTTTATAGATGAGGAGACTGAGGCACAGAAAGTTTCCCAGCGCTTACTCACCACATGACAGTGTTATCGCTGTATTTATTACCTGTGCTCACCACTCAAATGGTAGCCCCACCAGGCAGGAATTATATCTGTTTTGTACATCGCTGGGTTCCCAGTGCTTAGCTCACAGGAGACACTTAATCAATGCATATTAAGTAAAGGGGGCATTGAACCCGGTCAAGCTCAAGGCAACTCAAGCTTCCAGAACCAAGAATTGCCAGGGGCCTAGAAAGGGGAGCATGTCTGTGACTGCAGGGGGGGAAATGGAGGCCCCATCGCCCCACCCACTGTGTCTGGTCTCTTAATTTCTCTGAAACTGTTTCTTCACCCACAAAACAGAAAAAGGAATAGTACCCACTTCATGAGGTTAGAGTGATAAATAAGTGAGAAAACACATGTAAATAGCTGAGAAGTTGCTAAATACATGTTAGCCTTTCTGTTCATATGTAAAGAGCACCCAGAAATAACTAACAGTTACTGAATACTGGCTCTCAGCCCACTGTTATGTACTTCATGTAGATTTTTTTCTCTTGATCCTCACAAAAATCTTGGGTGGGAGATCCAGTGGGTCCCGTTTACAGTTGGGGAAACTGAGGCACAGAGTGATATGTCACTTCTCCAGGGTCACATAGCTAGCAATAACTTGGGACATCTGGTCATACTCTTATTCACCACACTTGGAGGTCACAACAGATAGATACTGGGGAGTAAGTGTATGTTCTGGGTGAGGCGAGGGAACGAGGAGGCCAGGGAAGATGCTGGGAGAGGGGAAGCAGTCAAGTGAGAAGGAGCCAAGATCCTTGTGGCTTTGTCCCCTTCTCCTGCCTGAATCTAAGAGGAATTTCATTGGCCCAAGGAGTGGGGCTAATGGGAACGTGAGAGTCCAGAAGCCCTTAGCCAGGTCCTGCCTGCTTTGATATTTGTACCCTCAGGGCTGTTCCCTCAAGGTCTAGACAATAACCAAGACTCAGAGCTTCAACTTGAGTGGGGGCTCACTGGAGGCAGCAGTGATACCGGTAAGGTCTAGGACCTTTGGAACACACTGAGCTCTTTTATTGAGCACCTACTGTGTGCCAAGCACTGTTCTGGCCCCTGGGGATTTCTGCCATTCAAGTGGGCATGGGGGATGGATGATCGTTTCAGTTAAAGATTCCTTCTGGGAAGGGAGTAAAGCAGGGTGACAGGATCAGGGAGGGAATCAGGGATGACTTCCCTGAGGAGGTGACATTTGATCAGTGACCTGAGGAGATGAGGGATAACCATGTGCATATGTGGGAGAAGATGGAGGAAACAGCTGGTGCAAAGGCCATGGGGTAGCAATACACTTGGCTTATTCACAGACCAGGGGGGAGGCCCCTGTGGCTGGGGCAGGGTGAGTGAGAAGAGGGGTAGGGGGAGATGAGGGCAGGGAACTGAGTGGGTAGATCACAAAAGACCTTGTAGGGTGCAGAGAGGGGTTTGACGTTTATTCTGAGTAGGATGGAAAGTCATTAGAAGAGTTTTAATATTCACTTTTTCACTCCACAAACCTTACTGAGCACCTCCTTTGACCAGGTGTTGTTGTAGGCAGAGTGGATACAACAATGAACTCCACAGGCAAAAATCTCTGCCCTCGTGAGCATTCTAATCAGCAGCGAAAGGCAAGAAATATGATTTTTTCAATTGGGCAATTTACTGTATGGTAGTGATACTTTTTTTTTTTTATTTTTGAGAGACTTAGAGAGAGAGCATGAGCAGGGGAAGGGGCAGAGAGAGAGGAAGAACCTCAAGAATCCACACTGAGCTCCCGAGGTCCATCCCAGAACTGAATTTCCTTTTCCTACTTCATTTAAAGATTTTATTTATTTATTTGACAGGGAGAGAGAGATCACAAGTAGGCAGAGAGGCAGGCAGAGAGAGAGGGGGAAGCAGGCTCTCTGCTGAGCAGAGAGCTGATTCAGGGCTTGATCCCAGGACCCTGGGACATGACCTGAGCCAAAGGCAGAGGCTTAATCCACTGAGCCACCCAGGCACCCCCTCCTACCTCATTTAAAAGACAACTGTAGGGACGCCCGGGTGGCTCAGTCGGTTAAGCCTCTGCCTTCGGGTTGGGTCGTGATCCTGGAATCCTGGGATGATGCCCCGGGGTTTGGCTCCCTGTTCAGCAGGAAGCCTGCTTCTCCCTTTCCCAATCCCCCTGCTTGTGTTCCCTCTATCACTGTCTCTCTCTGTCAAATGAATATATAAAAATCCTTAAAATAATAAATAAAAGACATCTGCACAAGGCAATACCTACAAAACTGTGTTTACTGACTGATACTAAGATGTAACTTATATGACCACAATAGCACAAAGAAGGGTGGAGAGAAAAGAGACATATAGGAGTAGAGTTTGGATATGCTACTGAAATTCATTTAGTATTGGTCTAAACTAGATTGTGAACAGTTACGATGTCAACTGTAGTCCCCAGGGCAACCGCTAAGAAACAAACTTTAAAATCCAGCAAAAGAAACAAGGGCATAAAAACGCTGTACTAGAAAGTACTTAACGTCAAAGAAAGTTGAGGTGAGCAATAGAACAAGGACAAAACCCAAATGGAAAACAAATAGCGAAATGGCATATGTAAATCTTACCTTCCAATAGTTACGTTGAAGATGAGGGGGGGCGCCTGGGTGGCTCAGTGGGTTAAGCCTCTGCCTTCGGCTCAGGTCATGATCTCAGGGTCCTGAGATAGAGCTCTGCATAGGGTTCTCTGCTCAGCGGGGAGCCTGCTTCCCCCTCCCTCTCTGCCTGCCTCTCTGCCTACTTGTGATCTCTCTCTCTCTCTCAAATACATATATAAAAAATCTTTTTTAAAAAAGTGAAAAAAAAGATGAAGGGATTACACCACTTAACCATACACTTTAGAAAGGCGAATTGTATGATATATGAATTTTCTCGATAAAACTCTCATTTTGTTAAAAAAAATTAAAAAAGCCTCCATCCCTCTGGGCCCCCAGGAAGTTGTTTTGTTTTGTTTTGTTTTTACTCAGGCGCTTCCCCCAGATTGATTTGCGAGATGCAATAGTGTTCTGCAGATCACTGCCAGCTGAGATTCATATGATCTGTTATTTTTAAAATGGGTATTTTTTTTTTCACCGTACAAATTTATATTGAATATATGTTTGCAAACTGTACCACGTTCTCTTCTCCAAGGAGGTCATAATAGTCCAGATCGCAGCAGGAAACAGAATGCAGCCCCCAGGTGGTCCTTTTAAGTTTTCAGGGGTTTCCTTGCTGAAGTGTGAGGTGCCGAGGGGCTAGCAACAGAGGGAGATTTTACTTCTCCTGGGCCTGAAGGTGGGGAAAGCAAGAGCCAAGGAAGAGGGGTCATCTGCCCGCAGCTGCCGTCTCGAAAAGCTCCGGGCGGACAGGAGAGAGGAAGCAGCCGGGAAGAAATACTCCAACTTTTCCTCCAAGCTTCTCATCTCCTGCAGGTGTTTTCTATTGGGCAAACCTAACCGGAAGTGAAAGGGCAGGGGTTTCTGGGAAATGTAGTTCGCAGGACCCAAGGTAGGGCAGAAGAGGGTGTTGATAAGATCTGTGGGAAACAAAGGGAAAATGAAAAAAGTCTGCTCACGACTGAGATTGATTGTGGAAAAAGGTTCATAGTGACTCCAGCCTGACTATGGGGGTGTGGGTGTGGGTGGGGGTGGGGAGATTTGGCTCTCTGTAAAACCCTGCCCTTCACTTTCTGGAGGAAGATGCTCCAGTCCCCCTCTCCGTCTATCCAAATTGCTCTGGGTTCGAGAGGTCCTTCGAGTTGGTTCAAAATTTCTTTCTTCCATTTCAGCTGCCAGGAATTCTTGCCACTTCGCTGCTATTTATCAAATGAGGCTGACAGAGCCAGGGGGATGACGGGACAACCTGACTTACCTGGCTGCTGGAGATTCTGTCTCATTATTATTTCTCTGTGGCCCTCACTGTTTTTGGAAGGAAGATTGGTAATAAAAGATTCTGGAAAGCCCTGTTATCCTGACTCCTTTTTCCTTTATTTTTTATGCCCCTGGTAATGGTTTTAGCCCTAAGTACCCGAATGGGATGATATGGCCTCCCTTCTCATGCAATTGTCTTGTTTTTATACATTTGTGGGAATAAAAACCCCAAACATTCACACACACAAAAACAAAAGAACTTGCCCAAAGAAATTCCTATATACCCATCACCCAGATTCAAGAATCATGTAGCGTCTGACATGTTTGTTTCATGATCCCCTTTTTCCCCTTGATGAAGTATTTAGAAACCAATCCCAGACAATGTCACTTTGCCCCTCATACTTCAGTACACAGAGATCTCTAAAAATGTATACAACTGTGTCAACCCCAATACTATCATCACACCTTGACTAAATGTTTGTGTCCCCCTGCCCCAAATTCCTATGTTGAAAATGAATCCCCAACGTGATAGTCTTGGGAGGTGGGGCCTCTGGGAAGTGAGTAGGTCATGAAGGCTGAGCCCTCACCAATGGATTAGTACCTTATAGAAGAGAGACCAGAGAAAGCTTCTTTGCTGCTGAGGACACTGCAGAAAAACCCAGCCATCTATGACCCAGGACACTGGTCTTCACCAGACACTGAATCTGCTGGCGCCTTGGTCTTTTTTTTTTTTAAGATCTTATTTATCTACTTGACAGGCAGAGATCACAAGGAGGCAGAGAGGCATCAGAGAGAGAGAGGAAGCAGGCTCCCCGCTGAGCAGAGAGGCGATGCGGGGCTCGATCCCAGGACCCTGGGATCACGACCAGAGTCCCAGGCAGAGGCTTTAACCCACTGAGCCACCCAGGCACCCGTGGCACCTTGATCTTGAACTTCCCAGCCTATGGACCTGAAAGAAGTGTCTGTTGTTTGTAAGCCACACAAATGAACCAAGGCAGCACCTTAGAGAATTAACAACCATTCCTTGTTACCACGCAATACACAGGCCACCATCGAGTTTTCCTGAATTGCTCAAAAATATCTTTTTCCATTGATTTCTCGGTATTTTGTTTGTTTTTTATCAAGATAGAATTGACACGAACATATTTGTTTCAGGTGTACAACATGATCTGAACCACAGCCATTGCCCAATGACTGCACAATAAGTCTAATGAACATCACCATACATAGTTAATTTTTTTTCTTTTTCTTTCTTCTTCTTTTTTTTTTAAGATTTTATTTATTTATTTGACACACAGACAGAGATCACAACTGGGCAGAGAGGCAGGCAGAGAGAGAGGAGGACACAGGCTCCCTGCTGAGCAGAGAGCCCGATGCAGGGCTCGTTCCCAGGATCCTGAGATCATGACCTGAGCCAAAGGCAGAGGTTTAACCCACTGAGCCACCCAGGCACCCCCCAGTTTTTTGTTTTGTTTTTTTTCTTTTTTATGAGAACTTTTAAGATCTGCTCTCTTGGTAACTTTCAAATATGTAATACAGTATTATTAACTATAGTCACCATGTTGTACATTACATTCCCAGGACTTAACACATTCGGTTTCTTTGCATTGGATCCAAATAAAGTCCACAAATCATGTTTGCTCGTCATGTCTCCTAAATCCCTTTTATTCTAATCCAGTAGTTCTCAAATTAGAGAATGCATTAGAATCCTCTGAATGTTCTGTGAAAGCACAGATGCTGGGGGGCTGCACCCCCAAGGCTTCTGACTGGAAATCTGGAGTGGGGCCTGGGAATCTGAATTCCAAATGATTGCTCAGGCAATGCTGCTAGAACTTGCTCAGAAAAACACTGCTCTGGGTTCTTCCTCCTCTTCTCCAAGCCCACCAACGTTTGTTACAGAAGGAGCCCTGCCACGCCTGAGTGGCTCAGTGGGTTAAAGCCTCTTCCCTGGTTCAGGTCATGATCCCAGAATCGAGTCCCACATCAGGCTCCTGCTCAGCAGGGAGCCTGCTTCTCCTTCCTCTGCTGCCTCTCCTTTTTGTCCTCTCATTCTCTCTCAAATAAATAAATAAAATCTTACAACAACAACAACAAAAGAGTGTGGATTTACTCCCTGCTTCTACTGTGAATCCTTTATCTTCTTCCTCCTTCCCCCATATTTCCCGCAAGTCACTGGTTCTCGGCCCTCTGGGAACTTTTAACAAAATGCCCAAGCCTGTACCCGGACTCCCACCTTCTGATTTAATTGGTTGGGGCCCTGCCCTGGGTCTGGGGACTCTGGCATTCACCCAGAAGATTCTAGGGGTGGGACGTGGCCTCTGCTGAGAAACAATCCAAGGGCTTCATCCAATGACCACAACCACCTGAATCAGTGCTTTCATTGGAGATTGCAAAATGGTGGTTTATCTAATCTATCCATCTTTCTTAGGGGGGGCAGGGGGGGATTTTGAGGAAGCTAAAATGAGCACGGCCTGTATTTGCTATTGCGGCAGTCACCTCCCACTGCAGGAAAAAACACACCAGTTTCCTCTGGAGCCAGCCCACCTCTCAGATTTCTGTCCGGAAACCAGATTCTGTCACGTGGTCTCAGCCAGCCAATCAGCACGTTCCATCACTTTGGCCCCCGGGGGCTGGCCCTGGATACTCGGTTTGGGGACTTGGGATGAGATGACCAGCTCCCTTGACGCTCACCTCACCTCGCGAGGGCAAGGCCACAGAGCAAAGGCACAGAGAACAGTTGAGAAGCCTGGGACAGCATTGTGAGTCCGTGGGTCTAGCTCCCCTTTGAGCTCTGCAGTGCATACATTCACTCGACAAACATCAATGGAGCGCCTGGTCTAAGTCATGAATGAACTCTTTGTACTCAGAACACTTTTTTTTTTTAAAAAGATTTTATTTATTTATTTATTTATTTATTTAACAGACAGAGATCACAAATAGGCAGAGAGGCAGGCAGAGAGAGAGGAGGAAGCAGGCTCCCCGCTGAGCAGAGAGCCCGATGCGGGGCTCGATCCCAGGACCCTGGGACCATGACTCGAGCCGAAGGCAGAGGCCTTAACCCACTGAGCCACCCAGGCGCCCCTAAAATCTTTTAAAAAAAAAAAGATTTTATTTATTTATTTGACAGACAGAGATCACCAGTAGGCAGAGAGGCAGGCAGAGAGAGAGGAGAAAGCAGGCTCTCCACGGAGCAGAGAGCCTGATGTGGGGCTCATCCCAGAACTCTGGGATCACGACCTGAGCCGGAGGCAGAGGCTTTAACCCACTGAGCCACCCAGGCGCCCCCAATAGTATTTTTTTTTTTAAGATTTTATTTATTTATTTGACAGACAGAGATCACAAGTAGGCAGAGAGGCAGGCAGAGAGAGAGGAGGGAGCAGGCTCCCTGCTGAGCAGAGAGCCCGACGCGGGGCTCGATCCCAGGACGCTGGGATCACGACCTGAGCCGGAGGCAGAGGCTTTAACCCACTGAGCCACCCAGGCGCCACTCTCAGAACACTTCTGACACCAAATGTGTGTGCGTTTGGAGGGGTTTCACACCAAACCACTCTCTCGGGGCACCAATGGGGTGTCCTAGAGTTCAGTTCTGACATTAACTACCCAGTAGTTGAGGCAGATACACAAACCTTAGGGCTCAGTCCGACTAGACCGCCCCCTCTTCAGATGCGGGTTTCAAGTATTGGGTCTCCGGGTGACCCATACTTCTGTTTGACTTGGCTCCAAAATTAGGGGGCTCCAACAATCCCCCTTCCCTGTCAGCCTTGATAATTAAAATCTCACAGTGCTCCCTAAGCACTTTAGTTACGATTATTAGTTAATTATGAAAGGATATAAATCAGGAACAGCCAAAGGCATAGGGTAAGGTTATGGAGAAGGGGGGCCGAGCTTCCATGCCCTCTCCCAGCATGCCTCCTTCCTGCTACCTTGATGGGTTTCTAATCTAGAAACTCTCTGAATCAAGCAGGGGGTGGGGGATGGGAAGGGAAGGGGTTGGGGGAGAAGCAGGGCTGAAGAGGGAGCCAGCCTGGGACTCCATCCCAGGACCCTGAGATCATGAGCTGAGCGGAAGGCACTTAATGGACTGCGCCAGTCAGGCCCCTCGTTTTTAGGCTTTTTATGGAAATTTCATCATTTAGGTATGATGGATAAAATCACTGGCCATTGGTGATTAACTCAATTTCCAGCTTGTCTTCCTTTCACTATAAGGTCAAGTGGCTGGGCTCATAGCTCCCACCCTCTAGTCTTGGCTTTGTCTTTTTTTTTTTTTTTTTTTTTAATTTATTTCTCAGGGAGAGAACTAGTGAACGAGAGAGAGCACAAGCAGGGGGCGCAGCAGACTCCCTGCCAGGGTGGGAGACCTGTGCGATCTCAAAACCCTGGGATCATGACCTGAACTGAAAGCAGATGCTTAACCAACTGAGCCACCCAGGGGTCCCATGGCTTGGTCTTTCTGGAGACCAGCCCCCATCCTGCAGCCACCTAGAGACGCCAGGCCTCTCATTAGCATACAAAAGACATTCTTATCACCTGAGAAATTCCAAGGATTTAGAAGCTGTGTGCCAGGAACCAGGGACAAAAACCAAGTTTTGGTTTTTCCTTTTTTAATTGTATCAAACAGGAACTGAGCTGGGTGTGGTAGTGAAAAATACCTTTGAGAAACTGATATTATATTGAAAGACACACTTGTTAAGTTAAACAAGTAAATTATATGGTAGTTTCCATTCTAGAAGCTATGGGGAGGAGGACACAGGAAAAGGACACCAGAAATGCTGCAGAGAGGCTGCAGTAGGAAACAGGGAGGGGACAGAGGGAAAGGGGGGCCAATGGGAGAGTGAGATTTGCACAAAGGCCTGAAAGAGGGGGTGAGTGAGAGGAGCCATTTGACTTCAGGCAGACAGAACAGTCAGTGCAAAGGCCCTGAGGCAGGGGCCTGGTGTGTTCAAATAGCAACAAGGCCAATGTGACTGCAGCAGAGCAAATGTGGGGGGCAAGTGGGAAGAACTGAGGGAAGTAACAAGTCAGATCATGCAGGACCTTGTGAGCCGCAGGGAAGACCCGGGCTTTTACTCTGAGTGGAGGAGCAATGGACAGTTCCGGTATGGACAGGATCCCACGGGCTGCTGGGGGCGTGGGGCACAGATCATCTTACTAGGACTAGTTGGGGGCAACATCACCCTCCCTACCACACAGCAAACTTCCCAGGGCCATGCTGGTGGGCATGAGGCCTGGCCCTTGCAGCCCCAGACCTGAGCCTCCTCCCTAGCCCGATCCAGACTCTGCTGCGTAATTACGCCTGGCCCTTGACCCACCATCTCCTTGGCTGCGAGTCAACAGCCCTCTTCCTGAAAACCACTTCTCACTAACGGCAATGAAAGAACAATTGCACAGGGACAGACGGCTTTATTTCCTCTTGTGGATAAACGTGCTTGTCTTTCCGAGTGGACATCAAAGAACTGCTTCCACGGGAGAACCACGTCTGGTACAGAAATGACCCAAGTTGGGAGCTCACTCCGTAGTGTTTGGGGATTATAGGGGAGAAGCCAGTTCGTGGAATTAGCGCTTCAACACCGAGTCCAAATTTCACCCCTTACTTGCCTTGTGGAGTGGATAGGAGAGAAAGACCCAAGAGCACGATCTCTGGGAAGGCCAAAGAAAGAAAGAAAACGAAAAAGCAGAACCCCAAACCCCCAACTGTGGTCATGGCCATGGAAAAATGTGCTGCTTAAAGCAAATGCTGAGAATGTAGGACCCAGTCTCGTGCTCCCTCTCTGGACCCCAGTCCCCTTGGAGTTAAAAAGTGGTTTTCCCACAGCCTCTGGCTTCATTTTTGTTTGTAAACTCAACAAATCTCCATCCCTCCGACCAGCCACCGCTGCCACCCCTGGGCCCACGGGATCTCCCAGGACAGAGGTTTTCGTTCCCCAGAGACAGTCGTGAGTGAAGCCTCCCACCCAAAATTATAAAATAAAAACTTATATTTTTAGAAGAAACAAACAAAAAAAACCCCTTTCCTACATTATTCCCAATTTTGAGAAGACCCAGGGGCAGCTGGCTGTCTCAGTTACTACTTAAGCTCAACTGTCCAAAAATCACATGTAAACATGAGGCTTACTTCACGTCAAGGGCAAGGCACAACCAGAGCTTTTTTTTTTTTTTTTTCTTATCATGCAGGCTATGACAAGTTGGCTTGTCCCTTAGATAATGGCACTTTGATCCACCATTTTTTTTTTTTTTTTTTCTGGCAAGCAGCTTAAGGAAAATGAACTAGTCCACAGAATCTTGACAGCCCACGGTGCATCTTAACAGGCTTTTTTTTTTTTTTTAAATAGCTGCTTTAATTTCTCTTTTATGTTAAAGTAACCAACATTTTTGACTCCTGCCCCCAAACATCCCCCAGACTCACTGTATGTATTTCCAGGAACTTGACCATTTCACTGGTCATCTGGATTGTTGACTTACAGAGATGCCCTCACTTTGAAGATCTAAGGGCAGCCCTTTGGTAAGGGACGAATGGGGCCCTCTAGAAATAAATTCAAAGCAGAGCTTCTAGAAAGAGCCACGTTCCACTTGAACCAGATCTTCCTCGCTTGCAGGAGGAGGAGGCTGAGATTTTTAAGGCTGTATAGCAAGTGGTTTCGGTGGCAGGGCCTGGGGGTGGAATTCAAACCATCTGTTTAGACCATCCTCCCAGGGTCTGTCAAATTCTGGGATGTTAGCTGGTGTTCCGGGCTATAAACAGGAGCCAGGTCACCGGAGTTTGGACTTGGGTGGGCAGGAACGACACTGAGCTGGGGTGGGGGGCGGGGTGGGGATCAAGATGGAGATCCCCAGACTGCACATAAGCTCCCAGCAGGAGCCCCTGCCAGCTGGGGACCCCCCGATCATGTGTCAACCAGGGACACTGATTCCCAGCCCATTGCCTTCAGCCTGCCACTCCCAAGCGCATCTGTGAAGAGCGTGTAGCAACAGTAATTACCCAATCTTGCCTTCTCGCCCCTTCAGCCCAACCCTACAGCTTCCCTTAGGAGGCAACACCCTCCATTCCTCCATTAGTAGGAAACATCACCTCTCTGGTCCCCACCGATGATGCGGCTCAGGAAATAGGGCTCTGGGTCTTCAAGGGTCCCTGAGGGGGAGAAGCGCAAGTCCTTCCATTGGCAGGTTGCCAGCAAGGGCAGGCGATGGGAACATTGCTTAATTTCCTTCTCTAGCAGGATGTAAGATGTGGAAAGACCTTGCTTAAAACATCACCAGCCAAATGGGGCCTGGGAGAGGCAGGTATGTGCGGGAGGGCCCAGGCTTCTGGCTCTGAGGTTAACTTCCAGCAAAAGGTCCCGAGTGGGAACTCCACGGGTTGGGCCATTCTCTGCCCAGCCTGATGGGGCCCACAGTTCCAGAACTCAATCCAGGGATCGGAGATGCTGCAGTAGATAAGCCAAAACAGTGGCGGGAGTGTGGGTGATGTGAAATCCCGGGGAAGCTCAGAAGGCACTTCTGGGGTCCCTGAAGCAGGGGTGAGGGGGCTCTGACTTCCTGCCCCTTTACAATGGGAAAGCTGCTCTAATTCGGCGTGCACAGGCAGAGGGTCTGCAGGCCAGCAGGGGAAGGGTCTTCGAGGGCTAAAATCACCTCCCTGCCTTGGAAGCTTGAGGTCTGAGGAGATTCACAGGCAGGCCTGGGACCACACCAGGGGTCCCCGAGAAAGGCATCGCCTTCCATGTCCCCAGAGATGAACTCTGAGGACCCACCCTGCAGGAGGAAGACGATGAAGCATCTTCGACCAGCTGGTGAACACCAGGCAATGCCCCACACAAGATGGACGAGGATGAGAGTTCTAACCCCAGAAGGCACTGTGGAGGCCCTCCCACCAGACGGGGTGGGACACGCTGCCCACACTCCCTCTGTTAGGATTCCTGAAAAGCAGCAAGCTCGTGCATGTCAGTGCCCCCAGACTCTGCCCGCCATGCAGAATCCCCAGGGCCTGGAGCTTGTGATAAGGCCGCTCAGGCAAGTCGTTGGTCATGCGGGAGCCAGGGCAGCTGGCGGGAGGGAAGGGGGCACCCTGAGCTTGGAAAAGCCCTTGTGGCTCATGCCTCAGTCATAGTCCCTGCCAAGGCTGGAAGGGGTAGGCAGGGGTTGGGGACCATCTCTAGCAGCTGCAGCTGCTGGGCTCAGGGGGCGTGGTGTCCCCCAAGGCCGGGCCTTTCCCATTGCTCCCTGGGCTGGAGCTGGGGTCTAGGGACTCATTCATCTTCTCACAGATGACGTCCACCAGGCGCTCAAAGACCTGCTTCACATTGATGTTCTCCTTGGCGCTGGCCTCAAAGAACTCAAAACCTGGAAGGACACAAGGTGGGAACAGCAGTGAGACCCCCGGAGGGCAGAGCTGGGGCTGTGACATCACCCAACCTGGTCTCCAAGCCCAGGTCTGCCCTTCATGTGGTTGTGAGACCTTGACCAAGTGCCTCGGTCTCTCAAAGCCTCAGTTGGCTCATCTGTAAAACGGGAACAATGCGGCTGCTGATAAAAGTCTGTGGCAGCAGCCCCTGTTGGGGCTATGCCAAGAATCTCTTTGTCACAAAGCAATGGCTAAGAGTCTAGCTAGTAACGTTCCAGGACCCAGCAGGCATGTAACAAACGGTGGGTCTCCCAGCGTCCATGGGGCATCTTCGATGCCCACAGTCTTGACCCACAGAATATATTAAAAGTGGCAATAATGAGGAGCACCTGGGTGGCTCAGTCAGTTAAGCATCTGCCTTTGGCTCCCTCAGGTGATGATCCTGGGGCCTTGGGATCGAGTCCTTGGGATGAAGCCTGCTTCCTCCTCTTCCTCTTCCCCTCCCCCTGCTTGTGCCCATACTCTCTCGTGCTCTTGCTCTCTCAAATAAATCAATAAAATCTTTTTTTTAAAAAAAGCGGTAGGAATAATGGTAATAAATAAGCAGCAGGAGCAGCAAACATCTAGGCGCCCCTAAGTTGTCTTTCATTTAAAAACAAAAAGCTTGTCCTGGGTACCTGGGTGGCTCAGTTGGTTAAGCGCTGAACTCTCAATTTTGGCTCAGGTCATGATCTCAGGGCCTGGAATGGAGCCCAGCCCCTTCTCCCTCTGCCCCTGCCCCACTCCCCTTCTCTCTATCAAAAATAAGAAGAAAATATAAAAAATAAAATTTTTTTTTAATTTAAAAAAGTTTGTCCTCCCAAAGCTAGGAGGTAGTACAAAGGCTCTGGGGACTCGCCCATGGTCCTTCAGCTACAAAAAGTGGGCTGCCTACCTAACAAGAAAGGTGTACATGGCAATCCTTCTTGTACCCCTAAAAGGCTGGCTCAGGCTCCGCCTACAGGGGGTGACCCCCCGGAATGGTCCAAGATATATCCACACTCACAACACCCACCCAGCTGGGCCAGAAATTCAAACGCCCACCATATAACACAGTGCAGGGTAAACAGGGCCCTCTCCCAGCACTTGTCATTGCTGTACTATAAAAATGCAATTACAATTAAAGAATTATGTGTGTGTAATTATCCATTTACTAGCCGTCTCTGTTACTAGAATGCCAGCTTGGGGAGGGCAGAAGCCTTGTCTTGTGCCTCGCACAGAGCAGGTGCTCGGAAACTATTTGCTGAATGATGGATTGAATGATGGAGGCAGACCATAAACTCAAATCTTTTACCCCCAGCCTAGTGATCATCCCTGTCACGCCACTGTCTTCCTAGGCAAGCCTGGCATTTCCTTTTTTTTTTTTTTTTTAAGATTTTCTTTAATTATTTATCACAGAGAGAGAGAGAGAAAGAGAGAGTGCACAAGCATGGTGAGCGGCAGGCAGAAGGAGAAGCAGGCTCCCCGCCCAGCAGAGAGCCCAATGCGGGACTCGATCCCAGGACCCCAGGATCATGACTCAAGCCAAAGGCAGGTGCCCAACCGACTGAGCCACTCAGGCATCCCATGCCTGGCATTTCCTTATCTGTACATGGCTCTGCCTCAAACAATTTGAGTTCTTTTTGTAATGCTATTTTTTTTTTCTGATTATAAATAGTGAAGAAATTAACTGAAGTTAGAAACTACCAAAAAATATCAAGATGAGTAGAAAAGCTATTTATAATCTCATCATCCAGAAACAATTACTACTGGTGTTTTGATATTTTGCTTTCCACTTTTAAAAAAGTATACAAGTTACACAATTATTGGGGTTGGGTTTGTAGGGGGTATTGCATGTACACGTGTGCATCAAATTCTGTCTCCTGCTCTGCACGCCAGTATTTTAAACTTTATGACAGAGTAGGAAGCCCCCTCACCCCTAGTCACTAGATGTTCTCTGCAAGGTGGGGGCCACATCTGTAAGTATCCAGCCCACAGATGGGAATCGTAGCTGATCTTACCAGTTCTAGGCAGACTGGGGATCTAGGCCCCAACTGTAAAGGCTGACTCCCCATCATAGCTGGAAATGAGACCCAAGTTGGAGTGCCCAGAAAACCCAGGGAACAGGGGAGCAAGTTTAATCAAACCACGAGGGAGCAGCCAGCCAGATCTCAAATGGGAGATATTCCCTCGAACAAAGACCCAGTCTGTCCAATAAATAGTAAGAAAAAAAGAAGACTGTGTATAGTCCAGGGTCCCTGAACTTTCTCTGTAAAGGGCCAGATGGTAATATTTAAGGATTTGTGGGCCGTTATGGGGTGCCTAGAGCTTTGTGTACAAGCATCAACAAGAGTTCACAGTCATGGCGCCTGGGTGGCTCAGCGGGTTAAGCCTCTGACTTCAGCTCAGGTCATGATCCCAGGGTCCTGGGATCGAGCCCCGCATCAGGCTCTCTGCTTGGCAGGGAGCCTGCTTCCCCCTCTCTCTCGGCCTGCTTCTCTGCCTGCTTGTGATCTCTGTCTGTCAAATAAATAAGTAAAATCTTTTTTTTTTTTTTAAATAAATAAAATCTTAAAAAAAAAAAAAGTTCACAATCATGCTAGCTAACACTCAGATACAACCGCCTGTGTGCCAGACTGTGATACCGGCCTCATGTCATATCCATTTAGTCTCCATGACAGCTTGATGAGCTGGGGCTCTCGTAACCTCCATTTCACACAGGTGGAAGCACAGGCCCAGACAGATGAAATTACCAAAGCAAGATCACAAGGTGATGGAGAACGAATATGAGTTAATGTTCAATCGGGGCCCGTGTTGGCTTATTTCATCTTTCTAACAGCACCCTGAAGGAGACACGGTTTTCACTGTTTTCCAGATGGGGAAATGGAAGCACAGAGAGGGGAGGCGATGTGCCCAAGGTTACACAGCTACTGGGTTGCAGAATGGGATTCAAGCTCCTGAGTCTGGGTTCTTACCAGCCCTCCCCTGTGGTGGTGGTTACATTGCCTCCTACAACGAAAGTTCTACGGAGGGCTTTGAATACTAAAATAGATTTCCTTTTAGCTTAGGGGTGCCTGGGTGGCTCAGTCAGTTAAGCATCTGCCTTCAGCTCAGGTCATGATCCTGAGGTCCTGGATGGAGCCCTGCTTCAGGCTCCCTGCTCAGTGGGGAGCCTGCTTCTCCCTCTGTCCCTCCCCACAAGTCGTGCTCGCTCTCTTTCTCTTAAATAAATAAAACCTTAAAAAAAAAGATTTCCTGGGGCACCTGGGTGGCTCAGTGGGTTAAAGCCTCTGCCTTCATCTCAGGTCGTGATCCCAGGGTCCTGGGATCGAGCCCCACATCGGGCTCTCTGTTCGGCGGGGAGCCTGCTTCCCTTCCTCTCTGCCTACTTGTGATCTCTGTCTGTCAAATAAATAAGTAAAATCTTAAAAAAAATTTTTTTCTTTTAGCCCAAATTTCCATTTATGTAATTCAAAAAGGTAGCCTGAAAACTCCTCCTCCCATCCCAGTGCCCTGGTCCCCAGGTCTCAGACGCACACGGGCCGCCGCTGTTACTAGATGTTTCCGTATCCTTCTGGAGTTTCTTCAGGCAAACCTAAGTGTATATTCTTATTCATATATATTTTTATACACTCCTGCAGGAGCCAGCAAACTCTGAGTCACAGGCCAGATCTGGCCCATCACCTACTTTTGTCAGCCAGGTCTTAAGAACGGTCACATTCATTCCCGTAAGCTCGATGGCGGCTTCCAGGTGGAGCTGAGGGCGCTGACAGTGACTCTGTGCCTGCAGATTACTTCCTGTCTGGCCCTTCAAGAAAACCTTTGCTGAGCTGCGAACTAAAGGAAGCAGCCAAGCCCACTTCTCTGCCGTTCGCTCTCCCCCGAGCCCCGTATCCCAGAGATGTTGCCACAGCAGGGCGTAAAGAAAGCGACCGTCCCTTCTCACAGCTGCGTAGTGCTCTGCCACGTGACTGTGCTCTATGTTTCGAGTCGTCCCCACCGTGAGATTTTCAGGAGGTTGCTAACAGTTCTCATCCCTCCTGCCAACAGTGCTGTGATTTGATATACTCGCCACTTCCCACATGGGTGGGATGCTTGGAGGATACATTTCCAGCAATGTTTTGGCCCAGTCTGGGTTCCCAGGACAGTGGGGAGTATCTGTCACTGAATTCCCTGAAATTAAATGCAGAAGGTGGCATACCTGTGGGTATTTTTCTGAGCAGAGCCTCACAGGGCAGAGGGTTGATGACTGTGGTTAGACCCGGGCCCTAAGGGTGGGGATTGGGGTTTCGTTCTAGGAGGTCCAGGGCCTGGGGTCCAGGCTGGGCACTAACCAAGGTCATCGGCGAGCCTCCGGCCATCCTCAGTAGGCACGACCCGCTCATCTTCCAGGTCACACTTGTTCCCCACCAGGATCACCTGAGCATTGTCCCAGGAGTAGGTCTTGATCTGCGTGGCCCTGTGGAGTTTGAGGGCCATGAGGCTAGAAATGGGAGAGTCAGGGGGATAGGGTGAAGGTCAGGGTGTCAGTGGTCTGCAAGCACTCACCAGTCCTGCACGGCGGCGAAGGACTCCTGGTTGGCCACGTCATACATGAGCAGGAAGCCCATGGCTCCGCGGTAGTAGGCTGTGGTGATGGTGCGGTAGCGCTCCTGGCCCGCAGTGTCCTAGACACATAGCAAGGTCAGGCCACCAGAAGCTACCCTGTTCCCCACACCACCCCTGCAGGGCCCTAAGCGGGCCACCATCCTGTGCTCACAGCCCCAGCCTGACGGGAGGCATGGCCCTGCCTCTGTGGAATTCCCAGTCTGAGGGGTCAGTGGCCTCTCACAGACTTGGACCTCATCTCGAAGAACAGACTCCATGACCCCATACAAGCGCCACCCGGGCCAGAGAGTACGGTCTCGATGCAGACACCCCGGTGCGCGACACCACGCTCATCATCATCGGTGGCCATGTTGGGAGCGAGAGCATGTCTCAGAGGAGCACACAGGTCTGTGAGGGATCCTGCGATGGGACCCACACCTCTTCCCCACTGGTCACCAGGACTTCTAACCCACCTTGGGTTAGCAACTGTCTGCCCCTCAGACCCTATAGGGCAGAGCATAGTCTCCTCATCCTGATGAAGTCGCCTCATAGATAATCCACCCCTCCCCCACTCTTCACATCTACCCCAAGCCCCCTCCCTGACTTGGGGCCACTCTCGCTCCCCCAGGGCCCCTCCCCACAGCCCTCCATCCTGTCAGGGATGTCTCTGGAAGAACCCCAGCCCCTCCTGGGCCAGCACAAAGACCCCTGTCCCTTTGCCCCAGATCCACAATGGCCGCCTGGCCCACCCAGATCTGCAGCTTGATCCTCTTGTCATGGCGATAGACCGTCTTGACCTTGAAGTCGATGCCCACGGTGCTGACAAAGGCAGGTGTGAAGGAGTCGTCCGCGTAGCGGAACAGGAAGGACGTCTTGCCCACGCTGCTGTTGCCGATAAGCAGCAGCTTGAACATGTAGTCGAAGTTCTGGTCGGCTGCATCCCGAGGGCCTGTCGGGGGGTCTCCGGCTGATGCCATCTTGGCCGAGAGCCTCTGGAGGGGCACCAGGAATGGCTCCAGCGTATACGCCAGACCCAGATTCAAATCCTGACTCTGCCCCTTGGAGGCTAAGTGACCTCAGAAGCATCCCTTGCTCTCTCTGGCCTTCAGGGTCCACCTCTGGAAAATGGGGATGCTTATCCAATGCCAGGACCCAGGCTGTGGGGGGCACATGGGGTGCCTCCTCTGGCCACTGAGGAGCCAGACCCTGCAGAAGGTACAGGTGTGGACTTTGCCCCAGAGTGAGCAGCTGGCTTGGCCCAGGTGTGGGCTGGGGGGAGGGGGGCCTGCCAGCTGGCTAGAGCCCCCCCTCATGGCCTGGGTGTTGACTTTGGCAGGGACACCTGCCCTGACCACCCCCCCCCCACCTCAACGCTGAGTTTAACCCCATCCCTGGCCTCCACAGGGAAAGGGGTTTTAGCGGATAAAGCCCGGGTTTAAAGCCCAGCTCTAGCCCCAAATGGGTCCTGCCACCTTCTATTTGTCAAAGGGGTGGGCCCCATCTCCCTCAGGGCAGGGCTGACTCACCCCAGCCCCAACCCACAGAGGCTGCAGTGACAGTCCTCAACTCTAAGGAAGCCACATAATAAGAACCCCCGCATCACCACTCCCTCTACCCCTGATCCTTCCTTTCTGGTTAATCTGAAGAAGCTGGGCTGCTTCATCTGGGTCCTTAGCCCTCACGGCCTCCCTAGGCCTCAGTTTCCCCAGCTGTCTATGGCCATGCCTTGAGCTGCACAGGAAGGCTCCAGGAGGCCTGGGTGAACCGAGGGCACAGTGGCAGAGGAACCCTTAGCAAAGCTATTTCTCAACAGCCTGTGGGGCTTTTTTCCATTTTAAAAGAGGACCGAACCTGCCCGCTTTCCTGCCCAGCCCTCAGCCCCACCCGGTGTTCCGGGAGAACGAGTTCGAGGAGGGGAAGACAAGAGGCAGGAAACCTTTCCCCATGCTGGGCAGGGCTGCCAGACTGGGGCCCTTACCCCAGGCCCAGACCCAGCCCACCTGTCAGCCGGTCCCACCTCTTCCTGACCATCTGGCCACCGTCCCTCACGCCTGGCACTAGATAAGGGTCCCCGGAGGGCTCGGCCCTGTCCCCTTGCTGGATGGGGGGCGCCCCCGCCGGTGCAGGGGGGCTCAGGAGCTTCCTCCCATCACCATATGGTCCCATCTCCTGTTCCCAGCTGGGCTCTCTGCCCCGCCCGCGCCCCATTAACGCTCCCCGAGCAGCCCAGCTGGGTGGGGGCGAGGGAAGGAGGCGTTCCCCCACCGCCCGCCTTTGTTCCCCGTGCCCCGGGCCCACCCTCTAGCCCCCGGCCCCCCAGACCTGCTGGGACGCGGAGGTGCGGGGCGGGATGCGGTCCCTCGGAAGGGGTTACCTCGCGTCGGGGGGCGCTTCCCGCGGGCGTTCCTTCTTCGAACTCGCTGCGGTCTGGCCCCAGCCGCGACGCCGACCCCGCAGCCGCCGCCACCACCGCCGCCGCCACCGCCGCTGCCCGCAGCCACCCGGATTCCGCGCGGGCTCCGCCCAGGCCGGGGAGGAGGGGCGGCTCCCCGGAGAGGGCGGGGCGGGGCGGGGCCGGTCCGGGGCGGGGCTCGCGAACGCGGATGGGGGGGAGGGCGGAGGGGCTGGACGCCGCGCGGAGCTGGGAGCAGCCTAGGGCCCGCCCCCCAATAATAAACTTTTCACTTTTCCTAACTAAGTGTAGAGCTCCTACTCTTTGCACGCAAATGAAGAGCGTGGATTCTGGAATCAGGTTCGAATCCCAGCTCCCCCACTTTCTAGCGCGGTTTAACTTTGTACGTGCTACTTAACCTCGTGGGGCCTATTGCCACCATCCCTCCAGGGGTCCCTAACAAGAATCCCTACCTCACAAGCCTGAGCGAGCTAGGTCCCTGTGGGCTAGGTCCCTAAAGCCGGCTAGGTCCCTGCGAAATACTCCGCAGGGCCCTTAGAATTGAACCTTTTCCAGATAAGGAAATGGAGCCTCAGAGAAAGGCACCTCTTTGCCTGAGGAAACGACGAGGAAATTTGGCACCCGGTCTTACGTGAGGCCCCAGAATTTTCTTCAAGGCATGAGAAGATCTGCAGGCTTTGCTGGAGTCAAATCCCAATGACTACATCTGAAGTCACTTGGTGAGCTCCTCTGGGTCCTCATTGCTTCGTGGGAACAGCAGCAGCTCCCTCCAAGGGCCACACGGATGTATGGAGATGACATGCATCGGGAATGACCGGCATATGATCAGTAACAGGCAGCCCCACAGTCTCCATGGCACTCAACAGTGGAGGTGTGCTTCTCACTCACAACGGTCATCGTGGGGAAGGAAAATTGGAGCTCATCATACTCTGCCTTGCACACTTCTCTTTGAAAGTGACTCTTCAGGGGCATCTGGGTGGCTCAGTGGGTTAAAGCCTCTGCGTTTGGCTCAGGTCGAGATTCCAGGGTCCTGGGATCGAGCCCCCGCAGGGAGCCTGCTTCCCTTCCTCTCTCTTTGCCTGCCTCTCTGCCTACTTGTGATCTCTGTCTGTCAACTAAATAAATAAAATCTTAAAAAAAAAAAAAAAAAAAGAAAGTGACTCTTCACACTTCCTTGGCCACAGCGAATCCTGTAGCCATCCCCGGTGTTGATGGGATGGAAAACAGGATTGTCCCCTGGGGCTCAGAACTGGCTATTGTTACTGTAATACAGTAATGTGTCATGGTTAGTGCCCTGCCTGGCACACAGCAGGTGCTCAATAAAGGTGCACCGTTACAGGAAGAGCTGGGGGTGTGCAACAGCCAACAGCCCAGATCATGCCGCATGTTTGTGGTAATGAAGGCCCTCGGCTCTACCTTTGCCCGCCCCTCTTGCCCGCTTTCCAGCTGGAGAAAAATGACAGCAGCCCTTTCCAAAGAAGTGTTTATTCACATCTGGGGCCTCAGCAGGGCCCGAGAGGAAGTGGGCGCTAGAGGCTCCCAAGGCCCAGGGCAAGGCTTGCAAGGCAGAGCCCATTGCTCAGGAGACAGCCCAGATTGCAAATGGAGGACAGGCCATGGTAGCGGAAAAAGGTCTGGCGGAGGACACTGTACTTGGGGTCCTTCTCCCGCAGCTGGCGATAGGGGTCCGGGCCCTGGTGGCTTCCAGGTACCTCCCCGCCCAGACCCCGCTCCTTCTCCACCCTGTGCAGCGCCCACATGGCAGCTGTGGTGTGGGGCTCCAGCCAGCGGGCGTTGACAGCAGACAGTGAGAGGCTCAGGAGCATCAGGCAGAGCTGGTAGGGTGGTGGGAGGAGGACAAGGTGAGTCAGGCCAGGGAGGCAGGAAGGAAGGGTCCCAGGGAGGGTCCTCCTGCATCCTCAAAGCCCAGAGGGGGATGAGACAGCATTAGATTAGATTAAAGCTAGGCCTCGCTGTCCTTCCCCAAACCCACTCTAGAGGCCCCAAACAGAGCTCCAGCTTTCATACGCTGAAACCAGCAGCTCCCAAGGAAAGCTTCCGTCCCCATCGCCTCTATTCACCTCCTCACCCAAAACCTTCTGAGCCTTTCCTCCTCTGATACCCAGACTGGAAGTTTCCAAACACAGCCTTGTCTCCACCCTGGGCGTATCTCTCTGGCCAGAACCTCTCTTCCCCAGATTGGGACAGAGCACCATAACTGTTTCCCCCCAAAAGAGCCTAAGACAGGGCCCATCCCCTCGATGGTCCCTGCCCAGACTCCAGAAGCTGAGATTGGGCCCACAGGGAGTGAACAGAAAGTCCTTGAAGTTCTAGTTACCCCAAATCCTCTCTGTCTCTTTGGGATTATTCTTGAAACCCTTGTCTAGCCTTTCCTGCCCGCATCTGAGAAATGTAATGGGGGCAGGGGGAAGGCAGGATAGAGAAATAGGAGATGCAGAGATGGTTCCCTTCCTTGTGGCTGGGGAAATGTGTGGGGGACTGTAAATTCCCAGTCAGGCTGGTTTTTAAACAATGAGCTGGGGTCACTGCCCCAGCCTAGCTGAGTCACCACAACTTGGCAGCAGGCCCAGCCAGGGGAAAGAGAGGGAGCAGCAGCCAGCAGGGAGACACTGAGGAATAGATAGGGCTGCTAGGGATTGTTGTGCAGGCTGTGCACTGCTCAAGGGTATCCAGAGCCCAGCTTTGTATCCACCAGGAAGGTGCAGTTGCTTGTTTGTTTTTTAATTCTCACAAAGGTGTAGCCATAGGTACCCAGTGGGGTCCTGGGAACGGATGTCCAGAAGACAGTGGGGCCCAAGCCCGCATACCTGGCTGGCCTCCCAGAATGTGAGCTGAGTCCAGGCATGTTGTGAAGCCAAGATGCAGAGGTTGATGAAAGCACAGCCCATGGAGATGTGAAAGTAGAAAGGGAAGAGTTTGCTCTGCACAAGGCCAAAGGTATGTCGGGGAAGGCTTCGGAAGAGCAGGAAGCCTGTGGGGTATAGGGAACCATATGCCTGTTAGGACACTTCCAGGTCTCTTTTCATTCAAGTCTACACCCTGGGTACCCATGATGTTCAGGTGGAGGGTCCCTACCTGAGATGAAGGTCACCCACATTTGCATGCCCCAGGCCCCCGACAAGACCAGTAGATGGACCATCTTAGTCAGGCTTCCTGGATTCCCACCTTCCTCCATCTTGCAGGCCTGGGAAAGAGGCATCGGGTCTTTCAGAGTTTTACCTTTGCCCCATGGTCTTCAGCCTGTGAGCCTGCTTAAGGGCAGGGTCACAGCTAACCCAGCAGAGATAAAGGGCTACCAGCCCGGGAATGCGGGTGGGGAAGACCCAGAACAATCCTGAGACAACCTCCAACCCCACCTCTCCAAATGTCAGCCCGCAAGATCTCAGGCTCTCTGGACCCCAGCATCCAGGCCGTCTCCGAGACCCAAAAATTTCAGTTAGCCCCAGCAGCTCAAACTCGCAGCCCTGGGTATTCAGATATCCCCCCAGTGACTCCCCAAAACCAGCCCAGTGACCTAATTCTAACAGTAAAGACCCCTGGTCACATCTCGGGGTCCCAAATATCACCAGAAATATCCTCAAAACACCTCCGGACACCCCATCTAATCCTGGGAAACCCCAAATCTCATCCCGAGGACACCGACCCTGTCACTGCACCCAGACCTCAACCCTCAGCACCCTGGAGTCCGAGAACAGAAGTGCCGGGCCAGATCTCGGGGGCCGGGTGGGCTAGGCTCGCTACCTCACTCCGCTGCTCCAAGATGGGCCGCGGACTTCTTCAGTCCCCTCCCAAGCATTCATCCCGCCTCCCAGCTGAGCCCGAAGCCAATTGGATCGTAGATCAGCCGCCTCCCGTACCACCCTCTTAGATATTGACTAATCGATTAGCGGAAAACAGCCTGGAATCCCGCCCCCTAGCCTGGCTTTTATCCAATTACGCCGCGGCTCCTAAGACCTGCGGAAACAGGAAGGCGCCAATAAGGCCTTTGGCTGCATCGGCAGGGGCGGAGCTAAAATGTCAGCCCCACCCCTCTCTGTGACTACCTTTAGGCTTTGCGCGTTTTGATGCGATGGTGTCCCCACGGGATCAAATTTCAGCGTCACAGCTGGGGACTGGCTTCGCGGTCCTTGAGGGGAGAGCATGAGCAGGTGGTATGTGGTAGGTGGGGGTGGAAGGGGGTCTGGAGCCCGGCGGGCTCAGGATTCTCGCCCCGGGGGGCGGGGCTCAGATTAATGACCCCGCCCCCTTCCCCTCCAAGAATTCTCTCCGAGACCCGGGGAGAAAACACCTGACGCGGGAGGGCAGGGGGAAGGTTAAAGGGAAGAGAAGAGGCTCGACTGGGGACCTGCCTGCAGTTGGCACTCAGAAATGCATCTTCTCTTTTCCCTTTCAAGCCTCCCAGGTCTCCTCTGGTCCCATTTCCCAGGTTCTCAGTGTGACGTTAGAGGACACTTTCCCACTACTGTATGTCAGGCGCTGGCATAGGTTAATTTACTTAATCACAACAACCCAGTAAAGTGGCTAGTATGGCATTCCATTTTTAGTTGGGGACACTGAGGCATGGACAGGTTCGGTAACATGCCAACATCACACAGATGGGAAGGGGCAGAGCTAAGATTCGAACCCAGGCCACTCAGCCGGAGAGTCCCCTGGCTTAATCATCGTATTGTACTGCCTCTGGAAGTGCGGGCTTCCTGAGACACTGATTCTGGAAGGGGTAGCCCAGAACATTGCAGGCAGAAGAAAAGTTCCCTAATCATAAGACGAGTGTGAAGTGAGTGCTTAGGATGCTGCCCAGCACTCAGTGAGGTGCTCAGAAAATAAGAGCTTAAAAAATGGATTAAGGAAGATTTTACAGAGCTGAGTTTCCTCCGGTTCCCAGCCTCAGCTAGCACAGGGCTTCGACTCCAGTTCTGCTGACATTTACTAAATAGATATGCCTTGCCTCTCCTGCTCATACTCCATGGCTCCCACTTTACCTGGGGAGGCAGATCTAAATTCCCCAGTTTGGTTTTCAAGGCCTTGCTTGAGTTGACCTGCTAACCTCCTCCTGCTTCCTCTTGGACCCTACCTTCAGCCATCCTGAACTTACCAGCACACAGCATGTGGTTCCACACCTCCAAGCTTTTGTCCATGCTGTTTCCTGCCAGGAATGCCTTTCCATTAGTGCCCAGTGTTAAGATCCTTTTTTGCTTTTAGGCTCTTCTGAGGCCTCACTTTCTCCTGTGGGGGTCTCCTGGATCCTTCTCACTACCCAGCCCAGTGCCTGGGGCTGGGATCATCTTTCATCCAGCTCCTGCTCCTGCCATCACTGGGAGGCCCTGTGTTCAGGGCTGAGGCCTCTCTGGGATATTAGGGAAGGTCTGGGAGTGTCAGGACTTGGGGACTGGTCTCAGTGCAGCCCCCTGTTTCCCCTTGTTGAAGCGACCCTCTTCTGGCTGGCCTACCCCAGGACCCTGACTACTCTGTACCCTGCTACTGCTCATCTCCCTTGCCCTCCAACGGGTGTTTGCCTGCTAACGGGAAGTGTGACAAGTACTGGGGTTTGTTGAGCGGCTTCCCTGGGGCTGGGGAGCTGGGAGGGGCTGGAGTGCCCTGGGTTGGTCCTCAGAAAGCCCTCACCCCTTCATTCCCCCAACCACCCCCCCTGTTCAGGCTCTTCCTCAGACAAGACCTTGAATTATACAATTCACTGGTCCAGGACCCCAGAGCCCGAGATCGTGGGGCCAGCTGCTTCTGAGAACACAGTGCCGAGTATAGACTGGAGGCTAGAGAGGGACTTGGAGCCTCAGTCGTATGGGTCTCCCATCTTCCAGAACCCAGACTCGCGGGAGCAGTGTAATGATCAGGACCTTCTGAAGAGGCATCGCAACACCACTAAGGTCACCCCTACCCGGAAGCATCTCCCAGCCACACCACATTCTACCTCTGTGGAGCTTAAGGAGGGGACCCTGGGTTGGGGGGGGGATCTTTCTCAGGAACCCTTACGATGTGTGAATTCAGCACCCAGAACAGCACCCAACGCTCAGCCAGCCCACACTAAAAATGTCTTAAATGAATGGATGAAGGGATGGGTGGAGTGGATGTGTGATTGTGTTTCTTAGTGAGTGATACTACCTGTGATAGTTTCTGGACATGACTGCCTGTGGGTCTGTGGTTATGGCTGTGTGTCTGAGTTGAGTGTGAGTGGATGCTCTGAGGTTCTTAACCACCTGGCGTGCATGGCTGTGTCTGAGCTTGCGTGGCTGTAGTTGTGTTTCAATGCTTATGTGCGGGCTGAGACACAGGGCTCTGCAGGTGTGCTGTTGGGGGCAGCCCCCAGGTCTGCACACACAGGGGACAAACCACAAGAGTATACTTCTGACCATGTGTGGGCTAGTGGGGGAGGGGTGCACTCGGGGTCTGGGACACCCAGGACTCAGCAGACCCACTCACACCCAGCCCCCACACAGTGGGTTGGGGTGTGCGAGGAGAAGCACAGGGATGAATTTCTACTACCCACATGTCCTCCTTTCCTAGAAGCCTTTGGAGACCAACTCTTCCAAAGTCAAAGGTGAGTACCTTTTCTCCGGACAAGACTATGTTTGGAAGACCCGCTGGTTTTACCCCCACCCTCTGTCCCAGCCTGGGAGGAGCCACACCAGCCATGCCCACTTAGCCCTCCCCCAGCCTCAGCTGAGTCTTGCCCCTGACCTTGGCCCGCACTCCTGTCTCTCCCTCAACCTCAACAGCCCCCAAACCTGCCCCTAACCCCCCCCCCCCGCCCCGAGCTTCTACTGGTCTCTGACCTGACCTTGCTCCTGCCCCCACTCCTCCTCGCCTTGGCTGACCCTAACCTCTGCTCATAGTTAAGTCCACCATGATGATTCCTGACTCCCAGAAGCTCCTGCGCTGCGAACTGGAGTCACTCAAGGCCCAGCTACAGGCCCAGACCAAGGTGAGGCTCCTCTGCCCTGCCCTCGTCGACCTCTGACCCTGTTCCCCCACGCCCTGCTCCTGCCCCCAAGCTTGACCTCTTCCCCACAGGCTTTTGAGTTCCTGAACCACTCAGTGACCATGCTGGAGAAGGAGAGCTGCCTGCAGCAAATCAAGATCCAACAGCTTGAAGGTGAGGACCGGCCAGGGGTTAAAGTCAGGCTGGAGGCTGGTCCTGTTGGGGTCAGCTGGGTTAGCCCAAAGTGAAAGAAGTTGGGTGGGTCTCGGGTCAGGGTCAGGGTCAGGGTCTGGTCAGGGTCTGGTCAGGGTTAGGGCCAGCTGCATTCAAAGCTGGGCTCATGTGTGGTTGGGGCTCAGTCATGATCCCATCTAATCTGCAGAGGTGCTGAGTCCTATAAGCCGCCAGACAGAGAAGGAGGGACACAAGTGGGGTGTGGAGCAGGGACGCCAGGAGCTGTATGGGGCCCTGGCTCAAGGCCTGCAGGGGCTACAGAAGACCCTGCGTGACAGCGAGGAGGTGCAGAGGACCCGCACCACTCGCTGCCTGCAGCTGCTGGCCCAGGAGATCCGGGACAGGTGGGCGTCACCAGGAGGGCAGCCTGGAAACTGTGGGAGAGAAGGGAGGCCAAGGAGAGGGAGCCAAAGGTGGGATGTGGGATGAGACAAATGGGAGAGGCCTGAGTAAGGAGACCTGGGGGCCATGGGAGGTTTGAGGGACAAGATGGGGGGATGAGGAGGCAGTGGGGAAGTGTGGGAAGCTGGGAGGCCAGATGGCAGGAGGAAGGAGGAGGAAGACTGGAAGCTGGAGATGAGATGGGGAGGGAGGCCAGGAGATCAGGGAACTGGACGTGATATGGGAAGCTGGAGGGAGGAGAGACTGAGGTTGGCAGAGGCTGGGGAGTTTGGGAGGTCAGGGGGGCAGAAGGTGGAGAGACAGAGGCCAGACAATGAGAGGCTGAGAGAATGGGAGGCTGGAGGTCAGGAGGAGGGGACAAGGGGCTGGGAGATTGGAGGTGGGGGAGTAGAGGCAGGAGGGGCAAGGTGGACAGGCAGGTTGGGGGAGGGGACAGATCCTAGGGGGATGGGAATATGACAGTTGGAGGAGGCTTGAGGAGGCGGGTGGGTGAAAGGGAGACCAGAAGTCCAGGAAATAGAAGGCCAAAGGCTGAGCAGGGAATGTGGGTCTAGGCTGCACTGTCCCCTCAGCAAGAAGTTCCTGTGGGAGGAGCTGGAGCTGGTGCGGGAGGAGGTGACCTTCATCTATCAGAAGCTCCGTGAGTGCCTGGAGCCCACGGTCAGGAGGGGGGTCCTTCTGCTGCTCTGGCCCCCCTGAGTTCCCTTCCCCTACAGAGGCTCAGGAGGACGAGATCACAGAGAACCTGGTGAACATCGAGAGGATGCAGAAGACACAGGTGAAGTGCCGCAAGGTGAGCGGAGAGGGCGGGGACCCTATGTGAGTTGGGGACATGGGACTCTCTGCTGGCCTCCACCGTCATACTGGAGCCAGAAGGACTGGGTTCAAATCTCGGTTCTGCCACTTAGTGGCTGCGGGACTGTGGTCAAGTCACTTCACCTCTCTGGGCCTCAGTTTCCTCATCCATATAGTGGGTCTGAGCAGCTGCATGGACTGCGTGCTAAACACTTTGAGGGCCACCTGACATATCATCGGTGCTAAATAAGGGTCGCTTTTCACCATTCTGATTCTTACCACTGTTGTCTCACACACACTTCCTACCCCGGGCCTTAGGTCCTGACCAAGATGAAGCAGCAGGGGTATGAGACATCCAACTGGCCGGAGACCGAGGAGGTGCCACCCGGAGGCAGTGGCTCCTGGAGGGATGACCTCCAAAAGGAGCTGAGTGACATATGGTGATGCCCCGCCCCCACTCTAACCTCTGACTCCTGACCTTCAACTGCCTTACCTTCCCACCAATCAGATCCAGCGGTGACTACCAGAACTGGAACCCACCCGAGTCCAGGCCTCCATCTCCCCCTGGGACTCACCTCCACCACCATCACCCCCTCCTGCCCCTGGTCCCCGCCATGCCTCTCCCCCCCGCCCAGGACCCCCAGCTCCCGGTCTCCCTGCAGGTCCGCTGTGCACGTGCTGCAGAACTCCTTTGATGGCCTCATGTCCTCTGGGGGCTGCCCCAGGGCCTTGAACCTCAAGGGTGAGGGGGGATGAGGTGCACTCTGGGCTGTGGGGGGGTCATTCTCCAGTTTCACACATGGCGGTCATGTTCAGAGGCTATATTTGGGGGTCACATCTGTTGGGGTGTTTTGGGTCCCATTAAGATTGGCCCGGGGTCGCTCAAGGTCACTGGGATCTTTTTAAAGGATCTGTGCAGTCAAATTCAAGGGTCCCTGAGGTCGTCATACTTTGGTATCACCTTGGGTCACATTCAAGTGACATAAGGGACACCTGCCCCTGATCACGATGCCACTCAAGGGTCACATTCAGGGTTTGTGGGTGAAAGGCCAGAATTGCACCTGTCGCTCCTGCAGGCTACAGGGGGCACCAAGGCCTGAGCCCTCTGCTCCCCTCCTGGGACTCAGACTCAGACTCAGACCAGGACCGTTCCCAGCCACTGTTCATCAAAAGCCACTCCTTCCCATCTGGTACGGAACCTCCCCTGTCCTACCCCACCCTTCCTCTCCTGGCTTGCCCTCCAGTGCCACAGAAGGACCCTTGAAGCTCCCAACCTGGGCATCTGCTCCCTGATTTCCAGCCCTGGGGTCCTCGGGACTAAGCTGGGCCCTGACCCACTCTCTCTCCACAGCCTGAGCAGCCGGGACTGCTCTCCCTGAAGACCCCCTCCAGAGAGAAAATAAACTAGCCAAGACCCTCATCCACCTGTGGACTGTTGCTCCTGCTGCTTCCTGTGCTTGAGAATGACCACCCTCACACCCAGTTTCCTTTCTAGGTTGGGAAGGGTGTGGGGACCCCAGATGCTGTTCAGAATGTGTAGGCTTCGGGTCAGGGGACAGTGTGAGGCCAAATTTAATAACAACAAGGTCAGGGGTCAGTCTGTCCAGATATGAGGATCCAGAAGGCCCTGGCGCTCTAGTCTACTGCCCCAAAGGGGAAACTGAGGCACAGGGAGGGAGGGTCGAGGTCCAGGGTCACGCTCGCACCCTGCCCTCCTCCTCCCCTCAGCGCCTCCACCGCCTGGTTCTCCCTCAACCGGCATCCTTCATTCCCTCCCAAATTTGTCCTAACCCTCTCCGGCCCCACCGAGAGCAACAGAGGCCCCGCCCCGGACCATGCTAATGAAACGCCGCGAGTCCCCGCCCGACTGGGTTATGCAAATGAAGCGCCAGGAGGCCCCGCCCCTCGCCCCTCCGCTGAGTCTGCGCGGCGCTGCCGGGCCGACGGCGTCTCCCATCTCCGTGTCCGCCCGCGGGGCCTGCGGTCCGTCAGTTCGTCCTGTCGCCCGGGTGACGTCTAAGCGGAGCGGGGGCTCAGACCGTGACAGCCTCGACCCGGTGAGGGAGAGGGGCTTGGGGCGCTCCCGGCATCCCCTCTCGCGGGCTACCGACCCTCGGTCTGTATGGTTCGGCCAGGGTTCGGCTCCTGCGGGTCGGGTCCCTTGTGGGTCCGGCGCAGGGAGGGGGAAGGGAGGCAGTGAGCTGGGGCTTGAGAACCGGCCTCGGGGAGGGGAGCGTGGAGATGGGGACCCCGGGCCGGAGAAGCCAAGCGGCAGGTGGTGAGGGTGACTGTGATTGTGTGCTTGTCATTTTGTGTCAGTGTGTGGTTGTGTAACTGTGATTGTGTGGCTCTGGGGATGCCTGTGTGGTGGATGGTCTGTGTGGTGGATGTGTGACTCTCCTGTGGCTGTCATTGTGTGGCTGTCATCACGGGTGTCACTCTGAGGGTGTGTGTGGCTGTGTTGTTGTGACTGCTATCCCTGTGACTGTGTGGGGCTGTCTCAGTGTCTGTACAGTTGTGTGCATATGACTGCCATTGTGTGTTCCTTCTGATGGTGTGTGGGGGCCCATTTCTATGTCTCAGTGTGTGGCTGTGATCATGCGCCTTTCTTGTGTGGCTCGGTGTGCAAATCCGTGTCGCGGTCCACGTATGTGCCCTTGTGTGGCCATGTGGCTGAGCTCGTGGATGACATCGTCTCTCCTGTGAGTGTCAATGTGGCTGAGACACTGTGAATGTGTATGGCTGTTGCTGAGTGCCTGGTAATTGGGGGTGTGACACCGTGACCGGTTTATGACCCCCATTGTGTGTGGTGACTCTTTTTGATGTAACTCTTCCCTGTGTTGGCAGCCCTGAGGCTCTGTCCCTGGTGATAGGGGGGTGAGCGCTGGTGTGGGGCTCTATGCGGGGCTGTGAAGTGTTTGAAGGACCTCCCCTTGTGTCCCTGTGACTGTGTGTGTGTCGGGGGGGGAGTTGTTTGATCTGTGTGGGTGTCTGTGACAGGCCGTGTGCACACTGTGCCATGTGTGTGAGTGTACAGTTGTGTGTTGTGGGTGTTGGGCACCTGTCTGAATGAGCAGGCCTGTCTTGTTCACCACCAGCAAAGTGCCTGTAACCTAGCAGGCACTGGGTCCTTGTTGGTGGGATGGACAAATTCTGTACTCTTTCTGTGTGTGTGTGTGTGGTGGTGGTTGGGATGGAGGCCGTGGCTGAGTTGTATACTCTAGGGATGCCGGCATGTGTGATTGTGTCTCTGGAAGGGTGAGGGGCCGTGGCCACGTGGGCATCTGAGATCTCTGGTGACCCTCGCCCCGCATGTCACACTGCAGAGCAAGCTGCGTGGATGGGGCACTGGACCCAGAGTGCCTACCCTCACCTTCCTGGGCCTCAGTTTCCACATCTGTGCAATGGGGTTGACCATCCCTGCCCTGCTGGCCGCCAGGAGCGGCTGTGAGTCTGTGGGTGTGGCGGAGGCCTGTGGGAAGCCATAGGGCCCTTTCACAGGTGAGGTCAGCCTGGGAGAATGGGTCGAGCAGGTGTGGCTCTGTTGGCCCCTCAGTGCTGGGGACTGAGGTTCGATTGGGGGAAGAGGAGGCTCATGGGGAGAAGATAGCCCCCTTGTGAGACAGCGAGGCAGACAGTCTGGGAGGAGGGGAAGAAGGGGAAGCATCTGGGATCGGAGGGCCTGGCCATCAGCCCAAACCAGTCAGGCACAGCCCATGGGGACAAGAGAGAGGAGCCCCTGTGGGCCATGGGGAAAGGGACTCAGAGGAGGAACTTGGTGGGGGTGGGGGACACAGAGCATGGGGTCCCTTATAAAGTATTTGAGGAAAGAGGATGGGGTCCCCTAAAAACCCATGGGGGTGAGAACCCTTCTAAGTGGGCCCTTCTCTGTGGGGGAGGGGTCCCATTAAGCTGGAGAAGTCTCTTCCAAGGACTGAGGGGAGGTGACCTGTGTGGTAGGAAGGAGAGACCCTCCTAAAAGGCATGAGGTCTGAATCTCCTGTGTGGGCTGTTGGGGGAGAAAACCACTGTAGAGCCTCTGGGATCCGGGCAGGGGATGGGCCGAGCTGCTTGTGTCGGGAGGCCTCCAAAGGGCAGGATCCTAGACATTCAGAGTCATGGCCAGAAGGCACAGCGGGTGGAACCAGGGCTCCTTTGTAGTAGTTCTGGGGCGGGGGTGGCGGTGGGGGTCATGGTGTGGCCAGAGGACTCTACGCAGGCAGGTGACCAGAGCCTCCCCCAGGCCCCGCCCTGGCGGTCCCATTCCCTTCCCACGTCCACAGGCCCAGCCTTCACCATGGCGGGAGGGAGACCTCAATCGAAGAGGAGTTTCTCCATCATTCCCTGCTTTGTCTTCGTGGAGGTGAGAAACCCAGTAACTCTCCCCCCCCGCCCCCCGCCCGTCTGCACCCCAGACTTGCTCCCAGACCCTCAGCGGGGAGGAGGCGCGTTCAGAGGTGACACTCCCAGAGTTCCAAGCCCGCTCTGTCCACACTTAGCGCAGAACTCTGGGTACCTCCCATCCCCTCTTGAGCTTCAACTTCCTTGGCTGTCCAAAAGGCGTCATCAGAGTCCCTTTCTCCTAGGGCAGTTATGAAGGTAAGAGATATTAATTCACGGAAGGGGTTTAGTATGATGTCCTGCCCCCAGTAAGGATTGTACTTTTGGGAGCTGCCAGCACTTCTGCCAGTAGTAGTATCTTTTCCTCTGTTGGTCTGTGTTCTCCCTCCCCACTAGCCCCTCTCTCTGGTCTGAGCCCTGGCCCAGTCCCCACTCACCCTCCCCCATCCTATCTCCTCTCTCCTTTCCATTCTACTAGTCCCTTCTCTTTCTCTTCTCCTCACCCCTACCTTGCCTTCTCTTTCCGTTTCTTTCTCTTTGTGTCTCCCAGGTCCAGACCACTCCCAGCTTCTCTCTGTCGCTCCCACTCTTTGTATCTCCCCCAGTCTTGATCTCTGTGTCTCTCCTCCCCATCTCGGTCTCTCTCCATCTCTGTGTCTCTCGCCACGGCCCCAGCCTGGACCTGACCTTGTCTCTTCTCTCTCTGTCCCCCTGCCATGACTGGGTGGCAGTCAGTGCTTCTGGGCATCGTGGTCCTGCTTGCTTACCGCCTGGAGTTCACGGACACCTTCCCCGTACACACCCAGGGGTTCTTCTGCTATGACAGTACCTATGCCAAGCCTTACCCGGGGCCTGAGGCTGCGAGCCGAGTACCTCCTGCACTCATCTATGCCCTGGTCACTGCTGGGCCCACCCTCACGGTGAGACTGGGGGTAGCCTTGGTCAGACCCAGATGGCAGGAGGGCCAGGTGGAGGTGGGTGGAGGGTTGGCTTTGAAGGCCAGGAAGACCCCCCCTTGATCTTGCCCACAGATCCTGCTGGGGGAGCTGGCGCGCGCCTTTTTCCCCGCGCCACCCTCAGCCATCCCCATCATCGGGGAGAGCACCATCGTGTCGGGGGCCTGCTGCCGCTTCAGCCCCCCACTGCGGAGGCTGGTCCGCTTCCTGGGTGAGTGATGCAGCCAGGGGGTCAGCTATGCAAAGGAGGTACGGGCCAGGTTCAGCCATAATAAGAATTTTACGGGGAAGAGGGCCTAGAACTGCCATGATGATGACCTCGTGAGGCAAAGAGGGTTGTGGGTAAGGCCAGGCACCATGGAGGTTCTAGGCACAGAGGAAGGTCTGAGCCAAACATGGTGGCAAATGTCAGGGCCCCAGATTGCTACAAGGAGAGGATCAAGGCAGAAAATGGGGACACGGGCCCAGGCCAGAGACCAGCCCAACCTTTATCCCATCCCAAGCAGGAGGATGAGAGCCCGGTTTGGGGTCCCAGCCACAATGAGTGGCCGTGGTGTAGTAGAAGGGCAGAGCTCATCCAAAATGGTGGTCCCTGTGACAAGAGGACTGGAGCTCTAGCTCTGGCTGATTGTTGATCCAGGGAAAAAGTGATCAATTCAATAACAGTGAGCCCAGGGCAGGTGTATAAAGAGGCCTAGAAATACCACCAGGATGGTCTTCGGAGATTTCAGGCGTGAGCCCAGTCCTGATGTCATGCTACTGAGGGGTCCTAGCCCAACTATATTGGGGTTCCAGGGGAGGACCCACTCCTGAGATGGTAGTAATCTAAAGGGGACAGAAGCAAGAGGCTCAGGGTGCCATCACGTTCGTCCCAAGGGGGGAGGACGTTGGCCCAGCGATAATGGGATATGGCTTTAGGGGGATTCACAGCTGTGCTTTAATGATGGTCATAGGAACAAGGCGCCGGGATGAGCCATAGGGGCTCACAGGAGGAGGGCCCTGGGGTATCAGGGGCCCAGCACAAACTCCCTCTCCCACTTCACCCCCAGGGGTCTACTCCTTCGGCCTCTTCACCACGACCATCTTCGCCAACGCGGGGCAGGTGGTGACCGGTAACCCTACGCCGCACTTCCTGTCGGTGTGCCGCCCCAACTACACGGCCCTGGGCTGCCCACCGCCCTCGCCCGACCGGCCAGGGCCTGACCGCTTTGTCACCGACCAGGGTGCCTGTGCCGGCAGCCCCAGCCTGGTGGCCGCTGCGCGCCGTGCCTTCCCCTGCAAGGATGCCGCCCTTTGCGCCTATGCGGTCACCTACACAGCGGTGAGCCCCAGAATAGGGGCACAAAAGTGGGAGGGGGGTGGCCAGTGGGCAGGAGGCCACTCTGGACTGGAACCTCTGATTCCTTCCCAGGGTAAAGTCACACCCCAGTGCTGTGACACTGCCCTGAGGGTGGTCCCACTCTTGGGCAGGACGTTCCGCAGACTGCCTCTTTTGGGTCTGGCCACGCCCCCTGGCCCGGGAATGCCACACCCAAGGGAGGTTGTTGGCTCCGCCCCGTGGGACCAAAACACTGTTCCTGGAGCCCTGTACTCCATTCCCGGGAGCCTAGCCATGTCCCCATGATGCTACAGGTCCCTAAATTTTGGCTGGGAGACTGGGCGGGTGGGCTTTCAATTGTCCCCTGGAGCCTGGGAGGGAGGACCCTCCCTCAACCTCCCCATCCCGCTTTGTCCTTGCCCTTTCTAGATCTGGCCACGCCCCCGGCTTGACCCACTGGGACTTCCTCTGTCCCCAGCTTTTCCTTGGCTCGCACCTCCTGTTGCTTTGCCTCCTTTTTTCTGGCGTCCGGGGACTAACTAGTTTCTATTCTTGTCAGTGGATCCCTGGGGTTTGGGGGTTCCACCTCCTGGAGTTCCTGGACCTGCCCCCTTGGGCCTTGACTCCACGCTCTGGTTCTGACGCGGTGGGCTAACCTAGCAAGCATCTTTCTCCATCTGTGACTGGTCCTGGGGAGACCTGGGCCCCAGACTCTGTCCACCGCTCTTTGGTGTCCTGACCACACCCCTATCCCTGAAAGGGCCTGCTGGGAGTTCACGACTCCATCCTCGAACTCCTGTCCCCCTGGCTCCGTAGCTCCTGGCCACAGCCTCTAGCCCCAGTGCCATTCCCAGGGGTTGTGGCCACGCCCTCCGGCCCGGAAGGCGGTAGCCACCTGCCATGCGTCCCCCTGACTGGTCTGGCTCCCACAGATGTACGTGACTCTCGTGTTCCGCGTGAAGGGCTCCCGCCTGGTCAAACCCTCGCTCTGCCTGGCCCTGCTGTGCCCCGCCTTCCTGGTGGGCGTGGTCCGCGTGGCCGAGTACCGCAACCACTGGTCCGACGTGCTGGCCGGCTTCCTGACAGGCGCCGCCATCGCAACATTTCTGGTGAGCCACCTTGCCATCCATTCCAGTATGGGAGACCCTCTATGAGCTTTCTGACCCAAGAAGCTGGACCGCACGATAGTGAAGGGTGTGTACTCTGTGTGGCCTTGGGCGAGTCCCTTTACCTTACCCTGCCTGGATGTTTTCATCTGTGAAATGGGATGGCAGGACCAGGGTATGTAGAGTGAGGTCCTTGCTTTGAGTGCAGAATTTGAAGGCCCACTGAAACACTGAGTAATCAAGCTAAATAATGTCTTAATGACATACTTTTTAAAAACCAAAAGTAGGGACGCCTGGGTGGCTCAGTTGGCTAACTCGCTGCCTTCAGCGCAGGTCATGATCCCAGGGTCCTGGGATCGAGTCCCACAACGGGCTCCTTGCTCAGCGGGGAGCCTGCTTCTCTCTTTGCCTCTGCCTGCCACTCTGCCTGCTTGTGTGCGCACTCTCTCTCTCTCTGACAAATAAATAAACAAAATAAAATCTTAAAACAAAACAAAACAAAAACCGAAATTAATGCAACAACATGTGATGTCCAAAATACCGAAAACGTAAAAGACAGAACCAGATCCTGCCTTCGCACCACTTGGCCTTACTTGCCTCACCCTGTCATGGCCTGTGGAATAGATAATAATAGTACCTACCTCTTAGTAAGGTGGAAAGAACAGTGCTTGGCACATAAATGTATTGGAAAATGTTAACTGAAAACCTGAGCCTCGGTTTCCTTATCTGAAAAATGGGGATGACATTTATGCCACTCCTACATTATTGGCTTCAGGCCTCAACATGCCCCTCTCACTCTGTCCCAGGTCACATGTGTCGTACACAACTTCCAGAGCCGGCGGCCCTCTGGCCGAAGGCTCTCCCCCTGGGAGGACCTGGGCCAAGCCCCCACCATGGACAGCCCCCTCGAAAAGTTAAGTGTGGCCCAGGTAAGGGGGGCCGGGGTCTGCTCCCGGCTGGAGAGGGTGGTAGGTGGAAGGGGACCAAGGAGGCAGGAAGTCAGGCAAGAGGTGGGGGTCTCCAGGCCTTGGGGAGGTAGAGGGATTACTTGTCTTTGTGGATCTTGGTCCTGGGGGACAGTCACACAAAATAGAAGGGTGTGTTTTGATTAATCCGGAAAACTCTAGGTCTTTCCCACAAGCTCTCTGCCTGATGAGCCCCTCATGGCTGTGGCCAGTGGGGCCCAGGGGGCCACTAGCCCCTTCCCTCTGCCTCTTTGTCTCAGGAACCCGAAGCCTGCAGGCCGCATTCGACACCGGCACGGCTCACCCCATCCAGTGAGTGTCGAGGGAGTGGGGGGATAACCGGGGGGACTTCCAGGTCAAAGTCACTGCCACAGAGGTCTCGCCTATGCTCTCGTGGCCCCCTCCCAAGCTTTCTGATCCCCTGACCTCTGACCCTGACCCCCAGAGTCGCAGAACTGTGCCCGCCGTGGCCACCTGATCCCCAGCTGCGTGTCCTCCAGGGCTCCAGCCATGTGTTCGTCGCCCCGTGTGCCCCGCCCTCGATTGAGGTCTGAGCCGACGCCCCTGCCCCTGCCCCTGCCCCTGCCAGCACCAACCCCCAGCCAGGGCCCCTCACCCTCCTCCCCCGGGCCTGGGGGGCCGGGTGGGGGCGGTGGACGTGGTCGGAAGTTGCTGCTACCCACGCCCCTGCTTCGGGACCTGTACACCCTTAGCGGACTCTATCCCTCCCCCTTCCACCGGGACAACTTCAGCCCTTACCTGTTTGCCAGCCGTGACCACCTGTTGTGAGGCCCCATGCCCTCCCAGAATCTGCCAGGCCCCCTTTCCTTCCCCGCCACATGTGTGGGTGCGTGTGCCATGTGAGTGCCAAAGCCCTCTGTGCACAAACCAGCCCGGCCTAGGCATTAGAGGCTGGCTGGAAGGACATTTGGGGGGCCCCCTGCCTCTCTTGCCCTCTGGGACACCCAAGTGGGCATTACTGGGAGGTGGGCCGTTGCCCCTAGGATTACTCTTTAAGGGCCAAAACCTGACCCCATTGGCCACTGCTCAGCCAATGGGAGCCCCCGGTTCTAAAATTTCTACTTAAAAGTAGTTTACTCTAGCCAGTGGGAGCCTCCCCTCATGTCTTAGAATCCTCAGGCAAGAGGGTAACTCCAGTTAGTGTTCAGCGTCTGAACAACCAATAGGAGTCCTTGGTTTTCAGAATTTCTAGGATGGGTGGGTATGATTCCAGTCAATGGGGGACCGCCAATGTCTAAGGACAAGCAAAGAAGAGGGAGATGGGGTCATCCTTTGTCATCGGGTCCTCTCTCAGATTCAGAGAGTCCAGCTGGAGCATGGGGGGCAGGCTCCCCCATGGCAGGGTCCTTGGGGCACCCCTTCCTCTCTTAGCCCCTCCCCCATTTGCAAACTCTCACTCAGTCCCTCCTAACTCCCAACTTATACAGGGCTTGCCCCAGTTCAGAGGTTTTGGGGTTCAGGGTGCTGTCTCCCCTTGTCTGTGCCCAGATCACCCCAAACCCTTCTGTTATTAGGGCTATGGGAGGAGACTTTTTTTTGCCTTGGAATCTGCCCTTGTTCTTTTCACTGCCCCCCATCCCGGGCCCCAGCCTCCTGCAGATGTGCCATCATGGGGGGTATGGGTGGAGCAGAGAGGGCTCCCCTGCCCCAGGCAGCCAAAGGCAGTGGGCAGAGGAGACACTGCCCCCCTTTCCTGCCCCCTCCTTATCTTTAATAAAGACCTGTTTGTAACAGAAGTGTGGCCACCTGCCTTCCTCCTCCCCCAGGTGTTGGGGTGTAGAAGAATTTAATCATTGGTATGTAGCCAAGGTGAGACTGGGAGTGTGTTTATTGTCACAGTGGATCTGAAAGTGATTATGGAAAAGCAGTGTGGGGTCATTGAGCCAGCGACTTTAAATCGTGGCTCAGCATTTCCTGGTTGCATGTTGCATGACCTCGGGAAAGTTAATTAACCTCTCTGTTCTATTGTTTCCTTATCTGTCAAATGCAGACAGCACCACAAGCTACATGTAAGGCACAAAAACACCTAGTGACGGGCCTCACGTGACTGTCTCCTCCAGGCACCTAGCCTGTTTCTGACTATGGCCTGGGTGCTGAGGACACAGGGAATAGGGTGAAGGCACTAGGAGCCCCCATGCCAACCCCCTAGCTGCATGGATGGGAGCAAGGGTTCTACTTGTGACATCGTGCTGAGACACAACCCTTGAGGACCCAGTGGAAACCGGGAGGCATGAAGGCACAGACTTCCTCACAACTCCACCATGGCTCTGAAGGGCTTCCAACAGGCCACTTGGGGCATGGAGTCATTCAGGAACTGGGAAGGTGTTCTCTGCTTCCCTCTCCTCCATTCTATTCATTCATTCAGCGAACACTATGGATCACCTACTGTGTGCCAGGTGCTGCATTGTAGGCACAGGGGCTGTAGCAATGAACAGAACGGACACAAATTTCTGCATCAGGGGGCTAACACTCTAATACATGAGACAGACAACAAGATAAATAAAATAGATACAGAGTCACAATTCCAAATTCCAAAAAGGTCTGAAAAGCAAAATTGTTTCATAACCCATTTGTGGCAAAACCTGGCCTTTACTGACATAAGGTTATTATAGCTTTTATTTATTGAAACTGATGTGAGTACTCTTATGTTTCATTCCAGATAAAGGAAAGTGTTTGATTTTGAGATGTTATCCCAGGCCCCACTAGGGATGCAATACAGAGTATTATACCATAGTACCTTTTAAAAAAATCTGAAAAATTCTGAATTCCAAGCTCTAGGACCAGGGGTTTAGGTCAAGGTTTGGGATCTCTGATATATTAGATATTGATAAGTGATAGGAGAAAACTCAAGCTAGAGAAGACAATGGGACAACTTTGGGTTGGGGGCACAGTTTGCAATTTAAAGAGGCATGAAGGAGGGAAGAAAGAACCACGTAAATACGGCTGGGGAAGGAAAGTTTGAGGCAGAGGGAACAGCAAGCACAAAATCCCTGAGGTGGGAACCAGCCTTCTGTGTTCAGGGAACAGTGAAGAGGCCTATGCAGTTCAGCTGAGCTAGGGAGGAGCCAGGTAGAGGGAGAGGAGATGGGGGTAGGTGTTGGGGCTGATTGTTGGGCGTGGGAAAGGGGATGGGAGCATGAGAGGGCTTAAGGCAGAGGACGATAGAATCACGGAGCCCCCTTCTTCACAAGACAGATCTCCTCCTTTCAGAGATCGTACCCCTGTGGGCCCTGTTTCCTTCTGTCCCACAGCTACCTTCCCGCGGGCAGGAAAGAAGCAAAACTTCAGCACAGCGGACAGCACTCCAGCCACAGCCAGCTAGCGCTGTCCGCGGTCCTGAAATCAAGTGCTGACCAAGAAGGGGTAAAGTGGGGACTGCCAGACACAAAGAAGCGTTCAGGTCTGCTAGAGAGGGTGGAGACAGCCGGCCTTGCCTTGTCCACACCTCCAACCCAGGATGGATAATTTTAGGTAGAAAATCCAGGCTAAGGTAGACGTACTTATTCAAAACACTTCTCGACATGCCCCTGCAGGTTCCACGGAATATCTAACTCAATGCAACCAAAACCGAGTTCTGGTTTATAATGTAAGTCAGACCACAACCCTCCTCTGCCCAAAGCCTCTTGTGGCTGGCTCCCCATGCATTCTGGTAAAAGCCAAAGTTCTCCCAGTGCCTCAGGGCCTTTGTGCTTAGAGGTGCTACCACTTGGAATGTTCTTCCCCCTCACATCGACATGGTTTGCTCCCTTAGCTCCTTCAAGCCTTTTCTCAAATGTCACCTTCTCAGTGAGGCCTGCCCCTACCACTCTATTCCAAATTGCAAAAACTAAACAACTGGTCCTACGAGCTCTTTTTTACCCTGTACAAAATTTGTTTTGCATACACTTGTCATTCACTCACAGACTATTTAAACTCCTCATTATGCTTAGTGGCCATTAGCTTCTCCCTCACTAGGATGTCAGCTCCACAAGGACAGAGACTTAGTTGTCTTCTTTTAAAAAAAAAAAGATTTTTATTTATTTATTTGAGAGAAAAAGCATGAGTGGGGGGAAGGGGCAGAGAGAGAGGGAGAAGCAGACTCCCTGCTGAGTAGGGAGCCTGATGCAGGGCTCAATCCCAAGACCCCAAGATCACAACCTGAGCCAAAGGCAGATGCTCAAAAGACTGAGCCACCTAGGTGCCCTCTTAGTTGTCTTTTCACTCCTGAAGCCCTGGTGCCTAGAACAGTGCCTGGCACACAGTGGGTGCTCAATAAAATTTTATTAAATGAATGAATTAGTCACTTGATGCTGAAAAACGAGGGAGAAACACAGACTGACTCTGAGCTGTCTACTCTCCTGTCCCCTCACACTTTGGTCCTCCATTCTCCTGGGAGCTTCTCTACAGCAAGGGTCCTTCCATCAGGACATGAAGACAGGCACCTGAGAAGGGAGAGAAAGAAGTGCTATGTGTACAAGAAATATGCCAAACATCTGCATCTCTGCCAACTTACTCAGTCTACATTTATGAGCACCTGTCGTGTGCTGGGTACTGTTCTAGGAGCTGGGGGTGGGGGGCTCAGCAATGAGCAAAAGAAAGAAATTCCCTGGTGGAGCTGGCGTTCTAGTGATGAGAGAGGCAATAAGGACATAATCTTGGAAATAAGTTGTTTGAAAAGAAATGAAGATGGATGAGAAGCTAAAGTGTGTAGGGCATGCACTTTTACACAGGTGATCAGGGGAAGGCTCTCCGAATAGGCTGTATTTGACCAAGACGTGAATGGAGTGGGAAAGTGAGCCACAGGGATATTTGGGAGCTGAGTGTTCTCCGCAAGGGAACCAAGTGCAGTGGGGCTGTGTTGGCCATGCTCCCGTGTATGTAACTACACGACTATGTGATACCGGTGTCACTACTGGGTGCTTGTGCATTTGGAGTGTTGCAAAGTGGGGTGAATCATGGGTTGTGCATCTTTTGGTGGGGGCTGAGATGGTGAGTTTGACAAGGAGTGTAACTGTGCTTCGTGTGTGTGCATGTGTGTAGAGAGAGCTGTGGGCACATTAGCTGAAAGGAAAGGAATCTATGTGTGTGTGCGTGTGTGTGTGTGTGTAATAGCAATGGTATGGTTGTATCAGAGTGTGTTTTAATGTGTGTGCAAGGGAAAGGGTGTGGGGACGTAAATGTGGGAGAAAGTGTGCATGGGATGCTTTGTGTCAAGGTAGGATAGGGCTGTGAACATGTGGGTTCTGGAAGTAGAATATATGCAGAGATGCCATGGGGTGTATGTGTGTGTGCGCGCGCTCGCACGTGTGCGTGTGTGGAGAGGGTTGTGGAGGCGCCTGGCTGTGTGGGTGGGTGTATTGGGGGATGCTGTGGATCTGTTTTCTGGCCCCAGAGAGAGCCCAGGAAATATCAGTTCCGCCCCGCCCCCTGGGTCTCCTGGCAACAGCACCACTTTGAAGTTACCAGGAGACAGAGTTGCCAAGGCAACAGGGGTGAGTGGCAGCTCTGGGGCGAAGTCTGGGTGAGGAGACCCAGTCAGCCAGCCGTCGCTTAATCACTCACCTTGTTCCTCCACCTTTCCCAGTTTCTCATCAATCCTACCTTCCTTTCTTCATTCATTCGTTTAACAAGCATATATTAAGAATGTACAATGATGTAGTCACTGTTCCGGGAGCTGGAGGCACCTAAGTGAACAAGACAAACAAGGTCTCTGCTTTGGCTGTCTCTTGGTCTCCCACCCTCTATGTATGTCTTTGTCTCTCCTAGCACCTTCTTTGGTCTATGGTCGTGCCTGCCCCCCTCACTCCAAGTAAAACCCCGGGAGTCCCAGGCCAAAGAGGAAGCCAGCTGAGACTCCTCACAGACCCTCAGAGGTTGCCCACGAATGTTTCTGAGCCTGCAGCCTCCAACACAAGCTGGGCCAATAGTAAGGTGCAGAGAAAGAAACACACAAGCTTCCCCATCACTCACTTTCTTAGTTGTCATTGGGTGACATCAGCAGAAACACACACGGACACATTCATCACAATATTCCTCTGAGATATCATGAGCTCCATTTTACAGGTAAGCAGACTGAGGCTAGGAGACTTTAAGTAATGTGTCAGTGATTAGGGCCTGTTTCCTTCAACTCTTGACCCTTATATTTGTCTGACTAGCGGATTAGTTCACAATAATAATATTCGTGCTGCTTCCTCAGCCAACTTGGGCAAAGGAAGGGCCTTTTCTTCCTGAAACGCCTCCATTCCTGCTCCCTCAAACTAAGTTATTTGCCCCTTCATCGGGGGAGGAGCTAGTGAGGGCCAATCTAACATTGACGGCAGACCCATGAACCAATGGAGAAGCTAAATGCATTATAACCAATGAGACCTCGGTTTGGGCGGGATTAGGGGCAGAACGGGCCGCTGATTGGACAGAGGTATGTTGCGAATGGCGGAGGCGCTGAGGCGAGTGCTAAACTTGGGAAGCTCGGCAGAGTCCGAGTCGGAGTACACAGCTGAGGCTGGATCGCCTTTGCTGCTGCTCGGCGGTCCAGGGTCTGGAAAGACGGCGCTGCTATTCGCGGCGGCCCTGGAAGCGGCAGGAGAGGGCCGAGGCCCCGTCCTCTTCCTGACCCGGAGGCCTCTTCAAAGCCTGCCCCGCGGGAGAGGAGCGGCGCTCGACCCCCTGCGGCTACAGGTAGCGGAGGGGTGGGACCAAAGGCGGACTAGTTAGTACCTGAGCGGATTGAGGGTTGAGTGACAGGTAGACAGACCAATGGAGGGGACGAAGGAAGGGCGAGCCGGAGCGGCCATTGTGGGGCGGAGTCATGAAATAACGGGGGAGTGGGGAGGATGGGGGCGGGACCACTGGTGCAATCCTCGTTAAGTTTGGGAAACTGTCCCGCGAGTGGACAGAGTTAGCGAAAGGAGACGCCCAAAAGGTAGAGTCAAGGCGTGGGTAAGAGGTGGGGCTAAACCTGTGTCTTTTTTTGGACACGGGGTTTTCTTTCGGGGCCAATCTGGAGGTTCCACTACGAATCTACCAGCGGGTTTTCCGTGGAAAGATTGCCTTAGTGACCTGGCAAAAAAACCGTACCAGTTCTCAGCTAATAGGGGTAATGGTAAATGCAGGATAAACAAAGGGGGTGGGGGTGCCTGGCTGGCTCAGTTGGTAGGGCGTGAGACTTTTGATCCCAGGTTTTTAAGTTCCATACTCACCCACCTTTGGTGTAGAGATTACTTAAAAATAAAATCTTATATTAAAAAAGGGGGGGGGAGGTAGGGGTGGGTACGTATAGAAGAGTATTCGACCAGTCGGAGCTGCTTCACTCTAGAAACAGCTATCTGGGACCTGAGAGCTTAGCGCAGGAAAGTATACAGGGCAGTAGGGCAGCTATAGCTGAGAGCCTGGCTTCCTGGGCTGAATCTGGTCTTTTCCTTTTTTCCTCCCTTTAGAAGATCCGCTTCCAGTACCCACCGTCAACCCATGAACTCCTTCAGCTTCTGTGCTCCGCCCATGAGGCCCGAGGCCCAGCCCCCTCCCTCCTGCTGCTGGATGGCCTGGAGGAGTACCTAGTGGAAGACTTGGGGCCCCAGGAAGCGGCCTACTTGGCTGCCCTGCTTCTAGACACAGCTGCCCACTTCAGCCACCGGATTGGGGCTGGCCAGGGCTGTGGGCTCATTGTGGCCCTCCAGATCCAGGAAGAGGGAGACAGTGGGGAAGCCCTGCAGCTGTCGCTGGTCCAGCGGTATTTCCCTGCCCAGTGCTGGCTGCATGTGGATGCATCAGGGCCCGGACAGCGCTGCCTCCGAGCCTGCCTGGATCCAGGCGGGCAGGGGCCGAGAGCAGAGTGGTGGTTGGCTTTCCGACCAGATGGAGAGATGACAGTCACCCCATGGCCTGCCCAGGCTGGTAAGCCCAACTCAGACAAAGGTTCAAGTTCTGAAGGCCAACCTTGAGTTTTGGTATGTGCCCAACCTCTCTATGCCTTGGTTTCCCATGGTGGGAATACTTAACTTCAGGGACATGTGCAGATTCAAAGACCTAAAGAATAAAAAGTGCTTTTTCTCTTTTGAAAAATAGCATTATCATGTACTTATTTTGCCCAGTCAGCATATTGTTTTGCTTTTTGAATTTTATAAAAAGTTTCATGATAAATGTAATATTCTGAGACTTCCTTCTTCTCCCACTCAGCATTGTTATTAAGATCAGGCCAGGGCCACCTGGGAGGCTCAGTGGGTTAATGAAGTCTTGACTTCAGCTCAGGTCATGATCTCCAGGTCCTGGGATCAAGGCCTGGGTCAGGCTCCTGTGCTGAGTGGGGAATCTGCTTGTCTGTCTCCCTCTGCCCACCCCCAACCCACGCCCCGGATCATGCTCTTTCTCTCTCTCTCTCTCAAATAACTAAATAAAATCTTAAAAAAAAAAAAAAAAGATTCAGCCATATTTTTTAGTTCAGTCCTCTCTCTCTACTGCATATAATGACCTGGGTGACTGTACCCCATTTTGTTTCATCAGATTGACTTATTTACTGCTTATGAACATTTTTTTTTTTTTAAGATTTTATTTATTTGACAGAGAGAGATCACAAGTAGGCAGAGCAGCAGGCAGAGAGAGAGGGGGAAGCAGGCTCCCCGCTGAGCAGAGAGCCCAATGTGGAGCTCAATCCCAGGACCCTGAGACCATGACCCAAGCCAAAGGCAGAGGCTTAACCCACTGAGCCACCCAGGCACCCCGCTTATGAACATTCTTGCACACATATACTGGCTCATGTCCATGAGGGCCTTTAGGGTATATACTAGATGTGGAATTGGTAGACTAGGTCTGCATATATTCATCTTTCCTTGGTTATGTCAAACTTCTAAAAAGTGGTTAAACGGAACTCCCAATGAGCCACCTGATAACACGGGTCCCATCAGAGTACTTTCTTAGAACAAGGCCTAATTCAAAATAAAACCTTACAAAATAGTGTCATTATTATTAGTGGCAGAGACTAGCTAGAGGCTCATTCAACAACTTTCCTCTCCTTGGGAGTACAGCTAAACTGTATTTTTCCCCAGCTGCCTGTGGTTCTAGCTGGGGGTCCTGTGACTGTTTCTGGCCAGTGGAATTTGTGAAGAAGAGATGATCACTACTTCTTAGGCCAACTCCCTAAAATGGCCCACCAAATCTTCTGCTCTTTGTTCTGCTTGTTGGTTGGCAAGATGCAGAGGACCCATCTAAAGATCTCAGGGTGGCCCTGGGGGGATGGTGAAGCCAGAGACCATTAGAGTCTGGGCTTCTCACTCATCCCAGAGATGGCTGCCCACCTACAGGTTTGCATTGAAATAGGAGAGAGAAAGCATTTGATGTGTTAAGCCACTCATATTTAGGAGTTGTTTGTTATGGCAGCTAGTATAACATATACTGACTAATTCATTTTATTATGATTATTATTCAGGTTGCCAGATCCAAAATTTGAGTTGGAGCTCGAGGCCTTTTACTGCTGCCCCTATGGCCCAGGCCCAGGGAAAGATGGGGCTTACAGGATGTTTGTAGAAGTCATGATGGGAAAGAAAAAAAAAAAATACACACACATACATGCATACACACACACACACAACTCTGTACAATTTTAAAATACTTCAAGGATGGACCGAGCAAGGATGGACTGGGCAGAAACCCAAGGGCGGCCTCACCAACCCTGCTCAATAAGTCTTAGGCCTGGACTAGTACTTGAGGTCATGCTGGGTCTCCAAGCATCTGAGGGCTGGAGTCCTAGGAGCAGGCCACATAGCTGGGAGGTGAAGGCTCCAGGGCTGGGGAGAGGCTGTTCTCATAAGGATTCGAGAAGGGGCCATTCGATGAGTCCCCCTGGGCTCCCTGGGAGCCCCCTGAGCTGTAGTCAGTTGAGATGCCAGAGTCGGACACCATGAGGTACAGGTACTTTATATGGGGTGGGGTGGGGGGCAGCTCAGGGGGCAGTGCCCTTGGGCGCAAGAGCTGGGAGCTGGGATCCAGGATGGTATACTCAAAGCTGGTACCCAAGGCCCCCTCTGGCCCAGGCTTCAGGGACAAAGCAGATGAGTAGGAGGATGCTTCTGAGCTTTTATCCGTGGCTACCATGTCCAAACCGCCATCAGGCCGTGGCAAATCCTCAGTGGGGGGGTTCCGGGGCAGCAACCACTTGTCCAGCACCAGGTAGGTGTCCTGGGTATGTTCACTGCCCACTGGCTCCAGCAGGTGTCCCTCATCCTCTGCCCCTGGCTCCACCGCCTGTGTTGCCCCCCAGCAGCGTTCAGAGAGGACTTCCAGGGGAGCGGGTGGGTCCTCTGCAAAGGGAGTGCAGGGGCTCCACCAAAGGCAGCCCTCATTCTGGTACAACCACAGCTGGGGAAACAGCACCAGCCTGCTCAGAGACCTGGGGTTCAGCCCTGGGAGCAGGGAAACCCCAGGCCCCGAGGGAACAACCCCACCACCTACCTGGAAGTTACCCTTGTGGGTGGTGAAGAGGCCCTCAAACTCACTCTCAGGGCTTGGGATGCCAGGCCAGATCTTCTGCTTCAAAGCTCTGATGAAGCCAAAAGGACCAAGTACATGGGTATGTGTCACCGAATACCCACCGGTAACCCCCTTAGGACCAGCCACAGGGGCGCAGACAGTTCTAGCTCCTTGTGATCACAGTGGAGGTAAAGGAGTGCATAGGGGATGGAAGAACAGAGGCTTGAGCTTGTGCATGCAAGCCCTACAGGTGGGTGACTAGAACAGGGTTTTGAAGGATGCATAGGAGTTCAATATGCACTGATGTTACTTCCCTTCTCACCCCTTTCCATAATATTCCCCCAATGTACTCAGAATAAAATTCAAACTTCCTCCCCACAGCCCTGCAGATGGCCTGGCATGTTCTGACCCCTGTCACCTCCCTCACCTCATCATTCACCACTCTTTCCTAACACATTCTGCTCTAGCCACAGAGCGCTTCTTGGTAGCTGCTTCGATGTTTTAAGCTCATTCCCACCTTAGGGCCTCTGCACTTGCTGTTTCTTTTCAATTTTCATGTGGCTGCCTACTTCTAACCTTCAGGTTTCCATTCTGATGTCACTTCTCAGAAGCCTTTTCTGATCAATCTGTCATGTCCCCATGCCCCATTTGTTGTTATGATATCACTTATCACAATGCATAATCAAATATCTGTTGGTTCCCTTGTTCTCAACCATGAGATCCACAAGGTGGGGACATATTTGTTTTCCACTTTCTCCCCAGTGCCTAGCACACAGTTGGCTCTCCTTATGTATTTTCCAACCAAGTAAATAAACAAGGCCTTGAAAGACACCTAGGAGACCACCTGGCAGACAAGGCAGGAAGGGCATTCCGGGCAGAAGGAACAGCATAGGCTTGAGGGTGTGAAACCACCTGTTATGCTCTGGGAATTCCAAAAACCTCGGGATGTCTGGTCCTACCATAAAGAATCTAAGGAGCTTGACAACAGGGGCAGGAGGCACTCAGGGTGTTAATTCCATTAAGCCCATCCGGGGATTTTACAAAAGTTGACAAATTTGGGAAAAGGAAAAAGCAAAGGAGTTCAAGAAGGAGCAGCCACTGAGGTTGAAGGAAAACCAGGTGAATGTTCCCAGGGAATTTTAACTAAGGGTCTGGGTTCGATCTGGCTCACACCCCAGCCCTGCCACTGACCCCTCACTGTGTCTCTCTGGGCAAATGTCTGCCTGTCTCTGAGCCTAGCTTTCCACAGCAAAAGAATGGGGTGGGGGGGAGTCTGGGCTAGGTGCCTGAATGGGGCGCTCACCTGCGGTGGGAGAGCAGGGCGAGCACGGCCAGCAGCAGCAGGATGAGCACGAGGATGAGGGAGAGCGTCAGGATGAGGGGGTCCAGGTCTGGGGAGCACGAAGGAAGTCACGGTAGTGGGAATGCCCCATATTCCATCCCAGCCCCTCCTACGCCCCTACCTGGGGCCTCACCACTAACTGTCAGCAGCGACGCAGGCTCGGACCAGGCGCTCCAGAAGCCACCGAAGCTCGGCTCGGCCATCCGCGCGCGTACCATGAAGGTGTAACGCGTTCCACCCCGAAGGTTGCTCAGGACGCACTCAGTGCGACCATCCAGGATCTCCACCTGGGGGCGGGGCCTGGGTGAGAGGCGTGGCCAGTGGGGCGGGGCTAGCAGAGAAGCAATGGGGGGGCGGCACCGAGCCAATCAGAGAAAGGAAGGACAGCTCCCCAGCGCGGCCGTGAGGGCGAAGGGCTAGGAAAGCAGGACGCCGCTTCCAGGAAGGCTTGGGGCCAAACAGGACGGGCCCCAGGGAGCAGAGGGCGGACTATTTAGGGGCAGGGCCAGAGCCTAGAGGGTCGGGACCTTGAGGGGGGTCTAGTGTTTGGGACACTGGGGTAAGTGGGATTGGGTCCAGGTGCGCTGGTGGGGCACTGGGAAAGAAGACCTGTCACTGGGCGTGTAGGTGTCTCGGGCAGGGAGATGACGGGCGTCAGAGGCTGGGTCTGGAGGGGCGAGGCCAGGGGGCGGGGCCGTGGGAACCATCTGGGCGGGAGGGAGGAAGGAGGCGGGGCTGTCCACCTTGGAGCCTTTGGGGCTGGCGTTAGAGGAGGCCTCACCTTCTGTGCGCCCGCTGCGACGTTGCCGGAGGAGATGTTCACTTCGTAGCGGATGAGGCTGGCCACCGGGGCCCCAGGAGGCGGGAACCAACGCAGTACCACGTGGCCGCCCTCGTCGGCCCGCCGCGCCAGCAGCCCCGCGGGGGGATCCAGGAGCACTGAGGAGACGGGTTGATCAGGTGGGCGGTGGCCGAGACTCCCTCGCCCGACAAGGTCCCCATTCCCTGCTAACTTACCCACTTCGTTGATGTGGATGATACGGCGATAGCGTGGAACGCCCGAGGATACCGCTGTGACGCGCAGCTCTAAGGGCACGAAGCTCGACGTGTCGGCCGTAGGCAGCGAGCACCAGAAACGCACAGCGCCGCGAGCCGTGGGCGCCTGGTGCAGGCTGCATGGCTTCCATGGCTCACCCCTGTGCGCCAAGGGGCCAGAGAGGGAAGGGAGCAAGTTGGGGCTAGGGGTGCAACAGTTTGCCTGCACCGTGGGCGCATTTTGGGCACGACCACCAAAGCGCGTACAACCAGCCCCGACGCACGCGACGCCTTAGTCCCATCGGAGGGGTGCTGTCCCCGGAATTGCTCTCCAACAGAGATCGCCCCAGCCACTAGGGGCGCGTGTCAGTCCCGACCCCGCGGGCTTCCCACCCACTGGGTAGGTGCCACCCGGTCCCGGACACCAGATATCCCAAAGCGTGAGCTCCGGGGCGCGCTCAGTCCTGCCCACCCGCCCCCTCGTCAGAGCGTGGGGGCGCTCCTCTTGCCCTGCTGCACTCACTCGAGCTGGTAGAAGAAACTGTAGTTGTCGGGGCCGACCCCGGCGCTTGCCTCTTCCTCCCAGAAACACACCAAGTCCTCCAACCGTTCGGTGAAGCACAGAAGCTCTTCGGGCTCACGGGCAGCCAGCAGGGCCGCTGCGGGCGGGAACAAGGGGAGGGTCGGGGGAACCCAGTCTTCGGGTCTCCGCGTCCTTCCCCTCCCTCCTGCCGCCTGTGCGAACCGATAAGAAAAAAGCCCCGCCTCGCTCTCTACCCCAAGCGGGGCCCCTCGAAGGGTCCCCAGAGGTGGTGCCCCCCGAACTCCCAGGCACAGGTTGCTTGCCTTACTGTTCCCAGACACATCCCCGCCCACCCCACAACGCGCTGGACCGCGCGCAGCCTGCCCGGCCTCCGCCCCCCGCTGCCGGCCCCGCCCCAGGCCAGGCGGGTCCCTGGATGTGTGCGGAGGTGGCGGGCTCCCCTATCGGCCCTGGCAGGCTGCCGGGGGCCAGATAACGCCAACCGTGACCCCCTCCCCCGCCCCTTCCCTCAACCCGGCAGGCCCGGGGATCTGGCGCCCGCATACAAACCGTGTTTACAGTCGCCAGCGGCCCGGCCCCTCTGCCTCGACCCGGGCTTTGTCCTCCCTCCCTCAGTGCGGGGTGGGCTAGGTCCCCTCTCCTCAGGGACTCTGGACGTCTAGGCCTAGACCCAGCACCACCCCCGCCCCATTAGGATATATCACGTCCCAGGGACCCCTGAAAAGATAAAATGGGAACTTTATGTCCCCCTCCAGACCCAGTCTGGAGTCTTAGACCCCGGCGTGGTACACCGGGTCCTAGTCTAAGAGGCTCAAAGACCAGTTTGGCCCCCAGGATCTAAACTGGAGGTTCAGAACCCGATATGATCCCCAGGAGCCATGCTGGAAGTTCAGGCCTGAGCAATGCGCTCTGGGACCTAGTGCGGGGGTCCCACACCGATCTACCCTTACCTTTACTTTCAAACTTGGGGTCCAGGGATTTGGGTGGGGAAGCCCAGGCGGCCCCAGCGAGCAAGAAACAGAGAGAGCCGACACTGGGCCAGAGGTGGGCCCGAAGTTGATCCATGATGCAGTCCCTGGCGATGGGGGGCCCAGGGCCCCTGCCCCCTGCCCCCCTTCCGCCCCTGGCACAATCCACAGCTGGGTCAGCAGCTGCCTCCGCCGGACACAGCTGACCAGGCCCTTCCCGGCCAGGCGCCTCCAAGTGGCAGCTCCCCCGAGGGGGCGGGACCACACGCAGCCTGGGCTGAGATAAGCGGGAGGCCGCCGCCCTGCTGGTCCCGCGGGAGGCGGCAGGGGCCCTGGGGGGCCCCCCCGCGGCCACTTGGGGGTGAGGAACAGTGCCGGTTTCTGGGTTTCTGAGGCAGACACACTGTCTTACTCTGTGACCCTGGACAGGTGACTGATCTTAGCTTCAGCCTTCTCATCTGTAAAACCCGGCTTGGCACATAGCAAACATTCAAAAAATGTAAGATACTGTTATTATCGTGCTAATCAACATCTCTTCCCAGGCTGGGTAGGAATAAATAATCATAATGGGTGGCCGGCGGTTGAGTGCACGGTGTTAAGCAGTGTGGCAAAACCGTACGTACCATATGATCCTGTAATAAAATAACATATATTCTAGATGTTAAGATTTGTGATTTTTTTGGAAAAGATTTTTTTTTTTTTGCGCTGTTGGGATCTTATTTTATTTTTAAAGATTTTATTTATTTATTTGAGAGAGAGAGTAAGAGAGCATTAGAGGGGAGAAGTTCAGAGGGAAAAGCAGACTGCCCATGGAGCCTGGAGCTCATGAGGGACTTGATTCCAGGACTCCAGGACCAAGACCCTGAGCTGAAGGTAGTCGCCCAACCAACCGAGTCTGGGGATTTTTATTTTATAAGGAATGTGCTGTTCTTTTAATAACCTGGAAAGTAATTATAGTTACACATGGTGAAAGCTATTTGCTTGAGCTGAGCTTCTCAAACTAGGGTAAACATCACCACGGTGGTACCTGCCTGGAGCAGGGCTGCATATTGGTGCCTGCCCTTCCTAGACCAGCCAGTCAGAACACTCCATTTCCTGGAGCACCGTGATTGGCTGGGGGTGGGCCTGTGACCTAAATGAATCCAATCAGCCTCTGTCCTGGGACTTTACCCGAAGTTACTGGGAGAAAAAGAATTTGCCTACATCCCATTGGTCAAGACTTAGTCACATGACTACATTTTGCTACAAATGTGTTTTCTACTTTGGGTGACCAGCTAAAAATTAGGTTGTTCTGTTGCCGCAGAGGGTGATTGGATTTGGTGGGGTGCGGGGTGGGGGGTGGGGAGTGTAGGGCGGACACAGTCTCATTCTCAGAGCAAATCAGGGCCCAGAGACAGCAACAAAATCCCGATGACAATTTTTGCCTCCCTGAATCCAAATGTGATTGAAGCTGGACCCACCGAACTTCTCATTTACATGAGCCATTAGTTTCCTTTTTTGCACATCTGCTTGGACTGGATTTTTGAACACTTGAAGCACAAAGAAACCAAAGCCCCTAGTTGACGTTCGGCACAGAAGAGAAGTTCCTCAGTGAACACATTATTGTTAGGATGGTGGTTGTTGACAGTTACGACTGTGTCGCAGTTGGCCCTATGGCTCTCTTTGTCTCTGCCTTCTCCATTACCTCTCCTTCCCCAAGTACAGGGAGACGGTGCACCCCTCTCCTTTCACCCCCACATCCTGTTGACTTATGGGTGATGATGGTATTTGTCTCTGATCCCAATGGATTTTCATTTCTCCACTCACCCATATATGTGGCAGAAAAGAAGGTCAGGGCCCCCCAAATGCTGGGGAGTCCCAACCCCTGTGTGTGTGTGATAGCCCCCCCCACCCCCTCCCATCTGGTTGTGTCTCACCCAAACCCTTTCACAAGGCTCTTAGATTTTTTTCAGTTTTTGTTTTTGGTTTTTTAATTTCTGTCATGATAGAGAACACGAGGCCTAGGCTCAGAGCAGACAAGACAGACCTGTTTCATAACTTTGGTCACTATTTTCATCCACTTTCGTCAGTTCTGATGTGTCTCCACCAGTTACAAGATTTCTCTGGGGAAGGTCTGCCCCCCGCCCCCAGTACCCTACCAGCCTTCTATGTTTATGGGATGAAGCTTTTCATGGCCCACCCATGAGCTGATGGCTCTGGAATAAGGATCTGGTGCCAAGAGGCTCAGACAGGTGTCCAAAGGGCTAAAACTGGAGATGGGGGGTCATGGGGTACAGAACGCAATGGGCTTTACTGGAGAATGGGACTTCTCTAGGAGAGGAAACCTCTCCCCACTCCCATGGTGAGGGAAGCTAATCCCCAACCTGCCCCTGGGGCCTGTGACCTAGAGAGAGAAGGGGGCCCCCTCAGGCTGAGGAGACTGTGGTTGTGGGCCGGGCCCCCTCCTTTCGCCGCAGCACAAAGTCTCCAGGGGCGGCTGGACTCATTGCATAGAAGACATTGGCATTGTCAGGAATCAGGAGCTCTGGCCAGGGCAGACATGATGGTTAAAGGCAGGCACAACCTCATACTTTCCCCACAAAAAACCTAGGTAACCTTCTCCCATTCACCAGTCTGCTCTGCAGAACAACCTTGGGTCCCTTCAGCCAGCACTAAGCCAACCTCATTCTCCTCTCATTCAGAACCCGGACAACCTCCCACACAAAGCCTGCACAACCTCATGTCTCTCCCACCTCGTGCCTGGGCAACCTCCTGCTATTTCCCTCCAGAGTCTAGACAACCACACTGCAAGGTGGGACAAACTCGGGTCACCCATCCCAAATGACTTCCTGCTCATTCACTCTCCCCCCCAGCCAAGTTCATGCTGCTCTCACCATGAACTTGGACAACTTCTGACTTCCTACATCCCCCTTGTAAAATCTGTGGCCCTCACTCTTTTTTTTTTTTTCCCTCACTCTTGATAGCCAAAGCCAACAGCCTTCTATGTTCCTTCCTAAATCCAACCAACCTCATGTCATGTCCTTTAGCATGTCACTCTCTTGCCTCTCCTTCTTGAGAACTAGGCGGCCTTCTACTTGTGTCTGTATTGAACAACATCGTGCTCCCCTACCCTGAATTTCAATACCATGTGGCCCTCCCCCGTGCCAAGTTCAGATAACTTCAGGATCTCCTTGCTGAGCTATAGCTCATTTCCTCACAAATTCAAGCCCAGACCCTCTTTAGACTCCTACCTCACCAGGCTGAGCCTGAACGACCTCATGATCCTACAAACTGAAGCCAAGACAACCTCCTTTCCTCCGTCTCCCATTTGACCTTGAACAACTTCACTTCCCCACAAATCCTAAGGAGACACCTTTAGTGCTCCTCTTGCTCACACAGCAAAGGCAACCTCAGGACCCTGGAAAATCGAGGCACCAATAACACTTCCTCTTACCCCCACCCTGTTTCCTCTTACCCTTACTCTGTGTCAGAGCCACCTCCTGGCCCTGTTAGGCCAGCCTGGATTCTAGTCAGTCTGCTGCCCTTGGAGCTAACCCCCAGCCCAGCCTACACGCAATCACTGCTCACCCCTGTCCCCAGGAAGGACTTGGAAGAGCTGGTAGTCCCGGGCCCAGGGCTGAGCCACATTGTGCTTTTCCAGGGCTCGCTGCACCACACTGGGGGCCTTGTCCTGACTAGTGAGCTGAGAAAAGATGGTGGGTGGTGAGGTGTGACAGCCAAGCCCCAGGGGGCAGGGCTGCCCAGCATGTTCCTGTCCCCATCCCTCCCTCACCAAGATGCTCCGATAGAGGTTCCCATGGTCATTGTCAATGCTGACGCGGATGACTCGAGCCTCCGATCCCGGCTGCCCCGGTACAGAGATGTGAGAGCTGCTCAGGGGCAAAGCCAAGAGCCGCAGGGCCGGCAGGTCCGGGCTCAAGGGCAGCTGTAGGCAGTGGGGAGAGGTTGAGTTGGGGGGAGTTATATGTCCCCCTACACAAGCGGAGCCTGGGGACAGGCAGTGAGGGTGCACTCACAAGCCCACATCCATGCAATCACATGTGGTCTGTATGTGATCCATGCATCACATACAGACCTTCGTGCCCTGTGACGAAAACAAATTTACACGTGACCCATACACATAGCACAAAGCTGCATTTATGCACAAGAAATCCCACGTGCACAGACAGCAGCAAGTACACACGTGCTTGTAATTGCTGTGCATCCACAAGTCCGTGAACAGTCCCATTCAGGGTCCCATGGATACTGTGGCTATTTATGCCCATGTGTCCCCTTTAGGCATGCCAATTCCTGGGGACACGCATATCCTCGCAGAAGTATAATCACACCCTGGAGTGCCTTGTGGGTGAGCTGACTTATCCAGATCAGAGCATAAGCCAGACCGAGGAACAGTCCCTCAGACAGGGCCATGAGATGCACATGGTCTCCTGGACAGATACCCAGAGTGCTCAGCCAAGCATGTTCTTATGTACATGCCTGGCTGTGACATCCCATGTACACACACAGACACACAAACACACACAGACCGACACACACAGCCCCGCAATGCACACAGGCAGGCCTAATACCTTGGTGTTGGGGCCCTGGGGCCCTGGAGAGGCCGGGGGACTGCCAGGAGGGTCTCTGGTTCTAGGACTAGATGGGGGAGACCCTGGGGACAGACTGTAGGAGACACAGAGTCTGAGGTCAAGTGGCTGCCCTGACCTCTGACCCTACCATGTCTAGTCCCTTCACTGGGATGCTCACCTAGAGGTGGGGGATGACGGGTCCCCAGGACTCCCAGCAGGGGATGAGCGCCTCTCTCGGGACAGCTTTCTAAAGACAGACACAAGGGACGAGGATGAACCTGGACTCACGCCAGGAGCAGCCTCCCATCTCTGCCCACATCACTCCCCAGGTGCACCCCAAGACTCACGCGCTGAGGCGCTTGGTGGGGCTGATTCGCCGCCGGACATGTGGGGAGCTGGGGCAGGAGGCAGCAGGTGGCTCAATGACACGGGAGACCCGATAGCTGAGGAAGTCAAGGTGCACGTTGGTGTGGGTTGGGGCCAGGAAGCAGCAAGGAATGAGGTGAAAGCTAGAATCAGTTGGGAGCTGCATTATGGGTGTGCGGGGTGGGGAGCAGGGGTTGGGCACTGAATACTGGCGTCAGGATAGCCAATGGGGACATATTATGGCATCAGGGTCTTATTAGGGATGAGACACAACAGCTTGGTTGGCAGGTCATACGGGGATTTTCAGAGTGGGACTGAGGAGTAAGATTTGGTCAAAGATAGAGTTCAAGGTCAAATCATCATTGGGGGTCAAGGATTAGGGTAATGAATTCAACAGAACGGAAAGAAACAAATGGGACTGTTGAATTGGATGGTCAACTATACCTCAAAGTTGGGGTTAGTTATTCCAAACTGGGGGAAAATGATCAGGCTCAGAGATACAGACTAGGGTTACCAGGGGGGTCATAGGTCAGAGAGGGTCAGAAGGTGGGGAAGAGAACAGATGGGACGGGGCGGGGGGGATGGCCAGCTGTACATTAAAGGCTGAAGTCAGAAAGTCAGACGGGGTCAGAATTTGAGGTCAGAGGTGAACTGGGGCCCTCCCTGGGCTGGAAAAAATGCAAGGTCATAGGACGGGAGTCAGGCTCAGGAGAGGGTCTGGGGAGTTGGAGAGGCACATGGGGTAAGTGGGTCAAGCCTGCCATCCAGAATCAGCCAGGGTGGGGGCTGGGCCAGGCCTGGGGTGGGGTCACCTCTGCTCCTCGCTGAGCTGGCACTGGGCACGCAGGGCGGCCAGGACTGGGGCGCGGGGACTCAGGCAGTAGCTCCCACACCGTTTCTGCAGCTGCTGGATGTGGGCCAGGATCTCCCACTCCTGAGGGGGTGGCCTCTCAGAACCAGCCCCTCCCCACCCCCAGCCTGTCCCCCCCACCCCCCGCCCACCATACCCATCCCAGTGTCACTCACCTTCCTCCTCTTCTCAAAGTTGATGAGATCCCCCTGGGGGCAAACTTTGTCTGAACCGGAGCCTCCAGAATCAAGACCCTTGAGGGTCACGGTCAGGGGCTGGGATGTCAGGAGCCCCACTGCACTAAGGGGGCTGGGGTAGGGAACGTGGGCAGGGTCAAGGGTGGGTTATCAGGAGGCCCACTGTGCTGAGGGTAGGTGGTGCTGGGGTCAGGAGTCAAGGGTCAGGGGTCAGACCTCCAGCATGTCCGGCAGGGCTGTGTCCAGCATAACCAGGTCCGTGAGAAAGGTGCCAAGGTAGGGGACAGGGCCCGGGGGCAGTTTCTGTGGTCCCCAGAATTTCAGTCACTCTCAGCCCCATCACGTACCACCCCCTTCTGTGAGGACCCTGCCTGGCCCCCATCCCAAACCACCTCACTCACTGGGGGCAGGTTTCCTGGGAGGGTGTCCTCCTCTTGGGGGCCCTCGGTGGTCTCCTCCTGGGGGAGAGGGAAGAACTGAGCAGTCCTGGGTTCTCTCTGACCCTGTCCTCAGGGAAGATGCCTCAAAACCCACCATATATGTCTGTTTTGCTTTCAGCCACCTCGGGCACAGCGCCTGGCACCCAGTAGCTGCTGAATTCAGAGCTCCCTGTTCCTTGACCTCTTATCCTAATCTGAGACATCCATTCACTCGCCGGTATTTACTGAGCAGCTCCTCTGGGCCCGGCACTGTTCTGAGTGCTGGGGAGGCCGCAGCGAGCAAGGGACAAAAATCCTGGCCTCCCAGAGCTGACTATTAGCAAGGGAGAGACAGCAACAAGCAAGCTCCGTGTGTAGCAGGCAGAGGTTAAGGGCAATCAAGGAGCAAGCGGGGTGAGGCCTGCGGAAGGTGAATGGGAAGAATGTTCTGGGCCAAAGGAACAGGCTTCACATTCCATCTGTTGTGGATTCACCCTAAGAACCAGCATCAATTGCAATTCAAATCTCAATATCGCCTACGGTAAGTCAGACTTGTGGGCAGACAATTCTGTTTTGCTTATCAAAGTCAAGTCCTAGGGTGATTTTTGTTTGTTTGTTTGTTTTTTTACACTTTACTCTTTGCTGTGACTCTGGCCTCAAGTGACCTTTTTTCCGTGTAACTTCTGGTATTTGATGAATGAATAAATAAGGCGGTCACTGAGTGTGAGCTATATTGAGGGCAGCAGAGGCAGTAAAACAAGGGGAAGGTCATTGCTGAGCAGTAGTGAAAGGACATTGAATGTTTTGACAATGACACGTGGTGCCCGCCCCCAGGTCTTCGTTTTCCTTTTTTGGGCCTGGGATCCTGGGGGGGGGGGGGGTCCACACCCATCATTACCTGGGAAAGAATCTCTCTACTACTGAGGTGGTTGTTCTCATCGGAGAAAATCTGCGAAAGTTTTCTGAAAGTGGATAACCTTTCCCTGGGGGGGCGGGGGTGTCAGGAGAGGGGTCAGGAGTCAGCGGCTGGGAACGTCAGAGCTGCGCTGGGGAGGAAATTCCTCCTCAGCGACAAGCCCCCTCCCCCCCTCAACTGCTTACTGCGCCCCCGGCTCCCCCCTCCCCCCCACCTCTTTACCTGCTGACGGCGCCCCAGCTGCGCTTGAGCCGGTATATGGGGTTAGACTGCAGGGCGGACAGTATAGCGCGCAGCGAGGAGAAGTTCCGCAGTTCCCGGCAGCGCTGCGGGTGGGCAGGGAGCCGGTGACACCCCACGCCTGACCCCAGCTATGACTCGCCTTTGATCCGAGACTTCTGACCCCAGGTCAGACCCCTAGGGACTGCCCAACAAGCTACCAGGGGTCAGCCTCTCCCCTCAGGACTCTCCCCGCTCCCCTACCTGCAGCCCCAGCCCCTCCCCCAGCTGCCCCTCCATTCCCTACCTCCCACCTTGGCTTCTCTTGTCCCCACTCCTTACTTCTCCTGGGCCCTAGATGTGCCCAAAGTATCTCTCCTGGACCCAGAGCTCTCCTCCCCGGACCTATGTCTCATCCTGGGTGTCAGCCGTCTAACCCCTTTCCTTCCTCCCTAGCCACTCCCCCACTCTCCTGGGCCTCCGTTTCTTTCTCTTCAGCCTTAAGGCTGTTGACCTGCCCCCATCCAGTCTCTCTCTCGGACCGCTGCCCCCTTCTCTGGGCATTGGTTCCTCCTCCAACCCACCCCCTCCTCATTAACCCCCCACCATCCCATCCTTTTATCCCTAGAACCACTCAGTGTCCCTCAGCCCTGGCCACCCCGCCCTGGGCCCCTCCCTGTTAGGTTTTCCCTTAGGGGTACCTCCTAACCCCAACCGTCCCCTCAGTCCCAGACCCTGGTCTTCTGCCTTCTGCCTCGCATCCCCTGCCTCTCACCAGGCCTAGTCCCTACCCCCATGCCCCGCCCCCATGTCCCCTTTCCGCGGAGGCGTACCTGGGCCACACGGATCCACTTCTCCAGCCGCTGAGCCCTCTGTGGGGCGGCCAGGCCCTGCTCTCCCAGCACGGAGCCCAGCACGCAACCGATCACCATGTTGAATTGGGTCACAGTGGCGCGCACAGTGGGGGCGGTGCTCGCAGCCCCTGGACGGTCCCGCTGTGACCACACGGAGCCTAGGCACTCGCAGGAACGCACGCGTGAAAACAGCTCCTGAGTGGAGGTGGGGAGGGTGGGAGGGTGCGTGTGTGGGTAGGTGTGTAGGATCTGTGTCAACGGAATCTGCCCCACGACCATGGCCTGCCCCGGTGCTCACCACGTCCAACAGCGTGAGCTGTTCGGCCACTTCATCTACACTGAAGTCTAGGAGGTCAGGGCCTTCCCGCCCCGGTCCAGCCTCCTCTTCAGAGCAGTTGTCGGGGGAGTCTGGGCGGGGTGTGTGGACAGCTCCAGGAGGTCCTGAGGGAGTATTAGAGAGGGTTAAAAACCCTCAAGTTTGAATCCAGGACTGGCTGTGTGATCTTGGACTAGTTCCTTGGTGTCTCTGAGTCTCACTTTCCTAATCTGCAGAAGGGAAACCTCTCTGGGTATTTTTAGGGGTGTCAGAGCAATGGTAATGCTCATTTAGCGCCTATGGTGGTAATCCACCCTCGGTAACTGAGCACACTAACCTAGTGAGGGAGGTACTATTATCCACCTCCCATGGATGGGGAAACTGAGGCAGAAACAATTTGCCCTAAGGTACACCTACAGGAAATAGCAGGGTGGGGATTTGAAGCCAGGTGCTTAAAGGCTAGAGTAGAAAAGAGTGGTGTTTTGGGTTTTGAACCTATATTAAAGTAAGATCTGGGGCGCCTGGATGGCTCAGTGGGTTAAGCCTCTGCCTTTGGCTCAGGTCATGATCTCAGGGTCCTGGGATCGAGCCCCGCATCGGGCTCTCTGCTCGGCAGAGAGCCTGCTTCCTCCTCTCTCTCTCTCCCTGCCTCTCTGCCTACTTGTGATCTTGCTCTGTCAAATAAATAAATAAAATCTTAAAAAAAAAAAAAAAGTAAGATCTGTCTGCCCTATTCTTGTGGTGAGAGGTGGTATAACTTTGTAGTTAACGGAAGGCTATAGTCTCAGTCCCAAGTTCAAATCCAGACTTGTCCTCCAGGCTTGCTATGTGAACTAAAGCAAACTCTTTAACCAGCATGTGCCTTGATTTCTTCATCTGGATTTTAAAAAATCAGAGATCATACATACTAGACAGCTATAAAGTACCCAATAAATAGGGATGATTTTTCTGTAGTGGGATTCTATAGTGGCGTCCACTAGGAGATATTTTGAAGTCAAAATCTGCCACAAGGGGGCCGACCTGCACAGTGAATTTGTACGCTCAGCCTCCAAGCGTCCCTCCAAGATATTTGTGTCCTTGGAAAACCTGTTTACAATAATCTGCACCTAGAACAAAGCTATCTTTCTCATAAACACCCACTAGTTTGGCTCCAGGAATGCAAAGACTGCCAGAGTCTGGGCTCTGTTTTGTTTGGAATATATGAGTGTTATTCACCATTCTCGAAAGTGAGGTCACCAGTGTTTATGCTGCTACACCTGTGTGGCCAGTCCTCTCCCCTGCATTAGCTGGTGTTTGTGGCTGTCACACTGACCGTGATGCTGTAAGAGACAAAGGCTCTGGACGACTTCACCACGTATCCTAGTAAGACATGGCGACACATATAGTTTATTATTGTGTAAACTGCTTTCGCTTTATTTCTCCTTCATCTTATAGTTACAGCACTATATTATTATTTTTAAATTGTCTTTGTAAGTCCACTTAATTATTTGTCTTTCATTTCAAATTAGGACAGATGGCGTTGCAAAATACTAGCTTGAAAAAGTTGGCATTGGAAAAAAATTTCACTTAAGCTAATCGAATCTGCAGATCTTATGGCAAATAGGGGGATAGAAGAACATGCTACATGTCACCATGAGACAGCAAACAGGTAAATGGAGAAGGTGAGACACTCCTCAGGACAAATGACCCATTTTTTTTCCCCTAATGACATTAAACAAAAGGCAAAGGGAGATTGTCATAGAATAAAACAGACCTAAGAAATGAAAGATCAAGTGCCTACAATAGATGTTTGCATTTCAAAGAAATAACTGTAAAAAAAAAAAAAGACAATTTAGGGCACCTGGGTGGCTCAGTTGTTAAGTGTCTGCCTTGGGCTTGGGTCATGATCCCGGGGTCCTGAGGTTAAGCCCCGCATTGGGCTCCCTGCTTGGCAGGGAGCCTGCTTCTCCTTCTTCCTCTGCCTGCTGCTCCCCCTGCTTGTGCTCTCTCTCTCACTGTGTCAAGTAAATAAATAAATAATCTTAAAAATAAAAAGACAATTTAGGGACAATGGAGGGATTTGAATCTGGACTGGGTTTTTTTTGTTGTTGTTTGGTTGGTTTTGTTTGTTTTGTTTTTGAGAGATGGTAAGGTGGAGAGGGGCAGAGAGAGAGATAATCTTTTTTTTAAAAGATTTTATTTTCTTGAGAGAGAAAGAGAGAGAACATAAGAAGGGGGAGGGTCAGAGGGAGAAGCTGATTCCCTGCCAAGCAGGGAGCCTGATGCGGGACTCCATCCTGAGACTCCAGGATCATGACCCGAGCCGAAGGCAGTCGCTTAACCAACTAAGCCACCCAGGGCCCGAGAGAGAGAGAGAGAGAGAGAATATCTTAAGCAGGCTCCACACCCAGCGTGTGGAGCCTGACTTGGGACTTGGATCTCATTACCCTGAGATCATGACCTGAGCCAAAATCAAGAGTTGGACGCTTAACTGACAGAGCCACCCAGGCCCTCCAGGACTGGGTAACTTTTGATATTAAGTAATTATTGCTGATTTTGTTAGAAATGGTTGTATACACGAGGTTATATTAAAAAAAAAAAAAGTCCTTCTCAGTTAAGGTGCGTAGAGAAGTATTTACATGTGAAGTGACATAAGTCGGGGATTTGTTTTCAAATCATCCTAAAAACACATTTTTATGTCAAATTCATTGGTGTCTGAGTATTCTTCATACTATTCTCTCTACTTTTCTCTATGTCTGCAATTTTTCATAGTAAAAAGTAATCCCAAAATAAAGATGTTAAAATAAAGTATATCCGGTGCACCTGGGTGGCTCAGTGGGTTAAAGCCTCTGCCTTTGGCTCAGGTCATGATCCCAGGGTCCTGGGATCAAGCCCCGCATCGGGCTCTCTGCTCAGTGGGGAGCCTGCTTCCCCCTCTCTTTCTGCCTGCCTCTCTGCCTGCTTGTGATCTCTTTCAAATAAATAAAATCTTAAAAAATAAAAAAAATAAAAAATAAAGTATATCCCAGAGTAGGGCACACAGTCGGTGTGAACACCAGAAATGTGGCTAGTGTGACCAAAGAACGGAAATTTTTATTTTAAATTCAATCTCAATAATGACATGTGGTGAGCAGCAACCCCCACTGGACTGTGTAGCTCTAGTGACTTGGAATCAGCTGGTGAAATCCCACAGGCAGAGGAAGAAGACACTTAAAAACCAAGGGGGAAGACAGAGGGATAAAATATATATAAATAACGGATTTTGTCACCAGGGAAAAAGAAGTGGCTGCTACTTTGTAAAGCAGAGACGAATGCGGCCACTTTAATCTGAGGATTAAAGGACAAGGATTAGGGATTTAGATGCTTTTGAGATCGGGATCAGGTCCAACACAGATGGATGATAGATGATACCTTATAAGCAGGATGCAATTATTCAATCAACAAATCTTTGTTGTTTCTGCCCCTGGGGACAGAGTCAGGGAAAAGGCCAGTGAGGGCTATGCATAAAAATAAGGCAGGCAGGGTGCCTCGGTGGCTCAATGGGTTAAAGCCTCTGCCTTCAGCTCAGATCATGATCCCAGGGTCCTGGGATCAAGCCCCGCATTGGGCTCTCTGCTTGGCGGGGAGCCTGCTTCCTCCTCTCTCTCTGCCTGCTTCTCTGCCTACTTGTGATCTCTGTCTGTCAAATAAATAAATAAATAAATAAAAATAAAAATAAAATAAGGCAGGCAAGGAGGCAGAGTGGGAGGATATATTTGCTTGGAGATCAGAGAAAGGGACAAGTTGAACAAAGACCTGAATGAAGTATGTAGATCTTTTTCCCTCTCCCCAAAAGCTCTCTGCGACAGAGGTTGGCAAACTCTATGAAGGACCATACAGGGCGTGCCTGGGTGGTTCAGTTGTTAAGTGTCTGCCTTCGGCTTGGGTCACGATCCCTGTGGGATCCCATGTGGGATCCAGCCCCACATGGGGTTCCCTGCTCAGTGGGAAGCCTGCTTCTCCCTCTCTCTCTCCCACTCCTCCTGCTTGTGTTCCCTCTCTCCCTGTCTCTCTCTCTGTGTCAAATAAAAAAATTTTTAAATCCTAAAAAAAAAAAGGACCAGATAGTTTGCTGATACCTTACTCTACAAGAAAATATCAGTATGGGTTCTTATGTCTTTTCACTTTAAGTGGGAGATTCTATTAAGTAAGAATCAGTGATAACAATGATGAAAATAATACTATTGCCAAGCCCTCAAGTGTTTACTTATTTGCTGGTTTACTGTTGCCTTCCCTAGGAACTGGAAACCCCTGTCCATTTATATATCAAGAGCCAGTAGCTAACTAGTTGTTGAATGAATAAAGAGGTCAACGAGGGAAATGCTATTATCTCCCCCATTTCACAGATATGGAAACAGAGACTCAGAGAGAGAAGGGACTTATCCAAGGTCACACAGTCAAGCAACTGGCAGAACTGGGATTTGAACCCAGGTCTCTTGGCTCCTAAGGTAAGTAGCAATGGAATAAGTTGTAGCGAAAAACAAAGGGCACCGTGACCCAATGGCAGAGTATTTTTGTAGTTAGGATGGAGGTGTAGGGGAAAGTGTTAGACAAATGCTAATATGTTCCACAAAGGGTCAATACTCCCATTATACAGGTGGGGAAACTAAGGCTCAGACACGGTTAAGAATTTTGCCCAAGACTTGTCACTCTGTGAGGGCAGAAGGCCACTGGGGGACAGACGATGCAGAAAAAGGCCTGCTCCGGGACCCTGTACCCCTCACCTGTCCATGCCTCAGGCTCCTCCTCCTCTTCCTGCTTTTGCTCAGCCTCCTCCAGGAAATCTCCCAGCAGCTTCTCTGCCTCCTGGGCCTCGGGCCCTGCTGGGGCCGCCCAGCCCAGAAAGGTGCAGACACTGCCTAGGTCCGAGTGGGCAGGGGGATCCCGGAAATCCTGAGGGTGATCCCGCAGCCAGGAGCCCAGCACGGACACCACAGCCCTGGCCAGAGTGGGGGGCCTCAGAGAGGAGCCCGGAACTCTGGATCTCGGGAGCTCCTACGCCGCAGACATGACCTTGGACCTCTAGGACCCCCACCCTCACCTATGGGAGACCAACCTTAAATTCTTGTTGACACGCAGACCTCCTCCCTCTGTCTTCTTGATCTCTATCCTGGGAAAAGCAACTCCCCCATCAGGTGAAGAGGGAGGCTAGGGGGCGCTTAGGGGGAGGGAATGCCGGATCGAGTCTGGGGGTGAGAACGCGGAGGTTTCCCCTTGGTACTGACCCTGGAGGCAGGGGCGGTGGCGGTGGTGGCAGGAGAAGGCCCAGCACGCGGGCGGTGGACACAAAGGCTCTGTGGGTGGCCAAGAAGGCAGGCACGAAGCCCGGGTCCTGCTCGCGGTCCCCAGACACCAATTCCTGCACCAGCCGCTCCAGCCTCGCCGCCCTCAGCGCCCGCACCTTGCTCGTCCGGTAATGGAGGAAGGCATCCGCCGCGGGGTTGGAGGCCTGCGGGACAAGGGGGCGGCAAAGAGACACAAGGAGTGGCCCCCAGAGCACCCCTTTTTCCAATCACGCCCATCTCTAAGTACTGCTCTTGACTCTGACCTTGACCATTTCTCTGAACCCCGCCTCCTGGATTCATGATTCTGCTCCATATCCAAACGACCCTCGCAATCCGTGCAGGACACGGCTCTTCCCCCAAGCCCCGCCCCGTGCCCTCACTCACTCTGCCCTCCCGTGCTGTTCCTAGCTCTCCAGCCGCGCTTCGCTAGTCGCCCCCGGGCCCGGGTCCCAGCCCTCCACCCCAGCCCGCTCTCACCCGGCCGCTTCTAGAGACCACCCCCAACTCCAGCTCCGCCCCATTAAACCTGGCCTACGTAGGCCCTACTACGGTCGGGTTTAGTCCCAGGTTCCACACTTATCAACCCCATTCACCTGGCCGCCCGCAGGCGCTTTTCCACCCTTACCTGGGCGCTTGTAAGCCCCGCCTCCCCCCCCACCCCACCCCCGGCCTCAACTCCGCCCTGCGGCTGTGCCCTCGGGCCTCTTCACCTCCAGGCCCCTCCACTCGGCCCCGCGCTCCACCCTCCAACCCCTGCCTCACCTGGCTGCCACCGGGCCCTGCCCTCGGGCTCAAGCGCTGACTGAGTTGCCGACGCAGGGAGACGCTGTACACGGCTCCGTCCTCGGTCTCCTCGCCCCAGTCTTGCAGCGGCGCCTGCACGCGGAGTCGGGCTCAGGGCGCCACGGGGGGACGAGCCCCGGGACCTCGGCCCCCGCTCTCCCGCGCAGACTCAAGCCGGGCCTTCTAGCACCATTCCCCCTTCCCGGTCAGACCCAGCGAGGCTCGGGGCGGGGTCCCGGGGCCGCAGGCAGCCTCCTCCCGGGCCCTGCATGGAGTGGGATCTGGGGACGTCCCAGGGTCCAGCCTCATGGAGTCTGTCTCTGTCCCCACCCGTAGATGAGCTCAGAGACGCCCCCCCGCCAATCTTAAGAGGTACCAACTACTGTGCTGGGCCGGTACGAAGGGTCCGATTTGCAGGGAGATAAGGTCCAGAAAGTAGGGACCTGGCGTTCCTGGACCTCAGGGTCGCCAGGGATGTGGGGTCCGAGACCCCTGGTCCCCTTACCAGGGCGAGCTCCTTGCCTGCTGTCCGATCCATGACCTGTGGCCGTCCGGCTCCACGGCGCGGCTGAGTGAGGCGGAAAGGCCGATGGGCGTCGGGCAGTGGCTGGGCATTGGGGCCCGCGGGGCAGGGCGGGGCGACCCGGCGGTGCAGGGGCGGGGCTGGACCCGTGGCTCTCGGTTGCCCCCAGCTGGACCCCAGCGCCCCACCCAAACCCACGGAGGTGAGGTCCCAGCTCTCCCTATAGGTATCAATCTGTGGCCAGGAGAAAGGACCCCTCTCTCTTCCAGGGAAGGAGAAGCTGTGTCTCCAGGTGTGGGTGAGCTAGTGTGTGTAGCTAAGTAAGTGGGGGGGCCAGTCTGCTCCCCTGGGGAGGACAGTACCCTGTCCTCAAATGCGGGGGGCTGTTTCACTCCAGGTGTGGGAGTAGCTCTTACTATCCTGGAAGTGGGGGTGTTCAATCTGTGTCCCCAGCTGATGGGGAGTCCGTACTCCCCAAGTCAGAGAAGGGTGGAGTCTGGGTCCTGGATTTTAAGGGCAGCAGTCTTTGCAGCGGCGCAGGGTCAAGGAGAGGCAAATACCCAGGGGGTTGATTGGTGACCTTTATTGAGCGACTCTGAGGCCAGCAAAGGCTCCCCTTGTAGATTTACTGTGGGAACATCCGGAGGCCCGGCCCCCTTCTCTACTCCCGGGCGCCACCGGCCTGTTCTGCTCCCTTGCCCCGGCTGCATTTAGCCCTTGAAGGGGCCCATGCGCCCGAGGCGGGGCCCAGAGGGGTTGGGAGCTCCGCAGGGGCCCGGAAGCGCCAGGTGGACGCAAGGGTGAGTCTAGGTCTTCTTCGAGCGATTGCGTTTCTTGCTGCGGGATTCAATTAGTTTCTGGGAACGAATCTTGAGCTCCGCGCGGCTCACCACGTCGTTGTCCTCTTCCTCACTTTCCTCTTCGTCTGCGCAGGGCAGTGAGGGGATCCGGGTTCCCATTCTTGGCTCAGATTTCCCTTCCCAGCCTTTACCACCCCTTCCCAACTCGGCCCCACCCCCCCACCTTGGCCCCCCGCCAGGCCTCGCACCGCTTTCCCTGGGTCGACTTGGGCCCCCAGCCCCGCCTCTTTTCCCTGACGGTACTGACCGAAGAACTTGTCCTTGAGACTGGCAAGGGGCAGGGTGATGCGGGTGTTGTACATGGGCAGCTTTCCCTCTAGGGTGGAGTAGAACTGGGGGAGGAAGGGAGCGGGAGACGAGAGTGGGTGCGGTAGAGGCTGCAGGGGCGTCCTGTACCCCCTCCTCCTCACCCCATTCTAAAATATACCCTGATTCCACATGACACCTCTGCCCACTCCTCCTCGAGTTTTTCTCGAGCCCAGCCGACTGACTCGTTCTTCGAGCTCCCCGGGATACCCAACCCCGCCCCTTTGACCCATATGACCGCCCCTGCTCTCAGGGTTTTCGCCCCTTGATTCCCCCCTTCCTCGCGTACGTGCACACACACTCCCCAACCCTGCCCACTGGCCTCGCGGACCCTCTGGAAGTTCTCCTGTCTCCTCAAACCTCACAGGTTGTCCCTAAACGTCATTTCCCACCCACAGGCTCCCCGGTTTTCTGCCCCAGCCCCTGCATCCTCAGCCCCGCTCTGGCTGTACTCGGACCTCCTGGTCGGTGAGGTGGCGCAGCATCTCGGGCACGTCATGGCTCTGGAGCTGTGCCTGCAGCTTCAGAAGCTTTTCTTCCACGACGCCCAGCAGGTCTGGCAGATAGTCACCGGCCTGGGGATCCAGCTCCTTTCCGGCGAAGGGGCCCTCCACCTGCGACGGGGGCGGGGCCGACTCAGCCCGGAGGGGGCGTGCCTCGGGGGCGTGTTCCGTCAGGGGCGGAGCTTTACCCCACTCGAGCTAGGTTTTCGAAGGCGAGGGACCACCGGCAGGGGTGGGGCTAGCGCCTGTGGGGCGGGGCCTCTGAACTCCAGAGACCAATGACAATGGGTGAACGAATGAGTGAGGGAAGGGGGTAATAACTCACCAGAAGTCATTTCGGGGATGACTTTTGGGGGAAAAAAAATGGGCCTCAGCTGCGGGCAGTGTGGGGCTCCCCCCGTCGCAGGCTGCCCAAGTGTTGCAGTGGGGTCTCTGAGGTATGGCGTGGGGAGGCAAAATGGGACCTTCCCGTGAAGATGCAACAGGGTCTCTGAAGTCTTGAGCCTCTTGAGAAGTAAGGGGGTTTCCCCGCAGGAACTGCAGGTGGGGACTCTGAGGAGTGGGGCTGGGCGTCCCCTTTCGGCGGGCTTCTGACGTCCTGGACAGGGCCTAGGGTCGGTCCCCTTTGAGTAGGGGCAGGAACCCCACCGTCTTGGGCTGCGGAAGGTTCTGCGCTGAGCTTCCTAGGCGAGGGGTGGGGGGCTGGGGGAGGTGGGAGGGTGCGCAGGCCTACCAATGTGATGTGGTTCATCTTGCCCGCCAGGTGTTCGAGGCCCTCCTTGATCATCTGTACCGCCCACATGGCGCGCTCCAGCTCATCCTGTGCCTCAGTGCGCCGCAGCTCTTCGGCCTTGAGGCGCTCCTGCAACTCAGCCTGCAGCTTCTGCTGACTACAGGCAGTGGGGAGGTCACCCCTGGAGAGCGCCTCCGAGCCTGGGCCCCCCCCCAGCCTCTCCCTTGGGCACCCGGGCCTCACCTCACAATCGTGGTCTCCCCGGAGTACTTGAGGTCTTCCAGCTCTCGCTGCAACCTCTGCTTCTCTTGCTTCAGCCTCGCCAGCGACTGCTCATTCTCGCTCTTGAGCGTCTCCAAATGTGTGAAGGTGTCGCCCTGTGCCAGGAACCGCCTCACCACCGCCTGTGGGCCACCCGCCCCCCCCCCTCAGGTCAGAGGGAGGCCTGGGCAGGCCTGAGTACACCCCCTCTTCCTTTCCCCTGGGCACACAGGACAGATGGCCTAAGCTGGTGGCTTCTGCACAGCGATGATGTTTAGGGACTCCGTGATTCACACTCAGCGCTGCCTCAAGGATGTGCAGTCCCCCAACACAAAATTTTGCCGGGCCCTTGTCTATGTAAGGAATTTGAATCAGCCCAGATCGGTGTGTGGTGCGGGGTAGCAGTGAGCATCATTGCTTTCCAAAATCAACCTGCCATCCACACTGTGACTGCGAATCTTGCCCAATCCACCGAGGAAATAAGGCCAATCTCGGGAGCTAGCTGCCCACCAGGCAAATTTCTGGGAAGGTGCCAGGCCACACTGCCCCAGATAACCCCGTTGCCCAGATGCCACAGAACTCATCAGGGGTTAGTTACCCTATGGGAGAAGTAGCAGTGGGAGAGTGCCCAAAGGGGAGAAACTGGACTGGGGCCCAGTGGGGTCAGCATCCACCCGAGGAAAACCTAAGGGTCTTAGCAAATGGCAAGGGAAACGCTGCAAACCTCAGGGCTCAGGGCAGGGGCCTGGCTTGCCAGGTCTGAGAGTGGCACCGGGCAGCCTACTGTGCCCCAGACCCTGTTACAGGGACTGGAGACACAGGAGAGACCAAACTCGCAGTTCTTACAGAGCTGACATGCCCAAGAAGTTAGCACCCGCCTAAGAGCAAGCAGGAAAGGGACTGATGGCCAGGGGAGACGGCTCGTGTGGGTTTTGCTGGGAGGAGCAGCCCCCAAAACGGGGCAAAGGCTGGAGGAGGGAGCAGTGTCTTTGCGGCTGCACAAACGGGAGGCTGCGCTTGTTGGCCTCACGGGCCTGGGCTCAGTCTGAGCAGAACTAAAGGACGGGGAGGGTTGCGGGCAGCGGGCAGCACTCACGTGGGTTTCGGCCACGCCGGTGGCATCCTTGACCTTGCCAAAAAGCATCTCTGTCTGGTACATGCTCCAGCGCTGCCTCAGCTCCTCCTCTTTGGCGCGCAGGCTGTCCTGGGTCGAATCCTCGGACTGCAGCAGCACGTGCTCACGCTGGGTCTGCTCACAGGGCGGGAGTCAGCTTTCAGGCAAGGATTTGGCGGTAGAGGCCAGAGAGGGGGAGCCGGGAGAGGGCGGGGCCCGACTGGGGAGCCAGGGTAAAGGCTCGGGGCCAGGTCAGGGCACCCAGCCAGGGGTCAGGAGTGCCGCAAAGGGTTGGTCAGCGATGGGCAGCCTCAGAGGCAGGGCAAAGAGGCGGGGTTAAGAGAGCGGGGGCGGGACCTCGAGTAAGGGGCGGGCTAGAGGCGGGACCAGATTTAGGAGTGGGGTGCGGTGGTAATCAGGTGGGGGATGGATGGGAATGATCGGTGAGTGAGGAGCGATGTGGAAGCTCCTCCAAACAAGGCGATCAGACGGAGGGAGGGCGGGGTCAGGGAAGTGGGAGGAGCTCTAGGCATCAGGTGGAGATGAGGGCGGAGTCCGGAGGACTGTTAAGAGCCGGGAAGGTCTAGGGTATGGCTCGACATAGGGGTGTGGCGGTACCTGCGAAGTCAGGTCTAGGCTGGGGCGGCACCCCGGGACCTGTGGACATGCCCACCTTGCGCTCCATGCGTTCGTTCTGCAGCTTCCTGTCCTCCGCGCGCTTCTTGCACTCGGTTATGTAGCGCTCCCGCTTCTTGCGCTCCCGGAACACGGTCTCCTCCAGATACTGCAGCTGGTTCTGGAGGCAGGGCCGGGGGACAGCAGGACCAGCTGGTCCCTACCGAGGCTCAGGGCCGGGGGACACAGCTGGGCCGGGGTGCGGGATCCTGGGAGACAGGCGGGAGGAGCTCGGGGACGGCTGGGGTTCAGATTCTGGGGCCAAAAGACCAAAGGAGTCTGGGTGGGAACGCCAGGGCCTGGCAGGCTGGCACCTTGGCGATGTCTCGGGCGTTGATCGCCTCCTGGTTCACCACTTGCAGCTCCTCTAGCTCGCGTTTTGCCCTCACCACCTCCGCCTCCATGAGGTCCAGCCGGTTTTCCAAGTGAAGGCTCTCCTCCTGGGGGGCGGGGGGGGGGACCGGGGGAGGGACAGGTCCGTGACCGCTGTCCCTCTGCAGGCTGGCCCTCTGACTTTCCTCCACACACCCCCCCCCCCAAGTCGCCCTGGTCCCTACTTGGAGATAGGCCCTGAGCTGCAGGTACACATTGGTAATGTGTTCGGCTTCTTCCGCCTTCATCCGGGCCTTCTCCAGGCGGTTCTCCAGGTTCCGCATGGTCTAGATGGGAAGCAAGGCTGGGCCGAGTCCCCTCCCCTCTGCAGTTCTCCTCGGGATCTCCACCCCTCCTCAACGGGCCTCACCTTGGCCACCTCTGTGTTGCCATTTTGCGCTTCGGCCATCTCCAGCTGGCGGAGGCTGTGCCGCAGCTGGAGCTCCTCCAGCCACTTCTGCCGTACCCCCAGCTGGTGCCGCAGCGCGTTCAGCTGCTTCACCTTCTCGCTCAGCCGGTGGTCCAGGTGCTCCAGGGCCTGCTGGAGAGAGGCGAGCCCAAGCGGCAGCCTGAACCCTCCCACCTAAGCCTTCCTCCCCTTCTCCCAGATCTTGTTTCTCCTCTGCCCCGGGCTCAGTGGCATCAGACCCAGCTGCCCCCCTGCTCCTGCAGATCGTCTCCCCACTCCCCAGTTGGCCACCCTGGCTGCCCTTCTCCACTTCCTTGGCCCAAGGAGAGACAGCCTCTGAGGCTTCTCACCTATGTGCACACCCACCCCCTCCATGGACCTATCCAGGCTCAGGGTCTGAAAACTCACCATAGCTGAGAACATCCACATTTAACCGCCCCTTCCCCACACCGGGAACTGCAGGCTCATATACCCATATCTACACTGCCTTCCAGGCACCTCAAAACCATTGTGTCCAAAATTGAGTACATGATCTTTCCCCAAGTACTTCCTGGGCTCTTCTCCATGGCAGCTCATGGCCGCTTCATCCTTCCAGGCACGCAAGTCCCCAAAACCCGATGTCCTCACCTTCTCTTCTTCCATCCCACCTACATCCAGTTCATTAGCAATGCTTTGTTCTGTTTCAAAGGGTTTCCCAGAGCTACCTCGTTCTTCCTATTTCCACCACTTTTTTTTTTAAATTTTTATTTATTTGACAGAGAGAGAGAGAACACAAGCTGGCAGAGTAGCAGGCAGATGGAAAGGGAGAAGCAGGCTCCCCACTGAGCAAGGAGCCAGATGTGGGGCTCGATCCCAGGACCCTGGGAACACGCCTGAGCTGAAGGCAGTTGCTTAACCAACGAGCCACCCTGGCACCCCCTATTTCCACCACTTTTGTCGAAGTGCAGCCAACACCGTCTTCATCTGGAGGACCTCCCCCCAAGCTTCCCTCTTCTTCCTCACACGCTACGTCATAAAATCTAAACTCTTAAGCCTGCTGAAAGGTTCAGCCCCTGCTGACCTTCTTTTCCTTTTTTTTAAATTAAAGATTTTATTTATTACTTTGAGGAGAGAAAGAGCCTGAGCAGGAGGGGCAGAGGGACAAGCGGACTCCAGGGCTCGACGTGGAGCTCAGCTCCAGGACCCCTGAGATCATGACCTGAGCTATAGTCAGAGGCTTAACGCACTGAGCCATCCAGGTGCCCCCTGACCCTCTTGACCTCATCTCCTACAGAGCCCTGCTCACGCACTCCCATCCAGCCACACTGGCCAGGTCTGTGTCTCCAATGCTCTACTCCCTTGCTTCTACTTCAGGGACTTTGCACTGGCTGTTCCCTCTGCCTGGATTGCTTTTCCCCAAATCATGTCCTGCCTGTCTCACTCTCAGCTCAGATATCAATGTCTTAGAGAGAGGTGGCTTTCCTGACCTCCCCAACCCAATCTAAAATGCAAACCCCTTGGGGCGCCTGGGTGGCTCAGCTGGTTGTCCACCTTTGGCTCAGGTCATGATCTTGGGGTCCTGGGATCTAGTCCCGTGTTGGGTTCTGCGCTCAGCGGAGTGTCTGCTTCCCCTCTCCCTTTGCTCGTCCCACCCCCGCTCATGCTTGTGCCAAGTTAATAAATCTGAAAAAAAAAAAAAGGTGCAAATCTCTGCCCCTATCTATTTCTTTTTTTTTTTAAGATTTAATTTATTTATTTGACAGACAGAGATCACAAGTAGGCAGAGAGGCAGGCAGAGAGAGAGGGGGAAGCAGGCTCCCTGCTGAGCAGAGAGCCCGATGTAGGGCTTGATCCCAGGACCCCAGGATCATGACCTGAGCCGAAGGCAGAGGCTTTAACCCACTGAGCCACCCAGGTGCCCCACGCCCCTATCTATTTCTGTTTAATTTATTTCCGGTCACTCCTGGAAATTACTTTATGTCTGCATTTGTTCTTGGTGTTTTTTTTTTTGTTTTGTTTTGTTTTGTTTTGTTCTTGTTTTTGTTTTGTTTTGTTTTCCTCCACTCTCTTTTCCCCACTAGGATATGAAGTTTTGGGAAGTGGAGATTGGTGTTTTGTTTTGTTTTTTTTTACTGCATCGTCCCCAATACCAAATACCATGCCTACCACGTGGTCAGTGTGTGATAAAGATTAATTGAGTGAATAAATGAGCACCAGCCAATGTGGAGAAAGGACCAGAGAAGGTGAGATGAGTCAGGGAGTCCAGCAGGGAGGGGACACAATTGGAAAGGAAGGGAGAAGGGAGAGGGTCAGTGGAGTGGGGATGGCGCAAACCTGTCCTGTCCTGTTCTTCAAATACGGCTTCTCTGACTTGCACTCCCGAATCACCGCCTGGACCAATTTCTCATCTCCCTGCAAAGAGAGGAGCCCAGTCACTGCTCACGCAGACCACCCTAACCTGAGGCAGCGCCCTGCCCCCCTGGGGACACTGCCCTGACTCTTCCGGATCCTTTGCCCATTTCAGCATCCTCACCTGCAGCAGGTCCGTCAGCTGAACTTGCAGGACCCTGATCTCCTCCTGGAGCTGGTTGATGGTCTCCTGATTCTTCTTGATGTTCCACTGGGTGCTCTCATAAAAGGCCTTCCGGTCCCCCTCTGAGGTCATACGAGGTACACAAGCGAAGTGTGTCATAGGGGGTCGGGGGCTTCCCAGAGGAAAGCTGTTTTTGTTATCGTTGACTTAATATCACAACGATACTTCAGTGGGAACACTTGTCATATACTCGATGCTGGACAAAGAACCTTCCAGCTGTCAAATACCCTATGTCAACAGGTACATATCCATATCATACCCCTTTACACATGAGAAGAATGAGGCTCAGGCTTATTAGATTGTTCAAGATCACAAGAAATCTGATTCCCGAGCCTGTACCTTCAACTACTGTGCAAGATTACCTTCTAATAACAAAACAGTTACCATAATGGTTCACATCAGAATTTTCCAACCTTGGCACGACTGATATTTGAGGTGGATAATTATTTGTTTTGAGCTGTCCCATGAACTGTCAGATGTGGAGCAGAGTCTCTGGCCTCTGGCCACTGGATGACCCCCACCCCCAACAATGTGACCACCAAAAATGTGTCCAGGCATTGCCAAGTGCCCACTGCGGAGCAAAATAGTCCTCTTCCATTGAGAAACATCGGTTTATGCTTTATAGTGTTTTACTATGTGCCAGTCACTGTTCTTGGCACTTTATACATTTCAACCCCTTACGGGGTTATACTCTTACTATCCCCATTTTTTAAAAAAGATTTTACTTATTTATTTGACAGACAGAGATCACAAGTAGGCAAAGAGGCAGGCAGAGAGAGAGAGGAAGGGAAGCAGGCTCCCTGCTGAGCAGAGAGCCCGATGTGGGGCTCGATCCCAGGACCCTGGGATCATGACCTGAGCCAAAGGTAGAGGCTTTAACCCACTGAGCCACCCAGGTTCCCCTTACTATCCTCATTTTACGAATAGAGAAATTGACAGCAATTAGGCTACTCATTGTCCCCTGAGATCAAACGGTCTTTGCAGAGCAGAGCCAAGATTTGAACTCAGAAAATCTGGCTTTAGAATCTGTGTTCTTTACCAACACCCCTCCCGCCCCCCCGAAGTGCGTGGTAGAAGAGTTGAAATTACACGAAAGAATGAAACACAGTCTAGTTGGTTCTGAGCCTAGGAAAGATTTCATAAGAGAGATAAGGAAAACCATGAACAAGTATGAGTTTTTGCCTCCAGTTTTTGCCACCTGGATGAAGACCGGTGGAAAGCCTGGTCGCAGGGCTGGGCGGGCACTGTTGACTCCTGATTCCTTGTGCCCTTTCGAGCCGTCTTACCTAACAGTTGTATCTTCCTTTGTAACTCTGCCACCTGCATGTGCACAGCAGACTTGCCCCGGAGGGCATGGAGGGGTCCCGCCTTGGAATGGAGTGGAAGCCAGGCCTGGGGCACACCCTTCATTTGGGAGTGACTGTGCTGGGCCTTAGTCTGACTGCCCTGGACCTTGCGGGAGGTCGAAACCTGGTCCGGAGAAGGCGGGATGTTGGTGGAAGCCGCCCAGCACAGGGGAGACGTCATGACTGGGTTGGGGCCTAGGGTCCCTGGGGATTAGGGTGGCAAATAGCAATCGCCCGGGTCCTGGATCCGTCTGCACGGGTTCCCCGGGCTCTGGGAGAATGCACTTTCCGACCGCTTGGCGGGGCCTCTCAGCATTTCCCGGTTGCTGGGTAACTTCTGCCCCGCCCCGCTCCTTCCAACGCTCCCATGGAAACCGTCCGCGTTCCACACCACCGCTTTCATTGGCTATCGCTGTGCAGAGGGGCGGTCCAGTTGCGGGCTGGCCAAGCCTCTCGGCTGGATATTAGGAGGGGAGTACTTTAGGGTCACCTGCTCATTCTTTTTTTTTTTTTTTTTTGGCGTTTTATTTTTGAGTAATCTCTACACCCAAGGTGGGGCTGGAACCTGCAACCCTGAGATCGAGTCACACGGTCTTTGTCGGAACCAGCGAGGCAACCCCTACTTTAAAAAAAATTTTTTTTATTTTTGAATAATCTCTACACCTAATATGGGGCTGGAACCCACATCCCCAAGATCAACAGTCCCGCTCCCGGACTGAGCCAGCCAGGCATCTCCTACTTTTTTTTTTTTTAAAGCACCCCCCACCCCCCACCCCCGCAACACCACTACCACTCCGCTGGGTTTCCAGGGCATTTTTCAGGAACCTTCTTTTCCGGCTGCAGAACCTGCCACTCCCAAGATGGAGGAACGGAGCGCCGCCATTAAGCGCGAACCATCAGAACGATCCCCTCTAGGGCTTCACAGGCCTATCCAAGATGGCCGTCTGGGTACCAGCCCACCCCTCCCCCATTTGCCACTCCCAACATGGCACCCTTGGGTCGCCGCTCCGCACGCGCGGCGTGACGCCGGAAGTGACGCGTCCCACACATTTCCGCTTTCTTTTTTCTGGAGGAACGGTTGGCTGCTGGGCTGGGGGGCGCGGTGGATATTGACCTTTGCCCCGGCCTCGTGTAGGTGGTGAATTAACGCGCGGGGTGGGGTGGTGGGGGTCACCCCAATTTCTTATTGGGGGCAGCTCGAGGGTGTTCGTCGGTAGAGTGGGAGACTGTTAACCCCTTTGACCAATTGGCGGGAATTGGATAGCTCACCAACCCTACCCACCCGTGCCCCTCCCCGGGCAGGGAGCGGAGGTTTTGAGCCTTCCCCCTTGATAAGAAAAAAATGAGACTCCCTCTGGGCAAGACTGGGGAGAGCCCCCCATCCCTCCCATATCGGAAGCAGAGTGAGCCCCCATTGCCCGGAAGCGATGAAGGAGTCCAGCTGGCTGGAGGAAGAGGTGACTTCCTTCGGCTGGAAGTAGCCCTCTCCCACTGACCGGCGGTCCCTTTCTTGCCGCAGCGTGGGTGCACAGCACATCTCCCCGCAGCCGGCTTCCTCCCCCCAGAACCTCTTTCCGGCCTGCGAGCTTCTGCGAGATGTTACTGTTCCTGTTGCTGCTGCCCCTGTGCTGGGCCGTGGAGGTCAAGAGGCCCCGGGGCGTCTCCCTCACCAGTGAGTCCGCCACTGGAGGTGGCTGGAGGTGGGGGTAGGGTGTGGGAGGGGCCGACTTGGCCCCTGGGATAGACACTTTGAGCCTTCTGCCTCAGTTTCCTGGCCTCTGGGTAGGGAAGGTGGCAATGCTCAGCGGCTGAGAGGCCCTCTTCGTGCCTTGGGCTGATGAGCCCCTTACCTCCTCCATCCCAGACCATCACTTCTATGACGAGTCCAAGCCTTTCACTTGCCTGGATGGCTCTGCCACCATTCCTTTTGATCAGGTCAATGATGACTACTGTGACTGCAAGGATGGCTCAGATGAGCCAGGTGAGTCTTTCTCTGTTCATTCATTCATTCATTCATTCGAGGTTTTTTGCGTGCCTGGGAAATGCCAGCCCCTGCGGTGCGGTTAGTGATCAAGACAGACCCAGTCCTGCCCTCCCATGGCTCCCTGTTGAGTGGGGGAAAGCAGGCATAGAAGTGAGTGGTTTGGTGAGGAGGGTCATAGCTGCTGGGGGAGCCCAGAGAGCCCCTCCGTCCCCACCCCTCGCCCAGCCTCGGGGGTCGGGAAGTGAGGTCTCCACCGAACCCTGAAGTGTGCTGAAAATGGAGGTGCCAGCAGGTGCAAATACCCAGAGATGGGAGAGAAGGTGGGACTGAAGGGCAGACAAAGACAGAAGCGGAGGCAGGGGATAGAGCAGTGGGCTGGGCCTCGTTCTGAGGGCCTTGGTGAGGGGCAGGAGAGAACATGGGAGAGTTTGATTTCAGTCCCTGAGGCCCTTCCTTCCCTTTCTGTGCATCAGTGGTCCTCAGCGTGCTGTGTGTGTGCACGTGTGTCCGGGATATCTGTCTGTGGGTGGATGTGATGAGTTAGCCCTGAGGTCACCTGGAAAACTGCCTTCCTCCCACAGGTACAGCCGCCTGTCCTAACGGTAGCTTCCACTGCACCAACACTGGCTACAAAGCCCTGTACATCTCCTCCCGGTGGGTCAACGACGGAGTTTGTGGTGAGTGAGATCCCACCGGGGCTGGGGAAATTGGCAGTGGGGCGGGGAGTAGGAAGGAGCCACTGCCCGGTCTGATCCCATCCCTGCTTCTGCTCTCAGACTGCTGTGACGGGACCGATGAATACAACAGCGGGATCGTCTGTGAGAACACCTGCAAGTATGTGGCTGGCAGCTGCTGCCCTCCCCTACCCGCCTCCCCTTCCCTCCCCGGGGTCCTAGCCTCACCCCACCCAGTGAACCAAGCCCCTCTCTTTTCTGCTTTGGTCCATCGAGTGCTCACTCCACCAGGACCTTGTGAATGAACACCACGTCGCCACTCCATCCCCGGCCCAGAAGCAGGTGCAGTTGTTTCCCAATTCAGCAGATGAGAAAAGTCAAGCTCAGGATAAAAAGTGACTTCCCCAAGGGTCCCACAGCTAGGTCAGATCAGAGCCAGGACTTGAACCCAGGCCAGTCTGACTCGAGACTCCCCATCTCTGAATCGCTCCGCTCTTGGCGGCAGACCCTGAAAACTGGAATACCTGCGGCAGGTGGTAGAAACAGCAGAAGGCGGCTGAATGTGAGGCAGTAGGGAGTGGTGGGCATTGTGGCATCTAAAGGAAACACTTGCCCCTTGACTTCGGTCGGTTGAAGGCAGGCGGCCAAGCTAGATTCGTTTTTCAGAGAAGCTGAAAATCCCAATACTTTTGTAAATTTGCCTGATGGAAGATCTTTTAGGTACAGGGTGGGTCAAGGGCAACCCAGTTACCCATCAGATGGCCTTCTCCTCCAAGAGTCTGATTTCTGTCCTTTTCTTTCTGTTTTGGGGGCCAAACTCTAGCCCCACATCTGAGCGTTCCCTAGCCCCTCTCCTAGGTCCCTACAGTGAGCAAACTCTGACCGCTATCCCTCCTCTTGGGGACAGGCATGAAGAGCTCTGAGCCTGGGGAAGAGAGGGGAGGAGGGTTTGCTCTTTATGTTTTCCCCGTGGGGTGGGCTGCAGGTGGGTTGAGCCCTTTTGGAAGAGGCCGAGCTGGTGAGCCCCAAGGGCCTCCCTGGGGGTGCTTGTGTGTTCCCTCCACCCCAGAGAGAAGGGCCGGAAGGAGAGAGAGACACTGCAGCAGATGGCAGAGGTCACGCGAGAGGGGTTCCGCCTGAAGAAGATCCTTATTGAGGACTGGAAGAAGGCTCGGGAGGAGAAGCAGGTGAGGGACCCTGCGGGGACAGCCCAGGACATTCTGGGCCCTGAGGCCTAGAGTCTTGGGCTGGTGAGGCTGGGTGGGATTGACACCCGCCCCTGACTAATGGAGTCCCAGGGCCAGTTACCATCTGTGTGTGCCTTGGTTTACCCATTTGTCTGCTGGCTGTTCAGTCATTGGTTAAGCCATTACCAGGTGGTGGGCAGCACGGGTGTTGTGCAGAGCCATGAGGGGCTGAAGCGGGCTCAGAGGAGCTCTCCTCCTGCATCCCAGAATAGGAGGGACGCCTAGCTGCATCCTGGTTCCGTGGTGCCCTCATCTGTAGGATGAGGCCAGTAACCATGTGACCTCCCTGTTCGAGGGGAGGACTCAAGATGTTGTCACAGCAGCCAGGGTAGTTCTATAAGGCAAGTGCTGCAAGGGCTGGGAGAAATCGTGTGCCCAGGCCACCCCTTGGGCTGCTGGACGGGTCAGAGTCCTCAGCCCTGTCCCCGGACTTCTGCCAGGCTCTTTGCAGGAGGGTTTCAGCTCTGTTTTTCTGCCCAGGGAAGGTTCCGGGTCTTTCTCCCCTCTATGCCCTGGCTGGTCAGGCCCCTCCTGAGGTTGGGGGTTGGGGGGGTGCAGTGATGTCCCTTCTGAGTTCAGAGGATAGTTGGGGAGCCATGCAATGAGGTTGGCTTTGAGTGACTTTTGCCCTCATGGGGGCGGTAGGAGCATCCTGGGAACAGCCTAGGCTGAGGTGTGGGGCCGGGTATTAGGACAAAAATGATCCCATGGCGGGGCTCAGGCTAAGACCCTTCAGCTTGGGGCCCCACAGCACACTCGTTCCTTCTTGAAATATCCACAGAGGCCCTGGATGTGCTGCGGTGTAGTGGGCGGAGACTGGAAACAGACCTGGAGCTGTCTCAGGGGCCCATTGTCCACTGAGAGGGACAGGTGGCCAAAGTGACACTCAGGGCCACTGGAAAAAGGGACATTTGGGTTGGGGCTTGGAGGCCTAGAGGAGACTTGTGCCTGGTCTCCTTCCTCCTCCCACTTGTTGTGGGGGCAGGAAGTAGGGACGGCTTCTGGAGGAGAAGGCCTCTATCTAAACTGAAATCTGTGGGATAACTCAGAGTCAGCCATGCAGAGTGTTCTAGGCAGAGGGAAAGCATGTGTGAGGAACGGGCGGCAGGGGGCCTGTGGGGGATCCAAATGCTGTCAGGGAAGTTGGACCCTGCGGGGTAAGAAAGCATTGGGGCAGATGGGGCTGGAGCGGTGGGCCTGGTTTGGCAGGCCCTGGGGGGCTGCCTCAAGGTGTTCAGGGTTCTCCGCAGGGAGCTCGGGGGAACCGCAGGAAGGGGGAGACCTGGGGACGCGTGCGCTTCAGGAAGGTCACCCGTGGCCGCCCTGTGGAGTGGAGGCAGGGAGGTGGCACTCGGGAAGAAGACAGAACAGGAGACGTGGCATCTTGCCTTTTGCCCACCCAGGAAAAGCTCGCTGAGCTGCAGGCTGGGAAGAAGTCCCTGGAGGACCAGGTGGAGATGCTGCGCGTGGTGAAGGAGGAGGCCGAGAAGCCGGAGAAGGAGGCCAAAGACCAGCACCAGAAGCGGTGGGAAGGTACGTCCCGGGCTGGCCAGGGCTGGCCCTTGTCTCTGGCTGGGAAGCGCCTGGGCCCGGGAGCACTGCTCGAGTGTGTCTGCTGACTGTCGATCATGGTGCCTCGGTCCCCCACGCGCCTCGTTGGCTTCGCCTGGGCGTCGGTCACTGCGTTCGAAAGTCATTTGGAGGAATAATCTGCCACCTAGCAGAAAGGATTTTTTTCCCGAGAGGAGATGCGCTTCTTTCTGCCAGCCACATGGGAATACTGCCATTGGAGGACTTCTGAATCCAAAGCAAAGGCGGGAGGGAGGCCCCTCCAACCTGTCAGGCAGCGTGAGCTGAGGTGGGAGCACAGGCTGGGGATTTCTGGCCCAGCCTCTCCTTAAGGGGACAACCCTGGGGTGAGGTCACAGCTTAGTTATGGGACGGGGGGCGGCTTTGGTTCCCTCTCCCTTGCCTCACACATTTTCATCAGCACAGACCTCCGGATTTGCCGGGAGCTTCCATGTTCTTTAACCTTCCTAAACGGCTCATGGCCCTGGCAATTTATGTCACTTCGGTTGGTTGAAGATGGTTTTTCATGCTTTGTCCAGCATTTTCTTGATTTGGGCAGGTTGTGCTGCCATTCTGGTAAATCGGGAGCCTTGGCCCTCGTCCTCAGTCTGTCCGGTGGGGGTCACCCTGTGGAAGCAGGCCAGATGGGAGGGGTGGGCCAGAAACCCCCTCCCGACTAGTTAGAGGACCAGGCATTGCAGGAAGGATTTGGAAGTGTGGCCCTGGCTACTCCCTGGGCTGGTAACCAGGAGCTGGGCAGCCCGTCTCTTGAGTCCACACAGCTGAGCTCCCATCTCCCTGGGCACCTGCTGCATTCTTTGTCCCTTCCTCTCTCTTCCTTGGTTCCTCATAGTCGGTGATGCAGCAGTTCATCAGTGTTCGTGGGGTACCTGCTGCGCGCCAGGCACACCCCAGGTGCCAGTAGTTTAGCACTGAACGAGATGGAGCTAGCCTGTGCCTGCCGAGAGGAGTGAGCCAGGCAGAGGGCACAGGTGCAAAGGCCCTGAGGCAGCCTCATGTCTGGTTTTTAAGGGACAGCAAGGAGGCCATGTGGCAGGAGGGAGGGAGGGAAGGGAATCAGAGGGGGAGGGGGAGAGACCAGGGCCGGGCCTTGGGGACCGTGGGGAGGACTTGGGCTTTTATCCCAAGCGTGGTGGGAGCCATGGCCCAGGGGCAGGTGAGCAGGGGGGCCTCTGGGCCAGAACCCCAGGGGCATCTGCAGCCTCTCCTTCCCTCAGCAGAGGCTATTTCTGCCTCCAGACCCTGGCTCCCACCCCCGCTGCTCAGACAGCTGTCCCCAGCCTCTGCCTTCCTGCCCGGTGCTGGGAAGTCGGGGAGTCTCCTCTCTCTGTTCATCCCGGTGGAGGATGACTTCCTAACCCATCCTGTGTCTCTGCACCTGGCCCTGCCCTTCGCCAGCCGGGTGACCGTGGACAGGTCCCTTCAGCCAGCCAGCCTCACACCCTCATCTGGGAGAGGGACAGTTGCCAGCCTGGTCTGCTGGGGCGTGGCAGGCCCTCTGGGGATGAGGCACAGGGGGGCCAAGGGAACCCCGCTGGTCCCATTGTAGATGGCTGAGCGGAGGCCCGGAGTGTGCTCCATCCTTGGGGCCGCATGGTGGCCGCTTTCCTGTTCAGCTCGACTGGTGGGGGTCAGGCCAGCAGAGGGGGCACTGTCCATCCAGGTGGAGGTCCATCTGTGGCCCTGTGGCCACTGGCTACAGCCCAGTTCCCTTGCATTCCTGGGACACTCCTGGAAGCCTTCCTGTCTTGGCCACACCCCACCCCGGTCTCCGTCTTGACCTTCAGTGTTGGAGAACAGGCCTGGGGTGCAGGGGCTGCTTCTCCTGGGGGCTCCCAGACATGGCCGATGCATGATCTCCCCCCGAGGCTTGCACAGTCTAGCCCCTGCTTATTCAAACCCAAGGTCCCAGGGTGCCTTCAAGCCCCACCCCCCATGTCTGCAAATCCTCCCCAACTCCCCACTTCGGAGTCTCCCCGCTATTGGCACTTCTTGCCTCTTCCTTGGTCCCCGCCCTGGCCAGCCTTTGGCAGCTCATGGCTCCCAGCCCCACTCTGTGCTCTTCCTTGGCCTGACTCGGCATCAGCGTGGGGCCAGGTGCACAGTGGGACACATGGGGTGTTGGGGCAGGGCAGGCCTCGGGGCGGTGGGTGACGGAGCCGGCCCCTCCACAGAGCAGCAGGCCGCCTCCAAGGCCCAGCGGGAACGGGAGCTGGCGGCCAGCGCCTTCCAGGAGCTGGATGACGATCTGGATGGGGCGTGAGTCTGCCTCTCCTGCCCTGGGCCTGGGGTCCCTCCTCTCACCTCCCCCTACCCTGTGCCTGAGCCCCACCTCCCCAGCATGGGTGCCTAGTGAGTCCCAAACCATAGCTGACCAAGCCCTTGTTACTCAAGTATAAAACAGATGCAGAAAAACGCTGAGGGTAGATAAAGGACCCTCCCCACCCCACCCAAGGAGCCCCGTCAGGTAGCTGGGGGTTCCTATTACTTTTCCCAAGCACGTTCTATGGCCTGGGTCACTTTGACGAAAGCCAGACCCCTTTTAATCCCACCGTGCCCCTGAACTTGCTGGGTGACCCAGGCTGATGGCTGAGTGAAGGGGGGCTGTCGGGAACAGGGAGTCTCTGTCTCTCCTTTGAGCCCCTTGAAGGCTGCGGAGTTCTCAGGACAGGGCAGGAGACGGGGCTGGGTCCCCCCTCCGACCCCAACCCCAGAGCTCAGTGACACCTCCCAACTTCTGCCCTCCCTCCCACTTTGCGGTCCTAAAATAAGTTCTAGGGGAGGGACCCTGGCAAGGGGGGAATCAAGTAGCAGTGCCTGGAGCCAGCGGGCCTCACCGCTCTGCCGGCCTCTCCGTGCACGCCTGCAGGGTCTCGGTCACCGAGCTGCAGACCCATCCGGAGCTGGACACCGACGGTGACGGGGCACTCTCAGAAGGGGAAGCTCAGGTACCCCATCCTTCTCCCTGCCCTAGGACTTGTAGAGGTCTCATCCGGGGTGACCTCAGGGCCAGGGGGCGGGGGCCAGGTTGGCCTGGGGCTGCTCCTGGGGCTGCTCCCAGGGCTGCCGGCGTGCCTGGCATGGCCGATGCCACCTGGCCTTGCCTGGGGTGAGGGGCAGGAGGCTGGAAGCCCAGCTCTCCTCCCTGCCCTTTGGGACCGGGTTAGGAACATGCCCGATTTCCCACCCACCTGGCCCCACGTGCCCCCCCCCCCCCAGTGTGTGCCCCCACTCTGCCCTCCTCCCGGGCCGGCCTTGGCTCTCTGTCCTAACTGGGGCTGGATCCCTGCTGCTGGCTCCTTCCCTGTCCCGCCCTGTCCTCTGCCTCTTCCCCAGGGCCCAGCGACCTTTGCTCCTGTGCTCTGGAGCTCCCTCTCCCTCTCTGTCTCTGTTTCTCTCCCCCCACCCCACATGCTCCTCTCCTCTGGGGCCGCCCTCTTTCCCACAGGCCTGTGCTGCCCCCTTCAGGCTGCTTGGCCTCAGTGCCCGGGCCTGGCCCTGGGTGGTCAGAGCAGAGCCGTGCCTGGCACCATAGCCTGAGGCCCCCCCCTCGAGAGTGCCTGGGGCACAGGGGCGCACGTGGGGGCCCCGATCTTGACGCTGCCCCCGACACGCACGCAGGCCCTGCTGGGTGGAGACACGCAAACTGACGCTTCTGCCTTCTACGACCGCGTCTGGGCTGCCATCAGGGACAAGTACAGGTCTGAGGTCAGTGGGGGTAGGGGAGGAGGTGCAGTACCCTCTCCGGGGCCCCCTCCCAAATGCCTCACAGAGGAACCGCCTCTGCTTCTGGCACAGGGCCGCCCTGGCCAGATGGGTCATCTGGGCACCCTCCCGGGAGGGCCCCCCCATCAGCTGTCTGTCCCTCCAGGCCCCTAGGAAGGGGCGGAGACACGGAGGCTGCCCATGGGGTGATGGTGTGAGCTTGGACTTGAGCCGGGAGGCGGGCAGACCACTGAGCCCGTAGCGCCCATTACCCGCACACCCGGCAGGTGCTCCCCACCAGCCCCCCGCCTGCACCTTCTGAGACTGACCTGACAGAGCCCAAGGAGGAGCAGCCCCCAGTGCCCTCGCCGCCCGTGGAAGAGGAAGAGGAGGACGAGGACGAAGAGGAGACGGAAGAAGAGGAGGAGGAGGAAGAGGAGGAGGAAGATTCCCAGGTGCAGGGGGAGCAGCCCCAGGTGTGTGTGTGGGGGAGAAGGGGGTGACCGGGTGGGGGCTGGGTTGCTGGCTGACTCTGCCCCTCCCCCAGGAGGCCCCACCCCCACTGGTTCCCCCGCAGCCTGCTGCCAGCCCCACGGAAGAGGACAAAATGCCCCCCTACGATGAGCAGACTCAGGCCCTCATTGACGGTGAGGGCCAGGCGGGGGAGGGAGGGGACCCTGCCCGATTTCATGCTCCCCATGATCCACACCTGCGGGGACGCCCGACGTGGGCCTCACTGGCTTCCCAAGATGGGCTTGCATTGGCCCTGAGCAAGCCTAGGGAGGGGCATCTGGGGCCTGGAGAAGCCATCCTTGCCCCGATGGGCCCCAGGGGCCCTCCCGCCTCCTCCGGCTGCTGCTTGTTTGTGCCTCCCCGGCAGGCGGGCTGGGAGCCAGCGAGGTCCCAGGAGTCCTGGCCCTCCTTCCGCAGGAGTGGAGAGCCTGAGCTGCAGGGCGGGGTCTGCCCTGAGGCTGTGGAGGCCTGGGGTGGGGAGGTGGCCTAGCAGGCGTGGGAGCTGGGGGATGCAAGTGTATCCGAAGCCCCCCCTCCCTCTTCTTCCGGGACGGGGGCGGTTGGGGCACCTCAGACCTCTTCCCACACTGCCCACCCCCTCCAGCCGCCCAGGAGGCCCGCAGCAAGTTTGAGGAGGCTGAGCGGTCCTTGAGGGACATGGAGGAGTCCATCAGGTAAGGGGGTGGGGGCTGGCCCGGGCAAGGCCATGTCTCCACCTGCCAGGCAGCCTCCCCCTGCTGAGCTCCCCAGAGGAGGTGGTAATGGGGAGTTGCCCCGGCAACGTCTGCTAAGGCAGGGGTGGCTCCCGTGGGGAGGGTCCCCAGATGGTGGGGAGCCGGAGCCCAGCCCTCGAGTGGCCCTCCCCTGCTGGAGTGGGACAACACAGTGGGCCTCCCTGTGTTGTCCTGAATGACGCTGCCCCTTAGTGGCTTGGCCTCCCCTTCCAGGAACTTGGAGCAGGAGATTTCCTTCGACTTCGGCCCCAACGGCGAGTTTGCCTACCTGTACAGCCAGTGCTACGAGCTCACCACCAACGAGTGCGCCCCCCACTGGCCAGCGGGGCGGGTGGAGAGTGGACATGGGGCCCCGCGCCAGCCTGAGCGAGGAAGGGGGAAGAGTGAGGGGGGGTGGGCTCAAGGGCGGTGGGCGGAGTTTGAGGTGCCCCTGTGCCCTGGGTGTGGGCGCACGGAGGAGGTTAGGGTCCTGGGCCCGCGCCCACCATCCCTGTCCTGTGACAGGTATGTCTACCGGCTCTGTCCCTTCAAGCTCGTCTCTCAGAAACCCAAGCTCGGCGGCTCCCCCACCAGCCTTGGGTGAGTGGGTGTCGAATGGATACCCTCCCCCCGCATCCCTGCCCCGGCCAGCGCCCCCTCCTCACCACCACCCCCCCCCCACAGCACCTGGGGCTCGTGGGCCGGCCCTGACCACGACAAGTTCAGCGCCATGAAGTATGAGCAGGGAACGGGCTGCTGGCAGGGCCCCAACCGCTCCACCACCGTGAGTGCCCGGGGCCCGGGGGTTGGGGGGAGGGGCGGGTGGGGGGGGGGCCAGGCCCACCTGAGCCCTAACCTGCCCATCCCAGGTGCGCCTGCTGTGTGGAAAGGAGACCGTGGTGACCAGCACCACGGAGCCCAGCCGCTGCGAGTACCTCATGGAGCTGATGACGCCGGCGGCCTGCGCGGAGCCGCCGCCGGAACCGCCGGCCGATGGCGACCACGACGAGCTCTAGCGCGCCGGGCGCCGAGGTGGGCAGGAAGCTGCGGTGCCGCCTCCGCCGGGGGTCGCAGCGGGGTCTGAGCAAAACTTCTCTCCTCGCCTCCGTCTCCGTCTTTCTCACATGGTCTTTCTCTGGCCCCAGAACCTCAAGGCACGGAAATAGCCCCGGCGGTGTCGCCCACCCACCCCGCTGTCTGTGGGCCAAGGCCCCCGCTCCGGTCCCCTCACCCACCCAGCGGGGGTCGGAACCGAGTGGAGCTCCGGGCCCTGCTCTCCGCCCCGCTCTCTGGGGGCCGGGCAGGGCCCAGCCGCGTTCCCAGGCCCCGGCGGCCTCCAAAGGTGGAATAAAGGAGTTCGCCCACTGGGCACCCCAAGCCCACCCCTGCCCAGGGTGTCTGCCTCCCGTCCTGGTGGGGATGAGTGACTTGACCTGTGACCTCAAAACAATAAATACGATCCCCCCACCCAGCCGGGCTGTGCCTGCCTTTCTTTGCTCAGGTGTAAAGGGGCCAGGGATGGGCGGAGGGAGGAACTGGGGAGAAGTGACTTTCGGGGGATGGTGCCCAGACCTTCTCCCCCATCGGGCTGGTGCCACAGCTTGGGTCTCATCAGAGCCTGATTGACATCTGAGATGCTCCGTGGGCCATGGAGCAAAGCCCAGCACCACAGGGCAGACGGACCCCGGGCCACTGACATCTGGGTTTCTGCCTGCACCCATTTCCCACCCACCCTGAGTCCCAGGTGTGTCATCGGGGAGCCCCGGGGCTCCACGTGACAGCAAGGCCCAGGGAGCCAGGCCCAGCAGCCTAGGTGGGGATGCACAGCTCCAGCCGATGACACACTCCCAGTGCTCCCCACCTGCCAGCACACAGACAGCCAAGGCCGTAAGATTCTGAACTTTTATTTTCTGGCATGAAAAGTACAAATAATTAAACAATTCCATGTAAAAGTCTGTTACCGCGGCCAGGCCTGTAATCCCGGTAATAAATAGTCTAAACGCAACGCAAAGTGTTCTTGTTGGGTTTTGGGTTTTTGTGATTTTTTTTTCTTTTTCTTTCTTTTTTTTCTTTTTTTCTTTCTTTTTTCTTTTTTTTTTTTTTTACAGTTCTTTATCACCTCCAACATGGACTCTGTCGTGATTTGAAACCTTCTGAATAAATAACAAGATGAAGGGAGGGCTGGAGGGGCTGAGCCCCCATCCCACGGGCCCTGCCCCTGACCCCCAGGGATGTGGAAGACCCCAGGCCCCCCCCCAGCCCCTGGGGTGAGGGGCTGGCCTCTGGGGAGGGGGGCCTGGCTGGGCTGAGTTCTGTGTTTTAGAAAAAGAAGTCCCCTCCCAGACTCGGGGGTGTCAGGGGCCTAGGCCTCAGTGTGTGGGGGGGGTGTGTGTGGGGAGGTGCCCCCTCTGCAGAGCCCGGCTGCCCCAGGGAAGGGGACAAACCCAGCCCTTATTGCTCACAGACGCCTCCTGCACGCTGCCCACGTGTGCACACGTGTCCCTGCGCTCGGAGGGCGGAGGGGAGAGAGCCCCAAGAAACAGCAGAGGGAGAGGGGTGGACCCGCTGGGGGGTGCGTGCCCTGCTGGAGGGGAGCTGGGAGGTCGGGAAGGACTTAAAAACCACAAGAATAAATAGGTTCGTGTATCAAGAACAAGCTAGGGTTTTCACCAGCTAAATAGGACTGAAAAAATTCTCAAGACGAGCAAAAATAATCCCATTAAGACCCCGGACGTCGCTGGCCGCGGGGACTGCCCCACAGAGCACACGCCCCCCGGGCGCCGCTCGGCTACCATTACTGTTATTAATAATTATTATTACTTTAATGATTCCACTTCCCCTTTTATAAATAAATTAGGCATAACCACGTCTCAGCAAAACTTAAAGAAACAAAGAGAACATCGTGGTTCCTTTAAACTTGCAAACTGGATGAAGGAACAGAAATATACACAAATGTCCTTACAGGGCAACAAGGAGAATAAATAGTTAACATAGCAATAAGTTAAAACTACAAGAAGCTAAATTCGGCAAAAAAGTACAAGAAAGTTAACTGGTGCCAGTTTATGTCTTTTTTTTTTCCTTTTTTTTTTTTTAAATCTCTTCTGTGTGTTTTTTTTCTTCCTTTTTTTGTCGCTTTTTTCCTCTTCTGTTTGTGTTTTTTTTTTTTTGTCGCTTTTTTGATTTTTTTTTTTCTTTTTGTTCCTTGCAGCAGAAGCTCCACAGACGTTTACTAACAAACACCGGGAGGGGTCGGGGAGAGAGAGCTGGGCAGTCAGATGGGGCCATGGCCAGACACCAAACGCAGGGACACCGGAGAAAGGGCGACTGAACTCGGGGTTTGCAATTCTCAGTTCCGACTGGGCCCGCTGCGGGGGGTGGGGGGCTGCGAGGGCTCCCAGGGGCTCCGGCCTTCGGCTTCTGTTGGAATTTTTTCTTTCTTTTTCTTTCTTTTTTTCTTTTCTTTTTTTTTTTCTTTTTTTCTTTTTTTAATAAATAATGAAAACTAGGGGAATGGAAAGTGTCTGGACTTTCCAGACAGAAGCCGGGGCTGGGGTTTGGGATGGGCGCGGCATCCCCGGCCCTTAGGAGTTTGGAAAGACGGAAAAACCCAACAAACTGAAAGGGGGTGACAAGTGGTGGGGGGGAAGGGAATTTGGGGCTGGGCCCCTGGGCCTGGCCACCCCAGGGTGGAGGTGGGGGCCTGGAGGGAACAGCGGGTACTTCCTGCTGGGGAGGCCTTGGGGAGCAGGAAGGCTCAGGGCCCAGCCTCCCCCGCTCAGCCTCTGGGCCAGGGCCTTGGCCCAGGGAGGTTCAGCCCCGGGGACAGGGGGTCCTTTGGCCTCAAGTGTTTGGGGGGGGGGGCTGCCTCCAGCCCACCATGACGCCAAAAGTGAAACGAGGTATCGTGTGTTTGGATGCATGGATGTTGTGTGTGCACGCCTGTGTTCGTGGGCGGCAGGGACCACGATGAGCCAGGAGAGAGCTCTGAAGAGAACCTGGGGCCGGGCTGAGCGGGGCCACGCGTCCAGAGGAGACCCAGGTGGCCTAGCTGGTGGAAGCGGACTGGGCCAGGCTCTGGGCCACGACCTCTCGCCTGGGCCTGAGGGATGCTATGGGCATGTCAGTGTCTCCTGGGTGTTGTATCCGTAACTCCATGACGGGGTGTCTAGGTTTGTGTGTCCACGTGTATCTGTCTCTGCTCTCACGTGTCCACGTGGAAACGTTTGCCTTCCGCACCCACCTGTGGCCGCATTTGCCCATGACAGTGTTTTTGACTGTGGCCACGTTTGCGGAGCCCCCTGCTTCGGTCTCCTGTGATTATCTACATGTGTGTCTGCATGTCTGGGTCTAGCCAAGAGCTCCTGAAGGTGTCCGGGGCGTGTCTCTGGGTCTCTCAGTGCTTCTGTGTGTCCCTGTGGGGTGTATGTGTGTGTGTGTGTGTGTGCGTGCGCGCGTGCATGCCCCCACGTGTCTTCATGTGGCTGTGTTTCTCTGTGTGGCCCCATGGACCCCCAGCCCCCAAGCCCTGCTCCCTACCCCTGCCCCAGTTGGTAAACATAACCTGCCAAAATATTTTCTTTTTTTTTTTTGTCTTTTTTTGTGTTTTTTTTTCAAGTTCAAGAATCCCCAGTAAAAATTCTCCACGAGGTCTTTTTTCCCTTTTTACAAAAATAGAGTTTTTCTTCCCCTCCCACCCCCCCTTTTTTTTTCATTTTGTTTCTGTTTCCAGCCCCTCCCCCTGCGCCTCATAATCCATCCAGGGGCTCTGGGCCAGGGATGCCCACACCCCTCCTCCGTTTCGCTTTTTTGGGGATTTTTAAACCTGTCCCCCCTCCCCTCAGGCTCATCTAGGTGTTGGGGAGGCCTGGGCAGGGGGGTCTGGGAGCGCACCCCCAGCACCCCTGCAAAGCCATCCCATGGAGGGTGGTTGAAGGTGGGGCGGGGGCACATCTCTGCTTTCTTTTTAGCCGAAAAAAGAAACAAAAACCATCGCCATGAACAAAACCAAGACGAGAGAGTGAACAGCCCAGCCTGGGGTGGGGGCAGGAGGATGGGGTGGGGGACCCCCAGGCACCCCCCCATTCCCTGCAGACTCTCCCCCCCCACCCCGAGTGCTCACCCTGTGGCTTCCGCAGGGACGCGGGGCCCTCGTGCCGTCGGTGGTCTGCCTGCGCTGTCTCTCTCGGGGCCCCTCTCTCTCTCTCTCTCTCTCTCTCTCTCTCTGCTGCCCGGGGAGGGTGGGGAGGGCGGGCGGCCGTGGCTCAGGCCTTGTGCTGTTTGCTGGTCTTGAAGGACACCTGCAGCACGCGCTCGCCCAGGCGGTAGCCGTTGAGGCTGGCGATGGCCATGGCCGCTTCGTCGTAGTTGGTCATCGTGACGAAGCCAAAGCCCTTGCACTTGTTGGTGGTGAAGTCGCGGATGACCTTGACGTTGGTGACCGCCCCAAAGGGCCCGAACAGCTGCCACAGCACGCTCTCGTCCGCCTCCGGCGACAGGTTGTACACGAAGATACACCAACCAGCGCCTGCCGCACCCCCCGACAGGCCCACGCCCGCGAGGCCACTCATGCCGTCGATGGCGATGGGCGAGAACCTGGCGATGAGCGACAGGGGACTACTTTGGGGGTCACGCGGGCTCTGCCCTGACCCCCGGCACACCCCTGAGCCCCTGGGACCCCTGACGTCGTCGTGACCTCCAGCCGTGCCGTGATCCCTATGTTGTCCTGACCTTGCTGTGGCCTTGTGACCTTTGCCCCCTGACCCCACCTGAACCTCCATCCTGACCTGCAACTGTGGCCTGAACTCTGACCTGCCCTGAATGTCAGGCCCTCACCCACAGTCCTGCCAGGAGCCTTCAGCTACATCCGGACCCCCTAACCTCTGACCCTACTGGGTCCTTGGCCCTGTGGACCCTGGCCCCTTCCCCACTCCTGATGAACTACCCCTCCCTAGGCACATGCTCCCCCCCACGGACCGCACCCTGCCACCCCTCCCCGGCTAGAGGCCCCCCACCAAGGGCAGCGCTCATCCCAGGCAGAGAGAGTGGCTGGTGGAGCGTCCCCCTCCCGGACCAGGTCTCTGACTCATAAAGCCATCCGCCGCCTTCCTCTGCCTCTTGCCAGCCTTTTCCTGCGCAAACTGTATGTTTAGGATCCACTCCCCTTTCTCTACAAGGTTTTGCTCCAGCCGGAATGGCTCCCAGCGCAGCAGCACTGGGGAGGGTTTGTTGACTGACTGTCAGAGGGCCCGAGTGAATGAACAGACAGGATTGGCTCCACCCTCGTTCCTCACTGCCTCCCTACCGTCCCGGGCCTTGCTCAGCTCAGAGGGGGCCCCAGTGGGGACGAACAGCTTGCTGGCTGGCACCTGGTCACGTCCGCGGTCTCGGCAGGGTCCCTGCCACCCCCTCTCCTGCCCCCTTCACAGCCCTGTTCACTGTTCCTCGGTCTCCTGCCCCACTAGGCGGAGATGATGAATAACGATAACAATAATCAGAGGAGCCGCTGCCTTTTATTGAGCGCCCACTACGTGCCAAGCGCTGTGCTCAATGCCACGTCGTCTCCACGGGAGACCAAGTCTGGCTGGGCCACGTTGGGTCCCCAGCCCCAAGCCCAGCGCCCGGCACTCAGTGCGTGCTCAACAGCTCCCCGTGCAGTAAACGCGGGGACCCTCACAGGGGCAGGAATGTGGACAACGTCATGCGGGCCACAAGGTCCAGCCAACACTCGGGGGTGGAAGGGGGCGTTCTGTGACCCTCAGCAAAGACCACCAACAGTGGCAGATGGGACTCGGACAGCAAGGGAACCAGGGGGGAATGGCTGTGACCGGGCCCATGGCCATGACCCCTTCCATGGGCTGGAGAGCGCCCTGGACAGGCCCTCCTGGGTCCGAATTCCATAGTAGTTCTTTCTAGGCATTTACTAGGCTTCATAGCCCCTAACTCTCCTAATGGACACGTGACTCCCTGACCCCAGACAGGGGGAAGACACAGCTAAGCTGGCAGCCCCGGTGGGGAGCTGGGGGCCGCAGGGCGGGGGCACTGTTACCTCTTGACTCCGTAGGCCATGTTGAGCAAGTTATCCAGCCTGTGGAAGCAAAAAGGGTGGTCATCCGTGGCCTCTGGCCACACCCCCAGCTGTGACTCTGGCCGGCCCTGGCCTGACTGCCCTCCCTGCCCCCACCCAGCAGGCCAGCAGCCCGGCCCTGCCCCCACCCGCCTGCTCCCCGCCCGGCTGGACACCGCCTGGCACGGAACCGTGGTCACTCGGGCACTGCCTCTCGCCCGCCCTGCCTCTGCCTGGCCTGTGCCCGTGTCCTGTCCTCCCCATCCCAGCCTGCCCAGTCCCACTCGCCTGCCCCCTGTCTGCGGGGCTCAGGTCCCCAGACGGGGAGGTTCAGGTCTCTTTGGGGTAGTGCCTGGATTGGGCAAGTGACAACACGTCGTGGTGCCTCAGGGTCTCTGTTTGTAAAATACAGGAAAGACAAGCTCCTCTCCCATGAGCACACAGCATGGGACCCCCAGCCCTGAGAGAGGGGGACCCCGATCAGGTGACTCTAAAGTATTTTTTTTGTTGTTGACTCTAAAATTCAAAAATTTTGGGTGCCTGGGTGGCTTGGTTGGTTAAGCATCTACCTTTGGCTCAGGTCGTGATCCCGGGGTCCTGGGATTGACTCCCCCCAACCCACCCCCTTTGAGCTCTCTGCTCAGCTGGGAGTCGGCTTCTCCCTCTCCCTCTGCCCCCCGCCCTCCCCCTGCTTGCACTCTCTCCCTCTCTCTCTCTAATAAATCTTTACAGAAAATAAAACTCTTAATGCTGATGCCACTCATAGTGCCCTGCATACATTGAGTGCCTGCTATGTACAAGGGCTTGGCCTCAGCATCTGACATACTCACACATTTCCCCTTTGCTGCCCTCAGTGGCCCCAGCAAGTGGACACCCTCCCAGGGTCCCTCTGCCCTGCAGGAATGGGGTTCAGGGAGGGTGGTTGCAAGGCTTGGACCCCCCCCAGCCTGTCGGGGTCCAGGGTGCTTGGGGCCTTACCGGAAGCGCTGCGTCTGATGGTGCAGGGGGCCTGCGTAGCGTCGGGCTGATGACTGGTAGAGGTGAGTAAGCAGGGCCTGGCCGGTCTTCTGACTTGGGTTGTTGGCGAACTTGACCGTGATGGGCTCTGCCGCACCCAGCGGCTTCTGCCCGTTCAGTCCTTTGATGGCCTCCTCAGCCTCGATCCTCTTGTCAAAGCGGATGAATCCCACACCCCGAGAGACGCCTGTCAGGGAGTGAGGGCGTCCTGAGGACCCTGCCCCCTGATGTGACCCCCTTTCCCACTTCTCCACCCCCTACCATGCCCGCCTTTTCCACTTTGGTCCCACCTCCGTGCCTTTGCCCGGTGCCCTGAAAAGTACATTGTCCCTGGCAGCCTGACCTGTGACCTGGTCCACCAGGATGCGGGAAGTGATGATGCGGCCATACTGGGAGAAGAGCTGCTCCATTTCCTTCTGGCTCATGGTCTTGGGGAGTCCACTGACATACAGGTTAGCATCACGGATGGATGCAGAGCTGGGTCTGGCATAGGACACCTGCAGGGAGGGCAGGTGGACAGAGGTGAGGGAAGACCTATTTCACAGATGGGGAGACTGAGGCCATGTCTTGGCCACCAGCGAGCAGCAGAAGTGCCTCACCTGTTCATGCAATAAATATCTCTCAAGTCATCTCCATGGGTGGCGCTGAGGGCTTGAGGGAGGGGCCGTGGCCGTGGCTGTGGTTGATAATGTGGCCTGGCCTCCATAAAGGGGAAGGGAAACCTGTCACTGGGTCCCGAGGTGGCACATATCTCCCTGAGGACCTCAAGTCCCCAGCTCCTGCTCTCACACCATACATTCAGTCAACAAGACATTTTCCGCTCCTTTGGAAAGTGAGCCCGGGACTTTGGCCCTTTTCTTTCTGACCATCCTGGGGCCCTCGGGGTCACTCAGGTCTTTAGCTGCCAGCTCAATGCTCATGACTCCCAAATGTCCGTCCCCAGTGTGGGCCTGACCCCCAAGCTGCATACCTGTGTGACACCTGCCTCCTCGGGAGGCCCCCAGGGTCTCGCAGGGGATTCCACTCAGTGAGGCTGCATCTAGGTCCCAACTGTCCCCAAGGACACCCCAGTTCAGTAGTGGTAGCTTTATCCTCTTGGGTGCTCGGGTCCCCAGCCTCCGTTGTCCCTGATGCCCGTCTTTCACACCCACATCCAATCTACCATCAATTCTTCCTCATTACCCAGAATCCACACTTGCCCCCCACTTCCACTGCTGTGTCCTGGCCCACCACCCACCATGGCTCACCCAGGCCGGTGCAGCAGCCTCTACCCTGGTCCCCGCTCCCACCCTAACCTCCCTTCTCTTTCCACCAAAGCTGCCAGAGGGCGCCTGTGAGCAACTGAGTCAGGGCACATCCTTCCTTTGGTCAGAACCTTCTGTGGCTCCCACCTTCCCCAGAGTAAAAGTCCTTCTCACACCCGACAAGGCCCTGAAACCTGCCCATCGGCCCACCCCCTCACTCTCATCTCTGCCCAGACTTTCTCTGTTTCAGCCACACCAGTCTCCTCCGTGTTCCCCAAACACACCAGGCACATTTCAGTCTCAGGGCCTTTGCTCTGGCTGTTCCCCTCGGCCTGGAACACCCTTCCTCTCCTTTCTTCTTCCAGTCTCAGCTGAAGTGTCCTCCCTGTCCTCTTCCATCTGAATTTGGTCCTCCGCTCCTACCCGCCCCTGTCACTCTCTCCAAGCACTTCTCTCAGTGGTGAATTAGACACGTTTTAGTATGATCATTCGATTTGTGTCATTAATTACGGTCCAGCCCAACAATGAAACTCTCTGCAGCTGTTTTAAAAAAATGGTGGACATGTATATTTATTTCCCAGAAACAGTGGTGAGTATTGTAAACGGGGGGAAAGAAAAGTCCATTTATAGACCAGCCTGCGGTGTAAGATGTGACCCCATCTCATTGTGTGCTTATCCGTGTCCTGGAAACACAGTCTGGGGGGGCTGCCCCAGATGCTAACAGGTTGACCTAGAGCTGGCGGGGGCCCTGGGGGGCACGAGCTTCTCTTTCCACTTATTTCTGCCACTGTCTATCTTCTGTAGCCTTCTAAATTAACCTCTGGGTAGATAAGGGTCATTGTCAAGGACCAGGCTTTTTGTTTGGCGTGGTGAGCTGGGAGGGCATAGAACTTCATTAGAAATGACTAATTAAAAAACGAACAAAAGGCGACCATCGACCATCGGGCCGGGGGGCGGGGGTCAAGATGCAGGCACTCCTAGGCTGGAGGTAGAGGGGTTCTAATTAACACAATTGTGCGCACCTGGGGTCCTCCAGGAACCAAACAGAAACCCAGCAGCTGCTCTTCTTCCCGGTAATATTCATTCAAAATCACAGCCACGGACTCGATGGTTTCCACTCTGGCCCACGGGGCTGTGAGTTTTGAGGCGTGAGGGCTTGTTGGTGAATCAGACTTAGGGGTGAGGGGAAGATAGGCCTGAGCTCCTGGGTGGGTGTTTGGGGTAATCAGGGCTCATGTGAGGCATTGAGCAGGACTTCTGGGGTATTTCCCATCCCCCCCATGATGGGGGCTGACCCAGGTCCCTCAGCTGGGTGTGGGCTCAGCCACAGCCCCTCACCAGGACAGGACAAAGGCAGAATCTTCCGGAACACCCGGTTGGGACTGACCATAGAACCGTGCTGCCCAGGCAGACACACACACACACACACACACACACACACACACAAGGCCACCCCACGCTCTGCACGGCCCCCGGTGCCTAGACCAGCAGAAGGGTGACTCAGGCTGCAAAGACATTCCCAGAGGCTCTGGGGGTCTTGGATAAGTACAGTTAAGAGTCACAGAACTACACTGGGCACCACTGCACAAACCCACATCCCATATGGGGCACAGCCCGACACACCCACACAGCCCCACCAGGTCACAGCCAGAGTCGCAGAGTGTCACAAAGCACCCGAGCAATAAACACCACATCCCACAGACACATAGTGACACAGACAAAGTCTGTAATAGCCGGACTCACGTGACAGCAGACACACAGTCACGGTGTCCCACAAACACAATGGCTCACAGCCCAGGGTATCGCGTGCACGCACGCACACACACACACACACACACACGCTCGCTCATGGCATTGCGTGCATACAGTGGCCCTCTGGATTTGTCGCTCTCATGCCCCAGGGCTTCTGAGTCTAGTTGGCCATGGAGCGACCCATCAGGTCACGACCTCATCCTCCCCCACAACGGGGGGAGGGACAATGGGGAGAGGGAGAGATTCCTGCACCTCTGTTCCCAGAGAGAACCAGGGGCCAGATGGGCACCCCCAGCTCAGCCTCCCCCAAGGTTCCAAAGCAGATTTGTGGGGCGGAGTCCAGACACCCCCAGGCGAACCTAGAGAGGGGGGTTTCCATGGCGATCCCCCCCCCCCAGGGAATCTGGGCTAGCAGAGTCCCAGCTGCAGCTGCTGAGAGGGGAGGTCATGGGGGGGAGGGGCGTTGCACAAAGGTGGGGGAGGGGCTCGCCCCTAATCCCGCCCTCCTAGACCCTAATTAGGCTCCAGATGGCAGATGGGCCCCCACCCCTCCTCCATTTCCATGACAAAGGCGAGAGGGACTGCCCATCCGACCCTGGTCACTCTGCTACTGCCAATGGTATGGCTACCTCCCTGAGCCACCAGAGAATGTGCGGCTGGTATTCTGACAAATAAGGAAACTGAGTTTCAGAGAGGCAGAGCCACTGGGCCCCCGATGCCCAGCTAGGAACCCTTGGAGGAGAGTTTCAACCACTCAGGGGATGAGCCATGGAGAAGGGTGGGTGGCAGTGGGGAAAGGGTGTGTGGCGAGGGTGAGGGGCTGTAGGGGTTCAGTAGCAGTGAAGGGGGCAGTCCGAGAGGGCAGTAATACGGGGGACTGGGGACAGTCGCAGACGGGCAGTCATGGGGGATGGGTGGCAGAGGGAAACGAGGGCACTAACCTTGATGGTCTTCGTCTGCAGCTTGAGGCCGTTGAGGGTGCTGATGGCTTTGTCTGCATCGTTGGGATCAGAGTAGTTCACAAACCCGTAACCGAGGCTCTGCCCTGTGGGCAGGACCAGAATGATGACCTCCCCAGACCTACCAGTGTCCTCCCAGACCCAGTCCTGAGAGGCTGACTGCCATCACTCAAGGTTATGAGACACAGGATCCCCACCTTACTGTTTCCTGAGAGTGTTACCTTGTCCCCAGGACACCTCCGATCCCCCAGAGTCCTGCCTGCCCCCATCACCCCTGAGACACCCTGTCAGGGGTCACACCTGTCTCCCCATCACACCTCAGATTCCCCAGGGTGCTACCTGCCCCCACCACACCTGTACTTCTGAGACTATCACCTCTGTCCCCTCCCTCCCCACCTGCCAGCAGCCACACCTGTGATCTTATCCCGAACCAACTTGCAGGATTCGATGTCACCAATGCTGCCAAAGAGACTCTTGAACTCATCCTGGGTCATGTTCTGGGGCAGGTAGTTGACGATGAGGTTGGTCTTGCTGTCATCAGTGGCTCCGTTTGTACCAAGGAGTGGCCCGTTGGGCAGGGCCGGGCCGGCCGGGCCCCCCGCCACCTGAGACTCCATGGCCCCGAGTATCTGCTGGAGACAACAGGCCACACCCGCTCACGGCCCAGTCCCCACACAGGCATCAGTGGGAGTGAGAGGGGCTCAGTGGTGATGGATCAGTCAAGTCTGACATGGGCTTAAACATGGAGAGAGGAGAAGTGTTATTCTAATAATCCCTTCCACTCCTCCAGCATCAGGCAAGCACCTTGCATGTGATTTTACTTTCTATGTTTACTTGCTATGCTTGCTAGGTTTGCCTGTTTGTCTAAAATCAGTCTGTGCATTTCTAGAAGAGGAAGATGAACACTCTTGTCTTCAAAATAAGAAATATAATACCTCCCTGACGATGTCCTGCTCTCCTCCCACCAAAGGGAATTCCTATCCCAAATGTGTTAATATTTCTTTTGTTTTGTGCATAATTATCTCCCTAGACATTTATCCCCCTCCCCCAGTTTTTCCACTGAGCTGTTTTTTATTATTATTTTTAAAATGTATTTATTTGAGAGAGAGTGAGTAGGGGCAGAGGGAGAGGAAGAGAGAATCTCAAGCAGACTCCCTCCCACCCAGCACTGAGCCTGATGTGGGGCTCAATTCCACAACCCTGAGATCATGACCTGAGCTGAAATCAAGAGTCGGATGCCCAACCGACTGAACCACCCAGGAGCCCCAATTATTATTATTATTATTTTTTTTTTTAAAGATTTTATTTTTAAGGGGCACCTGGATGGCTCAGTTTGTTAAGTATCTGCCATTGGTTCAGGTCATGATCCCGGGGTCCTGGGATCAAGCTTTGCATCCGACTCCCTCCTCAACGGGGAGTCTGCTTCTCCCTCTGCCTCTCCCCTTGCTCATACTCTCTCTCTCACTTACTCTCTTTCTCTCTCAAATAAAAAATAACGGCACCTGGGTGGCTCAGTCTGTTAAGCGTCTGCCTTGGACTTGGATCATGATTGCAGGGTTCTGGGATTGAGTCCCACATGGGGCTCCCTGCTCAGTGGAGAGTCTGCTTCTCCCTTTCCTTCTGCTAGTGTTCTTTCTCTCTCTCCAAAAAATGAATAAAATCTTTTAAAAAATCAATAAAAATTAAAATAAAGTCTTTTAAAAACATATTTTTAAGTAATCTCTATGTGGGGCTCAACTCACAGCCCTAAGATCAAGAGTTGTGTGCTCTGACTGAGCCAGGTAGGTGCCCCTGAGCTATTTAAATATACAACATAATAACACCAGCAAATAATGACAGCTTTATTTTTTTATCTCCAATCTACACCTGTTATTTATTTTTCTTGTCTTATTGCAGGGGCTACAGTGCAATAGTGGCGTTTTTATTCATGATGTTAAATGAAATGCTTTAAACATTTCACAGATAAATTTGATTTTTGCTGTGGGTTTTTACTTATGAGTGTTTAATTTTATTCTTATTATCCTAAGATGATTTTTTTTAAAGAAGGGATGTTGAATTTTATTTAATGTTTTTTCCCCCTGCATCTATTTCTTAATAATTGACATATAATATTACATTAGTTTCAGGTGTGTAACATAATGACTCAATATTTGTATGTATTGCAAAATTATCTCCACAATAAGTCTAGTCAACATCCATCACCATACATAGTTATAATTTTTTTTTCCTGTGATGAGAACCTTTAAGATCTACTTCTTTTTATTTTATTTTATTTATTTATTTGACGGAGAGAGAGATCACAAGTAGGCAGAGAGGCAGGCAGAGGAGGGTGGGAAGCAGGCTCCCCACTGAGCAGAGAGCCCGATGCGGGGCTCGATCCCAGGACCCTGAGATCATGACCTGAGCCAAAGACAGAGGCTTAACCCACTGAGCCACCCAGGCGCCCCTAAGATCTACTTCTTTAGCAATTATCAAATAAATTCTTCATGTATTTTACATATAAGGACCACACAGAGAAGAATTTTAAGGCCACATCTGGGCTCAGCAGGAAACAGTGCTGGGATTATCTGTCACGGACGTAGGAAGGTAAAGCAGCCAGCGTTTCCTTAGGTATTCTCCAGTGGCACGGTTGGCAGATGGGTGCCCTTACTTGAAAAATCAAATCGATTGGTAGGGTTTTCCGAAAGGGATGAATTAGGAAGGATTAGAAGCCATATTCAGTTTCAGCAGGAGAGATCACTGTGATTGATTAGCAATGTCTTTGAGGCTACAGAATTAGGAAGTCAGCAGGTACATTTTATCTCAGCCCTCCCTGAGCCAAAACACAATACCGTACTTGTTCCCAAATATTGGGCCTCCTGTGTGCCAGGCACAGAGCAAAGCCCTCTATAGGCAATGTTTATTTTTTTTTTTTTCTTATTCACAACCACCCTGAAAAGAGAGCTTAATTTCCCCTGCCTAACAGATGCTGTGAACTGGATGGCTGTGTCCCCTCAATTTCATATGTTGAAAACTTAATCCCCAATGTGATGGTATTTGGATATGGAGCCTTTGGGAGGCAATTAGGTCATGAGGGTGGAGCCCCCATGAATGGGATTCATGTCCTTATAAAAAGGGGCAAGGACGGGGTGCCTGGGTGGCTCAATCAGTTAAGCGTCTGCCTTCGGCTCAGGTCATGATCCCGGGGTCCTGGGATGGAGCCCTGCGTGGGGCTCCCTGCTCGGCGAGAAGCCTTTGCTTCTCCCTCTCCCACTCCCCCTACTTGTGTTCCCCCTCTCACTGTCTCTCTCTCTCTGTTAAATAAATAGAATCTTAAAAAAAAAAAAAAAGAAAAGAGGGGGACAGGATAGAAATGATCTCTCTCCACCCAGTGAGGACACAGCAAGAAGAGGTCCATCCGAAAAGCAGGGAGCAAGTCCTTACTGGGAAGCAACTCAGGTGGTACTTTGATCTTGGACTTCCCAGCCTCCAGAAGAAGATTTATGAGAAATAAATGTCTGTTGTTTAAGCTCCCCAGTTTATGGCATTTTGTTAGAGCAGCCTAAGCTGACTAAGACACCAGAGGGGGAAAGTGAAGTTCAACAATGTTTTAAAAATTACTAAAGGTCACGCAGCTTATAAATGGCGAAACGGGGATTTGCACAGGAGCGTTTCTGATCGAGTGTCTGCATTTTCAGCTTCCGCTGCCAACGGAAGGATAGTGCTAGCCCTAACCTTTCTCAGCTCCGTGGCCTTGGGTAGGCTTCCTAATGCTCCTGGAGCTCTGCTCCACTTTGCTGCAAACTCCAAGTTATTGGCACAGTGACCCCAGGGAAGGATCTAAAACCACACGTGGGTGCAGCTGGAAAGTATTCTGGGACCAGGTCTGCCATGGGGACAATCACAGGGAGCAGCTTGTCGTGTCTGCCATCCCTGTTTCGTAATCCCGGCTATTAATACTGGTTCTGCCCCATTGACATCTGTGGGCCAGGCACCGCGCGTTGCGGAGTGCTCCCAGGCATCATATCACGTATTTCTCCCAGTCATCTTTAGAGACAGCAACAGTCTCCATTTTATAAGTGAGGCAACCGAGCCCAGAGATGCTGAGTGATATCAATGGCGAATTCGATCTCAAACTTGGCTATGCTGGACTCCAAAGCTGTTTTTAATGACAGAGACCAATGCACGAGGGTGGCTCTGGCACCTTACAGGTGTGTGCCCTCAGGGATGATCTTAGCTCTTCTCCGAGCCTCTGCTGCCTTTCCATTTACTCTTATTAAAAGGATGGCACGAGGGTCAACTCCCCTGCGTCTCCAGTTGGCTGAGAGTGGCTGTCCGGGGGCTTCTGGGAGAGTTAGTTATTCTGCAGCCACATCCAGACTGAGCAGGAACACACCCCGGGGGTTGATTAGCAATGTCTGCCACAGGCACTTGCCATAAAATGGGAATGCACGATACAGATCTGCGTCCAGTTTCGTAAGGTTAATACTCCACTGATGGCCACGTATTGAGGCCCTGCTATGTGCCAGACAAAATCCTTTCTGTGACAATTTCTTGGCAATTCTTCCAACATCGAACATTATGGGACTCTTTCCTTCATTGACCAGAAGAGGAAACTGAATCTCGATGAACGGTTTAGGAATTTACACAAGGTTGGGTGGCATGCAGATGGTGGATCAAGAATTTAAATCAGGAGCTTGGACATCAGAGCCCACTTTACTAGTGGCCAAAAAGGCCAATAATAGTAAAACAAATAACAAAGTGAAACTGAGCCTGTACTCTACACCTAGCCAGGGCATCATGACATTTAAACCCACTCTGTTGGCTGAGTCTATCCATTCAATTCAACAAACATTTACTGGGTACCACCACGTGCCAGCTTCAGGCTCCAACCTCCTCACTGTGTATCCGCTGACACTCACACTGCCTCTCTGGGCCTCTGTCCCACCACTAAAGATATGGCACCGAAGTTCCCCACGCACGAAGATGGATTCTGAGTTCCCTTCTGGGCTTGGCAAACTAGAGTTCTGTGATTGGTTGATGACGTCTGCTATGGGACCCCCCCAAATAATTAGCAGTACACAAAATGCTGTTTCAGCACCCAGCAGGTTACAGCTTTGGAACCCCTACTATGTGCCAGGCACTGAGCAGGTGCAAAGGTTTCACTGACTTCCCACAACCACACTGAAAGCCGGAGGTCATCTGCTCCATTTCTCTCATGGAGAAATTGAGGGTCAGAGGGATTTGTGATTTGCCTGGGAGTGACCGGCGGCGGAGGTAGTGATGAGGTTTGACTACTGATCTGATTATCCCAGAGCGTACAGAGCCACCCCAAATGTCCTCAACTTGGATGGGGTTAAAAGGTAATTGGGATCTTGAGCCCAGCCGACTAATCTCCCCAGCACCCCATCTCCCTCCCATCTGTGCCAGAGCTTAGCAGGATCAGTGTCGCGTTTCCTCTGCAGCTCAGCCGGCTGAGCCGCTAATAGGGATCGGATTGGTGGAGATCACACCCGCCTGGCCCCAGCCCATGGCAAACGTGTGGCCTGGGATGACTCGGGGATCACAGGGACCTTGGAGGGCTGTCCCAGGTCAGGAGTGGAGGGGCGAAGTCAGAGGGGAGGAGGGCAGATCCAAGATGGGGAGGCAGAGATGATCCGGGAGCAATGGAACCTTTCCTCCCAGTCTCTCCAGCTTTTCCTCTGGCTCTCTCTCTCTCTTTCTCTCTCCCTCTTTTCCCCCTGTTTCTCTGTCCTCCTGTCCCCTCCGAACCCGTCTGTCTCCCCCTCCCTTTCTCTGCTACTCTTTCTTCAACTCTTTTGCACCACTGCACACACATATGACATATGGTTTTTGCAGGGAACACATCTGAGGTCACTTGTTCTGTAGACCCTCCTGTGACTGACCCCTTTGGCCCCAGCTGTGACCCCCTGGTCCCAGTAGCAGTGAAAGATGCCTGGATACTGGCCACAATAGGGCATTGAGTGACTATACATGCTAAGGCTGGGCCACCACGTGGTGCTAATTAGGCTTCTCACTTCTGGGTCCTTCTTCCTCCATACAGGGCCCTCACTGTCTTAATTTATCCCCTCACTTCCTCCCAGCTTGTCCCCCTGGTGGACTTCGGCCCAAGTGCCCTCCAGGGGAGTAACCAGGCCTTCCAAGGTTTCAAGGCCCTTCTGTGACCTCTGACCACACCCTCGCCCCTTTGTGCATCAGTTTCCCTCTTTCAAATGGAGGAACAGATCAGAGGAATGGATGCTGGACAGCTGTACGGGTCCTGAGGGTCCTCAGGAGGCTGCGCTCACGTTCCTGCGACTGGGTTAGCCGCCTGAGGCCCAGAGAGAGGAGGGTGCCTGCCTAAGGTCACACAGCAGGGAAGCGTGGCCTCTCGGTCCTCCTTTCTCCGAGCCAGGTGGGCGGGTCCCAGGGTCCCATGCAGGGAGGGAGTGCTGAGCATCCCTCCACCCACTGTGCTCGCCAAGACTCCAAGAAGAGGCCCAGAAAGAGACACAGTGCACAGAGACACACACACACAGAGACCGGAAAGACCGTAAGTACGGAAGAAGGAGGCCTGGGCGCTGGGACCAGACAAAGGACGCGCGGCGGCGCGGGGAGCGGAGTCGCGCGGCGGGGGCGGGGGTGGAGCCGGGGTGGGGCTAGGACTGGCCAGCCCCGCCCCCGGGATACGCCCGGGTTGCCGAGTGGAAATCCGAGGGCTCGGGCGAGGCCGGGCCCTGGGGGCCCAAGGGGGCGGGGTCCAGATGGGCGGGGCAGGGGCGTGGTTATACAGGGCGTGGCCGGGCGTGGCCGCGGGTTCGGGAGCTGACCAGCTCGGTGGTTGCTGAAAGCATCGGGAGTGGGGCAAGCGGCGCGGGCGGGCGGGCGCTCTCAAGGTCACCCCGAGGCCCAGGGCCCTGGCGGGGTGGGGCGCCTGGACCTGGGCTAGGAGACATCCCTGAGTTTCTTACCCCATCCCCCGTGAGGCGGGGGCCCAGGAGTCAGGAAGCCGCCCCCACCCCACCCCCCCGCAGGCCCTCCTCTCCCCTCCCCCTCCCCGAAGCCTGAGGCGCCCGCGCGAGGCTACGGCCCGCTAAGAAGCTCCGAGAAACAAAGGGACGCGGCGGCAGCGGCGGCGGGCCCGCGGGGCCTCCGGGCGCGCCCCCTCCTCTCCCCTCCCCGCTTGCCGCAAGGTCGACAGGCTCGAGGACGAGACGCCCGGCTCCTCGGGCGCGGCCAGGGCCCCGGGCGCGCGATCCGACGCTACCCGCTTTCCCGGGGTTCTCGGGGACGGCTTGCCGCCTTTTCCTGGCCCAGCACCAGTGACTGGGGCCCTGTGTTTGGCTGGGCGGCCTGCGGGGTCCGGGCCTGGATGGAGAAGGCATCCTCCGCCGCTGCGGCCCCTCCCCCATCAGGCCTGCTGGAGGGGGGCAATCCCGCCCCCAGGGCGCCCTAGGACGCCTCTCCGAATCAGAGTTCGGCTCCCTAAGGCCTCTCAGGCCAGACTCTATGCGCCCCCAGCACTCTGGGTGCGGCCCAGCCCACTCTCAGGCCCCGAGGATCGGTCCTACCCCCCCACCGGGGCCTAGCTAGGCCTGGTCCTACCCCCCCCTCCACCCCGCCATCTCCGCGGAGCCTGTGCCTAACCCCTCCCCAACCAGGTTCCATCTCAGCGACAAGGGAATACCTACAGTGACCATTCTTGTGTGCCCAGCGGGCGCGGTCCGTGTTGAGGGCGGCTCCGGGGGTCGTGCACTCCTTGGGGGGCGCTCGATGCTCACGCCGGGGTCCTGCCCGGGCGGCCTCTGGCGCGGCCGCTGCAGAGGTGTAGATGAAGGCGGCGGCTCCCTCGAGGGCCGGGGACGGGCCCGAGCCCGAGGACGCGCGCGCGGATAGCCGGGCCCCGGGGTGGCCTGCGGGCGGCAGGGGATGGAAAGAGGGAGCGGACGCGGGATTGAGAACGTCCCCTGCGCGGCCCCGCGGGGCCCGGGGAGGTTGCGCTTCCTGACAGAGATCGCGGCGCTCTGCCTTTAGCCGCCGCCCCTCGGCCGGGCCTGTCCGGTCCTGGATGCTCAGTCCTCTCCCCTCGCCCGCCCTCCCTCCCACCCTCCAGCCCGCGCTGCGCGCTCCGCGCTCTGGGCCGCGCCGCCGCCGCCCCCAGCCCTTTATAGGAGCAGCTGCCAGAGCCGGCGTCCCTTATTGGCTGCGACAGCTGAGCCCCGCCTCCTCCCGGCGCCCGACGGCGCGGCAGGTGGAAGCGAGCGCGCGCTGGCTGGGACTCCGCATCCCCAGAAAGCACGCCCTGGGGGTTCGGGTTGCCAGATTCGGGCCCCTTTGCCCAGTAGACCCTGCTCCCTACATTGCCGCCCCTTCTCGGGCGGGCTTTCTGCCGAAAAGACAGGGACGGGTCCCCTGCTCTGTCCAATACCCTGAGCTCTTGGAGGGAAAAGAGCGAGGAGATATCGGTGGCCCGATTGGACGAACTTCCGGAGTTGCTGTCCACCAAGAAGACTGGAAAGGGACGAGGAACCAAGATTTCTATGAGCAGAGGCCCAGGTCCCCAGATTTGGGGCAGTAGGTGTAGCCTCCCAAGACCAATGGAGAAAGGTGGGGGGTGGCAGGAGCTCTCGTCTGCCTGCAGAAAGAACTGGGACCCTGCAGCTTTCGAGTGGGCTAGGTTCAAAAGATTCGTTAGAAAGGTGGGGACTGGTATCCCACAGTGCAAGGGCACCCGGCATTTATCCAAGGGTGGGGGGTGAAGAAGTTTGGGGTTTAGGATTCCAGACCAAACCCACTGGCGCCTGCGGTTCCGGGAAACCACCCGGCCTTCTCAGACCCCATAAATTTATGGTGGGCGGATCTGTTGTATAAATGTCCTGGCTTTCCGGGCTCGGGATTGGCCCGCCTCTGGAGTCACGCTTCTTCTCAGCTAGGAGGAATCTGGCTCCTCTCTTAGGCAATAGCGGTTGGCGCAGCCTCCTTCGGTGCGCGGGCTCAAGGGCACATTTACGTCGGGACGGCTGTCAGGCGGGAGGAAGTGTTCTCACTAGGGCAGGGTCGCTTTCGACTGAGACTTCAGCACCACAGACAGCGGCCCGACGGTCTGGCCGAGGGCGCTGCGGGATGCTTAGCGCGGGGCCCCTAATCCGGGAGTCACAGCCTCCACCCTACCCTCGTCCCTGCACGCCCTTTTAGGTTCCAGACTGTCCGAGAATGCCATCAAACCCAGCGAGGAGAACCTAATTTGACCAATCAGGGACTGTCCTCGAGAGAACCAATTGCGGGAGGATGCCATCGAGATTGAGCCAATGAGACAGCGCGCAGCAGAGAGCTCTGCCACGCTGATGGAGAGAACAGGCCAATCACAGTGGCCCGCGCAATCTGGGCGGTGGCGTTGCAGGTCCCTGGTGGCCCCCTCTTGGGTTTGCCGGGGCGACCTGGGCTGCCGACCCCAGAGACCCCGAGCGAAGGCTTGTTCCCACCCCGTGTGCCTCCCGGCTCCTATCGGATTGCAAACTGTGCCTGTGCCGGGAGGGGAGCTCCTCCTGGGCGCGCGGACCCGGCTGCGGTTTCCATGGAAACTGCTGGCTCTGGATGTGCGAGGATAGCGAAGGGGACTGAGCCCTGGGAGATTTGGGGAGCTCGCGTGGGTGGCCCCAGCGGCCGGACTTGCTCATACTCGCCGACACTTCCATCCCTGGTTGGGATAACCCCTGGTCCAAAGTCTAAAATGAAGCCTAGCTGCGGCCCCGCCCCCACAAGCTGGTGAGGAGCCAAGGGACCAATCTGCGCGTGGCGCCACTGGGCTCCCTCGGGCACGTGCCCGGGCTCGCGGATGCGGTCCCCGGGGTCACGTGGCTGCAGCCACCAGGGCCCACGCAGCTTGCGCGCCACCTGGCGGCCGCCGGCCTCGTATCGCTCCCCGCTTCTCTTGCTAGCGGCCAGCAGGAGGCGGCGGCGACCTCAGCATCCTCCTCCGGGAAATGGGGCCAGGGCAGCCGCCCCGTCGCTGCCAACTTCCCTCCCCACCGCGGCTTCCTGTTCCAGGAACAAGCCGAGCCGTTCTACCTCGGGGCTTTGGCACTGGCTGTTCCTTCGGCCTGGGATTTGCCTCCTCCAGCTTTCTTCAGGGACGGAACCTCTTTGTCATTCTGGTCTACACTCAAATGCCACCATCTCAGAGAGGACCGCCCTGACCACCGATTTAAACAGCCAGAAACTAACATCACTCTATTTCCTGCAGGGCGCTTGTCACAGCTGTAGATGTCTTACTTAGGGATCTACTGCACATCTCCCCAACCAGTCCCTGAACCCCCGGACGGTGAGGAATGTGTGTTCCGTGGGGGGAATTAGGAGTGGGCATCAGGATCCTGAGTCTTGGGAGATGTCCAGTGGCCTCCCAGATTCCCGCCCTCCCACCCGTGGGCCTGTGACAGGGACTGTTGGGAGCTGCCAGGTCCAGATAGCTGAGGCCTAGCATTAGCTGTCAAGAAAAGGGCATCGTCTGGCCTGTAGGGTCATCACCGCCTGCCTTGGCCTTGCTCAGGAAGGGACGAAGATGGAGACAAGGAGGGGCCCGCCCACCCCACTCCAATCATCCAGGCCTAGGGGAAGGGCGTCTCCTTTCTCGCTCTTTAATCTCGCTCTGCTCTCTTGACACAGTTCTGGCAGTGCAAGCCCCAGGCGCCACCTCCAGAGATTGGGGGGGGTTGGGGGGGGAACCAGCCCCGGAGGGCCCAGCCCTGGGGCAGGGCAGGGGCGCCTCCTTCCGGCCGGCGGTCCGGGAGGCCCCCGCGGCTGTCCGGGCCCCGGCAAGCCCAGGCATCGTGTCTGAGCGGACAAATAAATAGGGGTTGATCAGTGGTTGGATGGGTCAGGCTGGCTTGTGGTCCGGGTGGCTTTTGAGCGTGTGGAACTTGACACTGTCCAGCTTCTCGAAGCGCTTCCCGCAGCGCTCGCACGTGAAGTTGTACTGCACCTCGGCCGTGTGCTTCTTCATGTGCCAGTTGAGCGACGCGCGCTGTCGGCACTGGTAGCCACAGATCTCGCACCTGCCGGGAGCCGGCGGGCGACACCGGGGGCGGGGTCAGACTGGGGTGGGGCCGCATTGGGGGCGGGGCCCAAGCTACTAGGATCCAGCCTGCCGTCCGCCCCACCCCCAACCCGAGGGGTGGACCCGCCCTCTGCGGGTACAGGCCCAGACCTCCCCCCTCCCCCGCAGCCCCCCCCATCAACCTCAGGGGGAACCCTGTCACTCACTGCAGGGGCGTCTCGCCGGTGTGCGTGCGTCGGTGTACCTCCAGGTGGTTCTTCCTCTTGAAGGACTTGCCGCAGGTTTCGCAGGTGAATTCACGGACACCTGGGGGAGATGCGGGGCTGAGCACGCCTCCTCGGGGGCGGGGGCTGCGGGACGTCTCTGCCGCGCTGCCGAAACCGGGTCCCCTGGCGGGCTCCCGGCCCTCCAGGCGCAGGGACACCAGATCACACAAACTCTGGGAGCCACTGCTGACTCTAATGACGAGGGCGGTTAATACCGAGGGCGGCTCACGACCCCGGATGAGGCTCAGAGGCTGTAGGGGAAGGCTCCGGGCAGAGCTGAAATGTGAGCTCGGCTTCCCGGGAGGCGCCAAGTGCAAACTGTCAAGCCAAGGTGGGTCTGAATTTGACCCCAATATTCGAACTTCGGGGCGACTTCACATAAAAATCCAAGGTTCCCACCTCTTGAAAAATCTGAAGCCGTGCCCTCCCGCTGGATACAGGCACCACAGCTACCCACGGAGTCAGCAGCCCGCGCCCTGGGGGGCAGTCCCAGGGAGGGGGGCAGTCCTATGCCTGGGGACCCAGTGCTCCTTGGGGTTTCAGCCCGCCTGCCCCCGCCCTAGATCCAAGGCCCATGACCCTATGCCCCTTGCTGCCAGCGCCACCCTGGGCCTGACCTGAATGGATGATCATGTGTCGCCGCAGGTGGTTGGATAAATAGAACTTCTTGCCACAGCCAGGGTGTGGACACACCTTGGTCTTCCCTTTCCGATGCACCAGATTGACATGGTTCTGCAGGCAAGAGGGGCAGGAGTGGGGCTGTGGGTGCCATGGGCCCACCTCCAGGGTTATCCACGGTGGGGACAGACAAGCATAGCTGGGAGGCAGGCTGGGGCCAGCCTTTCTGGGGGAGCAAAGAGGGGGGCCCTTGCCCATGCCCTTGCCCTTTCAAGGGCCTCCTGGCTCTGAGCAAAGGCTCAGGGGCACAACTGGGATCAGCCACAGCTTTCTTGGGCACCGCTGACAGCCAGGGCCTGGGCTGGGGCATCAGGCAGCTTCGTCATAACCTTGCCGGTGGGGCGCTGCTATTGGCCGGTTTTATGGATGGGGAGATGAGGCTCCAGAGGCAGAGGGATTGGCCCATGTCTCACGGGTGGGCAGTGGCAGGCCTGGTCTGGGTTCCAGGGCTCTCAGTCCCGCGGCAGGCTTTGCCACGGAGCCGTGCTGCGCCCACAGTCCAGGCGGGCAGGCCCCTCAGTCATTCTTTTGTTCTTTTATTCTTCCACTCACCAGCACATCTGTAGCTCTAGGGCCCAGCGCTAGGCCTGGCACCCGATAGATGCTCAACACAATGCTAGAAAATGAGACCGGGCAAATTCAAAGGCCTACCGGTGCCGCCTCCTGCCACAGGTGGGAATGTGACAGGACAGTCTCTGCCCTTGGGTCATCCCATCCAGGCTCCTGGGGACAAACTACAGGGACATCCTAATGGTGTGGTGACCTGGGGCTTGCAGACCCCACTAGACCTGGGCGGGGCTAGGAGGGACTGCCTGGTGGAGGGGCCTCCTGAGCCAAGCCCAGAGAAGAAGCATCCAGAGCCACGAAGGTGGCCGGGGCAAAAGCAGGCTGAGTCCAGGCTGACTAGAAGGCAGGACAAGGGCACTGGAGAGCAGGAAGGGGAGGCAGCGAGGTGACACTTGGCACCCTATGGCCAAGGCAGTGTCAGTGAGAAGCTACTGAGAGGTGGGGATGTGGGAGGCAGGCCAGTGGCACCTGGTGGGGCCAAGTGGGGCCATCCGTGAGCCACACTGCCCAGACGCCCGCACACCGGCAGCGGGAAAAGGAAGCAGGCCCTGCTCAGCCTGCTGGGCCGGTGGTCTCACCTGGAAACTGCTGAGGGCCACGTAGACCTGGCTGCAGCCCTCATAGGGGCAGTGGAACATCTCCAGCAGACCGTCGGCGTCCATCACCCGAGTCCGCTTGCTGCGCCGCCTCCTGGAGGGGAAGGGGGCCCGTGGCGTCAGGGCTGTCACTCCAGGCCGGCTGGGGGCTTGGGGGCTGCTCCTCGTCCCAGCCCCCCGCTGCCCAGGCACCCACTTCTCAGGCTCCTTGGGGATCTCGTAGATGATGGCCGACATGTCACTGCCGTCCAGCTCCTCCCCGTCCACCTCTGCTTCCGGTTCCGCGCTCTCAGGTACTGTCGCCGCCAGCTCCGCCAGCTCTGGGGCCACAGGCTCCTCCTTCTCCTCCTTCTTAAGCATGTACAAGTCCTCCTTCTCTACGGGGGCGGACACGGGGTGGGTGTCCATGGGGGAGACTTGCGTGGTGAAGCTGGCTCCAGGGCCACCCCTCCCTCCCTCCACCCCAACCCCTGCCAGAGACCCCAGCGGCCCCCCTCCTGGCCCCGCCAGACCTTTCTTGGTCTCGATGCCTGCCGTGGCGGCAGGGTCTGTGGTGCTGGGCTGGCTGCCCTCAGGCTCCGTCTGGGTGTAGGCCGCCACGCCCTCCATCACCGCGCAGGGCACCTCGTCCCCCAGGCCCCCAGTCGGGGCACCGCTGCCTGCTGCCACGTTGAGGTGGATGCCCTCGGCTGTGAGGGCATCATAGCCGGGACCGGCGATGATGATCACCTGCGAGCCAGGCACCATGCCCGGCATGGGACAGCTGGCTACCACCTCGCCCAGTGCCTCCTGGGGCATGTTCTCAAAGAGGGTGCCGGGCCCCGGGCCCACTTGTACGGGCACCGGCACGCACACCACTGTCTCCAGGGCCTCAGGCCCGCTGCCTGCCGGGTTGGGGCACAGCGGGGCGCCCTGCTCAGCCAGGCTCTCCACGTGGTGGACGTCGAAGGGGATGTGCATGCCTTCCTGCGTGATGAGCCCGCTGCTGCCTGCCGGGCTGGTGGGGGTGACCGCCGCCGCTGCCGCCGCTGCTGCCGCTGCTGCCACCTTGGCCGGCTGGCCCTCAGGAGGCTCCTCAGAGTCGGAGCCCGAGCCCGAGCTGGAAGAGTCGGAGCTGCCAGCCGCCAGGCCGTTGCCCACTGTGGTGACAGAGGAAAGGGGATGGTCACGAAAGCAACAGTGGCGGCAACAGTATCTGTCGAGGGCTTACCAGAGGCTGGGCACGGTGACCCCCTCAGAGCCACAAACCGCTCTCATTTCTCAGTCCCCCTTGTGCCCCGACCACCCCTGCTCCTCAGAGACGCTCTCCTCCCTCAGCCTCCAGACCCGAATTCGGCGTTTCTGGCCCCTCTCTGGTGGCCCTATGGGGTCAGGCTTGGGCTGAGAGATTCCCCGCCCTCCTCCACCCCCACTAATCATGGGTCTTTGGTGACCAGCCCCCATCCTGAAGCTGTCTAGGGGACCCTGCCTGAGTCACCGAGATTAGCACAGACTCAGGTGTGTTCCCAAGGGGCCCCTTATGAAAGTGGCTCGTGACGAACAAGGAAGAACATTCCCATCACTCAGGAAATTCCAAGGGTTTTAGGAGCTCTGTGCCAGGAACCAGGGACAGAGATCAAATGCAGATTTTCATTACCCTGCCCTCACCCATACCCCATGTCTCCATGTGGACAGCTACAGCCTGGACCTCCTGTGGGGCTGGGGGCTCTTACCTCCCACTGCCTCTTCTGCTGCCCCCGGGGGGGTCTCACAGCCACCTGAGAGTCCACTCAGTAATTCTGGGCTCTGAATCTTCCCTAAGAAAAAGCCCACACCCTTCGCAGACATCCCTGTCTCAGGGGTTGATGGTGGCTCTGTCCTTCCAGGTGCTCAGGCCAAACCAAGTCCGAGGGCTGCCCCTGACTTCTCTTTCTCTCACAGCCACTTTCAGTTTGTCAGCAAACCCCATTGGCACTACATCCTCGTATTTAGGGATACTAGGCAGGCTCCTGCCTCAGGCCTTTTGCATTTGCTGTTTGCTCTGCCTGAACACTCTTCTCTCAGACATCTAGAGGGGCTTTCTCCCTCACCTCCATCAGACCCTTTCCTGAAATGCTATTCATTCACGGAAGCCTCTGATCCTCTTATCTCAGAGAGCATTCTTTCTTTTCTTAATTTTCCTCCGAAATACCATCCTCCACTGTACTCTAGATTTTGTTTATCTTGTTTCCTTTCTGCTTCCCCTCTAGATCATAAGCTCCACAAGGATGGGGGGCCCTGGGCACAGGCCCCAGGGCCCAGAAGGCCGCCTGGCGCCCACTGAGCACACGGTAATAAAAACGAATGAATCTCAGCCTGATGTTGTGATGAAGGTCAAGGAGACCAACATTTCGCCCAGGTTACTTCGTGCTGAAGTCCACACACGGAGAGAAAGGGGGACAGAAAAATCAAGGGCTGACCCTCGGTTACATACTCATGACAGACTCAGGGCACGCTGTCTGGGGACCGCGCATCCTGCCCTCCCAGAAGGTCACATGGGGCACACAGACTCTGGGGCCAGACTTTGGGGCTGGGATCTTGGTGCCCCCCCCCACCCAACTGTGTGATGTGGGGGCCTTCCGTAACCTCTCTGGGCCTGGGTATAAGTTGGTACCTTCCCCAGGGGCTGTTTGGGGTAATGAGGAAATATGTGTAAAGGGTCTAGAACAGTACCAGGCTCTGAGTAAGCGCCCCACCAATGTTTTCTATTATTATTCTTATCGTAATGCCCCAACCCTGACTCAAGGCCCCCAGATGGCAGCAGGGGTAGGGTAGGGGGATCGGCCCCTCCTTGGAACACCCTGTAATCTGCAGGGTGAGTTGAGTCCCTGGGCTCCACCGTGAGGCAGGGGGCAGTCACCCAGCAAGCTGCAGGGGGACAGCCTGGGGGTTCGCCTCCCTCCCCAGCTGTAGCTTCCGACTGTGAGGGGCCAGACTGCTTCTTACCAGGTGATCATGGCCTGAATCACAGAAATGGCCTCTCACAGTGCCGGCAGGAGGTGCTCCTACTCAGTGAGAAGCAGGCTCCCCAGGCGGAGAGCTGATAAGGGAGCTGCTGAGGGAACCGGGCTGGGACAGGGGACACAGCCCCTCCCACTCCCGGCAGCCGCAGCAGAACCCCTGCCTGTTGATCCCAGCGTTCGCTCCTGAGAGCCAGATCCCCCAGCCACTGGTGTCACAGTTGGGTGGGGGTGCAAGGGGGCTCCTCTGGTGCCATCCCCAGCCCAGCGGACCCACCACCAGAAGGGTCAGTCACAGTTCGTCCCAGGGCCCTGGCCTTCCCTGCTGTAGCCAAGGGGGGCTGATGGAAGAGCTGTAGGGAGGTCTCAGGGTGGGTTGAGTTGGCACGGGGTGGGGGGGGCGGTACCTGCAGCGGGGAGAGGACGGCCAAGGGGCCGGCTGCACGGTGGGCTCCGGCTGACACACATGGGATGGCCGTTGGCTGGGGGGCCCACCTGGAACAGCTCTCGCCCACGGCTTCCCCTCCGCCAGCTGGGATGCCACCTGCTCTGTGATTCCTGCCAGCGCAGGCTCAGCCCTGGCGACTGACCTCACCCTCGGCCCCGGCAGGGCACCTGGCAGCTGCGCCGTTGCTCCTTCTCGCAGCTGAAGCCGAGATCCTGAGGCCACCCGCCGCGCCTCCTCTGCTCCCCCACCAGGGCCAACTGGGCCTCGGGAACTGAGTCCCTCCTGGTCCTGCTGCCTGGTCCTGCTGCTTGCTCAGGACATGTGACCCACATGGGGTGGCAGACGAGGGGGCAGGGGCAGAGCAGGGAGAGACAGATGGGGGGAAGGGAGTGGAGTGTGGGGGAGACAGGGAGATACTGGGGGGGGCAGGGAGAAGGCAGGAGACAGAAGGCAGAGGATGAAACAGAAGAATGAGGGAGGGAGGGGGAACGAAAGAGAGCTCACAATCAGAGAATGGGGAGGAAGGAGGAGCACAGGGCAGAGAGGGGAAGAGGATGAGGCTGGGAGAGACAGCCCAGACCTGAAAGGGAAAGGGCCAGGGAAAACAGGAGGAGGCAGAGGCCAGGAGAGCTGCCGAGCCTGAGGACGCCCAGCACCCACCCCTCCCTCTAGCCACGGAGCCAGGTTTCCCGATCCCCAGCCTGGCTGGCCTCAGGTACAGGTGGGCCAAGCTGTCACAGCTGTCCCTCTGGGAAATGGGGGCCACTGCCTCTCAGCCCCAGAAGGACTTGCAAGATGGCAGGCCAGCCTGTGGGGCCGGGGCGCTGTCCCTGGCCCAGCCAGCGCCGGCCTCCTCGCTCTGCTGTTTCCAGGCCGACGACACCACGAGGGCAGGGAGTCCCGGGCGACACAGCTCCAGAGGCGCCGTAGAGCCCTCACCCCAGGACCCACCTTTGTCACTGTCGGGGTCTGACTCGCTGAGGGGCTTCAGGGGCGAGTGCAGGTCCTGGAAGTAGCGGTGGCCGGCCTCGCACTGCCACACGGCCGTGGTGTACAGGCCAAAGGTGGGGTCCAGCTCGGCCAGGTGCGGCTCGTACGGGCAGCGGTGCTTGTGGTCCTCGTACCAGATCACCACGTTCTTCAGGCAGTTCACGTTGCGTCGCCTCCCTGCACACACAGGGCGGGGCGCGGGGTCAGGGACAGTGATCGCCAGCCCCCCGCCCCCCCATCCGGAGCCCCAGGACGCCCTGGCCTTCTGGCTCCCCGGGCGGTGAGACACCTTCCTGCACCCTGTCCAGGCCTGTCCCCTGTCTGCAGATGAAGAAACAGGCTCTGCGAGGTGAGGTCCACGCTGCTGAGAATGAAGACAGGCCCCAGGGTCCTCACTGATAAGGGAAACCACAGGAACTATGGAGCCCGGCGTGTGATAGGTGGTGAGCGGCTGCTTCCTGTTAAGAGACTCTGGCCTGGACCCGCCAAGTCCCCTCTGCCCTCGTCACTCTGCTCCTACATTTGTCCCACTACCAGTCTACTCGGTCTGCAGCAGAGGGCACCTGCTGCAAACGCGTGAGTCTGGCCGTGCCCTCCTGAGCCCAGAAGCCACCAGGGCTCCTACCTGGCTGGGGGTAAAAGGCAAAGTCCTCCCCAGAGCCACCAGGCCCTGCTCTGCCTTTCTCCTTGATCACTGCCTCCCAGCCTCATGGCTTCCTCCCTGTTCCTGAAACTGCGCAGGGTATGGCCCTGCCTCAGGGCCTTTGCGTGGACCGTGTCTCCTTCCAGATGATGGCCTTGCCTTTACCCCTTCACTCAGGTCTTTTCTTCAGTCTGCCATCCCCTCCCCAGTGTCCTTCTAGCTGACCTGACTTGCTCTTTTTTTTTTCCCCAGGTAGGTACCTAGATCCCATCTGTGTTTCTGTCTTCCCTGCTAGAGTGCCAGCTCCCCAAGGGCGGGGACACCTGTCTGTTGGTCCTCTTGTGTCCCCAGTGCCTACGCAGGGCCTGGCACATAGTATGCTTGCTGGATGAGTTGATGCTTCAAGGAGGTAGGCCCAGTGGAGCCTGACTGCGGGGTTCAAACCCTGACTGCCACTTTGTAGCTGGACGGATCCAGCTTCTCTGAACCTCAGCCGCCTCCTCCGGGCCAGGGGCGAATAACCGTCCCCACTCCTTGTGGGCTGCCAGAGGGGAGGCAGGGAAGACACGGACAGGGCATGGGACAGGGCTGGGTACACTCTGAATGCTCAAGAAATGGAATCTGTGATTTGTCTAATGATGCTGGTCTTGCAGCCAAGGGGGAAGAAACTGTCCTCCTGCTCTTCCAGGCTGGGAGATGAGGAGGGTGCCCACAAGGGTCCTGGGGCCTAGGGATGTCATCTGGGGACTTCAACCCTGTGATGACTGTAGGGACAACAGGGACCCCGCCCCTAGCCCCCCCTCTAGATCGCACTTGTCTCCTTATCTCCCTCCTCACCCCTTTGGGACTTGGAGGCCACAGGCTTAGCTCGGCCCTCGCCTCTGACAACTGTGAGAAGGGGCGGGACTCACGGCCACCAGATGGCTGTTCCCGGACCGCTGGCCCTCACCCTGCTGGCCAAGGCCTGAGACCCACAGCGCGGGGGCTCAGAGGTTGTGGCCGGGGGGCAGGAGGGACGCGCGGCAGGCCACCACTCCGACTGCTCGTGCCCTGTTCCTCTCAGCCTGGCATGTGACACGCTCTTAAGGCCCCCGCACAAGCTGTTCCCTCTGCCCTGTCCAGCTCTTCCCTGGGTGACTCCCATGCATCAGGCAGGACAGTGCAGGAGCTAAGGGGACGGCTCAGGTGACATGGGTGTGTGCTCTGGCCTGGCCCCTTGCCAGCTGTGCAGCGTGGGGTGCGGACTTGGCCTTTTATGTATGAGATGGGGGGGTGGGGTACCCCCACTGGGCACAGCACAGGTGCCAGTCCCCTTCCTGCCCCCGTCCCCAACCCCTCCGCAGGCCCAGCTGGGTCAGGCCCTTCCTCTGGGCCCCCAGTGTCCCTACTTCCCTGCCACGGCCCTGCTGGGCCTGTCCCTTGTCTTCCCCTGAGACCATGGGCTCTGGGAGGGCAGGGCTGGGTCTGGGCCGGTCCGCTCAGCACTTTCCCATGCAGGCCCTCCACAGACGGGGCCTGAAAATGAGTCAGGGAACGAACAACAAAGCCACTTGCTCCCAACACCCATCCCCTCCCTGCTGGCTGCACCCCCACTTACTTTTCTTCCGCTTTGGCTTTTTGGGGACCTGCTCCCAAGGCTTCCTGTAAGAGAGAGAGGCAGGGGGAGTGAACACAGGGCATGGCTGATGCTGAGCTAGTGACAGCACCCTGCTCCAAGGCAAATTGTAGCTGTTGTCCTGTTCCCCCGGGGTCTGCATGTGGCCTCTCTCCCCCACGGACACCAGCCCTGGGACTGTGGTCTAGCATCGCCATCCATTTCACCAAGTGGGAAAACGAGGCTGAGGAGTGAGGCTGCCTGCCCAGGGGCCTGTGGCCAGGGAGTGGAGAACTCAGAAAAGGGTAACAGAAAGTCGGTGTGGCAGGCAGAATTCTACACTGGCCCCAGGATTCCTAACCCCGGGTCACACACTGTCTATAATCCTCTCCCCATGAGTGGGGCGGCCTGACAATATGCTGGGATACCACTCCTGTGCCTAGGTGACTTGGAATGAATCGGGAGGCCGCTTTCCAAGGTGGGCCTGGCCTAATCAGGGGATCCCTTGAGTACGAGGATAGGAACGGCCTATGAGGGGCTGGGACCTGAGAACGGCTTCTGGGAGCTGACAGCGATCCTGGTAGACAGCCTCCAGGCTGTGGGGACCCCAGCTGTACAATGCAGGGGGGGAATGAATTCTGCCAACCCTCCGAGGGAGTCTGGAAGCCGCTCCTTCCCTAGCTGAGCCTCTGGATGAAGATGCGGCCAGCTGAAAGCCTTGTTTCAGCCCTGTGAGACCTTGAGCAGAAGATCCAGCCTAAACATCCTAGAGTCCTGACCCACAGAAATGTGAGATAATTCGTGTGGTTTTAAGCCACTAGGTCCGTGGTCATTTATTCCATAACAAAAGGACATTCATGGAGTCGGCCCTATCCAGGGCCCAGCAGCTCCTGCCCCTCAGGCTGGCTGAGATCCCTGCGGAGACCGTCAGGCCAAGCCAGGAGGGCTGGCCCTGCTAAGGACCCTTCCCCTGGCCCTAACTGCAAGTTCTATGTGGGCCCCCGCCCAAGGTGCTGCCCCCTCTATCAGTGCCGCCCTGCAGCCAGCTCGGGCCCACATGCTCTGGTCACCATGCCACCTGCTTCTGGGGCCTTCCCCGCTTTGGCTGGAGCGCGACACCCTGACCGTGTGCCACCATGACAGAGGCCTCAGGGAGCCCAGGGCAAGGCCGGGCCTAAGCACTGGGGGCCCCCCAGGGATTCCCACCCCCAGACGGCCACCAGAACTGCTAGATGGGATCCTGATCCCGTACAAGCCACTCGGCTGTGGCCCAGCACTGGCTCTACGCGTGCTGAGGGCAGGTACTTTGGAGTTAGTCCTCCTGCATCCCCTTGGGCTCCCTCTGCCTTCCTGATACCACGCTTCTGGATCTGCCCACCCACTCTGGCTGCTTCCTCATCCTTCCTTTTTTCTTTTTAAATTAAATTAATTTATATAAGTAAACTCTGCACCTGGGGTACCTGGGTGGCTCCGTGGGTTAAGCATCTGACTCTTGATCTCAGCTCTGGACTCAGGGGTGTGAGATCGCCCAGTGGGGAGTCTCCCTTTCCTCTCTCTCTCCTCCTTCTGCCCCTCCCCCACTCGCACTTTCTCCCTCACCCTCAAATAAATAAATCCTAAAAAAAAAAAAAAATCTCTGCACCCAACGTGGGGCTTGAACTCATGAGCCCCAGATGAAGGGTCACGTGCTCTTCCAACTGAGCCAGCCAGATGCCCCTCATCCTTCCTTTTCTATGCTGCAGCAGGAGGCCCTGAGACCCTGGGTGACCTTGTCTCCCCATGCCTCAGTTCCCCATCTGTAGCGTGGGATCATAACCGTCCCTTTCTTGTGGGCCTGGCATGAGGTTATACGCACTGCAAGAGTTTGGCGTGGCCCCGGGGACATAGTAACCGCTCAGCAAGTGGTAGAGATGATCACTGCGATTGCCGATGTTCTCACAGAGCCCGGCCCTGGAACGCTGGCCTCCCCGCTATGGCCCAGACTGTGCTTTCCATACAAATCATCCTGACAGGCAGTCCAGGGTCTCTTGTCAGCTTCACCATCTACCCCACCTGTCCAGGGTGATGACACCTGTCCTGGGACAGCACCCCGAGTCTGGTCTCAAGACAGCTCCCCAGGCTCCTCTGCCCCTCCTGCCCCTGGCTCTGCCCTTGTCCAGGTCTCTGGCCGCCCCCATCCCAGATGCCTCCATCGCCTCCCACAGCTCTCTCCTTCCCTCCGAGGGGCAGGCTGGCCAAGTCCAAACACCCGCGGCTGCCTCTGTGCGCTCAGAGCCTTGCCGTGACTGGGAATGGCGTGTGGTGCTGGGGACGGGCTGGGTGCCAGTCAGATCCAAGTTCAAGTCTCCTCTCTGCTCTTGACTAGCTGTGTGACCTTGAGCAGGTCTTGTCCCCTCTGAGCCTCAGTGTCCTCATCTGGGAAGTGGGGAAACCAGCAGTGCCTCCCACACTGAGTCGATGTGGCGATTAAACGAGGCCAGACCTCAAACTGCCTTCCCTCCCCCTGCCCACTTCTCCGGGTTCCAGCCCTTACACGTCACCCTGTTTGAGGACAGCAGCTGCTGGGGCTTCCTTGGGGCTCTGCTTTCCTTGCAGTGGCCAGCCCCCAAAGGGTGCCCAGCAGCTCTCCTCTGCCATTTGCTTTCATGCTCGACTCCCTTATCCCCGCCAAGTGTCCCAACACACCATCAGTCCTACCCTGGATTTAAATAATCTGGAGCCGCTTCCCTGCCAAGTCCTGCCCATTCCTCTCCCCACTCCCTTTGAGCTGTCTATACGTGTGTGCAGTCTTCCTGTCTTCTGTGTCTCTCTTGAGCCCCCTGAGTCAGGGTCTTCTCCACCACAAACTGCCCCTTTCTGGACCCTGGGGGTGGCTGCCTCCCTCAGCCCAGCAGTGTTAGACCGCAGATCCTTCCCTCGGCCTCCAGGATGCTGGCCCAGGGAGTTCTCCACCAGCCTCCTGGCTGCTGCTTCTCCCTCATCTCCCTGACTTCTCTAATCACAGAGAGCAAGTGCCGGGCTCAGACCTGTGTGTGTACCTGCGCCCCCTTAGCAACCTCCGGCACCGTACCATCACTGGCCTGGTGACCCCCAAACCCGGATCTCCCACCTGGCCCTCTCCTGACCACACCACCACCAGCACGCCTCCCCAACACTACATGTAGGGGTCTCCCAGACATCTCACACGTGAGCTGTCGTATTGTCCCCTGACCTGTCCCTTCTCTGTTACCGGCCACTGCAACCTTCCAGGTGCTCAGGTCCAAACCTGGGCGCATCGTTTCTCATATCCACACCCATCAGCAAACCCTGCTGGCCCTGATTTCAGCCACTTCTCCCCACTTCTGCACGGCCCCGCCTCACTCACCTGGACCGGTGCAGTCAGCTCCCTCCTGGTCTGCCAGCTCCGGCCCTCCCCTCCCAGAGCCTCAACATCGGGGTCCGTGTGCTTCTTTTGATGTTCTTGTTAACATTTTAAGATGTAAAAAGAAAAACTCAAACACATACAAAGCTAGAGAGAAGAGTGAACCTCCTAGAGACCATCACCAGCATCAAAGACTGCCAGCTCTTAGTCAACCTTGTTTCAGTGCAACCCTCACCCAATCCTGCCACGCATACCCTGGAGAGTGCTTCTGTTAAAATATAAGCCAGGTATGGGACCTCTCTGTCCGAAATTCTGTACTTAAAAAACGCAAAGAAAAAAAAAAATCCTATCAGGCCTCCTACTTAACTGGGAGGAAAAACCAGAGTTCTTCATGCAGTCTGTAAGTTCCTGTCACCTTCCTGTCCTCGTCTTTTCCCACTCTTCATCCTCTTCCTGTGCTCCAGCCACATGGGTCTCCTCACTGCCCCATGTACACACCAGGCTGGGTTCTGCCTCAGGGCCTTTGCACCTGCCAAACACGCTTCCTCAAACACTCTTCCTGCAGCTAGCTGCAAGGCTTTCCCGGCCTCCTTCAGGTCTGTACCCCAGATACTATCCTCTCACTGCGGCCCACCCTAACACCCTATTTAAACCTCCAGCACCCCCTCCTGATTCCTCTTTCCCCATTTCACTTTTTTTCTTTACATAGCCCCATCAATCTCTCACATGTAATTTATTCATGATCATAAATAAGAGTATATGTAAAGTAATACAGTGGACAAGCCTTTGCACAGGGGACAAGCCTCGGCCCTCTGGCCTCTAAAATGGCAACTCCATAAGTCAGTGACTTTCTGTGCTGTTTCCTGCTGCACCGTCAGCACTCACGCCAGTGCCTGGCACACAGTGGGTGCTGATGAAGCGTTCCCTAAACAAATGGGTACCGGAGACCCTGCTATTGGCCATTGTTTCCCTTTTTCCACTGGCTGCTAGGATGGTTCTGAGGCAAATTTATGGCCCATTCTCTGTTCCCACGTCTTCATGTCTTTTGAACCCCTCTGGTTGGGTTTTTAACTCACTATGCCACAAAACTGCCCTTGCCATGTCCCCTGTGACTTATGTTTCAATCCGATAGCACAGAGCCTGGCCCCACTGTGTCCCTCCTTTTCCTTTATCTTTTCTTTTTAAGTTTTATTTATTTGAGAGAGAGTGCACGCACAAGCAGTGGGGAGGGGCAGAGGCAGAGGGAGAGGCAGGCTCCCCACCAAGCAGAGAGCTCGATGCAGGCCTGATCCTGGGACCCCGAGATGACAACTGGAACCGAAGGCAGACGCCCAACTTACTGAGCCACCCAGCACCTCTCCTTTCTCTTTTCGTTTCTGTCTTCTGGTCCAAGTTGCACATAGTCTTGAACTGAAATCTTCCAGGGGCAAGACAGGTACAAACAATTGAAGAGTTGAAATAAGTGACCCCCTATCTCTGGTCATGTCCATTTCCCACGGAGACCCTCATTCAGGGTTTGTATTTTCCCGACTACCCATGTGTCCTGGGGCCCGGTTATTGCCATGTATGGCCTGGGCTGTCTCAGTGTCCTGGCCCCAGTCTTACAGGACTACACAAACTGAGCTTCTGAAAATACCACTTTCAGGGGCACCTGGGTGGCTCAGTGGGTTAAGCCTCTGCCTTTGGCTCAGGTCATGGTCTCGGGGTCCTTGGATTGAGCCCCGCATCGGGCTCTCTGCTCGGCGGGGAGCCTGCTTCCCCTCTTCTCTCTCTGTTAAATAAATAAAATCTTTTTTAAAAAACCGAAAATACCTCTTTCAGCTTAGGGACCTCCGGGAGCTCCCTCTGGCCAGTGGTTCTTAACTCCAGCTGCACATAATGTCTCCCTGGCAGCTTTGCAGAAAAAAAGCAAAGGTCTGCAACTCTACCCAGATTAACTGAATCAGTAACTCCACTAATGTGTGTGTGGGGGTGCCTGGGTGGCTCAGTGAGTTAAGCGTGGGACTATTGATTTTAGCTCAGGTCATGATCTCAGGGCTGTAAGACAGAGCTCCATGACGGGTTCCACGCTGCACTGGGTGTGGAGCCTGCTTAAGATTCTTTTTCCTTCTCACTCTGCTCTCCCTTCACCCCCCACCATCCCCGCTTGCGCTGTCTAAAAAAAAAAAGAAAAGAAACTCCAATAATGGAACACTAACTTGAGTTTCTTAAATGCCCAGCATTTCCTGATCTACTCTTGGGCATATAAGCCAGCCTGCCACCCCAGGGAGGTGGTGGTGCAATTCAGAAGGATCTGGTTGATCCTTGACCCTTAGAATCTCCCCCCAAAGGAACATGCCAATGTGCAATGTGTGAAAATAAAAACCAGGGCACAAGGAGGATACTGTCGCAGCATTGCGACAGAGAACAAATATCATCATAACAACTAATACTTGGGAGTGCTCACCTTGTGCCAACCACGTTCTAAGCCTTCTGCTGTATTTTAACTCATTTAATTGTCACGCCAACCTATTAGGCAGGAAGGGAAGAATTGCATCCACACTCCTCATGCTCAAGACTGAGACTCTTGCAAAGGCCTGTCTTCTACCTGAGCAGCTAGCTTGGGACTTCCTCTTCACCTGAGTCTCCATGGGCTAAGGTGTTCCCCAGGAGCCAAGAGGTTTAAAGGAACGCGATCTGGTTCTAGAGGAGTCTTTCTATGTCTGAGGTGGAGGGTCGTGGGAATGGGGCCACACAGAGCCCCAGATGGAGTGCCAGAACCTCACGAGGGACAGGGCTGCATGGCCCAGTGTATCCAGTCACAGCCCCAGCCTGCACAGTAGGGGTTTTAGAGGATGAGGCATGTGAGATCCCAAGGACCAGCAAGGAAGAAGGGACGTTAAGGCCTCAGGTGGCGGGGCCGCCCCTCCAGGGACTAGGTAGTTAGAACGCTTGGAGGTGGGGCCAGCACTGGGATTGGGCAGCCAGAAATCTAATGGGCGGGGCCAAGTGCTAAGAGGCGGGTCGAGAGGCTGGGCGCATCCTAGGATTGGACAGTTGGAAAGCCGGGAGGCGGGGCCGCGAGCCAGGCGCGTCCCAGGACCGGCGGTAGGAGACCCAGGCCGGCGGCCCGGCCACTGGGCGGGGCTCACAGGTGCCGGGGGCGGGGCCGTGGGCAGAGGGGGCGGGACCACGCTCGGCTGGGATGGGGGCGTCTCCTCCCTCGCTCGCTCCCTCCCTCCCTCTGGCCGGGCCCCCTCACCCGTGGCGGCCGCTACGCTGGCCGCGCTCCAGCGAGATGAGATAGGCTGCGAGCTTGGCGTCGCTCCAGCCGCTGCGGCGCCGCAGGTCCACCCAGGGCCCGTGCGCCTCGCCCAGGTACACACGCCGCACGTCGTACTTCTTCCGGGACTCGAGCCGCCGCCGGGCTCGGTCGGACTCCGTGAGCCGCGGCCGACCCCGCGCCTTGCGGCCCGCCGCGCCCTCCTCGGCCGCCGCCTCCCCGCCTGCGCCCGCCTCAGCCTCCGCCTCCGCCTCGGGCTCCGGCACCCGCTCCGCCATCCCCCCCTCCCTGGTTACCAACCTCCCCCGTTGTTAGGAGCCCGGCCGGAAGTGGCGCGCATCTTCCGCGCCGACGGGAAATTTCTCACGGACTTTCACTGCCCCAAGGCGCCAAGAGGAGACCGAGAGCAGAAACTGCGCATGCGCGCCACAAGCGCGAGCAGTGACCGGTTCTTCTTACTCTTTTTCTCTTGTTAAACTTTTTAACTTCGCAGAGACCGAGGGAGGGGCTGAGGTTTGAGGCCAGCCGCGGGAAGAAAGACCTAGATGAGCCCGTAGACCCTAGGAGGTGGGGGCTCCTCTCTCCACGTCTCATCCCGAATGCATCTTGGAGAGAACAAGGAAAGGGTAGGAGCGGTCAGGTGAAGGCAGAGGGAAAGCCTGGGGTCCGATCTGTCCGTCCCGGATGCTGCAGATCCCTTGAAAAGTCAGGCCACCAAGCATTACAAGGTCAGAGACGCCACGCTGCCAGAGAAAAGAGAGGGGAGCCCCAGGACGGAAAACTTTTATTTGCTGTACACTCAAAAGACATTTCACGTTGTCACACCAGTCCACAGCTTGTGCGGGTGACCGCTCAAGCTCAGCTCTGGCCCTGATGCTGTCGCTGCTGATCGTCTTCCTCCTCTTCCTGGCCCTCTGGTGGGGGCGGGGGCGGCTCCTCCAGCCCTGAGGAGGGCGCTAGGAGCTCCCCGGTGGACCCTGCCAGGCGGAAGACCACGGGGATCTGGGCCAGGGCTGGGTTGGTCTCCTGCAAGCCCTGGATCCACTTCGCCAGTGTAGCTTGATCGTGGGCACCCGCCATGCATATGGCGAAGACAGGGCCTTCCTCCACTGTTGGGGGAAACAGGTGCTTAGAGTTTGTACAGTGGGGATTGGAGGAGCACCCCCAATGCCTGCACCCCTTCCAGGCCACAGGTGGGATGTTTCTTGTGCATCCAAGCCTTTGTACAAGATATCCCCTCTGCCTAGACTGCTAATCCCATGCTTCACCTGAGTGATGCCTTTCAACATTCCACCAAGAAGTCCTCCCCACAGCCTACCCGATGCTGGATGGTGTGCTCCTCCCTTGAGACCCCAAGAATGTAACTTAACGGGCTTGTTCCCCCACTGTCGAGAGCTGCTCAAGGGAGGGACCTGGCCTGTCCTGGTCACACTCAAGTAGCCAGCACAGAGATGCTCCATGATCAAGGGCTGACAGGCCTGGAGCCCCTGGGGAGTACGTGTGTGTGTGTGTGTGTGTGTGTGTGTGTGTGTGTGTACTTGGACGTCTACTGGGTCTGCATGTGGTAACTGGGCCAGATCTCAGCCTGGGTGCTACCCTTGCGCCCCAGAGGCCTCGTCATATCCGGTGTTGGGAACCTTGCCCAGCCCAGTTTTACCTTTATGGATGTCAAACTCGTAGTCATCCCAGCCGCTCCTCCCGTAGTCCAGGTGCAGCTGCATCGGGTAGTAGAGATTCCACTCCTCTGGAATTTCTTCTACTTCCTACCCCAGGGAGGCGGGTATAGTAGGGTCAGAGGCTCAGGATCTTGCAGCCAGGGGCAGCCTACCTCCCCAAACCAGGAGCTATCCCTTCCTCTTCCACCTGCCCCTCTGAGATGTCACAGGAGCCCCTGGCATGGTGCCAACACCGCCCCCCAGTATACCCATACCCACCACTCATGCTTTGGGCCCTTACCCTCTCCTCAGGGGGCAGCAAGTCAGCTCTGAGGATGTGATAATAGACACATTTGTTTCGAAGCCACAGGGAAAAGGGGCCCTCGACGAAGACAGGCCGGGCTGGGTTGTGGTGGGCCAAGGCAGCCTGCTGATCAGGAGTCTGGATTCCTGGTGTGGAGACACACAGCCCCAGGGGGCCCTGGCTGCTGGGCTCTGCCCAAAGGCCCCGGGGAGCCCACCCAGCAAGTCCGGTGAGAATCCAGTCACCCCATGCCAGAGCCTTACCTACAATGTGGGGCCCGGCGGGATCTGCTGCACCTGTGGAGTCTGTGGAAGAAGGCATCTGCAAGGAGGAGTAGGGGTAGAAGCTTGTGGCCCCCAGCCTCTATAGAAGAGCTGGGGAGAAAAATGGGGGAAGGGGATCCCAGCGAATTCAGGCCTTCTTTTGGCCTCCTACCCATCACTGAAGCCCATCCCTTCCTCACTTCTATCCAATGTGGCACGAGCCTAGAATCCTAGAGCCCGCCTCCCTGTGTTAAAATCCGGAATCTGCCATACAGGCTGTGGGACTGTGGTCAAGTCGATATAGCTGTGTGCCTCAGTTTCTCCAAAAAATGGAGATATAATAGCACTTAATTCAGGCGGTTCTAAAATGCCAAGAACATTGCCTGCCACATAGTAAATGCTCCGGCTTGTGAGGTTTTAAAAGGAGAAATAATTTCACATGCTCAGTATATTCCCAAGGAGACACAAAAAGCAAATCAGTGTTTCGCTTCTGTGGAGAACAGAGAGGAAAGGAAATCCCTTTTATATATTTCTGACTTTACATACTGTGGTGATTCAAAAACCCAAACAAATGAAATCTTTTTTCTAAAGATTTTATTTATTTGAGAGAGAGGGAGAGGGGCTGGGGGAGCACCAGGCAGAGGGAGAGGGAGAAGCGGGCTCTCCACTGAGCAGGGAGCCTGATGTGGGACTCAATTCCAAGACCCTGAGATCACGATCTGAGCTGAAGGCAGATGCTTAACCAACTAAGCCACCCAGGCGCCCCCAAATTAAAAAAAAAATGCACGTGTTGGGGCACCTAGGTGGCTCAGTCGGTTAAGCATTTGCCTTTGGCTCAGGTCCTGATCCCAGGGTCCTGGGATCAAATCCCACATGGGGTTCCTTGCTCAGCGGGGAGCCTGCTTCTCCCTCTGCCTGCTGCTCCCCCTGCCTGTGCTCTCTCTATGGATCTCTCTCTCTGACAAATAAATAAATAAAATTTGGGGCACCTGGGTGGCTCAGTGGGTTAAAGCCTCTGCCTTCAGCTCAGGTTGTGATCCCGTGGTCCTGGGATCGAGCCCCACATTGGGCTCTCTGCTCAGCGGGGGGCCTGCTTCTCCCTCTCTCTCTGCCTACTTGTGATCTCTGTCTGTCAAATAAATAAATAAAATCTTAAAAAATAAATAAATAAATAAATAAATAAAATCTTTTTAAAAATGCATATATTCTTTGATTGAAACATCTTAGAGTGGACAACTATCATCCATCCTTCCAAGTGAAGAAGAACCGAGATGAATTGTTGGGAACAGACACAGAACAGGCTCCCGGCCATATTCTTCAGTGAAAACAGCAAAAGACAAGGTGCATAACATGTATAAAATGCTGCGCCACTGGAGAAGCATTCTAAAGTATAAGTTCTTCAGAGGCAGAAAAAAGTATATGCTTACCTGACTGAGGCACTGAGGCACCCCAAAACTGGTTTTTCATTTTAAATTTCACATTATGGAGGTTGTTTTTTTTTTTTTTTCCCCACATTTGATTGTATATTTTTCTCTTCTCTTTTTCTTACACTAAAAATCTTGGTTCCTATTAATAGCAATACATTTACTTATCCATCAAACTACAGAAATAGTTTTGATATTACTGCTCACCATAATGCTATAGGATTAAGCTTAGGATTTCTCTACGGGTATGTTTGTTCTTCGAACGGAAACCACTAAGGAGGGGCTCTGAACAGCTGACTTGGGAGCACTTTTTGTCTCATTGATTATCCTATCACTTAGATATTTGGCCATATCCACTTGCTTCTGTTTGTCTTCAATTTTAGTGGAGTTCCCCTCCCCACTTTAATTAAAAAAAAAATACACATAAACATTTGCATAATTTAAAAGTCAATCCATATTAAATAGATGTCTCTCTTCCGCTCCTGTTCTCTCTATCCCATCTCCTCTGCCTACCCAGAGATGATAATTTCTACCCATTTCAGATTTATCTTTGCATTATTTATTTTTGTGAAAATAGGAAAATGGGGATATCCCTTTTTACTTCCTCTCCCTTCTCACACTGAAGGGAACTTACTGTATCACTGAACACACTTCAACTTTTCACTTGCTTTTTTTTTTTTAACCAGTCTAACTGAAGTGTTAGACTCTATGTAGGTAATGCCCTCCTGATGGACTCTTGGATTGTTCCCATTCTAAATCTAAGTGGTGCTGGTGATCGTTTTACCATGTTTTCAACCTTTCTGTACGTACTTTTCACAATGAGGGGAAACATACATACAAAGGCTCTATCTGCTTGCCAGTGCATAGGATCTTTTTGTTAGGAGACACAGGTGTGGTCACCCCTGGGGAAGGAGCCTGGGGACCAAAGGTCTAGGCTAAGAGACAACTCTTCACTGTGTGTTCTTGAGGACTCTTTGGCTTCTAAAGCTTTACTTTTCAAAATGAAGAAGTGAGTTAAAGACCACCTTTCCTCTGCAATGTGCTCCAGGCCAAGTCTCTGTCCTTTCTCACCTGGGCACCCCATTACCCCCTGTCCCTATCACTGGTCCTCTGCCCGCCCCCATCCAACACCACCCATGTGGCCACCAAAGGGTGCTTTTGAAACAGAAACTCCTTCCAGAAACATGACTCCCACCCCCATCCTTCCTGTTCTTAAAATTTCCTGGGGGCTCCCTCCCCACCAACCGGTTCAAATCACACTCTAGCTTGGTGCCTTCTTCTTGGTGCCCCTTCTCCCCCAGCCCAACTGCCTGCACTGGCAGGCAGCCCTTTCTGCATCTCCCAGCTGCCCTCTGAACCCCAGCCCACGCTGCTCCCACCGCCTAGAATGCTCTCCTCACCTCTCCTGTCCTGCTCGAGTACAGCTCGAGCTCTTCCGGGAAGCCCTCCTTTCACCTTGCCCCTTCTGGGCTCCCACAGCCCCCAGTGCTTCTCCATCTCAGAGCCAGCAGCTCTGAGAGAAACTGTTATCAGCCTATTATCAGCCTCCAGGACCACAGGCTCCTCCACGTGGTCTGGCATGAGTGGGGCCCCTAGGACCCTGTGCGGTGTGTGTGTCTGCATGTGTGTGTCCTAGTTCATTCAGTCATTCAACAAACAACCGCTGAGCTCAGTTTTGTGCCAGACCCTGTGCTGAGCCTTGGGAGACACAGGGGAAACTAAGTCATTGTGAATGAGCAACCAAACCAGGTGCCCAGTGCCTCAGCCAGGGTGGTCGGGAAGGGGATCCTGAGGAAGGGACGGCATAGCTGAGACCGGAAGAACATGAAGTCCCAGGGAGGAGTGGTCCCGGCAGAGGGAGCAGTGAGCACAAAGGCCTGAGAAGTAAATTGGCATAGAATGCTCGGGAACTGGGGCACCTGGGTGGCTTAGTCAGTTGAGCATCCAACTCTTGATTTTGGCTCAGGTCATGATCTCAGGGTCCTGGGATCGAGCCCGCATCAGGCTCCAAGCTCAGCGTGGGATCTGCTTGAGATTCTCTCTCTCCTTCTGCCCCTCCCTCACCCCCTCAAATGAATAAATTAAAAAAAAAAAAAAAAAAGGAAGGCTCAAGGACCAGAAAGGAAGACAGACGCCTAGAATACAGAGTGTGGGGAGAGGGGTAGGTGCAGGGGTCAGAGGTCAGAGTTCAGAGGTCAAGCTGCAGGGAGGAGTGAGGGCCATGGGAATCTCGTCAGGGCTCAGCCTGTCTCTGCACCATCGCTCAGGGTGCTTGAGGGGGCCGAGGCTGGGGTTGCAGCTGAGGGCGCGGCCAGGGGTGGATACCTGATAAATGGTGACGGTGGCGTTGAGGTTGGGCTCCATGTGCCGCAGGCCCAACGTGGCCAGGTCCACTGGGTCCTGGGGCAGGTCCCGGGGCACAGGGAAGGGGTTGATATTCTTGAAGCGGGAGAACCACAGCTTCATGCGCACGAACTTGAGCATGGGGTAACTTTTACGTCCAAATATCTGAAGCAGTAGGAACTCGGTCTCCTTGTTGGGCATCACGCCTGCGTGGGACAGAAGGAGACAGGGCGTCAGGCAGGCTGATAGGGAAGGGGAGACAGACATGAGAGACGGAGAGGGGCGGAGGACCAGGGAGAAGGAGGACCCCAACTCCCCACCCGAGCCTGCTGGCGTCACCGTGGTTCTCCATCTGTTCCAGGACGGCGACCCCACACTCCTGCTGCCGGGGGTAATGGATGAACATCCTCTGAAAGATGCTGCGAGGCCGGAAGACCTCCTTGGGAAAGACGTCGAGCAGCAGGTTGTAGACAGCCAGGTCCCGCTCGACGCCGAACTCCCGCATCTTGCGCAGGGCCAGGTAGATGAAGTCCACGTGACCCCGCTTGTGCACGTTATGCTGCCCGAAGTTCTGCACGGCGCGCACGAAGTCCGCCTTGTCGCGCGTCCCTTCCGGTGCCCGCTGGAACAGCTCCTCGTGGAAGGCCAGAGCCTTCGTGGGTCCCTTCTGGGGCTCGGGCGGGGGCGGGGCCGGCCACGAGTCGGAGCTACCGGCTGCGGTGGCGGCGGCGCCGCCGCAGTGCAGGCCTCGTCGGGCCTGGAGAGGCACCTGGGGACGGAGAACCGTGGCCTGAATGGGGTACCTCCCAGCCCCCCCCCTCCCCGGGAGGCTGCCGGGTTGGCTCTTTCCTGGGAAATGTGCCAATGGGCATCCCGAAGGGCCCCTGAGGAAGTGTGGTGCTGTGGGGACTAGACCAAGATCAGGTACCGTTACAAAGTATGAGAAAACAGGGAAACCCACACGGCAAACACACCCTCTGATGCAGGGATCCTGCCTGGGGTTTGTAACTCCCACAGCTATGGACAAGCTATCGTCATCTGGGCCAGATGACGTTTGTATGTCTGCTGTAGCGGTGGGAATAGCCTCAATGTGCATCCGCAAGGAGATGGTTAAGCACGTGGCCATGAACGTGGACAGAGGACACCTGCGTCTCTGACAGCCACCCAGGAGGGTCTTGAGTGACCCAGAACGAGCTCCCAGGTATAATATGAAATGAAAAAAAGCAGCGTGTGGAATGAAGTGCCCAGAGGGGTGAAAAAAAAAAAACAAACCCAAAACCCTCATCACATTATATATAATAGATCTTCATTATTTGTGGTCTTCCTGGTTGCAAATTTGCCTACTTGCTAAAATTGATTTGAAATCCCCAAGTCAATACTCTTAACACTTTCCTGGTCATTCACAGACACATGCAGTGTGGTGAAAAACTGGGAGTCGCCCAAGCCTGGTCATTTCCAGCTGAGATAGAGCACGGGGACACTCGGCTCTCCTGTTTCAGCTGGCACGCTGTCAACGTGTGTCCTTTTAGAGATTTTTTTTAAGTGCACGTTTTCCACATCTTTCTGTGGGTGATTTTTGCTGTGGAAAATGGCCCCCAAGCATAGTGCTGAAGGGCTGCCTCGTGGTCCTCCCTGCAAGAAGGCTCTGCTGTTCTTTACACAGAACACAGCATGTGGTCGAGAAGCTTCCTTCAGGTGTGACTTACAGTGCTGGGAGCTGGGAGGTCAATGTCCGTGAATCCACAGTTTACAGCCAACAAGATGTCTTTAAACAGAAACACATACACACACACAAACACAAACAAAAAAACCAGAAACACACACAGAGACGCACACATACAACGAGGTATGTATTGATGGGTTGATGACAATGTGAGCAGAGGCTCACGGGAACGTGCTCCGTATTTCCCTGGAAGCGACAGTTTGGTATTCACTAATTCCGTGTAGGCGGCCACTTTGTAAAATGTAACTATTGTGGGTAAGAGAATGACAGTATGCACATACATTTTTTGCTCCTGTAGAGTATGCCTGGGAGGAAATACATTGAGTGGGTAACACCTCTAGTCTCTAGACAGGAGAGCTAAGTGGCAGCCAAGCAAAGGAGGGACAGACCCCTGCTGGTGTAGCCCCAGAACTGCTGGGATTGCCTGCTGTAACCAGCTGTGTTGTCTATACAAAAGATACATTTCAGGGCGCCTGGGTGGCTCAGTTGGTTAAGCGATGCCTTCAGCTCAGGTCATGATCCTGGAGTTCCAGGATCAAGTCCCACATCGAGCTCCCAACTCCATGGGGAGTTTGCTTCTCCCTCTGACCTTCTCCTTGCTCATGCTCTCTCTCACTGTCTCTCTCTCAAATAAATAAACAAAATATATATTAAAAAAGATACATTTCAACAAATGAGTTTGAAAAAGAAAAATGTAGCTTTTGGAGTCAGCAGGAGTCTTGGGTTGATTGTCCTCTGCTAGGTGACACCCACATCCCACTTTGCTGCTCAGGCCTCAGTTTCCCTGCCTGTTACGATGGTGTTTCCCTTGGGCCAAGGAGACCTTGTTCCCCAGAGTGGGGAGTGGAGGCTCCTGGGGGCAAATCTGAGGGGCACCTATGACCAGCTGCCTGCTTTTTGTCCATAAAGTCTTACTCGGATCCAGCCAGACACATTCATGACGTCGAATCTGCGGTTGTATCTGTGCTCCAATGGCAGAGGCGAGTAGTTGTGACAGGGATTGTGTGGCTTGCAAAGCCAAAAATATTTACTCTCTCTTTAGGAAAATGTTTGCTAACCCCTGTATGGATAGTACGCTACCAAATTTCTTATTTTAAGTGAAACCGAATGTTTAAATTAAAATGGTTATACACAAGACATCTTTAAAAATACATGGCAAGGGGCACCTGGCCGGCTCAGTTGGTAGAGCATGCAACTCTTGATCTCAGGGTCGTGAGTTCAAGTCCAATATTGGGCATGGAGTCCACAAAAAAATTTTTTCTTTCTTTCTTTCTTTCTTTTTTTTTTTTTTTTTTTTGCGAAAAAGAGCTAATAGTTACTGGTTATTCTTCCAGGCATTATTCTTGAGCACTTTCTGAGTGTGAAGCTCATTTATTCTTTCCAAATGCCCACTGAGAGAGTGCTCTTAGTGTACCCATTTCACAGATGAGGAAACTGAGGCCTGGAGAGGTGAAATGGGATGTCTGGCGTCCCACAGCTGCTAAGTGACAGAGCTGAGATCAGAGTCCCCGTCCTTGGTCCCTCTGCTCTGCTGCCCCAACAGCCATCCCAGTGTCCTACTTACATAAGGTGATGTTAAAAAAAAAAAAAAAAAGTCCATTTAAAGCGAAATTGTAGGCAACTCATTCTGTGGGTGGTATGTGCATAGGTCAGAAATCAGAAAGGTAACTCTAGAATGCCCCAGGAGATCGTGTAAACAAAAAACATAGCACAGGGCTTGGCAGTGCTAAATAAGGGAGACCCAGGCATAGCCCGGAGACACTGGGGGTTCAGTTCCAGAGCCCCACAATGAAGCAAATGTCACAGTCAAGTGAGCCAAATGACCGTTTTGGCTTCCCAATGCATGGGACAGTTCGGTTTATACTACACTGTAGTCTACAGTGAGCAGGAACATTAAGTCTAAAAAAAAGGACAAGCCTCAATTAAAAACTACTTTCTTGCCAAAAAACGCTAACCAGCCTATCTGAGCTTTCAGCGGGTCATAACCACTGCTCACGGATCACCATAACATGCACGAGAATAATGAATAAGTTTGAAATATTGCAAGAATTACCAAAATGTGACACAGGCACGAAATGAGCGAATACGGTTGGGAAAGGGCACCAAGAGACGTGCTCGATGGAGGGCTGCCACAAACATTCAACTTGTAAAAACCAAAAACCAAGAAACCCTTGCATTATCTGTGAAGCACAATAAAACGAGGTCTGCCTGATTATTATTATCAGGCCGCCGCCATCACTGTTACGGCTGTCTATGCCCATCGATCGGCTTGGGCTGTCTGGTCACTCTGGGAAGGGAAGGAAGTTCAATGTTCTGCCCGTATTTTTACAAACAGATGCAGGAGTCACCCGCAGTCACCACTCAAATCTGCTTAGCTCCTGTACCCTCATTTCCAAATTCAACCCCTCTACCCACATGGGCAGCAGCGCTTCTTAAAATGAATAAGGCGTGTCCAGCTGGCCCTCAGAGCAGAGAGGTCAGCTGCTGTGAGCAGCTGCTGTGTGCAGGTTACCTGGGGGAAGGGGGCTCCCATGACGGTGGCCCCGCAGATGCCTCTCCAGCCCCGAGAGATGCCCCGGGCCAGCAGGAGGGCTTGGGCCCAGCTCATGCTGCTGCTTGTCAGACAACCACCTGGGCGAGAGAGAAAAGACAGCATCAGCCTGGCACCCCACCTGCTAGCAGAGATGAGACCCCTCATGTGCAGAGACCACGTTCCTGACGGCACAGCTAACTCACCAGCCCCCCTGGTCTCCGAATCCACAAGATGGACTTAAAATGGGTGTTACAGCCAAGGGTCCCTACTTTGTTGGGCTAATCCCTCCACTATCTGGAGGCATTTGCTTCTGCCATGGTCCCCCTCCCCACTGGATCTTTTTTCTTTTTTTTTTTTTTTTATGGGGTACCTCGGTGGCTCAGTCAGTTAAGCATCTGCCTTGGGCTCAGGTCATGATCTCATGGCTGGGTCCCACGTTGGGCTCACTGCTCAGTGGGGAGCCTACTTCTCCCTCCGCCCCTCCCCCTGCTCGGCTCTCTCTTTCTCTTATATAAAAAATATGAGAGAGAGAGAGAGCGCGAGAGAGAGCGTGAGCATGCACATATGCACGTGAGAGGGGGCAGGGCAGAGGGAGAAAATCTTAAGCAGGTTCCATGCCCAGTGTGGAGCCCAAGGCAGGGATTGATTTCATGAATCCTGAGATCATGACCTGAGCCGAAACCAAGAGTGAGATGCTTAGCCAACTGAGCCACCCAGGTGCCTCTGGATCTTTTTCTTTTCTTTCTTTCTTTTTTTTTTTTTTAAGATTTTATTTAGAGAGAGAGTTAGAGCACGAAAGGGGAGAGGGGAAGAGGGAGAAACAGACTCCCCACCAAGCTGGGAGCCTGATGCAGGACCCGATCCCTGGACTCAGAATCATGACCTGAGCTAAAGGCAGTTGCTTAACCAACTGAGCCACCCAGGAGCCCTCTTTTTTTTTTTTTTTAACAGTTTTATTTACATGTCCTATAGTTCACCTTTTCAAGTGTAAAATCCAGTGGTTTTTTAATATATTCACAGAGTCGTGCAACCATCACTTTAATCTAATTTTAGAACATTCTCCTCACCCCAAGAAGAAAACCTATACCCATCAGCAGTCCCTGTCATTTCCCCTCAGGCAACCACTAATCCAGTCTCTATAATTTGCCTACTCTGGGTAGTTCATAAAAACAGGGTCATACAACACATGCTCTTGTGGGACGAGCTCCTTTCACTTAGCAAGTGTTTCAGGCTTATTCACGTCGTAGCATGTATCAGACTTCATCTGTTTTAACTGGCAAAAAAATCCCATTATATGGCTATGACCATGTTTTATTTATCCATTCATCAATTGATAGACATTTGGGGTTCCCATTTTGTGACTATTATGACCAATGCTGCCATGAACACTTGTGTGGGAGTTTCCTTTGAACAGGTGCTTAAATGCCTCTTATATAGAGAGAAGTCAAATTATTGAGACATATGGTAATGCTGTTATCAAACATTTTGAGGAACTGCCAAACTGGTTTTTTTTTTTTTAATTTTAAGTAGCCTTCATGCCCACCATGAGGCTTGAACTCACAACCCCAGATCAAGAGTTGCACACTCTACCAACTGACACAGCCAGGCGCCCGCTGCCAAACTGTTCTCTTAGTTGGCCACACCACTTTACATTCTCACCAGCAGTGTATAAAGGTTCCAATTTCTCCATATCCTTGCCAATTCTTATCGTCTTTGTAATTAGATACACAAGTGGATGTGATTTTCTCATGGTTGGATTTATACTTCCCTAAAAACTGATGCTGAGTATCTTCTCATGTCCTTATTGGCCACTCTGTATCTTTTTTGGAGAAATGTGTATTTAGATCCTTTGGGCATTAAAAAAATTGGGCTCCTTAGCTTTTTATCATTGAGTTGTAAGTGTTCTTTATATACTCAGGATACTAACCCTTGTGAATTATAAATACTTTCTCCCATTCCTTAGGTCGTCTTTTCACTTTCTTGATGTTACTGTTTGTGGCACGAGTCTTACTCTGATGACATGCAATTTATGTTTTTTATAGCTAGGAGGTTGATGTTCTACCTAAAAAAACACTGCCAAGGCCAAGGTCATAAAGACTTATTCCTAGGTTGGGGTGACTGGATGGTGCAGTTCATTAGGCATCTGACTCTTGGTTTCAGCTCAGGTCATGATCTCAGGGTTGTTGAGACTGAGCCCCTGCATTGGGCTCTATGTCCGGTGTGGAGTCTGTTTGGGACTCCTCTCCCTTTCTCTCACAAATAATATAAATCTTAAAAAAAAAAAAAAAAAAGAGAGATTTACTCCTATTTTCTTTTAAGAGTTTAATAGCTTTAGCTCTTACTTTCAGTCCTATGATCCACCTTGAATGGTGTGAGAAAGGGATTTATTTCAAATGAATATCTAGTTGTCCTAGTACTATTTGTTGAAGAGACCATTCTTGCCCCGTTTGTCTTGGCATTTTTTTTTTTTTTTAGATTTTCTTTATTTATTTGAGAGACAGAGAGAGAGAATGAGAGAGAGCAAGCAAGAGGGGGGAAGGTCAGAGGAAGAAGCAGACCCCCTGCTGAGTAGGGAGCCTGATGCAGGATTCGATCCTGGGACTCCAGGATCATGGCCTGAGCCACCCAGGAGCCCTTGGCATTCTTTTTTATAATTAAGTTTTAAAATTTTAATTTCAGTACAGTTAACATGGTTATATTAGTTTCAGCTGTATAATAATGTGATTCAACAATTCTATATATTACTCAGTGCTCACCATGATAAGGGTACTCTTTTGTCTTGACATTCTTGCTGAAAATCAACTGATCATAAATATAAGAATTTAATTCTGGGCTCCCAGTTCCATTGATCTATATGTTGGGTCTTATGCCAGTACCACACTGTTTTTTGTTTTACTTTGTTTTTAAAGATTTTATTATCTGTCAGAGAAGAGAGAGAACAAGTAGGGGGCGCGGCAGGCAAAGGGAGAAGCAGACTCCCCTCTGACCAAGGAGCCCAATGCAGGACTCGATCCCAGGACCCCTGGAATCATGACCTTAGCTAAAGGCAAATGCTTAACCGACTGAGCCATTCATGCATCCCGGCACCACAGTGTTTTGATTATTATATTTTTGTAAATCTTATTTCATTTTAATTTTTTAAATTTATTTGACAGAGAGAGAGAGAGATCACAAGTAGGCAGAGAGAGGGGGGGAAGCAGGCTCCCTGATAAGCAGAGAGTCCGATGTGGGGCTCGATCCCAGGACCCTGAGATCATGACCTGAGCTGAAGGCAGAGGCCCAACCCACAGAGCCACCCAGGTGCCCCTATAGTTTTGTAAATTTTAAAATTTTGTAAATTTTTTCAATCAGGAACTATAAGTCCTCCAACTTTGTTTTTTGTTTTTTGTGCTTTTTTTAACAAAATTGTTTTGGCTATTCTGGGTCCCTTGAAATTACATATAAATTTTAGAATCAGCTGTCAATTTCTGCAAAAAGTCCGAGGGATTCCGATAGGGGTTGTATTGAGTCTACAGATCAATTTAGGGGATATTGGTATCTTTTTTTAATGGATTTTTTTAAAAGATTTTTTATTTATTTATTTGACAGACAGATCACAAGCAGGCAGAGAGGCAGGCAGAGAGAGAGAAGGAGGAGGCAGGCTCCCTGCTGAGCAGAGAACCCAATGCAGGGCTCGATCCCAGGACCCTGGGACCACGACCTGAGCCGAAGGCAGAGGCTTTAACCACTGAGCCACCCAGGCGCCCTAGGGGATATTGGTATCTTAATAGTATTTAGTCTTCTGATCTATGAACATGGGACACCTCTCCATTTATTTAGATCATCTTTAATTTCTCAACGTTTTAGTTTTCAGTATATGAGTCTTTTAGTTATTTTGTCCAATTTGTTCACATTTCATTCTTTTTTTAAAAGATTTATTTTTAAGTAATCTCTACATCCAACATGGGGCTTGAATTCACAACCCTGAGATCAAGAGTCATATGCTGTACCAACTGGGCCAGCCAGGTGCCCCTACTTCTGTTTCATTCTTTAGGAAGCTATTACATATGGAATTATTTTCTTAATTTCATTTCCACAATGTTCAGGGCCAGGTATAGGAAAACAATTTATTTTTATATATTTGGCTTTATATCCTGCAACCTTGCTGAACTCACTTATTAGTTCCAATAGGTTTTTATTACATTCTTTAGGATTTTCTACATATAAGATCACATCACCTGCAAATACAGTTTTACCTCTTCCTTTCCAAACTGGATGTCTTTTATTTATTCTCCTTTCCCAAGTGCCCTTGCTGGAACCTCTAGTGCAATGTTGAATAGAAATGACAAGAATTAATATCCTTTTCTTGTTCTTGATCTTAGGGGAAAGGCATCCAGTCTTTCATCCTTAAGTAAGATGTGACCTGTGGGTTTTTCATAAATGGGCTTTATAAGGTTAAAGAAATTCCCTTCCAGGGGCGCCTGGGTGGCTCAGTTGGTTGAGCGTCTGACTCTTGATTTCAGCTCAAGTTATGATCTCAGGGTTGTGGGACTGAGACCCACATCAGGCTCCATGCTCAGCATGGGGTCTGCTTGTCCCTCTGCCTCATGCTCTCTCTCTAGAATTAAAAAAAAATAAAAATCTTAAAAAAAAAAAAAAAGGAAAGTCCTAAAAAAAAAAAAGAAAGAAAGAAATTCCCTTCTATACCCAGATGTTGAATGTTCTCATCAGAAACAGTACTGGAGGGGCGCCTGGGTGGCTCAGTGGGTTAAAGCCTCTGCCTTCGGCTCAGGTCATGATCCCAGGGTCCTGGGATCGAGCCCCACATCGGGCTCTCTGCTCGCAGGGAGCCTGCTTCCTCCTCTCTCTCTGCCTGCCTCTCTGCCTATTTGTGATCTCTGTCTGTCAAATAAATAAATAAAATCTTAAAAAAAAAAAAAAAAAAGAAACAGTACTGGATTTTGTTAAGTACTTTTTGTTCCAAGTACTGAAACAATCATGTAGTTTTTGTCTTTTATTCTATTAATATGGTATATAACATTAACTGTTTTTCAGATTTCACAGTAATCTTGCATTTCTGGTTCAAATTCCACTTGGTCATGGTGTATAATCCTTTTTATATGTTGCTGACATTTGGTTTGCTAGTTATTTTGTTGAGGATTTTTACATCCATGCTCATAAGAGATAAAGGTCTGTAGTTTTGAGTGTCTGTGTGATTTGGTATCAGGGTCATACTGACCTCATAAAATGAGCTGGGAAGTGTCTGGATTATTATTATCATTTAAACTTTCTCTAGCATCTCCAATCTTGTCCCAAAGACTCCCTCCAGCTTCTACTCCACATCTCTGTTCCCTTTACAGCAAAGCTTCTCCCAACAGATATGTATACACTAGGCTTCCTCACTCTCTCCAGTTTGGCTGCTGCCCCAGCCACAACACTGGCACCATTTGTAAACGCCCCTTTTGCGTTTTACACTTATCAAAGCCGATGATTATTTCTCAGGCCTCATTTTGCTCAGTTTCTCAGAAGCATGCAGTATGGGCGAGGCCCTCCTCCCACCTTCTTGGCATTCTAGATTTTCTTCCTAGAACCCAGGCTGCTTCTCAGTCAGTCAGCAAGATCCACTTCCTTCTTTGAAGTCTGCAATGTCTGCAAACTTGAATGTGCAGATAAATCACCCAGGATCTTGTTAAAATCCAGATTTTGGGGGCATCTGGGTGGCTCCGCTGCTTAAGCACCTGCTTTTGGGGGTCCTGGGATCAAGCCCTGAGATGGGAGGGTCCTTGCTCAGTGGGGTGTCTGCTTCTCCCTCTCCCTCTGCTATTCCCTCCCTGCTTGTGCTTTCTCTCACTCTCTCTCCTGCTGTCAAATAAACAAATAAAATCTTTTTAAAAGAATGTAGACTTTGATCCAGCAAGTCTGGGGTAGAGCTAAAGACCCTGTACATCCAACAAGCTTCCAAATGATACTGATACTGCTGGTCTGGGGACCACACTTCGAGTAATAAAGCTGCAAAGAGTCCCACATTCTGGATATGTCTGCCTGCTACCCTGAGGTGTCTTTCAACTTGTTCCTCTATTCTCCATACTACTGTAGGCAGCACTAATGGTTCTCAAACTTTGTTCATATTAGATTCATCTAGGGAGATTTTAAAAATCCCCATGTCCAGGCCATATCCTGGATATAATAAATCCAAATATCTAAATCTAGGGCCCAGGCATCAGCATTTTAAAACACTCCAGGGGTGCCTGGGTGGCTCAGTGGGCTAAAGCCCCTGCCTTCGGCTCAGGTCATGATCCCAGGGTCCTGGAATCGAGTCCCACATCAGGCTCTCTGCTCAGCGAGGAGCCTGCTTCCCCGCCACCCCCCTGCCTGCCTCTCTGCCTACTTGTGAGCTCTGTGTCAAATAAATAAATAAAGTATTTTTAAAAATAAATAAATAAATAAATAAATAAATAAATAATGCATTCCACCAGCGCCTGCGTGGCTCAGTCAGTTAATCGTCCCCCTTTGGCTCATGCCATGATCTCATGGTTCTGGGATCGAGCCCCATGTAGGGCTCCCTGGTCAGCAGGGAGTCTGCTACTCCCTCTCCCTCTGCCCCCCCTTCGTGTGCTCTCTCAAATAAATAATCTTAAAAAAACAAACAAAACAAAAAAATAAAAACAAAAAACCAAGACACTCCGTTGACTCCAAAATGAATCTTCACTACTCAAAGTGTGTTCCAGGTACCAGCTATATTAACACTATCACTTAGGAGAGCAGAATCTCAGCCCTAACCCAGACCTCCTGAATCAGCATCCACATTTTAAGAAGAGTCCAGGTTTCTCATATGTGTGTTAAAGTCTCAGAAATGGTGATCTATGTGCTGACGGATTCCAAATGGTTATTTTTTTAAAAGATTTTATTTATTTATTGGAGAGAGAGAGAGTGAGAGTGAGCGAGAGAGAGCATGAGCCGGAGGGGAGGCAGAGGGAGAGGGAGAAGAAGACTCCCCATGAGCTGGAAAGCCCAATGTGGAGCTGGATCCCACAACCCTGGGACCATGACCTGAGCTGAAGGCAGACACTTAATGGACTGAGCCAGCCAGGTGCCCCGGATTCCAAATAGTTATTGCCAGTCCTGAGATCCAACCTCCATACCTAACTGCCACTTTGACATATACCTAGCCATCTCACACTTAATTTGCTCCAGAATGATATCCCTGCTTAAACTTGTTCCTCCACATTCTAGCCAATGACACCATTATTCCTAGTCATTCAGTCCACAAACCTAGGAGTCATTTCTGAGTCCACTATGCCCCTCATTCGCCCATTCAATCCACTGAGTAATCCTGATGAGTACTTCCAAATCCATCCCAAATCCATCCCAAATCCATCCCAAATCCATCTGCAAGCCACCGACCCAATCCATGATCTCTTTAATACCTACCCAGTCTTCCACCAGTCAATTTTCCCTGACATGGCCAGGAGGAGATTTTTAGAATGTAAACTAAATTCAGTGTTCTCTGCCTAAAGTTGCTAGTGTTATATCACACTTAAAATACTCAGACAGGGTCTACCCCTCCAAACCTAACTCTTTAAAAAAAAAAGGTGGGGGGGGTGCCTGGGTGGCTCAGTGGGTTAAGCCTCTGCCTTCGGCTCAGGTCATGATCTCAGCGTCCTGGGATGGAGCCCCGCATCGGGCTCTCTGCCAGTGGGGAGCCTGCTTCCCTTCCTCTCTCTCTCTGCCTGCCTCTCTGCCGACTTGTGATCTCTGTCAAATAAATCAATAAAATCTTAAAAAAAAAAAGATTTCATTTATTTATTTGAGAGAGAGAGAGAGAGCACAAGCAGGAGGAGGGGAAGAGGCAGAGGGAGAAGCATACTCCCCCAAGACCCAGGGAATTATGACCTGAGCCAAGGGCAGACACTTAAAGGACTGAGCCACCCAGGAGCCCTTAGGTACACTGTTTCTTAAACAAGCTAAGTTTATTCTAGTCTCAGAGCCTTTGCACTTGCTTTTCCCTCTGTTTGGAAATTTCTTCCCCCAGATCAGTCCATAGCTGTTTCTGGTCTTTCAGGTTTATATTTAAATGAGAGGCTTTCCCTGACCACAGCCCCACTCCCCATCTAAAGCCCCCATCACCCTGATGAATGCATTATTAGCAATTATTAACATCTGAAATCACCTGCTCCCTTTATTTCTGACTTAAGGTCTGGCTCCCCCAGCCGACCGGAGACTTTGTCTTCCTCATTGCTGTGTTTCCAGCAGCTGGACAGTGCCTGGAATGTGGTAGGTGCCTAACAAGTATCAGTGTAATGGCGGAGAACAGCTAAATTTCTACAAAATGTCTATGACCTGTAAGTCTGAACCCCGTGGCGGGGTGTACCTACAGCAGCTCTGAGGCTGGCTGTCAGGATTCTGGGTTCCTTGGGAGAAACGGACTGACGCGGGTTCGAATTCCGACCTAGCTCCCAACTTGCGGTGTGACTTCGGGAGAGGGCCTTAACCTCTCTGAGCTTCAACTGTCTCATCTGCAAAACAGGAGATTAGGGACGTGGGGAGGGGAGTACTCGGAGAGCGGCCTCTCCCAACACGTCCCCCCCCCGCATCTCAAAAGGTCATGGTACCCTGGCCCAGCAGCTGGGTCGCTCTGGGCCGCCCTACCCCCCTGCCCGCCCAGAACCGTCCGCCCAGGACCCAGCAGTTCGAGGTCGCCTCCCCACCGGCCACCTACATACTCACGCAGCAAGCCGCGGGCTCCGGACCCACTTAGTCTGGACTCTGGGCGCCGCCATTTTACATAGATTGCTTCCAGGTCACGGGCCACCAGGGAGACAGCAAATCGAGAACGCCGATTTAGAGAGGACCCGCCCCAAATGGAGGAGCACCAATAGAAAGGCAGAAAGACCTTGGTCCCGCCTCATACCGACCCAGGTCCCACCCCGATTAAGGCTGGGAAAAGAGTGACTGGGCCGACCCCGGCTGGGAGGCTGGACCGGTGAATGTGAGTGAGGGATGTAGTGTCTGGGTCCCTGGATTTGGACTTCTCTTCCCTTTGTGCAGCAAGCCTGTGATCCCGGATAAGCCCCTTGCCTTGGGTCATGGCGACACTGGAGATAGTGCAGCTGGCATCCTCCCCACTAGCTGTGGGAGCTGGGCAGTTGGGCAGAGGCGGTACTTGGGATTCACAATTGACCACAGCGCAGTGACCACTCCAGCCCATCCCTATGGCGTCTCCCCTCCCGTGGCTCGGCCTTCTGACTTCCTGCACCACATGAGCTTCTGGGCGCTCCGCCAGCTCGTACCAGGCAGCCTCTTGTTGGCCCAGGAATGCTTTGGACTCAAAACAAATGCCTCCAGTGGGACTTCAGGTAGTGAGTGACGCGGGGCCGGAAAGGCCTGGCAGAGAGAGGGGCGGAGCCTAACTTGCCCCCTCTCCAGGTGTGTATTCATTGTCCTCTCCGTTGCCATCAGCGCTCCCAGCAATCAACGGAGGCAATCAACATCGACTTAACCCTTACAGAGTCAGTGGGGCCTGGGCCCGGGGTAGGTTGGGAGGGGGGTTCAGGAGGGCCGCGAGGGGGACATTTTTTCCATTTCACTCCCACCCCTACTCTACACTCCTGTGGGTGTGGGGAGCTGGCAGCATGGGGAAGTGGGGTGGACACGGCTAAGGATGGCCAGGTGATAAGGGTGAGCAGATGACAAGGGATCTCTTCAGGAAGGTTCTCAGATTGAGGCTGGCCCAGCTGAGGAGGTTCATCGGCCAGCCTGTTGTCTCTCTCTACCCTAACCCAGGCAGAGGTTGACCCAAGGCCTCCACCCCTCCGTGCCAGGCCCCTAGCTGCCCTGTCCAGAGCTGTCCAGGGTTCAGTGGGCCGCCTGCTCACCCCACGGACTGTAGCTGCTGTCTCTGGTTACCTGCCCAGTGTCATATAAGATCCAGCTGGGTGGGACCCCAAGGTCACATTCACACAATTCCCTGCACCCTTCTGACCCCTGCTTCCTCCAGACCTGGTGGTGATTCTCCACACCTGGGATCAGATGTTCCTGTGTTACCATGAGGTTTCTCTCTCTGGCTTCTACTGCTTTGGTAAAGACCCCTGGACACACACACCCCTCCCCTACTCCATGCCCACATATATTGAACATTGCCTGTGGGCCCAGTTACTATAAACTCCATGAGGATGGGGGGTGAGGTTTGTTATGTGTGGTGTCCCCAGCTCTATGGACAGGGCCTGGAATGGGCTACACACTCGATAGATGTTAGTTACAATAATGAATAAATTAATGGATGAATGGGACTGATGCTCCTCCCAATCTTGAAACCCTACCAACAGTCACTTGTGACAGCCCCATGCAGCTCGCCTTCCGCATGCTTGACTAATTACCCTGCCACTGCCTTTCCCCCTCTTTTCCCAGCCCCAGGGCAGTCTGCATTACCTCATAGACTTCTATGCCAGTGCGGGTCTGCTCAAAGCCCTTCGTTGATCTTGGGTACTTGGGTTTGGGTACTTTGGGTTTGGGACCTTCCTGGTCTCCTCCTGCACCCCCCTCCCCCTCCTTCAAGCTCCAGTCCTCCAACTGACCTGTCCACAGTTGGTTCCTGAGTACATCGAGCTGCCCCTGCAACTCACTAGTGGCCTTGCTACATAGTCTATGTAGCTGACATCATTATGGTGCCGTTCTCAAAGCCGAGGGGCTCTGCTGGTCCCGGACCTCCTCAGCATGTTGGGGATGTACCACTTCACACTGTCCAAGGCCTGAGGCAGAGGAACTCTCATGACCCAGAGCAGAGAGTGGGAAGTTATTGAAAAGATCCAGAAGAGCTTCCTCAACCCTGCGGCAGACTTGGACCCTGGGCCAAAGGGTGTAGGGGGTTGTACCCAGGAGCCTGTGGCTCTTCCCACCCCACCCGGGGGAAGACTCATACTCACTCAACAGGAATTCATTGAGTGCTGCCTTTGTAACAGGCACTGTTCTAAGCATTGAGGAAGAACAGTGAGCACAGACAAATTCTTGGGGGAGACAGACAGAAGACCTCGTTCTATAGAAACATCTTACAACTACTTACAACTTGAAAAAATTTAAGTGCAACTTCAAATCATCTTATTGACATTAATTGCTTCTCAGCCTTTTAGCTAAGATCAAGTGTGTCATCTTGTTAATGTTAATCTACTTGGAACTTGGGACATTGACCTATTGTAATTAACAAAAAAGTTTAGTCCCTTCTTGCTTGTATATAGAGCCAGATTCTGTGTCGTGTGTATAATTTAAGTATTTAGATTTATGCCTTCCATCAATCTGTCATCTCAATACATTTATCAATTCAACAACTATTTATTTATTTATTTTATTATTTTATTTTTTTAAAGATTTTATTTATTTATTTGACAGACAGAGATCACAAGTAGGCAGAGAAGCAGGCAGAGAGAGAGGAAGGGAAGCAGGTTCCCTGACGTGCAGAGAGCCTGATGCAGGGCTCGATCCCAGGACCCCGGAAATATGACCTGAGCCAAAGGCAGAGGCTTTAACCCACTGAACCACCCAGGCGCCCCTATTTATATGTTTTAAAAAACAAATTCAGGTTGTGTGCTAGATCTAGAAGGAAATGTAATATTAATTTGAGAATAGGTAAAGAAATTTAAGTTCTCCACCTGGGGGTCTGGGTGGCTCAATGGGTTGAGCGCCCAACTCTTGGTTACGGCTCAGGTCATGATCTCAGGGTCATGGGACTGAGCCCTACCCTAGGCTCTGTGCTCAGTGTAGAGTCTGCTTGGTATTCTCTCTCCTTTTCCCTCTACCCCTCCCCCCACTGGCATGCACTCCTGCGCTCTCTCTAAATAAATAAATAAAATCTTTTAAAAAAGAAACTTAAATTCTCAAAGAACTTAGAATTTTCCAAGGAAGGACATATTTTCATGAAGTAAAAACGTAAAATGCTACATGTGATTATAACTGAATGTTGACATTAATAAAGGAATTTTAAAAAGAAATATTTTATAGCTTGAGCTATGTCATGATTACACGGGTGTATATGTATGGAAACATTCATCGAGCTCTCCATTAAGATTTGTACATTTTGGGGCACCTGGGTGGCTCAGTGGGTTAAGCCTCTGCCTTTGGCTCAGGTCATGATCCCAGGGTCCTGGGATCAAGCCCCACCTCGGGCTCTCTGCTCGGCAGGGAGCCTGCTTCCTCCTCTCCCTCTCTCTGCCTGCCTCTCTGCCTCCTTGTGATCTCTGTCTGTCAAATAAAAAATTTAGAAAAAAGAATATTAAAAAAACGATTTGTAAATTTTAATAGCTCAATTTAAAAGTTTTTAAACATGATACATGATTCACTGAGCTATAATTTACACACCTTTCTGTATGTATAATATATTTTGAAAGTCTAGACAAGTGAGGATTTGAAGAAAGTGGAACGCTTGTACATTGCTGGTGGGAATATAAACTGGTTCAGCCACTAAGGAAAAAAGTATGGTGGTTCCTCAAAATATTAAAAATAGAACTACCATATGATTCAGCGATGCCATTTCTGGGTATATACTCAAAAGAACTGAAAGCAGGGACTTGAACAGACAGTTACACACCCATATTCATGGCAGCATGATTCACAATAGCAAAAGGAACTCCAGTGTCCTTGGATCACGAATGGGTAAACAAAACGTGGCATATACATACAATGGAATATTATTCAGCCTTAAAAGTTAAAGAAATTCTGACACATGATACAACATGGATGAACCTTGAGGACATGGTGCTAAATGAAATAAACCAGCCACAAAAGGACAAATACTGTATTATTCCATTTATATGAGGTCCCTAGAAAAGGCAAATGATATCGACAAAAAGTAGAATGGTGGTTGCTAGGAGCGGGAGGGAGGAGAGCATGGGGAGTTAGCATTTACCGGCTACAGCTTCAGTTTTAGAGGATGGAAGAATGTTCTGGTGATGGATGGCGGTGATGGTTGCACAGCAATGTGAAGGTACTTAGTAACACAGAACTGGACACTTAAAAATGGTAAATTTGGGGGCGCCTGGGTGGCTCAGTGGGTTAAGTCTCTGCCTTCAGCTCAGGTCATGATCCCAGGGTCCTGGGATTAAGCCCCACCTCGGGCTCTCTGCTCGGCAGGGAGCCTGCTTCCTCCTCTCTCTCTCTCTGCCTGCCTCTCTGCCTACTTGTGATCTGTCTGTCAAATAACTAAATAAAATCTCTTAAAAAATGGTAAATTTTATGTTATGTACATTTCATCACAATTTTTAAAAAGAGTACTTAAAAAAAAAAAAAAAAAGACAAGTGATAAGAGATGAAGTCAGACTGGAGTACGGGGCTCCTGGGCTGAAGGAGCGGGGTAGGGGGGGGGTGAGGGGGGTGGGAAGAGCCAGTTGAAGGCTATTAACCTAAGCGGATTAGCGCATAAAACCGGGCTTGGCAGTAACAGAGGCTCCAAGCGACGTGAGTCATCCGCCCCCGAATAGCCCTATCTGCAGTCCCTTGGCCTTCGTGACACATGGCACTGCCCTGGAGACCGGTGGCTCCTCTCAGCGACGGGTAGGATGCCTCAAAGACTGCTAAACCGCCGCACTTCCGCTTCATTAAGAGTCCTGTGATTGGCCAGGCTGAAAGGAGCTCCAGCCAATCAACTGCGGGTCCAGGGGGCTTGTGCACACCCCCACCCCAGCACGTTGACAGCCACGTGGGCAGCTGCTGGGAAAGCTCCTGCCCCTGGCGCCAGCCCCCAGCTCTGCGCAGGCGCACTTCGCTCTGCTCAACTGGGACGTGGGTGAGGGCACGCGTGGGTGGTGGTGGTGTCGCGGACCTGGCCGCGGCCTCCGGAGCTCCTAGTGTCCCGTCTCCTTTTGAGGCAGTTATGGCTCTCATTTTCTTATTTATCTTTAGAGAAGTAGTGGATTCAAACAGGCGTTTACATATATATATATATATATTTTTTGTATTTATTAACACAGAGTCCAACAGTATGCGTGGAACCCCGATATAAACCCTTTAACGCAGAGTCCTCAAAACAACCCTAGGAAAAATAGCAGCTTCACAGGGTTGGATCCTGGCGGACAGCTCCTTAACTAGGGATGGAGGTTAAAATCACCAGCAGTGAGTCACCGTGACATCATAAGCCCCGGGTATGAGAAGGGAACATCACCTCTCTGGTATCCTTCCCAGTAATGCGAAAACCTCAATCTAGTCGACGTAAACCAGACTGAGAGAGAGTCTACACAGTCGCTGGCTGGCCCCCTTCAAGAGCGTCAGATCATGTACGACTGAGACTCTGTCACTGACTGGAGGAGTCTAAGGAGACATGACAACATAATGCAATGAGAACTTGGATTGGGTCCTGGAACAGAAAAAGGACCAGTAGAAAACCTGGAGAAAGCCAAATCAAGTCTGTAGTTTATTAATAGTATTGTACCAAGGTTAAGTTCTTAGTTTTAAGAAATGTACTATGGTTATGTAAGATGTTAACAGTGGGAGCAGCAAGGTGAAGGGTGTATGGGAACTCAATGCTATTTTTGCAACTTTTCTGTAAGTCTAAAATTATCTCAAAATAAAAAGTTACAAAATAAACCTAGGAAGCAGGCATTATCAATATGCCCATTTTCCAGGGGAGGAAACTGAATCACAGAGAGGTTAAGATAGATACCTATCCAAGGTCACACAGCCAGAAAGCACCAGGGCATGCCCCAAACCCATGGAATATGGATCCAGAGCCCGCCCCCCTGCCCCGCCCCGCCCCGCCCAACTCTTAACCACAGCACCACAGAACTGTTATGTCATTGACACAAAATGCTGCATACTCTGTCTTTTTTTTTTTTAATTTATTTATTTGACAGACAGATCACAAGTAGGCAGAGAGGCAGGCAGAGAGAGAAGGGAGGAAGCAGGCTCCCTGTTGAGCAGAGAGCCCGATGCGGGGCTCGATCCCAGGACGCCAGGATCATGACCTGAGCCGAAGGCAGTGGCCTCAACCCACTGAGCCACCCAGGTGCCCCTGCATACTCTGTCTTTATCTGTGTCTGTCTCACCTGTTCCCTGTTGATGGACCTACAGAGTAATTTTATTAAAAGGCCGCTGCAATAAATGTTCTTTTCACACCTACACTTGTGCTTCTTAGGTATATTCTTAAAAAAGAGATTTTTCTGGATCTGAAGGTGTATTAGATAGCAGGATTCTCCAGAGAAATGGAACCAACAGAATAGAGAGCGGCAAAGACAAAGACTCTGTGTGTGTGTGTGTGTGTGTGTGTGTGTGTTATTATAAGGAAATGACTCACATGATTATGGAGGCTGAGAAGTCAAGTATCTGCTGTTGGCAAGCTGGAGACCCAGGAGAGCAGACGATGTAGTTCTAGTCCCAGTCCGAAGCCCCAAGGACCCAGGGAGCCCATAAGTTCCAGTGTGAGAGCTGGCAGGCTTGAGACCCACGCTGATGTTCCAATTTCAGTCCGAAAGCAGGAAAATACCAATGTCCCAGCTCAAAGAAGTCACATATAAGGAGTTTCTTTCTCTCTCTCTCTCCTTTCTATAGATTTTATTCATTTATTTATTTTTTTAAAAGATTTTATTTATTTATTTGACAGAGAGAGATCACAAGTAGGCAGAGAGGCAGGCAGAGAGAGGAAGGGAAGCAGGCTCCCCGCTGAGCAGAGAGCCCGACACGGGGCTCGATCCCAGGACCCTGAGATCACGACCTGAGCCGAAGGCAGCGGCTCAACCCACTGAGCCACCCAGGCGCCCCCATTTATTTATTCTTAAAAGATTTTATTTATTTTTGCGTGCGCACAAGAGAGATCACGAACAGTGGGGAGGGGGAGAGGGAGAAGCAGACTCCCCGACGAGCGGGGAGCCCAATGCAGGACTCAATCCCAGGACTGTGAGACAAAGACAGACGCTTAACTGACTGAGCCACCCAGGGGTGCTTGAAGATCTTATTTTTAAGTAATCTCTACCCCCAGTGGGGGACTTAAACTCACAACACCAAGATCAAGAATTTCATGTTCTACTGACTGAGCCAGCCAGGCACCCCATGAGGAATTTCTTCTCATTGAACAGAAAAGGTCAGTCTTTTTGTTCTATTCAGGCCTCCAACTGATTGAGTGAGGCCCATCCATATTGGGGAGGGCAATCTGTTTTACTGTCTATAAATTCAAATACCAATCTCATCCCCAAAATACCCTCACAGACATAGCCAGAATAATGTTTGAATCTCTGGGTACCCTAGGGCCCAATCAACTTGATATATAAAATTAAGCACCAGAAAAGGTAAGGACTGGGGCACCTGGGTGGCTCAGTTAAAGCCTCTGCCTTTGGCTCAGGTCATGATCCCAGGGGCCTGGAATCGAGCCCCACATCGAGCTCTTTGCCCGGAAGGAGCCTGCTTCCTCCTCTTGCTCTGCCTGACTCTCTGGCTACTTGTGATCTCTCTCTCTGTCAAATAAATAAATAAAATATTTAAAAAAAAAAGAAAGAAAAGGTAAGGACCTTGTCATTTTGAAAGCTATCAACACATCACCCACACCCATCAACCCCGTTACCACAGCTTCCCCAGCACGACCTGTTGTCAAATGTTCTGAATTTTGCCCATCTGGTAGGCTCTTCTTGTTCAACCAGATGTTTTTCCTACAAAACATCTTGCAAAGCTCACGGCTGGACAGGGCAGCGGTGGAATGACCTACATAACCCCAGCCACATCCCCCATCCACCCTCCAACCGGTCTTCTAGGGGAAGGTTGGAATGGAAACACAAAAGAGACACCCAGCTCCACTGTCTTTAGTCCAGGAAGTGCCTGGAAAGTATGACCTTCCTCTGGGCGTGGTTTAATTTAATTCCATTTAACCAGGGAGCGGTTTTTTTGAGCCCCTGTTGAGTGCAGGCACTGTACTGGCCACTAGAGTCAGAGCAGTGAACAAAACAAGCAAAGTCCAGGGGCGCCTGGGTGGCTCAGTTGGTTAAGCAACTGCCTTCAGCTCAGGTCATGATCCTGGAGTCCCAGGATGGAGTCTGACATTGGGCTCCCTGCTCAGTGGGAAGTCTGCTTCTCCATCTGACTCTCCCCCTCCTGTGCTCTCTCTCTCACTCTCTATCTCCCTAACAAATAAAATCTCAAAAACAAACAAACAAAAAACAAACAAAGCCCAGGATCTGTGGAGCTTTTATTCTCATGGGATGAAATAGAAGTAAGCAAAAGGAGATGATAAGAAAAAGAAAGTCTGGAAAAAAAAAAGAAGAAAAGAAAAAGAAAAAGTCTGGAAGGGAGACAGAGAGTGGTGGGGTTTTTAAAATTTATCTAATTTTTGTCATTAAAATACACTTAACATACAATGCCATATTAGTTTCAGGTGTAAACGGGGGCTTTAAAAATGATATGTTGCTGAAGATTTTATTTATTTATTTGACAGAGAGATGCGAGAGAACACCTGCAGGGGGAGCGACAGAGGGAGAGGGAGAAGCGGGCTTCCTGCTGAGCAGATGTTTAACAACTAAGCCACCCAGGTGCCCCAGTTAAAAATGATTTTTTTAGGTAAAAGTTTTTATGGAGGCAGACATAGCTAGGTCAGGTGCAAACACTAATTGAACAGTTCCTCATGCCCATCTTTTCCCAGTCAGTCTGAGGGTGGGAGATGCTATTGTCTTAGAGCAGGTCTGGAGCAGGGAAGGCCTCTCCAAAATGGGTGACATTTGAGCAGAGGAAGTAAGGGAGGGGCCATGCAGGCATCTTTTGGAAATGTGTCCACTGGAAGGCACTGCTAGTGCAAAGGTCCTGGGGTGGGAGCGTGTTGGGTGCTCAAGAAATACTTGTGGAAGGGTCTGGAAGCAGCAGGAGCAGTGTAACCCTGGGAGAGTGGCCTGGACCCTCCGAACCTCGAGTTTCCCTATCTATAAAATTGGCCTGCAAGTTTGTACCCCAAGAGGGTGGCAAGGAGGATTAAATGGTTGAGTTTGGCACAGTGCCTGGCATGGAGTGAGCCCTCCAGAAACAGAAGCCATCATGAACAACAGCTTCTGCTTGTTTTCAGGAGGGGGAAGCTAGGTGAGAGGGGCCTGGCCGAGTGGGGCTGCCCAGACAGGCAGGTGCAGGGGGAAGGGGGCTGCGACTCTCTTCTGGAGATGCATAAGTACAGAGTTGTGTGTGTGTGTGTATTTCAGACGGCCCTGAGAGGAAGGAAGGTTTGGGGGGTCTCCAAAGAGTAAGGCAAGGCAGAGTTTTTCTTTTCATGACTGTCCTAGATCCTTTGGGTAAACTCCATTTCTTATGAGATCCCACCTTTCATTGAGATGGGAAACTGAGGCACAGAGGCGCTGGGGCCTGGGAAACACCAGAGAGGAGTTAAGTAGGGGACTGTGCAGGGGGCCAGTAATGTTGAGGGGGGGGTCCCCAGGGGTCGGACCTCTGGATGGGATCAACCTTCTTGTTCTGCTTCTGCCCCATCAACCAGACAGAGACACATAGAAAGACAGAAACATAAAGAGACATCGAGTGAAAAAAACAGTGACTTGGGTGAAACAGAGACCCGGAGATGGGGAGATACTGGAGAGAGACAGGGGAACAGAGAGAGAGAGTGAGACAGTGAGACAGGCAGATTCATATACAAAGACAGAAAAAGACTAGGCAAGGTCGAGACGGGCAAATTGCAACCTAGAGACTGAGCAAGAGCTGCAGACACAGACTTAGAATCCGAGGGACACTCCAGACCCAGAAAGGGCCACCCCCTAGGGAGACCCCGGGCTGCCCCGTCGGGGGACGCGCCAAGAGCGCCCCCACCCCGCCCCCGTCGTGCCTGGGCCGTGACTTCAGAGTCCGCGCGGATTCTATAAATGGCCAAGCGGCCGCGGGCCGGGGGCGGAGCCCACTGAGTCAGCGCTTTGCGTCACCGCCGGCCGGACCCCGCCGGGCCCCGGTCCCGCCCTCGCCGCTCATGGGCCGCCAGGGGGCGCCGGCCGCCTGCTCTGCCAAGGCGCCGGCTCTCACTTGCGTAGTAGAGACCCGCGGCCCAGCCGGGGCGGAGGTGGGGGGGAGGGGCCGCGCCGCTCCGCGTGGGCAGGATCCCGGAATCTGCGCGTTCGAATCCTGGCCGCATCACTCTTGTGCTGTGCAACGCCAGGCGCTCGGCTTCACTTCTCTGTGCTTCATACAGACCCCACCTCCGAAGGCTGTTATGAGGAATGAGTTAACAGACCCAATGCACTCAGAATATAGCAGGAGCTAATTGTTAGCTCATTCTCCCTTGTCCTATTTTAGTCCCCTTGTCCTTAGCATACTGGTTTAACCCAGTGGTTCACAAACAGGAAGGATATGCCCCCCTCCCCCGCCCCCGAGGGACATTTGGCAATGTCTGGAGACATTTCTGTTTGTCAAGACTAAGGGAGTTCTCTAGGCATCTAGTAGATAGAGGCCGGAGATGCTGTTTAAAGTCTTAGGAGGCCCAGGAGAGACTCAGGAAGAATTATCCAGCCTTGATGTCCACAGCGCTGAGGGTGAGAAACCCTGACAGCCTGGTGGCTTTAGGCACAGGGGTATGGCTTCAAATTCTGCTCTGCCACTGCCACTTGGAAAGGGATTCCATGCCCCGTGCCTCAGTTTCCCCATCTGTAAAGTGTGCATAATAACAGCATCCATTTCTGAGGGTGTTGTGAAGCATGAGTTGATACACGTACAGTACTTGGAACAGGGCCTGACATTATGTTACAGCCATGCCCTAAGCATGTGGCCAGCAAACTGCATGTCCTTAAGGTATCATCAGTATATGGCAGGTTGCTGACATGTCATCCAAGTGTCACTAATGTTGCCTTGACATACGTGGCATGATGTGGTTACGTCATCAGCCTCTGTGGTCCCGCGGCTGTTTGCAGGTGTTTCCTCCAGGCCACCCTGGCTGGGACAGGGAAACACAGGGGGTGTCCATGGCCTGAAACCTGCTAACACAGTCACTCCATGACGACCCACAGGTAGATGGAGAGGGTGTCATCCAGGATCTCTGCTCCCCCAGATCCTTATGAGGGACTGGAGGGGACAGAAGTGGGGTGCCAGATGTTCACTGGAAATATTACAGTTAACCTGAGAGTCCTTTCCTGTGCCAGGCACTTCACAGCGAGTACGCATTATCCATCAGCCCATTTCACAGACGTGGCAACAGAGGCCCACTTAGAGACTGTTGGTGTCTCAGGTTAAACCCAGGGTGATGCTCACTAAGCTACCACAGGCTGCAGGGAGATGAAGAGAGATGACCTCAGAGATGAGGAGAGATGGCCTCAGTGACAGACACAAAGAAACCAGGAGGCCCAGCCAGAGGTCCAAAGGACAGTAGAGGGTCGGCAAGGTTGGGGAAAGCTTCATCTCTTATGACCAAGCCCCCCTCCCAAATAATAACCCAGGCCGCCCCCCTAGGTGGAAACAATGACACAATCAGCTCCCAATACCAAGGCCCTGACATCACGGGGTGGGGGGGGGATGGGGGAGGGAGGAGGATGGCCGAGGTGGGGGGGGGTGTGCCCCGCCCCTTGGCAGGCCCCTGCGGCCAATGGGAGGGCCTTGGAAGAGGCCCGGGCCGCCTCCGGAGCTTCAAAAACGTGTGAAGAGGGAAGAGGTTGCAGACGGAGCCTTAGCAGCTGCCTCGGTCCTCAGAGGGTCCTTGGAGCTACTGCTACCGCCGTGCACCGCCAGCCAGCATGTCCTCCGCTCACTTCAACCGGGGCCCCGCCTATGGCTTGTCCGCTGAGGTTAAGAACAAGGTAAGGCCCCCACCAATGGGTCATCAGCTGAGGTCAAGAACGAGGTAGGGCCCCGGCCTGGCCCACACACACCCTAGCAGGCCAGAGGCCAGAGGTTCCCTGGACCCCCTCTTGCCTATCCCACGTGACTTGGAACCAGAAAGGGAAAAAGGACAGATACAGGGTAGGGTCCACCTTAATCCCCACCCTGAGCATCCCAGAGCCCTCAGCTACTGTTGGGGGGCGGGCAAAATGGAGGGCATACAGGCAACCACAGGTCAACTGAGGGGGTCGGTCCCTTGTAAAGACCCCCACTTGATCAGAATCTTCTGTTAATCTGTCACCTGTTGCTTATGTGTTCCTGGGGTGCTGGGAAAGGGCTTGATTTTTCTCACACACCCCCATCTCGGAAAGAAACCGGGGAGTGCTTTAGAGCTGGGATTCTGGGGAGATCCTGAAGGGAGAGGCAGACAGCTGGGGAGGTCAGAGTGTGAGCATTAGGGACACGGCAGGGGTCTCCTAATTTTGAGCTGGGAAAACATCCAGACACCACCTTCATGATGTGGCTGGGTAAACTGAGGTCCGGAGAGGAGAGGCGAGGAGCTTGGGTTCTACATAAAGGAGTTGCAGAACTAGGATCCTGGCCTCATGTCCCCAGAAACACACACACACCGCGGAATGGGGTTCAGCTTCTCCAGGGCAGTGAACTTCCAACTCCCTGGAATGCTCCCGTGAGCGTTGCCAGGAGAGGAGTCCCAGCGCCCCATTTGACAGAGGGGATCATTGAGGCCCGAGGTGGCTTTTCCCAGCGTACAGCGAGGAAGTGGGGAGCTGGGATTGGATCCTGGGTCGGGGGATCCTCGTGGCTGCAGGAGGGGGCTGGTGGGGGGCGGGTGCTCGGGCCAGGCGGGATCCAGCGCCCCCCTCCTCCCCCCGGCGCCGGCCCCAGAGCTGCGCGAAGCCGCCGCGCCATATAAGGCGGCCTCGGGGAGCCCGGCCCGCAGGGCCGCGCTATATAAGGGCCGGTTTGCTTTATAAAGCCGGGCTGGTGGGGAGGGGGGCGGCAGGGCCGGGGCCAGGTGAGGGGCCTCCCTCTCCCACCTCCTCCTCCCCCAGCAGAAGGGCCAGCTCGGTCCCCCAGAGTCTTGGAAGCCTGTCTGGGCTGGGGCGGAGGGTTCTGGAGAAACGGAGAGGGCAGGGTGGGGGGGGGGGCGGGAAGAGGGTGAGAGACGCAGACAGAGATTCTGGGAGCCTGAGACTTGAGAGGGACGGATGGGGAGGGGAAGCCGGAGCCAGATAAGACCGAGACTGGGATGGAGAGGCCGAGAGAGGAGACAGACGAGCCCCACCCCCACAGAGGCAGGGAACCTGGAGCCGGAGACCAGAGCGACTGGCGAGGGAGAGAGGGGCGTGCCAGGAGCCCTGCCCCAGCCAGACACGGAGAGATGGGGACAGGAAGACAGGGCCGTGGAAAGACAGAGCTGGGGAGAGACAGAGGGCATGGGGATGGGGAGAGAGAGAGATACAGCCGTGCATGCATGGGGCCAGGATTAAGACAAAGACAAGCCGCCCCATCCTCAAGCCTCCAGCGAGAGCCCAGGGGATGAGGACCTAGGGAGACACTGAGGCAGACAGACATGCAAGACAGAACAGTCCCAACGCAACGCAGGACTCAGAGCTGCCTCCTTAAGGCTCCTCCTCCCCTGCTTGAGGCACCCAGGGTCCCAGCAGGGGGTTGGGGGGGCAGGGCGGCGGGGGTGGGGGGAAGCTAAGCCCCAAGTTTGGCTTGGAGGGGGAACCAAGAGGCCAGGCACCGCCCCCCCAGCTGAGTACCGCACTCTCCACCCCCCCTTGTCTTTACTCTCTGGTGCCAAACCTCAGAATGTCCGGAATGGCCCCCTGGGCAGGTGCCACCTCAGCCCTGGCTCTCAGCCCACTTCAGCCCCCCCATGGACGCTGGGGCAGAATTGCCTTAGTTGGGAACGGATGAGGAAGATCAGGCCTAGGGAACCTTGAATTGGGTCCGGGGAGCTAACTCTGCTCCCCACGGCATCCTTACCACCTTTTCTGTGTCCCCCACCCCCAGCTAGCCCAGAAGTACGACCACCAGCGGGAGCAGGAGCTTCGAGAGTGGATCGAGGGGGTGACAGGGCGCCGCATTGGGAACAACTTCATGGATGGCCTCAAAGATGGCATCATTCTTTGCGAGTGAGTGGAGCTGGCTCTGCCTGGGCTGCCCCCCGATCTGGGCATTTATCCCTACCCCCTCACCCCCTCAACTGGGAGCTCAGAGCTGGGTTAGGTACTTTATAACTGAGACCTTGAAAGAGCGGTGGTAAAGAATCATTGTGCCCATTTCACAGGGAAGAAAACAGAGGCTCAGTTCAATAAAACACATCACCCAGAGTCCCGTTCTGTTCCCAACGGAAATGACCAAAATCTAGGCTTAACCATCACGCAGAAAGGGCAGGCCCATTTATGGTCTCCAGAGTTCCAAGAAAGAGGTTCCAAGAAAGAGTTCCAAGCATAGTGTGCTCAAGGAGCAGCTAAAAGGCAACGGGCAACAAGGGCCTTTCGTCACTGGCTTGGTGACAAGAGAATTATGCCATGGTAATTTGAGTCGGTCCCGATTTTCTATTCTTCTCAGAACTTAAATCACGGAGAGGAATGATTCCCTGGTTCCAGATTCCACAGCGACACTAATGCTGGATAGGGCCCTGAGGCCATTGAGGTCCTGTCTGTATCTCTGAGTCTCATCCAGGGCAGGGCGACTGTGATGGCCAAAGAGTGACCTTGGGAAGCTTCCCAAAGGTGCAGGCTTACCAAGATCTAGGTGCTGGAAAGGTGTCGCGGTGGGGAGAACTTGTTCTACCGTATCCAGTGGGAATAAGGAGTACGGGGACATCTTGGTGTCCCAGCTCAGACAGGGTTGCTCGGGCCTTAAAGATCTAGAACTACCCACCCGCTCAGTCATTCATGCACCAAGAATTTATGGAGCACCTGCTGTGCGCCAGCTCTAGGCACTGGAGAAAGTAAACAAAGCAGACTCACCTCTGAGCCCACATAGAGCTTGAGTCCCAGTGGGGGGATATTGATCAAATAATTAATGGAATAATCCAGTACTTGCCTGTGGTGGGAAGTGCCATGGCGAAGAGAAGCAGGGAAGGATGGGGGAGGGGAGGGGCAGGTAGAGCAAAGGGTGGCTGCTTTGCACAGAATGGTCTGAGAGGTCTTTCAGAAGAGGTAGCATTTAAGCAGAATCTTGGATGAAGTGAGTGAGGGGGCTGGGAGGGCATCTGAGGAAAGAGTGGGCCAGGCTGAGGGAGGAGGAGAGGGACAGCTGTGCAAAGGCCCTGAGGTGCAAGCAAGCATCGTGTGTTGAAGGAACAGTGAAGAGAGATTAGGGGAAGTGGAGGGACTTAGCTGGGGGTCTTTTAGTCACGCTAAGGATTAGGATCTGTATGCTAAAGGGAGACTGGGGGGCAGATTTGAGCCGGGAGTAGCTGTAATTATTTTGAAAAGGCCATTCTAGCTACGAGGGTCTGCAGGGAACAAGGTAGAAGCTGGGTACCACAGGAGGCCCCTGCAAGAGCCCTGGAGAGACACACCGGGCAGCTCAGAGCAGGGCAGAGGTGGCAAGGAGCCATAGGCTTCTGAATATCTTCAGAAGGCAGAGCCAATGGCCATGTGGAGGGGTTGGGTGTGGGAATGGGAGAAAGGGATAGGAGAGTCAAGTGCAAATCTGAGGGCTTTGCCTGAGCCCCTGGGAGGGTGTGTTTCCTGAGCCTGGGAGGATGGAGGGAGTTGAGTTGGGGGGAAGCGGGTGCCAGGAGTCTGGGGTGGGGCGTCTTTGATTCAAGATGCCATGTAGGGCGCTGGATTGGGGACTGGGAGGCCTGGCTGCAGGGCAATAGTGGGGAGTTGGGCGGATCGGTGGCATCGAAAGGCAAGATACTGGAGGAGATCAAGGGGGTGAGTGTGGCTAGAGAAGGGAAGTCAGGCCTGAGCTGTGGGCTGTCCACAGTGCAGGTGGCCCCTAAAGGTCAAGGAGATGGAAATGCCAGGGCTGCCAGGGAGATGGGGGCACAGTGGGAGACTTGCTTAGGGGGGATGAGGGGGCTTTCTGCTAGAGACCTGAGCCCAGCTCCCGGGAGGTTAGTTCTCCATCTCAGTCCTGCCTGCGTGTGCCGGGTGGATCGGGGGCTGTGGCTGGGCTGGCTGTAGTAGGGAACGGCAAGATGGCCACTGGCTGTCATCCTGACCCCTTTGCCCACGGCATTGGGCACGGGTGTGGAGGGCAGGGCTCACCTTTCTCCCTGCCCTCCCTGACCCTTTGTAGGTTCATCAATAAGCTCCAGCCAGGCTCCGTGAAGAAGGTCAATGAGTCGACCCAAAATTGGCACCAGGTGAGCCCAGGCTCTGTTTTACCTCTCTCAACCCCTGGCCCATAGCCCCTCAGCCCCCCACCGCGCTCCCCCTCCACTGACCGCCGCCTGCTCCCCTCCAGCTGGAAAACATCGGCAATTTCATCAAGGCCATCACCAAGTACGGGGTGAAGCCCCACGACATTTTTGAGGCCAACGACCTGTTTGAGAACACCAACCACACCCAGGTGCAGTCCACCCTCCTGGCGTTGGCCAGCATGGTGAGTGGGGCCGAAGGGTGGGCGTGTGGGACTGGGGCGGGGGTGGCTTTGGAGGGTCTAGGCTGTGAGGGGGGACACCCAAGCCCAATGTGGGTGGGAGGGGGAGAGCAGGGGTCAGGAGGGGACAATGTAGCCTGGAGGCCCCCTCGCCAGCCCCCTGCTCCCTTCACCCTCCCCAGGCCAAGACGAAAGGGAATAAGGTGAATGTAGGGGTGAAGTATGCAGAGAAGCAGGAACGGAAATTTGAGCCAGAGAAGCTAAGAGAAGGGCGGAACATCATCGGGCTGCAGGTACTGCCCCTTCCTCACCTGGGTCTTGCTGCTGAGCTGAGCAGGGATGGGGATGGGAGGGGCGGGGGCGTCGAGGAGGCCGGGAGGGCACCCAGGTCCTGCGGGCTTTGCGGCACAGAATATTTGGCTTTAACTCACACATATGGTGGGCACCGTGCTTGCCATTTCTGTACCTTAACTCACTCCTCCACACAGATGGGGGGACGGGGGCCTGGAGAAGCTAGCTCACTTGCCGGGACTGTCCAGGAAGATAAGTGGCTGGGCTGGGGCTCGAACCCTGGAGGTCAGGCCCTGGTGCTCTGAACCACTTACAGGTCATGGGACATGCCTCCTCCGGGCCTCAGTTTCCAGTCCAGACCCCTGAGACTGGATGCCGTGGCTTGTTAGAGGGCTGCGTAGGCATGCGGTGGCAATGTGATGTCTCCTGGCCCGGGGTGAGGCTCTCTGCGATCTTTGGGGTGACTCTCGTTCTGCTTTGCTAGATGGGCACCAACAAGTTCGCCAGCCAGCAAGGCATGACGGCCTATGGCACCCGGCGTCACCTCTACGACCCCAAGCTGGGCACGGACCAGCCCTTGGACCAGGCCACCATCAGCCTGCAGATGGGCACCAACAAAGGAGCCAGCCAGGTTGGGGGGGGGTCCTGGGGTGGGGCTGGTGGGGCCCCAGTCCTCCGTGGTTCCCCCCTGCCCCGACCCCAGGCCTGAACTCTCTGCCCTCTGCAGGCTGGCATGACTGCACCTGGGACCAAGCGACAGATCTTCGAGCCTGGGCTGGGCATGGAGCACTGTGACACACTCAATGTCAGCCTGCAGATGGGCAGCAACAAGGGGGCCTCGCAGAGGGGCATGACGGTGTACGGGCTGCCGCGCCAGGTCTACGACCCCAAGTACTGCCTGACGCCCGAGTACCCGGAGCTGGGCGAGCCCGCCCACAACCACCACGCGCACAACTACTACAACTCCGCCTAGGGCCCTGGGCCCTCACCCTGCCTTCCCCACCAGGGAGGCTGGCTGCTGCTCTCGGCAGGGCCAAGCCGGCCCCGCCGACCCCCTCCCCCTGCATGGCGTCCTCCAGCCCCCTGGCACCTGCCTACAGGGTTAGCGTTTGGGGGGGGCAGACTGGGGGGAGATGTAGGTTGGGGGGGAAGGGGGCCCTCTTCCCCGGAGCGCCGCAGGATCCTACATTGAGCCGGGTGTGACCAACAGCACCCAAAGGACGCACTGAGCACAGCTACCCCAGCTGTCCCCCCTCCACTCCCTCCCAGGTGGGTCCCCGCAGGACAAGAGGTCCCCCCAAGCAAAGCCCCCAGAGCCCAGGCTCGGCCTGCCCCCACCCCACTCCCGCAGTGGGAGCAAAGTGCATGCCCAGAAACCCAGCGGACACACGCGGTTTGGTTTGCAGCGACTGGCATGTGTGGATGTGACAGCGGCGTTAGTCAACGCGAGCACTTTCTTTTTCTATTTCACTGGAGCACAATAAACAGCTGTAAAATCATTGCCTCGGGGCTGCTCTGTCCTGGAGCTGTGTGGTTCTGGCGCGTGTGCCGACAGCCAGGCCTCGGATGTGCTCCGTCTCCCCCATACACTGCGGTGCGGGCGCACACACACACATACACACACACACACACGGAGCCCACAGCCCTCCGCTGGACCCAGGACCTGCACGCACTCACACACAAAATCCACATGCACGCACTTGTGTGTACAGTGTGCATATACTCTGCAGCTTGGGCACACGCACACACTCCCCTTTCACAGATAGACTCATGCGGGACACACTTCCACTCAAGACACATCAACACACAGCACCCCCCCCCCCATGGTACCCACACACACGCTCAGCTCTGGCGTGCCTCTCTGGGAAGCCTGGGGTTGGGGTGAAAAAGCGCCCGAGCACTGGGACAGGCACAATGGGGTGTGAATCACAGTTCCGCTTCCCACTAGCTGGGTGACCTGCGGCAACTCGCTTGCCCTCCCTAGGCCTGTTTTCCCATCAGGAAGAGGACAGATAGCCTTCTGGGGACAGGGGGAGGTTGACATGAAACACATGGGGGATGACATTTGCCACTGACTGATGAAAATGGACAAGCCGGGTCCTGGAGGCTCCCGTGGGCAGAAGGGCCCCTTCTGCCCTGGGAGGGCAGGTGGACAGGTGGGAGGGGACGAGGCAGTGGAGGATGTGGGCACTTTGGGGGCCCAGAGCAATGGCCCTTTGAACACTGGCACGGAGCCGGTGAGTAGCATTGCCTGGCACAGCTGCCCTGTGCACTCAGCTCACCTCTTAGGGCTGATTCCTGAGCCTGGCCTGCCAGCCCAGGGCCCTAGGAATGTGTGGACAGCCTCAACCTCGCCACATTTCAGAGGGGACCCTGACTTCCCAGTGATGTGGGCCCCGGTCGTCCTGCCTGGAAGCCACCACCTGCAGAATTCCAAGGAGAGGATGCAGCCATGGCAGGGCGGGGGTTAGAGAACAGTGCTCTCTCCTTCCTTCCCCATAGCAGGGATGATGCTGGAACACGGGGACTTGCAGAGACAGACACCAGAAGACCGGCACGCACAGACGCATGCAACCCCTAGGGACTCGTAAAAGGGATTCCAGGCGCTCTTGGCCTGTCCGGGGCAAGTCCTGCTCCCCCAGGACCAGCATGGGGAAGCTATGCCGAGGAGGATCCATGCCTGGCCCAGGGCCTGCCTCCTCGGGAAAACAGCACCATATTAGCACTTGGCCTGTGTGACTGGGGCGGGCGGGCCCTGGAAGCCAGAGGAATGAGCCCCCTTTCTGCTGGACCCCTGAGGGCACCCCCCGACCCAGGCTCCTGTTCATGGCTCTGCCCACCCCCACTGGCTCCTACCTGGGCCAGAGGACCTTACCTGGGACTTTGGAGGAAGAGGTGGGAACACCAGGGAGGGGCATGTCAGGGGCAGGGTGGGCCTGCGGGGGGTCGGGGGGTACATGCCAGACCCAGTGGCTGGCCTAGTGGCCCAGGCTTCCAGCCAGCTCAGTGTCTCCTTCCGTCGGCTGTTCACACCCCTTACTGTCCTGGGTGGGTCCCAGAGTCACTCAAACCTAGGCACTATGCTGGGCCCCTCCAGCCTCAGCATGGTCCAGAAGGTTCCATCATCCTTCCTGCTATACCAAGGAGGAAGGCAAAGCACAGGTCACCTGGTTCCCAGGCTTGAGGCCAGGAGCAGGTGCCGGTCGGCCCCAGGCAGCCAGAGCACCAGGATCTCCATAACTGTGAGACCGCCCGAGGCCACCGCGCGACACGCAGCTGTTCACCATAAGCCGGGTTCAGAGGCATTTTTTCCCAAAATCACCAAGCGATTCACTCAATCCCAACGCGACCTAGAGGCCGCATCAGATCCCACAGGATAAGGGCTCCATCTCATGAGACTGTCCCTCTGCTTCTGGGCCCATTGCCAAGTCCAGGTTGTCACCTGCGCTTCTGATTCACCAGCAACAGATCGGGGATTCCCGTGACCACCTCCCCAGGTTTGACTCAGTTACTAGAGTGGCTCACAGAACTCAGGGAAACATTGTATCTTATTAGATTAGTGGTTATTAGAAAAGAATGTAAATCAGGAACAGCCAGAGGGAAGAGGTGCCCAAGCGGAAGTGTGGGGCACGGAACGTGGCGCTCCCACGCCCTCTGCACGTGCCCCCCTCTCCCGGCCGCTCCACAGGCTCGCCAGCCCCGAGCTCAGCGGATCTCACTGAAGTCTTTATACAGCTTAACCTGCAGGCCCTCTTCACTTCCTCAGAGCTTGTGGGAGTTACTGAGGGGCCCACTTGGTGAGCGCGCCGTCTTTTTGGTGACCAGTATCAACTCAGGTGTGATCAAACGGGGCGCCGTTGAGTGACACCATCATTCGGGAAACTGCAAGGGTTTGAGGAACTCTGTGCCAGGAACCAGGGACAAAGGCCACTATTTATTGCACCTCACACGTGCAGCTGGCCCCATGTCCAGCCTTCAGTGACCCCCTCATCACCCCTGGAGAAAGGTCCCTTTTGTGGACCCTTCCTCTTCTACCACGCTCTCAGTCTCCCCAAGGACGCCACGAGTTGCTCCCCCAGCCTGGACCCTGGACTCACAGGAAGATGGACTCTGGGCCATGAAGCCAGGCCTCCTGCGCTCAACGCCCAGCTCTGCAGCCTTCTGCCTAGGGGACTTCAACCCAGTAGTTTGCCATTTCTGACCCAATTTGTCACCTGTGAGCCTGGGGCACCTGCCTCATGGGGGGACAGGGTGGGCCTGGAGTGTTACTTCCGTCAGGTCACCCCAGGAAGCCTTCTCTGATCGTCCTGACCAACCTCCGATCCCACCCCAGGCTCCACTGGTCCCATTTTGTTGCGCGTGTAAATGCCTGGCCAGACGTCCGTGGGTTCCTTGGGCCCAGGACTGCCCTGCTTTCACCCCGCATGTCTGTCGCGTGGACAAGATGGACAATTTGGACTAACCAAACCCCATCTTCAAAGGCCCGCCGGGCCACCTCCGAATGCCTCCGTCTCCTCCTCTCCCTCACTGAGGCCCTGAGCCTGACCCAGAACCCAGGAAATCACAGGGAGGCAGGAGTTTGCATCGGCTGCTTTATTTAAGGGCTTGTGGCTGATAGCTAGCCCCGACCCAGCCCCTCCTCGGCTACAAAAGCAACTGAACATGAAAAGGGGCTGTTCTGCCAGGGCCTGGCCAAGGGGGCTACGGGACCGTGGCTCTCAATCTCAGGCCACAGGCCTTGGAAGGCAGGGAAGGAGGGAGGGCAGTCCAGTACAAATGGGCAAGGTGCTGGTGAGGTGGCTAAGGAGGCTGGAGGGTCCCGAGGCAGCCTCTGCTGGCCTTGCCCTTGTCCAGAAGGTCAGGACACCGGTTCCAGGCAGGAGCAAGCAAGTTCAAGGCTTTCAGAGCCCAGTGAAGCACTTCAGACCCCCAGGGGGCCCAACAACCCCACCTCACCTCCAGTCCCTGCCCACAAGCACACTGCCAAGGCCACACTTACAACCGCACACACTCACAGCCACACACACTCCATATACGCAGAGGGCTGGGAAGGCCCTGGACCCACACCCTGGACCCTGGAATGTCTCTGGACTGGCAGCCAAAGGGGCAGGTCCACGGCAGGCGGTGCTGCCCGGGGAGCGGGTCCTCTGCATCGCTACTGATTGGCTGCCTCACAGGCATCTATCCAGTCGCTGTACACGTCCACTGGTTCTGACAAGTCTGGGCCACTGAAGTCAAGGATGACCGGTGGCACTGGGCCCCTTCCCCAAACACACCTCTCACTGCTGTCAGCCAGGTCCCCGCCCTGCACCCTATGGAAACCAGCAGGTGGCTCCTCTTCCCCCAGGCAGCCACAGCCCTGCGCTGCGGCAAAGAGCAGGGCCAGACGAGCAGAGACTGCAGTCCGGCCCCCCTGCTCCTGGCCAGGTGCCCTGGGGCAGCCCACCCGGGGCAGGGGAGCCCTGACTGCCCCCAACCCTTCCCACCCGACCCCACCTTCCAGGAAAAGCCTGGTTTCCCAAGGATACATGTGATGGGCGTCTGGAATTCCTCTAGGCACACGGTACAAGAGATGACTCCAGTGTTGCGGGCACGATCCCTGGAACAGGAGGAGGGGGAGGGACTGGTGAGTAAAGGAGCCTGTGTCTCTCATGACCTCTACCTGGGAAGGCCTGGGGCAGAGAGGAGGATGGAGGGAGCAGGGAAGCTGCCTCCCAACTTTGGGAGGAGGGAGGAGGCCGGGGCTCCCACTCACATTTTTACGTCACAAGACTTCTCGTGGTTGCAGAAGGGGCAGGTGAACTGGGTCTCTAGGGTGCCGGTCATCTTCTTTTTGGGGGGTGGCTTCCGTTTTGACTTTCTGCGCCCCATGTCTGAAGGATGGCAAACCTGGGGGGGGGTGGGAGCAGAAGTCAGCAACTCGGGGAATCCACAGAGCCCTCCAGCTTGATGCTCCAGGAGGCAGGCTGGGAAGGTGGCCTGGCTGGCACCTCAGGCCCTGCCTCTGAGGGAGGAGGGGCCCAGTCCCCAGGCAGGTGGACAGTCCGGGCACACTCCGGGCAGGGGGCATGGCAGCACGCTCTGGCATCAATCAGGAAGCCTGAGTTCTTTTCTTTTTTTAATTTTTTAATTTTTAATTTAATTTTTTTAATTTTTAATTTTTTAATTTCTTATTTTATTTGACAGAGAGATCACAAGTAGGCAGAGAGGCAGGCAGAGAGAGAGAGGAGGAAGCAGGCTCCCTGCCGAGCAGAGAGCCCGATTCGGGACTCGATCCCAGGACCCTGAGATCATGACCTGAGCTGAAGACAGAGGCTTAACCCACTGAGCCACCCAGGCGCCCAGGAAGCCCGAGTTCTAATCATGGTCCTCCACTTACTGGGTGACCCCAGGATGGTGACTTAAATTCTCTGTGCCTCAGTTTCCTGTCCGTAAAATAGAGATGAAGCTGCTATTTCAGAGGGGCCGTATGGAGCTGCTACGACACATGGTAAGTGAAGTACAGGACCTGGCCCATCCATCACTGGCACCCACGAAGGACGCCACTGTTCCTGGTGAGGAGGACACAAGGGACTCCAACTGACCAGCTGCACAGGGCTGGGCAGGGCCTAAGCACTCAGAAGCCGATGATTTTAGGAGCAGCTGCTCCTCTCGTCAAAGGGACATGCAAGTGGCACCAGAAGGAACGACACTCAAGGCATTTGACAGATTCTCGGGATGAACCTCCTGGGCCGCTCTCCACAGATAAAGAACTGGTGGGCAGAGAAGATGGGAGAAGCATCAAGTGTACAGAAATGCCAGATACCAAGTCTGAGGACAGGTGTATGAGGCCAACATTTGGGGACCACACAGGCAGGGGTGAGGAGCAGGGTAAGAAGGGGGCAGGGGCAGGTGGGGGGGGGTCTGGATGGGACCTGGGGGCAGTGGGGAGAGGAAGGATGAAATCTCTCTTTTTTTTTTTATAAAAGAGTTTCTTTATTTATTTGACACAGAGAGAGAGATCACAAGTAGCAGAGAGGCAGGCCGTGGGGAGGGGAAGCAGGTTCCCCGCTGAGCAGAGAGCCCGACGCAGGGCTCGATCCCAGGACCCTGAGACCATGACCTGACCTGAAGGCAGAGGCCTAACTCACTGAGCCACCCAGGCGCCCCTGAAAACTCTGCCTTTCTAAGGCATCAAGGAGAACCGGTCAGAGGTCTGGATGAAGTCGGAACCAGGGCTGGGCTGTTCAGTGAGGAGGGACAGCAGTGGCTCAGAGTCTGAGACGCGACAGCGGAGTGAGTGTGGCAGGAGAAGGAGGGGTCCAGGATGACACCCAAGATGGTGGGGGATGGAGAGGGTGAGTGGGAGAGAAGGTGGCATCGTTCTCTGATGTCTAACACACAGGAAGAACAAGATGTGGGGGAAAATGAGGGGGTCAAGTACCAGAGGGACATTTAGGGACAGACATCTTGGAAGCAGGGGTGACCGCTGAGCACATCGCCCATGTCAGACACTGTGCTCAGGACTCCACGATCACTGAACCTGGGAGTGCTTTCCCAAAGCATTCCCCCCCCTTGCTGCTCCCCCTCTCCCCCACCTGTGTGGCTTTAACGTTATTCCACACTGACACGAGAGGCCAGAAGCCTGCCACAATAAACAGAAATATAAATTTCACTCATATTTAGCAATCGCTCTCTACATACCATCCTCATTCTTAACCTGAGGAGTTCCCAATTCTCTGAGTGACCAGAAGCAGTCATACAGAACACCCACAAGGCCCAAGAACCCCCCATTCTGCCTCCCCTCCTTTGCCCTGAATCCCAACAACACTGTCTCTCTCCTCTAGCTCATTAACAAACACAGTTATTAAATACATCCTTAAAAACAACCACCTCATGGGGCACCTGACTGGCTCAGTGGGTTGAGCGTCTAACTCCTGATTTCAGCTCAGGTTATGAACTCAGGGTCATGGGACTGAGTCCTGCGTAGGACTCCCCGCTCAGCACACAGTCTGCTTGAGATTCTCTCTCTCTCCCTCTGCCCCTGCCGTAGCTCACAAGCTGGAGCTCTCTTTCTAAACAAAAAGACAACCACCTCTTTACTCTCTGGGCTTTTCTAGTAGAGCTGTCTGTACTCACTGCCTGCATTCATTTCCTCCCATTCTTCCCCTACCTCCCCACCATTCTGCTCATCCCCTCCTCAGGGCACTGATCACATTGGTCCCTCCTCCCGCCCTTCCCCTGCGGCTCTCAGGACCCGGCACTGGGCTCCAGCCTCATTGGTGGCTCCTTTTGGTTTCTGCTGCGGCTGCTCTCCTCAACCCCAATGTCTCTAATGGTACATGAGCCCCCAAGGTCAATCTTTGGGGGTTCACTTCATCTGCATTCACCTCCGTGGAGATCTCGCCCCACCTCAGGGCTTCAAATGCCTCCTCTGTACTGATGCCTCCCGATCTCACCATCCTCAGTGTCTCCTCTCAACTGCAGACTGGCACGTTTAACTGCCTCGGCTACACCTTCACTTGATGCTAACACACATTTAAACATAACTCAGCAGCTTGGTTTTTTGTTTGTTTGTTTGCTTTGTTTTAATTTATTTGACAGAGATCACAAGTAGGCAGAGAGGCCGGGGGGGGGGGGCAGGCTCCCTGCCAAGCAGAGAGCCGGATGTGGGGCTCGATCCCAGGACCCTGAGACGATGACCTGAGCAGAAGGCTTAGAGGCTTAACCCACTAAGCCACCCAGATACCCCAGCAGTTTGGTTTTGGGATGCTCTTCCGGTCTTCCCCATCTCAGCAGACAGCAAATCCATCTATCCAAAAAACTTGGACTCACCCTTGATTCCTTTCTCTCCCTCCCACACCCGTTATCTGATCCTGATCTTACTGCTCTACCTCTAAAAGAAATCCAGAATCTGCCCACTTCTCGCCAAGACCACGGTCTGGGTCCAGAGTCCTGGTCATGCTCACACAGCCTCCTCACTGGTCTCCCTGCGTCTCTTTCCCCGCCCACCTCCCTCCAAATGCAAATTACATGGCGGCAGGGATTTCTGTCTTTTCTTTGTATCTCCAGAGCCTGGAACTGCTGGCACACAACCAATGTTGACGGAATAAATGAATGAATGAACCAATGCCAGGCCCTTCGCTAACCACAGCAAGGCTGCATTCGAGGCAGACAAAGTGCATGCTCTCATGGAACCTCTATTCTAGTAGAAGACGACGGACCCTCAACAACGTCGTAAGAGAAATTATTTCAATTATCAGTAAGTGCTATGAGATTAATCAATCAGGGCTGAGTGAATACCTCCGGAATGGGGCTACTTCAGGTAAGAGTGGGGTGGGAAGGACCCTCTGGGAACAAGTCATTTAAGCGGAGGCGTGAATGATGAGAGAGAGCAACCACGTGAAACAGTCCAACCCGACGGAACAGCAATTGCGCGGGCTCTGAGGCAGAAGCAGCTTTTTTTTTTTTTCTTTTCTCAGAAAGAGAAAGATTGGTACAGCTGAAGCTCAGTGAGCAATGGGGAGAAAGGGTACGAGATGGGGCAGCCGAGGAATGCAGCCAGACCTCAAAGCTGTGGCCAGTTCTACTGACCCATGTCTAAACACTGCTAGGGGCAGTGTTTTGTTTTCCCAAAGCCGGTCCCGGGTACCATCTGTAACAGAATCACCTGGCGGAGGGGATGGGGGTGGTGGTGGATATTTCCGAACCTCATCTCAGATCTGCCCCCAATGGAACGGCGTGGGAGGCACGATTTGCCCACCGCTGAATCCCCAGCACGGGTAGTGCCTGGTATGCATTAAGCGCTCAATAACTACTTGTTGAATGAATAAGTCTCTCGAATCAGAAGGTACGGATGCACCCCAGAATCTCCTTTTACCCGGCATCTGCAGCACCCCCAACCCCACAGCGGAAAAGGGGTCTGGCCTGTACACAAAGCTCCAGGGGCCTTAGCCTGCTCTGTGGCGACCTAGGTCCAAGCGCGCCAAAGGGACCCCGGAAAAGGAATCGGTCCCCAACCCTGCCGTTACTCACGAGGCGGCGGGTGAGCAGTCCGTCCAAGCTCACCGAGGTTTCGGCGACGCCTCCCGCCGGCCGCCCGTGGGAGCCGGGCCACCGTCTAGCCGCGCTTAGCGGGCTGGGGTCCGAGGGAGCCAAGCTCCCCGCAGGCCACACCCCCCCCAAGCCCCGGGTCCTCGACGCCTCCTCCTGGACCCCCTGAGCGTCCCCAAGCAGAAGATCGCCCAGTCACGCCAAGCCCAATGCCCGCCGGTGCGAACAGTCACCTACACTCTTCTCCCCTCGTTGCGACGGCCTCGTTCACCGGGAGACAGTGACTTCCGTCTCCCGCCGGAAGCGGAAACCCCTCCCCTCTTCTCACCCGCGACGAGGACCGCCCCGCGGGCAGGCCCCGCCTCCTCCAGTGCACACGCGTACTCGCGTACCGGGCCGGGCGGCGGGGTCGCAGTGCGCCTGCGCGGGGGCCCGTGCGCCTCGGACTGTGGTACTGCGCAGCATCACTTCCCCTGAGTTCTCAGGAGGGGCGGTTACCGAGTTTGGGGAGCAGCGGTGGCTGAGTTTCCAGCGACGGAAAGGCTGACTTGCCCTTGGCCGCAGCATCTTCACTTGTCTTTTCTCCCAGTTCAAGCCCCAGCCCCTCGCAGCCCACCTGGGTCTCCCCAACTGCGGACACATTCAGACATCTCAGTGCTAAGGAATTGCAGATACCATTACGGCTGAATCGGTGACGGGGGAGCTTGTCGGACTGTCTTCTCAAACTTTAATAAGAGCCTGCGGATCTTCTTAAAGTTCAGGTCTGATTCTTTAGGTCAGGTGTGCGGTCTGCATTTCCGACTAGCTCGCCAGTGACGTCCACGCTGCTGGTCCGCGGACCACGCTGGGTGCTGAAGTTGTAAGAAAAGGCTGGATAGGCATACATGGACCAGACCACGTGGAGTGTTGTGGGCCATGTTAGGGACCGCTTTGGAGTTGGAGGAAGAAGGAATAAGGCTTTACGAATCCCACAATTTAGGGAAGAGGCTGGACATAAAGAATTAATAACTACACTCTTAAGGGTAGTACTACACTGCCGCAGAGAAGAATGTGTGGCTCTCAAAGCATATGATGGTGGTGGGGACTGCCAAACCAGCCTGAGTGCTTAGGGAAGGCTTCTCTGGGAGGCTGATGCTCAGGTTGAAATTGAAGGCTGGGCGGGAGTTACACAGAAATAGCACCTGCAGAACTTCTGGAGCGACGGAGAGAAAGGAATCAAGGATGAAAGCCACTATCTGGAGGCCCTGGGTGCTGCCTCTCAGGGAGATGATTTGGAGGAGAAATCAAGCGTTGTGTTCTAGCCATGATTTTTGAGACAAGCAAAAAGAGGTATGGGACAGGCCATTGGAAGTGGAGTCGGGGGCTCAGAGGAAGGATCTGGATGTGATTTTGAGAGCCACCCACCTCTGGAGGTGATCGGAAGCCTTGGAGCCAGAGGAGGTCATCTGGTTTCAGGGTGAGGGGCAAAGTATGGAAAAAGGAGAGGGCCAAAAAGGAGACTAGGGGCACCCCATCCTTGGATGTTAGGAAAAGGAGTCAGCAAGAGACAGAGCAGACTGATAAGGTAGGGCGGGGAGAGGTAGGTGTCCTTTTCCAGCAGCCTGCAGAAGAAGGTATTTCAAAACAGGGAGAGTCGGTCAGCTGTGTCACATGTGGTTGAGACATTCACTGAGATGAGGAAAGAGAATTGACTCTTCTGACTTTGCAAGTGTTTGGTCACTGGTGACCTTGATAAGAGCTGTTTTCATTAGAGCGTTCAGGAAAATAATTTGTATTGAGAGGTATTTTAAGTTGAGCGATCTTCAAGGTAACCCCTAGGGGGCAGTATTAGCCTTGGAACTGACTAGCGACCTTTTTCAGTGCGGATACAAACTTGTATACGCTCCGGATGGGATCCCACTGTATGTTACCTTGAAACTTGCTATTACCCTGAATAGTCAAAACACATCCGAGTAGCTTTTGTTTTTAGTAGCTACACAATTCGTATTGCAACTCAGCCATAGTATATATGGACAATCCCATATTTGCTTATGATTGCCGGGTTTGTTAGTTTCTTTTCTTTCTCCTTCTATTTTCTATTTCTGTCTTTCTCGCTTTCTTCTACCTTCCTTCCTACCCAGCTTTATTGAGATATAAGTGACAGAAAATAAATCTCAGGTAAAGTACGAAATTTCATGTTTTGACATATGTGTCCACCCATGAAACCATCACCACAATTAAGATAGTGAATGTATCCATCACTCCCAAAAGGTGTCTTTCTTCTTTTTTTTTTTTTTTTTTAAGATTTTATTTATTTAGGGGCGCCTGGGTGGCTCATTTGGTTTAGTGGCTGCCTTCCGCTCAGGCCATGATCTCAGGGTTCAAGTCATGATCTCAGGGTCCTGTGATCAAGCCTCATATCGAGATCCCTACTCAGTGGGGAGACTGCTTTTCCCTTTCCCTCTGCCTGCTGCTCTGCCTTGTGCTGTCTCTCAATCTTTCTGTCAAATAAATAAAATCTTAAAAAAAAAAAAGGAAAAAAAAAAGACCAAACTCCTAGCATGGCCACAGGGTCCTGCATGGCCTGGTCCTTCCTATAAAAAAAAAAAAAAAAAAAAAAAGATTTTATTTATTTGAGAGACAGAGACAGAGCATGAGGAGGGAGAAGCAGGCTCCCTGCCGAGCAGAGAGCCCGATGACAGCATGGGGCTTGATCTCAGCACCCTGAGATCACAACTTGAACCCTGAGATCATGGCCTGAGTTGAAGGCAGAGGCTTATCTGACTGAGCCACTCAGACGCTCCAGCACCGCCCAAAAAGTTTCTTCATGTTTCTTTGTAGTCAGTTCCTGCCCCTGCCCCTGCCCTTGCCCCAGCCTCTGGCACTGACTGATCTGTTTTTAGTTCCTATAGCCCTTGTATTTTTCAGAAGGTCCTATGGACCGAAACATACATTATGTACAATCTTTTGACTTTAGCTTCTCTAGCTCAGCTCACTCAGTTTGAGACTTGGGTGTGTTGTGTCCTTCATTTCCTTCATGTCCTTCAGTTGTTTCCTTCATTCTATCACGAAGTTGTATCCCATTGTGTGGATGGACCACAGTTTGTTTATCCTCGCCCCTGTTGATGGCGTGTGGGTTGTTTCCAGTTTGGGGCTGGTTATGAGTAGAGCTACTCACAACCGTCTCATTCAGATCTTTGTGTGGATGTACTTTTTCATCTATTGTGTTTTCTTTCTTTCTTTCTTTTTTAGATTTTATTTATTTATTTGACACAGAGAGAGAGAACACAAGCAGGGGCAGTGGGAGAGGGAGACGCAGGCCCCCCGCTGAGGAAGGAGCCTGAGCGGGGCTTGATCCCAGGACCCTGGGATCAGGACCTGAGCCAAAGGCAGACGCTTAACCAACTGAACCACCCAAGCGCCCCTGTGTTTTATTTCTATACTAAAATACGTGATCCCTCCGGGTTTTAATTTTTGTCTCTTGTCTGAAGTAGGGCTTAGGCTCTGTCTTCTGGGAAAATTGACAAGGCAAATAACACCTTTCTGCGAAGTTACAGCACCGCCTTCAACCTGCGTCACGTTCTCATGTGTTCTTGAATTTGTTTCTGGATTTCCTCTGGATGTTTTCTCTGATCTCGTGTCACATTGTTTTGATGACAGTGCATTTCACAAGGCAGGTCTCTTACCTTCTTATTTCTGATTCTTGGCCTGCGAGGTTGTTGAGGGCGTACATTGACCTCCACGACCAGCTGCTGACCTCAAGAGAACGCTACTGCCTGTCCTGGCCCTGGTGTGAGGAGCAGAGTGGGGGAGATGATCATATCCATGGTGATGGTGGTCGGATCACTAGAGGTTGCCTGGGGAGAGTGAGAGGAGATGAGAGCCTGTGAGTGGCCTTGAGGAGCTCTGCCATCGTGTGGCCGACGTTTAGAAGGCATCTTTCTAGCGGTGGCTGCGTGCTAACTGGCATTCTCCCCGGAGCAGGATGGAAGCCTTCCGAGGGCGAGGGTCTGCCTTGCCTTACTCTTTTTGGCTTTTCTTGGGTCTGCAGCTGCCTGACACAAGGGTTGGTGCTTGGCAGCAGTACTTGGTCGTTGCGGAGAAGGGGGCCTGGCTGACCATCCCGCTCCCTGCCCCTCATTCCGTGTCAGCTTGGATGTGTCACTTCTCCTTTCCACGTGCTGGGCCTGTGAACGGGGACATTGGGCTAATTCCACACTCTGGGCCCTGTGAACAGGGACATTGGGCTGACTTCTGATTCAGATCCCCGCCTGCCCGGAGCCTCTGAGTCAGTGGGAAGAAGCCGGGTAGCTGTGAACCGCCTGGACAGTTGTGGTTAAGATTAAGGGTCTGCCACTTCCTGGGCTTGACCTTGGGCACATCACTTAATCTGTCAAGCTTCTTGAATATCCTTAGAGAAGCGAGCATGATTCTGGCCCTGGCCTCATGGGTCAGGACTAGAAGTGATGGTGTTTTGTTGTTGTCATTGTTGTTTTTTAAAGATTTTATTGATTTATTTGACAGACAGAGATCACAAGTAGGCAGAGAGGCAGGCAGAGAGCGAGGAGGAAGCAGGCTCCCCGCAGAGCAGAGAGCCCTATTTGGGGCTCGATCCGAGGACTCTGGGACCATGACCTGAGCCAAAGGCAGAGGCTTTAACCCACTGAGCCGCCCAGGCGCCCCTTTGTTGTTGTTTTTTGCATAGAGCTTGGCAGGCAGGTAAATGTCAGCTGGAAGGAACCCAGGGCTGGCATTTTGGTGAGAGGGCTTTGCTTCATGTCCACAGGAACCTGCGCGCCTGTAACAAATGCAACAAGATCGACTCCTATCAAGTAGCAAATGGAAGGTGCCCCTTTCAGCCTGTTCCTCTCCCTGGAAGTAACTCAGTTGCATTTTGTCCAAGTTGTTATTTCATTTCACTTGGTGGGGCTGACAGTTGGAGCCCCACAGGTGGGTCCCTGCCCTGTGGCAGCTGAAGTGACAGTTGAGGGCGGGCCATGGGAGCAGTGTCTGTGACCGGCCTCTCCCTGGCTGGTTCAGGCAGTGTGTGGGTGGGTGTTACTCAACTCCTGCCCCCCCCACCCCCGCAACCCACTGGGGGAACTAGGCTTCTCTGCAGTTTTCGACTTAGGATGTCCCATGTCCATTCTGCTTTCAACATTTTATTGTAAGAAACGGGCCCTGACATAGTTCTGCTTCTGGAAGTTTTGCTGTGTACCTACTTGCACAGGTATACAAAGGCACACGTCTCCGAGGGTATCCCCTGGAGCTGTGTGTTTTGTTTTTGTTTTTTAAAGATTTTATTTATTTATTTGAGAGAGAGAGAGAGAGATTGAGAGAACAAGTGGGAGGAGAGGCAGAGGGAGAAGCAGACTCCCTGCAGAGCGGGGAGCCTGATGTGGAATTCCATCCCAGGGCCCTGGGATCATGACCTGAGCCAAAGGCGGGGCTCGATCCCAGGACCCTGAAGACCATGCTCTGAGCTGAAGGCAGACCCTTAGCCGACTGAGCCACCCAGGCGCCCTGAAGCTCTGTTGGAAAGAGGGAAGGACTGGAAAAGATTTCACCAGACCCCAGCCAGGAACCAAGCTCCATGGCCATCATAAAGAAGGATGGTCCTACTTGTGGGAACGTATCCAGTTTATCCTACAAACGTATTTGTACACGTAGGTAACGAACGCATAGAGGCATTTCCTGCAGCAAAGTTTGAAGATGGCAAAATTATTGGAAGCAATTCAGACAATCCTCAGTAGGTAGCTGGCTAGTTAGATGGACAGTGGGACCAGGCGGGGCCTCTGTAGCTGGGGCAAGAGCCAGAAGCTCCCCTGAGAGCTGATGGGCAGATCTCCAGGTGTAACAGGCAGCAACAGCCAAGTGCAAAGTGAACCTTTGGGGCTGTGGGAAATGCTTCTATCTTGATGGTGGTGGTGGGTTTGTGGCTATGTGTCTGTGTCAGAACTCAAGGAACTGCACCCTTTAAATGTGTCAATGACACGGCCATACCACTGGTTTGAAAACAAATAAGCAAGGCACAGATCCATGGAAGGGAACAAGTTCATGTATGCTCTTCTTTGCATAGAGGAACCCTGGACGGAAACAAGGCATTTACAAAGAGTTTTTTTTTTCCTTCCAGGAGAAGGGAACAGAAGAACAGGGAGGGAAGCAGATAGTTCATTTTTCTATAAACCTTGGATTTTTTTGATCCCCATGATGGCATTACCAATTCCACATGGAGATGAGCAAAAGGGAATGTTCTGTTATGGACAGTCGCGTGCGTCCAGCTCTGTTGTGTCTGTTGTGCTGTCTTATGCAGGAGGAAGCCTTGCTTGGCATGGTAACCCTCCTTTCTGTTTGGTCTTTCCTTAAAATCACATCCATGCCTCAGGCCAGCTGAGAGATGGAGGCCCAGAGCAGCGAGTGGGAGAGTCCTCAACCCTCTGGGACCCAGGTGATGGGACATGGCAGCGAAGGGAGGAAAGAGACACTCAGGGCATACGTTCAGCCAATGCAACTGTTCTTTTATTGAATATTCGGCAATGACAGAAAGATGCTCGATCCAGGAGAAGGCTTTCCCTCCCTGCCCCCCACGCCCAGAGCTTGGGTTGGACAAGCCTGGCTACGGGGGCGCAGCGCTCCAGCTGGTACACGTGTCCATGTGTCTTCCACATACATGGGCGTCTTTGTCACAAGGGCCACCGGGGACCACAGCTCCTCGTCTGTGGTTCTCCCCCTGCTCTGCTGCGGCCCGGCGGGCCTGTGAGAAAGCCTGCCCGTGGGCACGGGTCCCAGCAGAGCTCCCCCACCCCCTGGCAGGGAGGTTTCTCTGGCTCAGGCCTTAGGGTGGTGGACTCGTGGGCGCTCGGGCCTGGCTCGCCTTGGCAGTCTGGTCTTGAAGAGGGACTTGCCCGAGGCTTCGATGTAAGTGACGCTCATCTCTTTGGGGCTGATCTCCACGTAGGCAAAGCCACCCAGCGAGTCCTCGGCCCCATAGTGGAAGCGCAGGTAGCCATTGGGGACCTTGCGCTGATGCTTTTTCGAAGGGTCCATGAAGTTCCCAGCCCCGCTCAGCACGTAGCCCACACCATTCTCATCCTGAAGGTACTGTGCACGGAGGGCACCGGGTCAGTGGGGGGCCCCAGCCCCTTCGAGAGGTTGTTTGTGCCCCCCTGTCTGGAGTCCGGGGTCAGGTCTGTCCCTGACCAGAGAGTCACCCTGGGCAAGGACCAGCACCCCTCGGGGTCTCGGTTTCCTTCCCTACAGCCATGTATCGCTCCTGCTTCACAACCCAAGAACTGAGTAAGCAATTGGCCACTGATGGCTAGTATGCTGACTTTTAGGAAACTTCGGGCTGTTTCCCTGGTTAGACAGCGTACAGCTTGAGGGACATTTGGGAGACCCCACCCCCACCCCAAGCAGCAGAAGGATCCCATGCAGCACATTGGCTGGGCTGGGCTCCCCTTCCCCACCTCCCCTGCAGACCCCTTACCTGCAGGTTGTGGTCATGGCCACACAGGTAGGCGGTGACCTTGTACGTGGCCAGCAGAGGCACCAGCTGCTTGACCAGGCAGCGGGTGGGCCCGTGCTCAGCGATGGACCACACGGGGTAGTGGCCGGCCACCAGCACGTAGTCCTCCTTGGCCGCCGCCAGCTGCTTCTTGAGCCAGGCCAGCTGTGTGCGGGCCAGCGCCGGGTCCCGGGGCCTCTCGGGCTGCTGGCTGAGGAAGTCGTCTGAGTTGCCACACAGCGTCACCGTGTCCAGCATGAAGATGGCCACGGACACGTTGGACCGTGGGACTTTGAAGCGCAGACGGTAGTAAGGACTGGGGAAATTCCTGCGGGGGAGACGGAGGCAGGGGGTACGTGTCTTGAGCAGAGGAGCCCCAGGTTCAGCGCGGGCCTGAGGGCCTCTCTGTCCACTGGGGCGAGGCAGGGCAGAGGGGGTGGGGCAGGCTCACCAACGCTGAGAGATCCTGGAATAGGCTATTTGTGCCGAGACGTTCCCCAAGTGGTCGTGGTTGCCAGCCAGCACGTACCAGGGCACGTTGCGGAGGGAAGAGGCAGAGAACACATCCTCGAAGGTCTCCTGCAGCCCACAGACAGGACACCCGCCCCCCAAACCCCAGGGTCAGGCAGCTACCCAGATGCTCCCACCAAGTTGGGGGCTGGAGACGTGGAGTGCTCTAGGTACCCACAAATGTCAGCCTCCCCCTGCCCTCTCCAGAGTCCACAGGTCAAGTGGCTTTTCCACGTGTGTCCCCCACCCCACTCTAAGTGGCACACACCTGAAACCTCTTGTCGTTGGCATCCTGCACCCCACTGAAGTAGAAATTGTCCCCCAGGGACAGGATGAAGTCTGCACCGAGAATCTGCACGGTCCTGGCAATCTCCTTGGCATTGGCCATTTCCCTGGCAGTGTGGAATGGGGCATTGGGGACTCCTCCCCAGTCACCCAGGGCCACAAAGCGCAGGACGGGGTTGGCTCCATCAGCCAGGGGGAGCACCAGCCAGGCTTGCAGGATGAGCAGCACGGTCTGTGTGTCCATCTGGAAGGAGGAGAGATGAGTCCTGGGCTGAGGCATGGGCAATGGGCCCTTGGGACCCCTGCTCAGAGAGGGGGAGACAGCTCCCTGCAGGGCTGGCCCAGGGGGAAGCCCTGGGTGTGGCCCTTGTTCCCAGGACTTCAGGCAGGAGCCCGCTGGGAGGGTCAGAGGGTAGGCGGGGTCCAGGGGCAGGGAAGGGTGGCTGTGCTGGCCTGTTCTAGTCGCCCTCATCCCACACCCAGCACTCACCCTGGGGGAGGCACAAGGCAGTCAGCCGGGGGCTCAGAGGCAGGTGAGCTCCTGGGCAGAACTGGTGGGTCACCGAGACTTTATTCCCTGGGGCGGAAATGGATCATTAGTGAGGATGATGCAGTTTCTCCGCAGACTGTTCCAGAAGCCCTCCCCTTGGGTCATGTGAGCTTTGGAGTTCCCCAGTGCTGGACACGGGATTCGGGTGGGGGTCTGGCCCCCGAGTGAGTGCAGCCTCTGTGTTTGCCCACATGAGCTTGTTTGTGTCATGGGCCGGAGGCTCCCCGCTATCTGTGTGTGCTGTGTCTGTGGCTGTATCTGTGTGCCCCAGCCAGACCCATCTTGTGAGTCCATGCACTCCCAGGACGTGTTTGTCTGCCTGTGTCTGGGTGTGTCTGCGCTTTCCTGTGTGTAGCCAAGCGTGCCTGCCTGGGTCACATGTCTGCGTGTGCCGGGGAGTCCTTTGTCCCTGTAGATGTGCACGCAGAGCCTGGCAAGGCCCGTGTGGCGTGTGGGTGACCTTTGCCTGGGATCTAAAGTGGAACTGCGTGGGCCATCAATTTGTGACCCTGCACTGTGGACTGGGTTGTGTTGTGGGTCTATGTTGTGTCTCACGTGAGTTGTGTGTTTGACAACATCTGGGTTTGAGTCCCAGGGTCACCTCCCTCCCCCAAACACCAGGGTCTCCCTTTTCCAGGAAGTCCTGCCCACATCTTCCCCTCCTCCCCACCCCCCATTCCCCACAGGAGGAACCCAGGCAGGGGCAGCTGGTGACACACCACGTGACCACTGATTTTTGACCCTCACACACTCAGCAGCTGCCCGCAGGCCTCCCAGTGCCGGCTGCCCCTCAGAGTAGGCAGGTGGGTGCTTGGGCAGTGCCCCCCACCTCCCTGCACCGTGCCCTGTCTGACCTGCCCCTCACCTCCCTGCCTTCCTCCTTTCGTTCTGACTTGTCCCCTGCACACTCACGATGGGCCAGTTGGGGGGGCCTCTTTTCAATGCGGAGGTCACCGGCTCAGGGAGGTGAGGTGACCTGCCCCAGGTCAGCCAGCAGAGGCTGGCTGTTTGTGCCTCCCGCCCCCGCAGCCCGGACAAACAGGAAGTGGGTCACCCGGGCAGGCGGAGCACCCACCCCCACCCCCACCCCGGGCCCCAGCGGCGTTCACACCCGCGGGGCCGTCTCACCTACCGTCGGCGGCCGCGTAGCAGTGGGCCTGGCGGCGGGGTGCCGGGCGCTTGCAGGAGGCCGTGGCCTTCCCGCCAGGTCCGCGGGCCCCGGGCGGGCCCCGGGCAGGCCCAGGTGATCCCCCGCGGGGAGGGCAGGCGCCTGGGCCTCCCGGCCCCCGGCCGCCGCGCCTCCGAATCCGGCTGAGCCGCACAGCGCCGCCACGCCTCCTTTGGGGCGCAGGCGGCACATCTGTAGAATGGGGTTCAGCACCCCAGCGGGAGGCCCAGGCCCGCCGCTGACTGGGCTACAGCTGGGGCCAGCGATGGGGCTTAGAGACCGGAGTTCCTCCCTTTGCCCCCATGCAGGCCGAGTCGCCCCCGCCTTCCTTCACACCTGGGGCGCCCACAGCCCGCGATGGCTGGGTAGGGCCTCACTCTGGGCCTGGCCACCCTCTAGTGAGGAAGTATGTCGTCTTCAACCTCAGCTTCCTGGTCTTTAAAATGGGTGTGAGGGCAGACAAGTCAAATCTTCCCTAGAAAGAATTCCAAGTAAGTACAAATGGAAAGGGCCGTTCCAGGAGCTGGAGTTCAACCCTTCCAGCCTCCTTTTGAGTGTGGTCTAGAGTCACAGGAGTTAGTAACTTTCATCCAAAGAATAAAGTATGGGAAAGCAAAAGACAGGAGACTTCCCAGGGGAGACACCTGGCAGACACCCTCTTAACCAAACGGTCCAGGCTAACAGCCCTGGGGATAAGTCTCACTGACATCATGTCATGAGAAGGACACCTTGCCTCTGTGGGTTTCTTCCCAGGAGCCTGTAACCACAAGTGGAGGGTGAGAAAAATAACACCCAGGAAACACCCAAATTGAGTGATATTCTACAGAATACCTGACCCGTATTTGCAAAAATGTGCCAGTCCTGGAGAAGAAAAGTTAGAGGAGTGGCCATAGATTGCAGCAGAACCAGGAGACATGAGGACAAAATGAAATGTGGGATCCTGGACCAAAAAAGGGCCAATTGTGGAAAAACTGGTAACATCCAAATAAAGCCTGAATTTCGGTGGAGTACCTTGCACCACCTTTTGCCACTTTTCTGGAAATCTAAAAATATCCTAAAATTTAAAAAAAAAAAAAAAAGGTTTTCTTTGAACAAGGGGACTGATCCAAGAAACCTAAAATTTTATTCAACACGTATTGAACACCCACTGTATGCCCAGTATTAGCTGACCCAGCAGTGAACAAGACAGACAGGAAAACCTGCTCTGTTGGGGCAGGGAAATTTATATTCTAGCTGTTAATTACTTTGCTTTCTTTGGGGATGGGGTGGGGCATTCTCTTTCCATTTTATATTTTATGTGCTGTTTGGATTTTGGCTTGAAAATCTTGTTAGTCATTTTGCCAGACTTCCTCTTGACATATCTATATGTTAAAAAGTAAACCCAGGAAACAAAGACCCCATTTCAGATTCAGGGCAATGGGTGTTTTCTGGGGAGATGGGCTGGGGACAAGGGGGCTGGGAAGGGGGCTTCTACTTTCTCCTTACTGTTTCCCTCCACACACCCACACAATATCTGAAGCATTTAGGACTAAGTGTTAATATTTGCTTCTTCATGTGGAGGGTATCGGGGTATCTTAGGGATTATCTTCTTTGCTTCCTGTGTTTTTTTATTTTTTTGAGATCCCACAAGATTATATGTATTATCTTTTTGTAGTACATAGTCTTCTTTTTTTTTTTTAAAGATTTTATTTATTTATTTGACAGACAGAGATCACAAGTAGGCAGAGAGGCAGGGAGAGAGAGGAGGAAGCAGGCTCCATGCTGAGCAGAGAGCCCGATGCGGGGCTCGATCCCAGGACCCTGGGATCATGACCTGAGCCGAAGGCAGAGGCTTTAACCCACTGAGCCACCCAGGTGCCCCTGTAGTACATAGTCTTCATAAAAAGGTTAGAAAATACTGAAAAACAGAAAGAAAACCATTATACTTACCTGTCATACTCCTGCCCAGACAGTCACTATCCATTAATTTCTTTTTCCTGTCAATTATTCTATGCCTACATTTGTCTTCAGAAAAGTGTGAAACAGTGATACGTACCATTGTATAGCTTTTCCAAGTGTTAACATTTTCTATATATTTTTTTTTAAATGAAAAAGTGCCGGGGCACCTGGGTGGCCCAGTTGGTTGAGTCTGACCCTCAGTTTTGGGTCAGGTCCTGATCTCAAGGTTGTGAGATTGATCTCCATGTCAGGCTCTGCGCTGAATGGAGAATTTGCTTGAGATTCTCTCTCCTTCTCCCCCTGCCCCTCCCATGTCTCTCTCTCATATAAATATATCTTTAAAAAAAAAATGAAAAAGTGCAAAAGCATGGGCACATGATCAAAATAAACCAGACTTTGTGTTGAGCATGTAAGAAAACCTGTGGATTCCTGGCTTTATCTCTCTGGTCACCTCCTGGATACTGAATAAGCTCTTATCCTTCCATTTGCCCAGCAGAGCCCTGTTCTGCCCATTTTCTATGGCAGTTGATGAGGATTTGGCTCCCTCTTGCCTTGGGTCCCAACACCAACGTCAATCCTAGGGTTGAGTTTCTCCTTTGGCTTCCGAAGGCCCTGCCCTCCTCACTTCCCCTCCCCTTGCAGTCACACTCCTGTGGCCTCTCACCCTTCCGAGAATAGAGCCCCACTCTGACCTCAGGGCCTTGGCTCTTGCCATTCTACTTGCCTAAAAGGCCCTTCCTTCCCCAGATGCTCTGAGGCTCCTCCCCATCGTATTCAAGTTCCTGTAACGTGTCAAAAATGCACCCCACCCCCACCTGCCTCCCTCTTACCCTCCTCACCCTCTGGAACCCTTATCGCTGCCTGACAAACCACACAACTGCTTATCTCATTTTCTGTCTCCCCACCAGAATGATCTCTTAGGGGACACAAACTCTCTTGGCCTGGTTCACTGCTCTTTTCTTTGGCATCTGGAATCTGGAGCACAGAAGGGCGGTTGCTGAGGAATTATTTGGGGAGTAATGGAATAAGCAACACCCTCAGGACACACACCCCCCTCCCTTCCATCTGAGTGTCCAGCCTCCTACCCCTACTCTCCTGGCTCCATCCCTTGAGTGAGTTCCACCAGCTCCCTTATAGCTTGCTTTGGCTCTAACCTGCTTGTTGTTGTTGTTGTTGATAATCTGCCCAGGACAAGACTCTTGGAGATATTTCAATGACCCCTGATTAGATTCTGTATCTCTCTCTTGTCTGGGTCACAGTGCTCAAGTAACACCAAGGGCAACTAATTCCTACCTCAGGGCCTTTGTGCTTGCTGTTCCCAGTACTAGGCCACTCCCCCTCTTCTTCTTGTCAATGAGTACTTGGCTTAAATGCCACCTTCTCAGACTATCCTGACCTCTTGACTCAATTAGCAGTACCCCCCATCCCCCACTCCCCAATCTCTATGTTGTCAAGCACCCCCTCCACCTCCCCACTGGGATTTCCCATGAAAGCAGGTCTGCATGGACAAGCAGTGTACACTCAATGGGGACAGATGGGGATACAGTGTTAACATGACTCTGACAAGTGTAGGTCAGTGAAGGGCTCTGTGTACCAGACTGCCATGTGTGGTGAGGATAACCCCAGGTGGGAGGCAGGTAGATGGTCTCAGGAGGTAGGAATAAGGGGCTATAGGGAACACAGGAACAAGGTCCTGGAGCCACGGACTGTGGGCTTGATGTGTAGGTGAGAGGTTTGGAGAATGGGTTCCGAGGCGTGTTTTTACAAGATCGGTTTGGGAAAAAACCAGACAAAAGACAGGTCTGTATGTATATCCTCTATTTATATCAGTTTTCCTCTCTCTATTTAGCTGTCCATCCATTTATCCATCTCTATATTTGTCTATCTATCCATCCATCACACTATGTCGTGATTTAGAACTACAAGTGCTGGTTGCTATACTCCAAGAGGAAATTCTGGAACCAACAGAAGCCCAATTAAAAGTGGTATCCCCGGAGTGCCTGTGTGGCTCAGTCGGTTGAGTGTCTGACTTTTGATTTTGGCTCAAGTCTTGACCTCAGGGTCGGGAGATAGAGCCCCAAGGCGGGCTCCCTGCACAGTGGGGGGTCTGCTTCTCCCCCTCTCCCTCTGCTCTCTCTCGGGCTCTCTCTCTCTCAAATAGATAAATAAATAAATATTTTTAAAAGATTTTATTTACTTGTCAGAGAGAGAGAGGGAGAGAGAGCACAAGCAGGGGGAAGGGCAGAGAGTCAAAGCAGACTCCCCGCTGAGCAGGCGGCCCAATGTGGGACTCAATCCCGGGACCTGGGATCATGACCTGAGCGGAAGGCAGAGGCCCAACCAACTGAGCCACCCAGGCGCCCCAGTAAATATTTTTATTAAATTTTTTTTAAAGATTTTATCCATTTATTTGACAGACAGAGATCACAAGTAGGCAGAGAGGCAGGTAGAGAGAGAGGGAGAGAGGGAGAAGCAGGCTCCCCGCTGAGCAGAGAGCCCGATGTGGGACTCGATCCCAGGACTCTGGGATCATGACCTGAGCCGAAGGCAGCGGCTCAACCCACTGAGCCACCAAGGTGCCCCATATTTTTATTAAATTTTTTAAAAAAGTGGTCTCCTGGGGGAGGATTGCTATGGGAAATTGTTAGTTTCTACTTTATTTCTTTATTGCATTCGTCTTTAAAGATTATAAGCTGGTGATATGTAGGTGATCGGGGAAACAATATTTACCTATATAATCATTCTGATGAGATCATGGATGATTGGGTGAAAACGCAGATGATTGGGTTGAATGAGGGTGAACCTACGGTGAGCAGACCCCCCCCCCCCCAGGGGGCTGACGTGATCGAGTCAGCGCTCCAGGACGGCTATCCAAAGTAGTTGACCCTGGGGGCTCTCTGACCATCTGCCTGGCTTCAGATGCCGGCACCTCTGCTGTTATTTAGCTGTGTTGACTGGGGGCTGGTGACTTTACCTCTCTGTGCCTTCGTCCTGCGTCTCTGACACAGATGATATCACGTTGTTCGCTGCAGGGTATTGTGTGCATCAAAAGACCTCACCCGGGTGAATACACGGAACCGCACCTCGCACATAACGAGCCCCTGAAATAAGCAGTTACCACAGTTCATTGTCATCACTGGAAAGCGTGTTATTAGTACAGACCAGGGCAGTGGTAATTTGGATAAACTGAACATGTTTAAGAGGCAGAAATGATAGGTTGGGGTCCAACTCATCTCAATTTGCTTGGGATTTCCCTGATTTTAGCACCGAATGTCCCGCAGCCCAGGAACCCTCAGTCTTGGGTAAAACGGGAGGGCAGCTGGTCACCCTGAGATAAATCTTGGGACCCACTGGTAAGAGGGAGAAAGCTCTGACAACTCCCAGCTTTGGGGCCTGGTGAGAGAGAAGCGCAGGGGAGAGCCTCGGGGAGAGGAACCATTTTAGGGGAAGTGGACATATCCAAGTGTGGCTGTTTTGAGCCGAGAGGCTTCTTGCCTGTCTGGGTGAGAGAAGACAAGTTTTCCGGTAGAAGCTCAGGTCAGGGGTTCCCACATTTTGTTCTGAAATATTTCGAACATACAGCAAAGTTAAAAGAATTATACAACTGTCCGGTGAATACGCACACAGTCCTACATATTGCAATGAACACTTGAATGTATTTCAATATCTGATTTCTACCCATTCGTCCATCTTACTTTTTACTCTTTTTTTTTCTTTTAAAATATTTTATTTATTTATTTGACAGACAGAGATCACAGTGGGCAGAAAGGCAGGCGGGGCGGGGGTGGGGGGGGGGTGGAGCAGGCTCCCCGCGGAGCAGAGAGCCTGATGCGGGGCTCGATCCCAGGACCCTGAGATCATGACCGGAGCCGAAGGCAGAGGCTTTAACCCACTGAGCCACCCAGATGCCCCATTACTCTTTTTTTTTTTTTTTTAAGAGAGAGAGTGAGAGTTCATGTGGTGGGGGTGGGGGGAGCAGAGGGCCAGGGAGAGAATCCCAAGCAGACTCCCCACTCAGCACAGAGCCCAGTGCAGGGCTCAGTCTCCCAACCCTGAGATCATGACCGGGGCCACGGGTACTTAACCAACTGAGCCACCCAAGGGCCCCGCTCTTTGCTCATTTTATTTATTTATTTATTTATTTTTTTATTTTTTTAAAGATTTTATTTATTTGACAGACAGATCACAAGTAGGCAGAGAGGCAGGCAGAGAGAGAAGGGAGGAAGCAGGCTCCCTGCTGAGCAGAGAGCCCGATGCGGGCTCGATCCCAGGACGCTGGGATCATGACCTGAGCTGAAGGCAGAGGCTTTAACCCACTGAGCCACCCAGGCGCCCCTCTTTGCTCATTTTAAAATGTCACAGACACCTGCACACTTTCTTCCCAGTACTTCAGTGCCTATACTATCAACCAGAGTTCAATAGCTGTTTATAGCTCTTTTCTTTGATGTAAAATTTGCATACAATGATGGGGACAAATGTTGTGTACACTTCCTGAGTTCTCGTAAGCCTCAGCTAGAGCCATGGAAGAAAGAACTTATTCACCCCCAGTGACACTCAAACCAAACAAATCAAAATTACCGGAGGCCACCCCGGCTTTGCCACTTTATAATAAGCTCTGTAACCTGGAGCAAATGACTTTCCCTTTCTGGGCCTCAGCTTCTCATCTCTAAAATGGGCTAGTAAGGGTACTATCTGAGATCAGACACAGTTATTGTGGATATTAAACTACTTAATTTACATAGAAATACTGGGGAGGGCCTGGCCCCTAGCAAGTGCCTTAAGAACACTCACTTTTGGGGCGCCTGGGTGGCTCAGTGGGTTAAGCCTCTGCCTTCGGCTCAGGTCATGATCTCAGGGTCCTGGGATCAAGCCCCGCATTGGGCTCTCTGCTCAGCGGGGAGCCTGCTTCCCCCTCTCTCCCTCTGCCTGCCTCTCTGCCTACTTGTGATCTCTCTCTCTGTCAAATAAATAAATAAGATCTTAAAAAAAAAAAAAGAACACTCGCTTTTAACATTAGCCCATTGGAACAGTCAAAGGAACTAGAGTTGTTGGAAGAAGAAATAATGGGGTCAGGATATTTCTGAAAAACGTCAAAGAGAGAGAGGGAAGCCGTGAGCTAAATCCTGACCCCCCCCCCCCCAGAAAATCAGCAGGTGAGGGCTCCATTCCCCTACGGGTGACTAGAAGAAGCCAGCATATTCAGAACAATGGACATGACCAGAGAAAGCCGCGATTCCGCAGGTGTTTGCCATTCATCACACGTGCTGCAGAAGATTTTAATCATGAGCACATGCTTTTGTATTTTCAATTTCAGTTCAATGTGAAAAACACAGGCAAGATTCTGACACCTGTTACAACGTGGACGAACCTTGAGGACATCCTGCTGGGTGAAATAAATCAGTTACAAAAGGTCTGTATGATTCCACTCACAGGAAGTTCCTAGGGCGGTCAAATCCACAGAGATCGAAAGCAGAGGGGTGGGTGCTGGGGGGCGTGGGCAGTTAAAGTTTAATGGGGACAGAGTTTCAGTTTTGCATGATGAAAAAGTCCTAGAGGTGGGTGGTGCTGGGTGCACGACCACCTGAGTGTACTTAATGCCACTGAACTGTGCAGTTAAAAATGGTAAAGATGGTAAACTTTGTCTTACTTGTATATTACCAAAATTAAAAGTTGACAGAAAAGCACAGAAGATAATCCCCCCAAACCCCTGTGTCTCCACATGAAGAAGCAAAAGGTATGGTGGTAATTGCTTCAGGTGTATGTTTTCCTTTTGTAAAAGAAAGAAAACAGGGTTGAAGTTGAACCCTCCCCATACCCCCCATAATGTCAATTCAAAAAGTCCCTCATAGTTTATAATGAGAAGCCCCCTCCCTCTCGGGTCCTTCAACTACCTCCTCTCACCCCTGCTTTGGCAGGAACAAGAGTTACCAGATTTTTCTGTCTCCTTCCAGAGATGATTAATTAATTCCAGGCTGGTAACTTCAAGTTGGAAACTACTTGATAATTTGGCCAGGTTTAGAAGTAGTATCTGAATGTTTAAAAGAACATATTTCTCATTATTTATATTTAATTTTTAGGTTTGTAATAACTGCTAAGGAGTTCAGAAGGGTTTGCTTGGTGGAGGCATTTAACAAGATTAAAGGATCAGATATATGACTTATTATTTTTTAAAAAGATTTTATTTATTTATTTGACAGACAGAGATCACAGGTAGGCAGAGAGGCAGGCAGAGAGAGAGGGGGAAGCAGGCTCCCTGCTGAGCAGAGAGCCTGATGCGGGGCTCGATTCCAGGACCCCAAGATCATGACCTGAGCTAAAGGCAGAGGCTTAACCCACTGAGCCACCCAGGTGCCCCTCAGATATATGACTTTTATAAATACCATGTACAACGTTTAAGCGATTTCAGCCCACGACATTTCTAAATGGATCCAAATGCATAGCCAGTGACCTCTTTGCCAAGTGATGGTCCACTTATCCAGGTATAAAAGAAACATAACAGCTGTGATTGGAACCAAAGGCTTAAGGGAAACTGTTTCTAAAAATATAATTTTATTTGTTTATATATTTTTAAAGATTTTGTTTATTTATTTGTCAGAGAGAGAGCACAAGCAGGGGGAGCTGCAGGCAGAGGTAGGAGCAGGCTCCTGGCTGAGCAGGGAGCCCGATGATGTGGGACTTGACCCCAGGACCCTGGGATCATGACCTCAGCGGAGGCAGACACCCAACCCATGGAGCTACCCAGGCATCCCTAAAAATACGAGTTGAATTGACTGTACATTTACAAAGTAACCACAACGATGCATTTTTCAAGGCACTGAAGCTGTCCCCAACCCAGGCACTGTCCTGAACTTGTTTGCTTTGAGGAACCGGTAGGGCCGTGTGCCGGGAGCAGGGGGAGTGAGGGCCGCGAGGTGAAGAGGGGGTGTGGGGGACACACAGGGGCTTGGGGGGCTGCAGGGACGGGGGCTTTAACCATAGTGAGGCGCACACCATGGGGGATTCTGACCAGAGGGACTGATCTCACTGGTTTTGCATAATCTCCACTAACTGTTAGACTTGGGGCTCGGGCACTGGGTGGGTGGGGCAGGTGGGGAAAAAAAAAAAAAACTGGGTTGTAGGGGTTTCCCCTCTACGCATTTAAAAAGAAAAGAAAAGAAAAGAAAAAGGCGGAGGTTTTGGCCTGGGAAGCTGGCGGGGTGGGGGAGTTGGGGGGCGCCCAGCAGGGACCAGATCGCGTAGGTGCCTTTTTCTGACCTTTGGTCTGTGCACTGCTGCCCCCGCGTGGCTACAGTGCGAACTGCAGCAGCATCCCGCAGACAGCGTTTCCGTTTTGGTGAGCCAAGGCTTCTTCCAGACCCCTTGTGCAGGGCATGGAGAGTCCTGAGATGCATCGGTCCAGGGGTTGCTCCAGAGAAACTCTGAGTGAAATACCTGGGGATTCAGATACTTTCAGGATAACCCGATGGGCAGTGGGCTTCTTGGGAAATTGCACACTGCATCTGCTCCAGAGAGATTCTCAGAGGAGGGGTCTACAGCGGCATCTTCAGGGACCAGTGGGAGCATCAGGGAGGCACTAAGAAAAGACATCCTAGGCGGAAGGAAGGGCCTGAGCAAAGCAAGGTCAAAGCTGAATTCCTGATACATTCCCCCTGTCTCACTCCTGCTAACTGCTCCTCTCAGCCTGGGTCATGGGGTCACCATTGAGACCCACACTTGGTCCTGAACTCCTCTCTTGCTCTCACTCCTGCCATCCCCATGGCCATCACCCAGAGCCAGACACCTGTCACTTGGGTAGCTGTCCCAGCCTTTAATTCCTAGTCATCTACTGCAGTCCCAAAGGGACCTTTTACTGTCTCTCCCCTGCTCAGCCCCCGAGCCCCTGGCCCGGCTCTCCACTGCTCCTCAGAGCAAGCCCACACCCTTCATCTTGGTGTACTGGGTAGTGGGAGACCCAGCCCTGCCTGCTCCGTCACATCATTGGCATGAACAACTACATGAGCAATAACAGTTATAATAACGGCAGCTACCTTTAGATACACGCTGCCAAGTCTGTGTCATGTGGTTTAGAGGTGGCTTCACGGTGGCTTTATCATCTCCATTTTACAAAAGGGCATGCTCAGGTTCAGAGAACTCAAGGGACTTGTCCAAGGTCACCAGGCTGATGGTGAACTCAATTCTTTCCAACTCCAAAGCTCACGCGTAATCCCAACACTCTGTCCCCATCATGACACATCTCTTCTGTGATGGGTTTAACTTCTTGCCTGTTCCTCTGTCTTAGTCACTCAGCCTGCTCTAATGGGACGCCATCAGCTGGGTGGCCTAAATGGCAGACATTTATTTCTCACGGTTCTGAAGGTTAGGAAGCCCAAGGTCAAGGTGCCAGGCAATTCAATTCCTGATGAGGGCTCTCTTCCTGTCTTGCAAATGCTCACCATCTCACAGTGTTGTCACATGGCAGAAGGAGACAGAGGACAGAGGTGGTAAGGGGGAGGGAAACCAAGGAGGGGAGGCTCCCTGGTGTCTCTTAGAAGGGCAGCCTCTCATCAAGAGGGCCCCACCCTCATGGCCACAATCAAACCTATTCACCTCCTGAAGGCCCCCATCCAAATTCTATCACATTGGGGGTTAGGGCTTCAACATATGAATTTGGAGGGAACAAGCATTCAGCCCACAACATCCTCCTTCCAAAGGATGGAACCTAATTCCCCTTTGTTTGAGTGTGGGTCAGACTTTAGTGACTCTGTTTAAAAAAAAAAAACAACAAACAAGCCACTTTTTACTTTCCTATTATCCTAGGCACCTTTGCTGAAGACCTTTCTTTCTCTCTGTGGCTCAGGTTACTGCCTGATATCCTTTCATTTCAACCCAGAGGACTTTTTCCACCATTTCTTGCGGGGTAGTTCTAGCAGTAATGAATCTCATCAGTTTTTGTATAAATGAGCATATTTTAAGTTTTACCTTATTTTTTAAAAAAGAGTTTGTTTATTTATTTGACAGACAGAGATCACAAGTAGGCAGAGAGGCAGGCAGAGAGAGAGGGGGAAGCAGGCTCCCTGCCGAGCAGAGAGCCCGATGTAGGGCTCGATCCTAGGACCCTGGGACCATGACGTGAACCGAAGGCAGAGGCTTACCCCACTGAGCCACCCAGGCGCCCACTTTTTTTTAACCTTATTTTTTGAAGGACAGTTTTACTGGATATAGAATTCTCAGTTGACAGTGTGTTTAAAAAAAAAAAAAATCCCCCCCCCAGCACTTTCAATATATCAACCACTACTTTATGGCCCCCAAGATAAGAACTCTGCTAGTAAAGAAGGATGCTTCTCGTTCTCACCTACTTCAATTGTCCATCTTTCAAGTTTGCCAATTCTTTCTTCTTCCTGCTTAAATCTATAAGCCCCTGTAGTAGATTTTTTTTTCATTTCAGTTGTGCTTTTTTAGCTCCCTAATTTCCCTTTGGTTACTTTTTATAATTTCTATCTTTATTGATGTTCTCATTTTTCTTATACATCATTTCCCCATCTTTGCCCATGTTTTCCTTTCACTCTGTGGGCATATTGAAGATAGTTATTTTATGGTTTGTTTTTTTTTTCCAAGTAAGTTCAACATCTGAGTTGCCTCAGGGCTGGTTTTTTTTTTTTTAAGATTTTATTTATTTATTTAACAGAGAGATCACAAGTAGGCAGAGAGTGAGGGGGAAGCAGATTCCCTGCTGAGCAGAGAGCCTGATGCGGGGCTCGATCCCAGGACCCTAAGATCATGACCTGAGCTGAAGGCAGAGGCTTAACCCACCGAGCCACCCAGGCGCCCCTCAGAGGTCTTTTCCGAACCTGTGTTTTTCCCTGGGCATGTGCAGTGGTTTTCTAAATTCACCCATTGATCTGGTTGCTTATGAGTGTCACCATCCTTACTTAAATGACTGGCTCCCAAAAGGAGCAAAATGGTAGGGGGAAGATCCCAAACAGATGCTATTTCTTAAAATCTCCTGGAAGCCAGGGTGCCTGGGTGGCTTAGTTAGTTAAACATCTGCCTTTGGTTTAGGTCATGATCCTGGGGTCCTGGGATCGAGCCCTGTATCGGGCTCCCTGCTCAGAGGGGTCTGCTTTTCCCTCTCCCTCTGCCCCTCGTGCTTACTTGTGCATGAGTGTAGGCACACATGCTTTCTCTCTCTCTCTCTCCAGTAATTAAATAAAGTCTTAAAAAAGAATCTCCCAGGAACCACTTTAGCTGGTGGGGGTTGAAATAATGACTGCCAGCCTTGGTGTCTGTACCTCAGTGATCAAAAGCAGTAAGCAGCAATCAGCACATAGAGCCCAGATAACTGGAAGACAGTCTTTTTGTCCCACCTCGATTCAGGAATTACAGGCCACTTTCACCAAAGCTGTCTGCCATGGAGTGGGTGGCGGGTAATAGATAGATCCCTCCAATCCTGCACTGAAGGCTGAAATTAACTGCAATTTACCAGCCACAAGATCAAAGCCTGGAAAGTTAGAAAACTGGAATGGGAAGTACAAGTCAAAATAGACTCCTAGTTTCAAAATAGTTAATTCCAGACCATTGGTGGCAGTATAATTGTCTAGGTAGGAAAAAAAAGATTCCTGGTGTTTTGTACTCCGAGTCTTCCCTGACATCACTTGTGACCCAGCTGCTTTTAGATGGCCTAAAACCTCTGAGAAACTCTCCAGCTTCTTCTCCAGAACTTAGGCAGTCTACTTGTGTCTTAACCCCCTAATCTCTTGCCCTGGGCATTTGTGGGTCTTTATAATGGATAGCTTTTATGAGCAGTGCCTACTGCTTTTCCCACTTGCGATTTGAGTGAGATTGAAGAGACACGAGCCCCTTGCGCCAGTCCTTCAGGCATCTGCCAAAGAAGTTAGAACAGTCTTACACACAGATTAGTGAATAAGGTCTCTCTGTTCCTCCAGCCCAAGGGCCAGGCTCCCAAAAGCAGAACACGGGCTTTGGATGCAATCCAAAGGGAAGAGAAGCATAGCAGACAATCCAGGAGAAGCAGAGGCTACAATAGAGGGGGAAGAAGTTTCCGAGAGTCAGCTTTGGCCAACATGAGGGATCAAGCCCCCCTGTCATGAGATTGGCTTGGTAGAGGCAGGGTCTATCTCTCAGATCAAACTCCCTTGTCACCAGGACTGGTAAGAAAGGCATAGACTTTAGAGAGTTGGAGGATGGTCTTTGTATCATCCATGGTCCAGTCAGAAGTTACACGAGTAAGGAGAATTGAATATAAACATTTTTGACCAGGTATTGAAGAACCGAAATACAGAAAGAAAACTCAAAGGTAGAGAGGAGGGAAAATTAGGAAAACTTTGCTTCTCTCTGGGATCAGGGGAATCAGGAAGAAGGTGAGAGAATAAGTATTATAAACTTGGAAGGTGGGTTCTGGGGGGCTCGAACCCAGAATCCTGAGAGAGCAGTGAAGCTTGACTTGTGCTAGTTTCCCCCAAGGAGTGTCCATGAGGCTGTTTCTGCAAAGCAAAGAAACTGGTGTGACAGGTAACAGGAAGAAGTGAGTCCCTTCCCCTCCCTACAGGCTTTCTCTCTGTCACTACCACCTTCTACTGGTGGCATCTAACCAGGAACCTCTGGAAAGCAGAAACATGGTTTGCTGAGGCCCCGTTCCAGCAACACATGAGAAAGCATGAAGGATGGGGTCAAAGCTGAGAGATAGTTGTTTCATAAGTAACAAAGTCTCCCACTCTCCCTGAAGGATACAATCTCCTGAGTTGGTAAAATGCACAGATTAAGTGCTGGTGAAAGTTTGTGTTACAAAGGAACTGTTCAATTCAAGAAAAACTCACATGTGTGTTGTCCTTTATAAAAAGAACATTCATCTGATTTTTCTTGCCCCTTTCATTTTCCCCAGTAAAAGGTCTGCTCTCGGGGCACCTGAGTGGCTCAGTTGTTAAGTGTCTACCTTCGGCTCAGGTCCTGATCCCAAGGTCCTGTGCACCTGGGGCTAGTGCTTGCTATGCCCATCCCAGGTGAACATTCTGAGGACATGAAATGCACCCCACGGACCTAGACAGAGCCAAACCCAGGGCAGAGTCCTGCCCAAGGAGGAGGAACCAGCTCAGGAAGAGGAGACCAGGTAGCCTGAGGAGGAAAGGGTGTCATGGGGATGAGAGTGAGGAGGTATAACATTGAAGCAGAGAGCTGATTTCCAGAGAGAGGAGGAAGAGAGAGCCAGAAGGAGAAATAGCAAAATCCTGAGATATGGGGGTGAATTATGTAGGATGGGAAAGCAGGATCCCAGTCGGATGGAGTAGTACAGATGAGGAGAGTCACTGGGTTTCAGAGATCAATAGGGTCTAGAACAGGAAGAAGTTAATGATAGGACATTTCAAAACATACTACAAAGCTCCAGTAGCCAAGACAGTATGGGACTGCCATAAGATTAGACACAGATCAATGGGAAAGAATTGAGAGTCCAGGAACAATTCCCTACATTTTTGGCTAATTTATTTATTTATTCATTTATTTAATTTTTATTTATTTTTATTTTTTAGAGAAGGAGGAAAATAGAGGGAGAGAATCTTAAACAGGCTCCATGCCCAGTGCAGAGCCTGACATGGGGCTTGATCTCACAACCCTGAGATCATGACCTGAGCCAAAATCAGGAGTTGGACACTTAACTGACTGAGCCACCCAGGTGTCCTGGTTAATTAATTTTTCTAATTGCCTAAGACAATTCAATGGGGGAAAGTCTATTCAACATGGTGATGGGACAGTTAGATATCAACCTGCAGAAAGGTGACCTGAGAACCCCTACCTCACATCATACAGAAAAATTAACTCACACTGAAATGGTGAAAAGTAAAAATATAAAAACATAAAGTTATCACAGATGCAGGATAATATTTTTTGGCCGAGTGATAGGGAAGAAGTTTGTTTGTTTTGAAGGAAGACCAAAAGGAAACATCCTAATCCAAAAGCATATGGTGATGTGTGTGTTTCAGTCTCCAAATTCCTCACCAAAATGTGTCTCTCATGGCTCTCCTAAGTTTCTCTACCTATAGGGTTTCTGGATTTATTTTATAATTTTCACAAAAATAATTATTCCTGACTTTTTTCCACATCATGGTAACATGAAAGCTTATTTTTTCTGAAAGCTTTCATAGATATTTAAATCAGTAATCAACTATTTAGGGTGCCTGGGTGGCTCAGTGGGTTAAGCCTCTGCCTTCAGCTCAGGTCATGATCTCAGGGTCCTGGGATCGAGTCCCACATCAGGCTCTCTGCTTGGCAGGGAGCCTGCTTCCTCCTCTCTCTCTCTGCCTGCCTCTCTGCCTACTTGTGATCTCGCTCTGTCAAATAAATAAATAAAATCTTTTTAAAAAATCAACTATTTAATTTCTGTGATCTTTAAAAATGGACAGAATCCATAAATAAATACCCCCTTCCACTTAGGTGGATACATCGCCCTTTCTCTAAACACCTCTTGGGAACAAGTAAACATGACAGTTATGGGGTGGTTAATGTGAGGAGTGAGGAGCAGAGTATCTTAGAGCATGGCATTTTATCCCTCAGAAATAGTACAGCATCCCCTAATATTAGACCGTGTGTCTGTGTGTGTGTATGCATGTAATTTTCTAAGGAAGTGGGATCATTTATTCATTCATTATACTCAGTCATCTTGTTCTCTTATCTTCCAAACATGCCCATCTGACCTGGCAGAAAATGCTACATCTATTGTAAGTGGATTAAAGATATTGCTTTAATCAATGACAATTGAATGTTTTGTCTCCTTTTTTTCCTTTTTTCCCTATGACTTTCAGCATCCAATTCATAATGCTTTTATATCCGGTACTTGTAATTCATAAAAAGATGGGGAAACCTTAATGTTTAAGAATTCAAAGGCCAAGGGTACCTTGGGTGGCTCGCTTGTTTAAGCATCTGACCCTTGATCTCAGCTCAGGTGTTATAATAGGGATCAAGAGTTCAAGCCCTGCATGGGCTCAGTGGAGACCACTTTAAAAAAAAACTCAAAGTCCAATCTCTGTCTTTTGATTAGAGCATTTAACCCATTTACATGTAAAATAAGTACTGATAAAGAGGGACTTCTGTCATCTTGCTATTTATTTTGCATATGCCTTGCAAATTTTTTCCTCACATGCTTTTGAAGGATAGTTTTTCTGGGTATGGGATTCTTGATTGATAGTTTTGTGTTTTTTTTTTTTTTTTTTTTAAATTTTATTTATTTATTTGGTGCAGAGAGAGACAGAGACCACAAGTAGTCAGAGAGACAGGCAGAGAGAGGGGGGAAGCAGGCTCCCCGCCGAGCAGAGAGCCCGATGTGGGGCTCGATCCCAGGACCCCGAGATCATGACCTGAGCCGAAGGCAGAGGCTTTAACCCACTGAGCCACTCAGGCGCCCCTGTTTTGTTTTTTAATATATCAGCCCATTGTCTTCTGACCTCCAAAGTTTCTGATAAGAAATCTGCTAACTTTTTGGAGGATCCCTAGATTCACTTTTCTCTTGCTGCTTTTAAAATTCTTGATGACCTTGGCTTTGACAGTTTGATTATAATGTGTCATGGTGTGAGTCTCTTTGAGTTCATCTTACTTGGAGTCCATTCAACTTCTTGTATGTGTCTTTCATCAAATTTGGGGAGTTTTCGGCCATTGTTTCTTCAAATACTCTTTCTTCTTCTAGGCCTCCCATAATGTGTATGTTGGTCCATTCAATAGTGCCCCTTAGGCTCTGTTCACTTTTTCAAGTCTTCTTTCTGTCTGTCAGACTCAATAATTTCCATTTTTCTATCTCCAAGTTTGCTGATTCTTTCTTCTGTCTGCTCAAATGTGCCTTTGAATCCCTCTGATGAAATTTTCATTTCAGTTATTGTACTTTTCAGCTCCAGAATATTCCCCCTGAATAGGTTTATTTTTAAAAAATTTTCTGTCTTTATTGACAGTTAGTTGACAAATAAAAATTGTAACCAGACTTTTTTATGTTTTCTATATATTTTTTTAATTTTTAAAATTTATTTAATTTATTTATTTTTAGAGAGATTGAGGGAGAAAGCAGAGAGGAGGGACAGAGGGAGAAAGAGCCTCAAGCAGACTCAGCATTGAGCACAGAGCCCAACACAGGACTTGATCTCATGACCCTGAGATCATGATCTGAGCTGACACCAAGAGTTAGGTGCTTAACTGACTGTGCCTCCCAAGTGTCCCAATTTTGTTTCCTATTTCTTATTGACATATCCACTTAGTTCATACATTGTTTTCTTTTTCCATATCTTCCTTTAGTTCTCTGAGCAACCTTAAAACAATTGTTTTAAAGTCTTTGTCCAGTAGATCTGCCATCAGGTTTTGTTCAGGGGCAGTTTTTGTTGGTTTATTTTTTCCTTTGAAATGGCTGTACTTTCTCATTTCTTTGTATGCCTTATGATGTCTTCATTGAAATTTGGACAATTGAGTCTAAAAATGTTATAACTCAGGAAATTAGATTCTCCCCCTTCTCCAGGGTTTGCTTTATAATTTTGTTGTTGTTGTTGTTATTTTAGCAGTGCTTGGCTGGTAGAGTGTGTGACTCTTGATCTTAGGGTTGTAAGTTCAAGCCCCACATTCTTTGTAGTGCTTACTTAATTTAAAAAATTAAAAAAAAATTTTGTTGTTTTATTGTTGTAGGTTGTCTCTGTGCCAAGGATCAGCATGACGTATAAATTTAGGTCTTTTCTGACAGAATGACTTTCCTTGGGCATGCACAGTTGACTTTGTAATTTTCCCTGTATACATAGTTGATTTTTATTATTCTCGTCTGACTCCCAAAAGGAGGGGGGAAAAAATGGAAGAGGACACTGACACTTTGAATACCTTGGAAATGATTTCACTTGTACAGGGAAGCTTACAACAATGCGGGATTTGCAGCAACAGTGGCCACTGCTTCTTTGGCCTGCACCTCTGTGATCAGAAGCAGTAATCAGCCATCAGAGCACAGATCCCTGATATTTGGGGAACAAGGTCCTTTTTTCCCACCTTTCTTCCACAAGCCGTGTGAACGCTGCTCCAGGAACACGTGCACAGATTACTGCCACCAGGCTAGGGTGGGGGTGGGGGACTGCTACTGTGCAAAGAGCTGAGATTAATTGTAAGTTTACCTCAGTTTGCCTTTCAAACCATCCCCTGGAGTTTGCAAACCTTCAATAGACTACAGAGTGCAAGTGCTTCTATCAGACAGATTTTACCAGTGCAATTGTTGTCTAGGTAGGGAGACATTCCTCGTGCATTCTGCTCTGCCATCTTCCCAGCTCCCTCTGATTTTTTTTTTTTTAAAGATTTTATTTATTTATTTGACAGACAGAGATCACAAGTAGGCAGAGAAGCAGGCAGAGAGAGGACAAAGCAGGCTCACCGCTGAGCAGAGAGCCTGACGCGGGGCTCAATCCCAGGACCCTGGGATCATGACCTGAGCCGAAGGCAGAGGCCCCAACCCACTGAGCCACCCAGGTGCCCCCCTCTGCTTTTCTTATACTAATCAGTTACATCAGGTCTCTTCCCTAGTGTGAACTCCTCCAAGAGTGTCCTTCCTCCCACCTTAATGACTCCTACTACTTTCCAAGTGTGGATTTTTTTTTCATCACATTTTTCAGAATTAGGGAAATCAAGGTTCACAGGGTTTATTGCTTTCTTAAGAACTTACAAAAATTAACCATGTAGATGAGATTAAGCTGAACAGTGTTACTTTTACTTCTATTAACTGTATTCTCCTATATAAAAAGTCTTCTGGGAAACTGCTTAAACCATTTCCAGAAACGGAAAGGCAGTGGTGCTCCCTCTTGTGGTGAGGGCAGCCTTAATATCCACACACTCTTACAGCAAGGGAGAGTCAGTTTAAAATATTCTCTCTGTGCCCTCAATGAGCAAGTGGTGTTACAGGTTAGGGAGAACAGAAACAAAGAAAATGGATGAGGCACTTAACCAAGATATCACAGCCTATCTTGGAAGATCATTTCAAATTAATAGTTTAAATTGAGGAAGGGGCGCTTGGCTGGCTCAGTCAGTAGAGCATGTGACTCTTGATCTGGGGATCATGAGTTCAAGCACATTGGGCATAGAGTTTACAATGAATGAATGAATGAATGAATGAGTGAATGAATGAATGAAATTAGGGAAATTAGAGAGGTGTAGGTGGATTCAACCTGGAGCCAGTCAGATTGCTTGAAAGAGAAAGCTATTTATGTGATGGTTAGGACTTAGCTACAGGAATGATTGGATGGATCAGTAGGGGTGAGAGTTGAGTTTAGACAGAGTTCCAAATTGGCAAATTGGACATGTGTATCCCCAGGGGTGGGACATCTGGTGACAACCATGAACTGATGAAGGTCAGAGAGCTCTGAAGCAGAGGAAGAAGTTTAGATTCAATGAGTTGTTTTACATAGCAGTTTGTTAATGGGAAAATGATAGTTTATGGACATCTTTGTAGTCTCAAAGAAATAATTATTTGCCAGTATTTTTATCCATAAACAGTACCTTGGAATTTTTCTTCTCTACCATATGCCAAAATATGTTTATGATGTTTTGATACATGTATATATTGTAAAATGAGGACCACAATCAAGCAAATTAACATACGCAACACCTTACATAGTTACCTTTTTGTGTGTGTGATGAGACTGTTTAAGATCTACTCTCTTAGCAAATTTTAAGCATACAATTTAACATAATTAACTGTATCTCCAGAACTTATTTATCCTGTGTAACAGAAACTTGTTACCACCCTTTGACTAGCATCTTGCCATTTCCCCATCCCTCAGTCTTTATAAATATCATCTGACTCTTTGCTTCTGTGAGTTTGACATTGTTAGATTCCACATATAAGTAAGATCATGCCGCAACACCTGGATGGCTCAGTCGGTTGAGCACTCCTGACTCTTGACTTTGGCTCAGGTGGTGATCACAGGGTTGTGATCTCAGAGCTGTGAGACTGAGCTCTACAACAGGCCCCACCCTGGGTGTGGAGCTTGCTTGGAATTCTTTCTCTCCCTCT